>NC_053161.1:9708941-10360191 GCF_016835505.1 Polypterus senegalus | reverse complement strand
TGTTCAGACATGCAAGTAGGAATTTCACTGTACTCTGTAGTGTTAATACTTCTGTCTCACTTGAATTGTATGCATTGATAGCATGATGGTTTGGGTTTCTGTTATCCCCTCAAACAGTTAAAGATTAGCACATTGTTTATTAATGAGTAGAGGTTATTTCTCCCTCAATTGCTGTGTAGAAGTGTTGATTACAATACTTTTTATGCCAGCAAAAATTACCTGAATTTAAATGTTCAAAGCATATCTTTAAATGTCCAAAGTAAATGCCATACAATGGACAGGAAATTATGTTTATTTACATTAAACAAAAGAAGAGCAAAAATTCAAAAGCACAAAAGATTGCCCAACACAGCAAAAAATCTTAATCTATAATCCAAATCCAAAAAACCTAAGACAAAAATTACATGAAGTTTGACAATCAATACTCATAAATGTTGTGATCTTGAGTTACAAACATGGTGGAAGTGGTGTGAGACCTCCAAAGAGGATCACTAAAACAGGCCAGGTCCTGCACTGGCAAACCCTGAAGAGACTCATCCCAGTCCAGCTCATCACCTAGCTGCTATTTTCAGGCTTCAACCGAAGTAGGCCTCAAAAATGGGTATCTGGCTTTAAAGTTAAAAAAATACAAAGAACTCTTAAAATATATTCAGATGTCTCACAAGGGAGAGAGAACTGTAAAACACAAATGTCAAAATGAGAGATGTTTATAAATGAAGCTTTATGAACACAAATAGGAAAATAAAGGAAAATTATCAAAATGTGCAAAAAAGGTTATCCCTACAAGTCAATTGGAAGGTAAGCAAGTCCAAATAGACACATGCAAAGACATATCCAACAATTAAGCAAAAAAATCTAGAAGCTAATCATAACTCAAGGAAATAACAATACTCACTTGAGCTCCTACAGTATATAAACTCAATGAACCATTGCTGGTTTTCTTTTTCTGGTCCACTTATAGCGCCAGAAGGGAGCAACAGTGATGTCAGGGTGCCCCACCTCCTGGTGCTCCATGCACAAAGTACAGGGTGGGCCATTTATATGGATACACCTTAATAAAATGGGAATGGTTGGTGATATTAACTTCCTGTTTGTGGCACATTAGTATATGTGAGGGGGGAAACTTTTCAAGATGTCTGGTGACCATGGTGGCCATTTGGAAGTCGGCCATTTTAGATCCAACTTTTGTTTTTTCAATAGGAAGAGGGTCATGTGACACATCAAACTTATTGGGAATTTCACAAGAAAAACAGTGGTGTGCTTGGTTTTAACGTAACTTTATTCTTTCATGAGTTATTTACAAGTTTCTGACCACTTATGAAATGTGTTCAATGTGCTGCCCATTGTGTTGGATTGTCAATGCAACCCTCTTCTCCCACTCTTCACACACTGATAGCAACACTGCAGGAGAAATGCTAGCACAGGCTTCCAGTATCCGTAGTTTCAGGTGCTGCACATCTCGTATCTTCACAGCATAGACAATTGCCTTCAGATGAACCCAAAGGAAAAAAAATGAGGGGGTCAGATCGAGAGACCTTGGGGGCCATTCAACTGGCCCACGACGATCAATCCACTTTCCAGGAAACTGTTCATCTAGGATTGCTCGGACCTAACACCCATAATGTGGTGGTGCACCATCTTGCTGGAAAAACTCAGGGAACGTGCCAGCTTCAGTACATAAAGAGGGAAACACATCATCATGTAGCAATTTCGCATATCCAGTGGCCTTGAGGTTTCCATTGATGAAGAATGGCCCCACTATCTTTGTACCCCATATACCACACCATACCATCAATTTTTTTGTTCCAACAGTCTTGGAGGGATCTATCCAATGTGGGTTAGTGTCAGACCAATAGCGGTGGTTTTGTTTGTTAACTTCACCATTCAGATAAAAGTTTGCCTCATCACTGAACAAAATCTTCTGCGTAAACTGAGGGTCCTGTTCCAATTTTTGTTTTGCCCATTCTGCAAATTCAGTGCGCCGATCTGGGACATCCTCGTTGAGATGCTGCAGTAGCTGGAGTTTGTAAGGGTGCCATTTGTGAGTAGCTAATATCCGCCGAAGGTATGTTCAACTATTGCCACTCTCCAGTGACATGCGGCGAGTGCTACACTGTGGGCTCTTGCTGAATGAAGCTAGGACAGCCACTGATGTTTCTTCATTAGTGACAGTTTTCATGCGTCCACATTTTGGCAAATCCAACACTGAACCAGTTTCACGAAACTTAGCAAGCAGTTTGCTAACTGTAGCATGGGAGATGGGTGGTCTCGTAGGGTGTCTTGCATTGAAATCTGCTGCAATGACCCGGTTACTGCGTTCACCAGACATCAACACAATTTTTATCCGCTCCTCACGTGTTAACCTCTGCGACATGTCAAAGAGAAACTTTTAAATTACTCATGAAAGAATAAAGTTACGTTAAAACCAAGTACACCGTTGTTTTTCTTGTGAAATTCCCAATAAGTTTGATGTGTCAAATGACCCTCTTCCTATTGAAAAAACAAAAGTTGGATCCAAAATGGCCGACTTCCAAATGGCCACCATGGTCACCACCCATCTTGAAAAGTTTCCCTCACATATACTAATGTGCCAGAAACAGGAAGTTAATATCACCAACCATTCCCATTTTATTAAGGTGTATCCATATAAATGGCCCACCTTGTAGTGAAAATGGCAATACATTTAAAGAAATAGGACATCTTTAACAAATTACAAATAAATCCAACAGAAAGACACAAAAACATGAAAAACAATAAATGCAAATTAACAAAGTCAAATGAAATAGATAATAAATACAAGTCAGTAAAAAAAAAAAAAAACCCTGGCTGTAACATAAAAACAAATAACATCACTCCTCAAATATATAGGCCGAGGGCTGTCCTTCAGCTTTGATGTTAGTGTGCCCCCCCCGCCCCACCTCTTGGTAGTACCACCCACAAAACACGTGGGACACAGGAAAACAATGATGATACACAGTTAGTAAATAATTAATTAGAATAATGTTTGAAAAAATGTAATAAACACATGAAAAATCTTTAAACAAAAGCACAGAAAAGCAAAATAAACATAAGCCAGTGAACATACCCTTGCTGAAACAAAACACATTTTATTTGTTGAGAAATTTTTCCAACGTACAGAACACCTGTACTAGTCAACAAATTTTTTTTTATTTTTTTTTTTTTTCATGCAAGGATTTAGGATTACTTTTGTTTGAAACCGGACAACAGAAAAAAAACAAAGTCTTTGGAAAGTGTGTATATACAGGTATGCACTAACTTATGGTCCCATATGGAACTAGCCATTTGGCTGTATTTTAAATTGTGAATATATCAGCCACAAAGTGTACAAGTCATTGTAATTGAGGCTGTGTGAGTCTAGTGTGAGTTAACTGCCATTATGGAGTATAACAGACTGGTAGTGTGGGCCAAATGAATAAGAATTAAACATGTAGGTCCATGCCAATCAAAACAAACAACAAAGAGCCATCCAAGAGTCAGGAAACAAATGAGACCCTGTGAAATAATAATGATGAAAAATGTATTACCATTTACAAGGTGTTTCTTCTTCTCGATGGAAGAAAAATGACCAGAAACAAAAAAGTGCCCTGAAGACTGGAATTCTGAACACAATGATATATTTATTTTTTTAAGTTCTGGTTGTTTGTGGCCTTTGGTTGGTTTCAGCATCAGTACAAGAAGGAAGACTGCAAAGAGACTGCTACCCCTGCAGCTCCACCATGGCTTTTTTCTCACTGTTTCCGTGCAGATTGTATTATTCTATGGCTGGCAGTACTGCCACAAAGATGTGATAAACAAAAGGGGTGTGGCATTTGTGGCTTTTAGCAGTTGGTTTTGGTTATTTATAGAATATTATTACCCTATTGTTTTCCATCTGTCTTCCATTGTAACCCTTGGCCGTAAGTTTTGAATGGCCTCAATTCAGTCAGGCATAAATTGCCGTGTGACTGTACTTTTATTTTTTAAAGAGAGGGAGAAGGAATTCTTCATGAACCTAGAATTAAATGCCTCCACATTTTCATTTGAGGGGAATAGTCTTCTTTTGATACTAATTGAAGCCTTTGATTGGTGTTTTCTTTTTTACTAGCACATGTATGCCAATCCATATCTAATCATTAACACTGCATTCTTGTGTTATAAATACTTATTACACCAATTGCATAATTTGACCACAAGATGGACCCCTCCACCCACTTTTTTTTGTCATGAAACTTGTTTTGCTTGTGTGCATGTGACACATTTATGATGGAAGGAATTTTGTTAATTATTCTTCATTAGCATTTTGTCAGATTATATATTTAAGTGTTGAGTCTTTGGATGGTAGACAGTACTGTAACAAATAAAAATGATGAGGACAGTATTTAAAAAAAAAAAGTAAGCTATGCTCACTATTATCTGTTTGTTATTAGGTTAGTGCTGTATGTCAGGAGGTCTACCATGGCTTTCTTACTAGGCTTGGGATATGGGAGCTTTTCTGATAGAACAGGGGAGGTATTTTCAGATTATGTTATATAACATAAGTAGTCTAAATACTGTTCTTGCATTAATCTCTGTTTATAACGGATATATCAGATGATGAAATACGTTCTGTTTTTGAAATAGGCACTAAGGATACTGTTTCTGTCTTAATTCCAATGATTCTAACTATGACAAAATGCTTATTAGAGTTTTAAGTGGCCAAAAGGACAAGCCTGAGGAATTCGATGAATTAAAATACAGAAAGCCAATAGGAATATTAATTAGAATGAAAGAGTACCTATAAAAATACAGCATCCACACAAGCAACAGAATGGGAATGGACCAGGTTAAAATAATACATTTTCAGACTTGTAAATGATGAGAGTGACTGAATTCCTCAAATTTGCTTAAAATTAAACTGTGTGCTATCTATAAAAAATTGTTTATCCTTGTAATAAATGATTGCCTGTGTCTTTTGAGTGCTGTCGTTCACAAGGGCCTGCTTTGTTCTCAAAGGGTGTCTGTTGTTTAGCAAATGTTTTGTAGATGTCTGCCATCTTGTAGGAACCCAGCTCTAAGGGTAGAGGGAGAAGAGCCCCTACAGTAGCCTTGATTTTTCAGCTACACATCTAGTAAGTGGATGGATTTGGATGAGCTGTCAAGGCAAAAGTTTAACGAGAGCCATCAATGGTTTGGAAGCCTTGAGCCAGGAGAAAATCAAAGCCAGTCAACAAAATGAGTTTTCATTAAGTGCAGGCAGAGTGAACAAATAAGAGGAGGACAGGCAATAAATTCAAAGGAAAACATTAAAGGAAAAAAAGATAGATGGAAAAGGTAGCATTATGATTATCAGTGCTGGCTCACAGCTGCAGGAAAGTTTTCTGGGTTTTTCCCCTCTTGTATCTGAGAGACATGACTTACATTAGTGGGCTTGGTTTGCAAGTGTGGTGTGTGATGTACAGGAACGCTGATGCTTCCCATGAATTGTAAAAGAGATGGATTAAATCGGTTCTGTAATTTGATGGATATGTAAATAAAATCAAAACTGCAAAATCCTGAAGCAGAACTAAATAATATTGTAAATGGTGCACAGTGTGAACACAACTTATGTGGTTCACAGCTGTAGTCATCCAAGTATTGGTTTAAAGACAAAAGGACAAACAGCAAATGTTAGTGTAAGTAAGGGTCAATGGTCAAGATAGAATTAGGACTTTGCTATGTAAATCTTCAGACAAGTTTGGTTTTGACTTTGATGATTGGTTGTTGTGCTATTTAGTTTTTTGACTTTGGGCAATTTCCTGAAGCACAGTTCTGTGTTGCCCTTTACGCTCTTTCCATCTCCGGGTCAGTTTATCCTTTGCTTCTAATCAGTGCTCACCACTGTTTTCTCCTGGTATTCCTAGGATATACAGTACTGTTTCTTTTCTAATAATCAAACAAAGTGTTAAGATTTAATAACAATGAGAATTTCATTAAAAATATAAACTAGCGTAATACGTCATGGAGAAAACCATAAAGAGCTTTCATTGAAGCATTATTTTAGAAGTAAATGTATTGTCAAGGTGACAGTTGATATGTTTGACTTACAGTTCTGTGCTCCTCTTATAACTTAATAGTTAATCTTAAAATTCAAATGGGAAGAGTGTAAAGAAGCTGATTTTTGGAAACCTGAGGATGTTAGTGCTGTGGGGATGCATGAGGATAGACCATTCAAACATGCCACATATTATGTTAATAGTTAACCTAATAAACAAAATAATATCCATGTAGATGCTTTTTAGGAGCATTTGCATCTAATGTGCAAAGAACCTACTGTGAGACTCCTGTCTTTCTATATGAAACAGCTTGGCCCCCTGTGGACCAATTTTATTGAAATGTGGCACTCTTCAAAGGACTTTTAGTCAAGACAGTTCAACTTTCTCACATGTATCCCAAACAGATTGCACTGTAAAAGTTCTGAAATTTCAAAATCTCTCATTGAAAAGTTTTAGCAAATTTGCAAACACGTCTTATAAAATGGAGAAGCATTCTATGTGACTTCAGTTATGGATTAATATACTGTTTCAGTTTTACATAGAAAGCAGTTTGCTTGAACTTGTATATTTTGCATATTTTCCTTTTACTTGTCTAACACCCACTTGGATGCCCAATCCAGTTTAGTCAGATGCTGAGTCGAGTGTGTGAGCACAACCAAGTCGCACAGCAGCACCCTGCTGCTTAAAGTAAGTAACAGTAGAAGTAGAAAAATAAAAAACAAAGTAACTTCTCTGTATTTAAATGGAAGGGGAAAGCAGTTATTTGAGTATATATAAGACTGAACTGATAGAAGTAGTATTATCTGGATGTTGTTATGGAAAAGAAGCAACGTTATCAACCTGCAACTAGGTGTTTGAACTGTCTATTACATAAGAAAGGTACAGCTGCCCTAGCTAATATAAAGATAACATGGATTTAGAAATGGCGCTGCAGAAGATCAGTGATCCAAAGATTGGAGTTGCTGGGTGTGCAACAGTGGACCATGCTGGTTGAAAATAGCAAGAACAAGGCAACAACAACATTTATTTATATAGCACATTTTCATACAAACAGTAGCTCAAAGTGCTTTACATATTAAAGAATAGAAAAATAAAAGACACAATAAGAAAACAAAATAAATCAACATTAATTAACATCGAATAAGAGTAAGGTTCAATGGCCAGGGGGGACAGAAAAAACAAAAAAACTCCAGACGGCTGGAGAAAAAATAAAAATAAAAAAGGCAGGGTTAAAGTTTGTGTCATGTCATAAATGTACAACAGAATGACCTTGCATTGCGGTTTATCTGAACCCAAAGAGCTGCTTTTGCTTCCATGTAGCTTCAGACTGGAATTAAAATCTTTAAGGTAATTATCACTTTTCATATTTCTGTTATGCAATAAATCAGTTCCTTTCAAAGATGTTATGTTATTTTGCTAATTGGGTTCTGCTCAATTTTCAAAAATGTCAGGTTTAAGAAAATTGAACAACGGTTAGTCAAAAACCCTTGCCATTTTCACATTACTTGAATTGGTATCTGCTGTCTGTAAAAGCCTGTTTGTGCTTTTGTTTTTAAATCCAGAGTAAAGTACTGTAAAAAAAAAGAACATTTATGTATTGTTGTCTTCTAACACATGGAATCGAACATGGCTCATTGTTACAAAAATATTTGAGAAACAAAAATATGGTAACTGACTCATGGATGAAGTAAGTAAAAAATGTAAAATACTTAGTTGCTGAATGCACCTGAATGTTACACCATGTGTACATTTTCTATCTATCTTATTGTTTGGTGTTAATACAACTAGCACAAGAGACTGTAGCAGAATAAAAAAAAAACATTCTAAAATAATATATTTTGGGATCTGTGAAATCATAAGAAAAAGGAAAATCCATATTGTAGGCTTCCAGATGCTTTAAAATGTAGGAATGGGTAAAAGCAATTTTAGACATACTTAAGAAGTTTAAAATAGAAAAGTTTGTATTATTTGCCAAACTCACTTTTTTGTACATCAGTTTTCAAATTTACTTAATTCAGTTCAGGATTAAAAAGGAACTGAAGCCTATCTCAGCACCACTGTATACAGGGCAGGAAGTAACCTTAGGTGGAATGACAATTCTTTAAAATTAATACTTAAGTCCATGACTACTAATTTGGTGTAGCTTTACTTGCTCAACACAAATTGCAGCTGCCTCTATATCCCCCAAGTATAAAGTAAACTTTGCTTATGAATGCTGAAATACAGCTTCACAGCCTGTTTGGAGTGCATTTTTAAAGATATGTACAGCTGCCTCTACATCCCTGCCAGTATAAAGTAAGTACTGCTTATGATTGCTGAAAATTGGGTTGCTAGCCTGTTTGGAGTGCATTTCTAAGATATGTGATCATAGATAGTTTTGGAATTTTTGACCTTGGTGTGGTGAGATTAACGTTTCTGCCTTCTTCATGATGAATCTGTGTCGTGTTATTGCCTTTAAACTGGTCCCATTTGGAACTGAGGAACGGTTATGCATCTTCCTCCACCTAACTCTGGTTTCCTGAATGAAGTGAGGCAGTCTCTTTTATGCTGCACCCAGGAGCACTTCAGGTGACCCATCAGTATAATTCGGAAGTACTCTTATGTGTCGTGGAAGCCCGATGCAGCACCCCCTTGTAACACCATGGAACCAAACAGGGCTGTGTTGAAGTCCAAATGCCAGAGGTAGCGCCCTGTGCATGTCCTCTCCCCCGGCATCTTGGCTGGGAAAGGGCCCTGGCTGTACATCACACAGTATTTATTCCACTTACATGTAGTACTTATATTCTCTTTAGTCTGGTATTTGTTGTACTCTCTTGCTGTGTTTTATTACTTCATTGCATCACTTTGTTATAGTACAGGTGAAGCTTGATGTATTTTACTAATCAAAACTGGCATGCAGTTTACACAGAGAGGAGGAATTACATCCCAGATCAGCCTGTGTGTGTATGAATGTTCTCAGTGACAAAGTGGCATTCTGCATAGTGCTGCCATTTATTTTGTATAGGGCTTTCTTAGTGAAAACTATTTTAAATTGACGTGTAATACAATAGTTATCAAAATGAGGGTTGTGTTTTTTTTTTTTTTTTTTTTTTTTGCAAATTATAACATTTCACTTGATTTGTCTTTCTAATTTAATATGCCATAGTTGGTAAATTTGTATTTAGGTGTGTGCATTGTATTGGACTGGCACATGCAGTGAATAAACATTAGATTGGAGGTATAGATGTTCTTTTGTTTGGTTTGAATAAAATATCTTAACACTGAAAATATATTTTGTGTGATGGTGCATAGTCATACATGTGCAACTGATGTGTTCCAGACCAGTTCCTTCAGCATTCTCACATATACAGTATATCAGTCAGTGCTCTACCAGTATATTTTAAGCAACTAGTGCATACAGACAGTAATAATAATAATTAAAACAGGATTAATTTGTGAGAGTATGTCAATGATTAATATGCAATTTCTGGCTGATTCCTGTCTTGTTCCTGGGAAAGACTCTAGTTGCTGACACTGAAAATGAAATTGTAGATTTGGATGGATGGCTGCATATATGAAATGGTGTAAATATACAGTATATAATGTTCTGACCATGTCAGATGTACATGAAGAATCATAGCTTTTAATATTTACTTTGCATAATGCCTCTTAGGTCATGTTATCATAAGGACATAATTCAAAGCTATCAGATGCAGTATCAGAACTGATGGATTCATGTGTTTGGAAAATGTATGTTAGCACCTTTTTATGTTTTTTTTTTTGTTTTTTTTTAAATATTAATATGCTTTTAGGAACTTTTGATAAATTGTGATTGATATGAAATTTCAATTAAAAATTTTAATTGTGTGATTAACCACGTATAATTTATTTAATCAAACAGCAGCCCTATTTTTTTAGGTTATAGCTTATAGTAGACCGAAGAGTGAAAAAGAAAAAGTAATACAAATTAAGCCGACTTTATGGAGCCAGCAACAACTAACTGTTTGAGTGCATGACCCATAAGTAAATATAGAGTATCCTGACTAATAAACCCACACAGCGATATAACTTAAATATCTTGGTCAGTTAGAACTGGAAAGCAGCAAGTGCTGTAGTGATCCTTGGAGGACTTGGGGTAAGGTTTGGAGTTTAGTACCACCCATTGCAGATCTTGGAGGGTTGGGGAATTGGTATTTTAGGACATTTTTACAGTTTTGGGAAAGGATATACCTTTTTTCACTAATTAGAGTGAATCTGTATTGTTCTTTGTTAAATCAGGTTATTTTCAACCACAAGGATTTTAAGAAGCATACATACTGGTATATATGAACAAAAACACAGTAGAAAGCAAACACAGTTTTATTTCTTTTATAATATTTGGCATTTCTGGTATTACATCAGTTTTGCTGTCTCTTAGGGAACAATTTTACATTTTTAGTTTTGTTCAAGTTTTGTTCAAGTGTCAGAAAGTATGACACTCTTAGTGCTATGTAGTTTTGTGGGCAAGAAGTGGGACTTTCCATAACGTGTTATGCATAACTTTAGACTACAGCTTTCGGCGTACATCTTACACTTTCTAAGAAAGACACAGCTTTCTTGTCTAGAGTATTCCTATATGACTCTTAATTCTCCCACTAGCATAGTATTATACTAGTATAGTAAAATTCCACTTCATTTACCAGCACAGTAAACTGTAAATACAACATTTCTTGCAAAAGAGAATATCTCTACATCATTACTTAATTACTATGCTTTGAATTACAATTACTAGCCTCCAGCTTCTACAAGACCTTACACTGAATTTGCGGGTTAAGAAAAGAGTTGGATGGATGGATATACAGTATAGTTACTTAAGTGGCCTCAGTTCAATGAATAGGTGTTGTGATACTAAATTTTCATTTTAGTCAAAACTTCTTAAAATAAAAGTACCTGGAAGAGGGAACACCCTTCCAAATAAGGCAGTAGGTTAGAATGAATTTTGTGTAGGAAGTGGCAATTCAGTTACTGAAATATCTGCTAAAAATGGGCAGTCAAGCAAAATGCGAATGTTCTGGATGGTGTAGGAAATGGAAAGTGGTGATTGCTGAAATATTTGTTTTTTGGGGAAGCGTTAAAGTTCACCTGTTGCACTCTTCTGGAAAACTATCTAAAGACTAAATTTTTTACTTGACTGATACTCCTTTTTACAGTCAGCAGGGCAGATGTAATCTATATGAAAAATAATTAAAGCATTCCTTGCAGTTGTTCCAAATTCAGTAAAGGCAGTTAATTGCACTTTGATTAGGAATCTTTTGACAGGATATAGACACAATGCCTCCATGAATTTTGATGAGGCACTAGGTACAAATAGTATGTTTTGTCATTAATATTCACATGGGTCTTCATGTGCCCTGGTTTTCCCATCCAAAATGTATGAATGCTATGTTGAGCGGAGACATTATAATGGTCTTGTGTATGTGAGGGCCAGTTTAGGAGTAAATGAGGATTAGCATGGCTTCATAAATATGTAAAATACCAGATTTGTGTCAGCTGACAAGCACATCCACACATTATGATTTACTTTGTTTTCCATATCAAAATTAAAATGTAAACAGTTTTTCTGTGAACTTGTGGTATCTCGGTAGTAGATACAATATCTGAAACCTGTATTTTTAGCGCAATAAAAAATTTAAAAGAGTTTTTTACTTTGTATTTTGTTTTATTAACCTATATAGTTAATGAGTTAACCTTTGATAACAAAAGAGATTTCCCTTCTAAAACGTGTCTAATAAATACCATTTGTCAAATTAATTTATAAGCAGTAATTCAGTTATGCATTGCAGATAAAAATCTGAAATAATGTAGATTAAAACACTGTCTGCTTCATGACCCACGACTCATGTATTAGTAACATGGCATGAAAATAATACTGTTTTTCTTTCTTTCTTGAAGGCTTATACTAAATGTATACATGTTCAATATTTTCACATATTGTATGTGTTGAACTTTGTCTGCCAGTATTAATAGCAGTGGCCTGTCTTGGAGTTTGTCAGCACCATTCCCATGAAATAATTTCCTGTTGTCTCTGCTTCTATATTAAGGACACTTTGAAAATGTGAAAAGGGATAAAGAAAAAGTTGTTGAAATAAAGGTAATGGGAGGAGGCAAAAGAACAGGCTGAGGTCTGGTTAAAGAGAAAGATCAATCATCAATTCCATGAACCTAATCCCCAAACCATAGTCAAAATGTACATTTTAAAGTCCAAACTCAACCTCAAAATCCTTGCCCCTAACCCCAAACATAAATAGTAGTTGCTCAGAAGAGAATCCAACAGTTTTAATGTCTAAAGCTGTGCATAGCCATCTTAGAGTAGATTGGGAATTTTTGAATAAAGTGTCATGTGACCAGCAACCAGCCCAGCACCAATAAACATGGTCACATCTGTGCAGGAATACACACAAAAGGGTGGCAACCACACGAAAGCCAAAAAGCTAAATGGTGTTACTAGGATAACAATACAAATTATAGACAACCAGAAAAATAAGTGTAATGATTTAAAAAGAACAACTGAGATGAAAATATCTTATTGATTGCAGTTTCTCTCAGTCGAATACTTCATAAATATGTGGTTACATACTGGGTTCTAGTATATACCTGCCTTAGACAATACTGCTCCAGAATTACCAGTAATTATTTGAGTCCTGGCTTGGGCATTATCTGTGGGTTATATACATTCTTACCATTTCTGTGCATTTCCTCTGAGTAATCCAGTTTTGTTCAAGTATGGTAAAGACTTGTTATGTTGCATTCACTGGAGTCTCTTACGTGGCCTGGAGTGAATGCTGCAAAATCTTAGTGACCATTCAGGTTTGGCTCTCACTTTGTACCAATGCAATCCTGATCTGGGAAAGTAGATTAGAAAATTGAGAGGTAGATTTGCACTGGACTATGGTGTATTTAAATTTTATGAAAAAAAATTAAGTTAAATAAAATGTATAATTTGTTTGAACACCTGAATATTTATAGGCTTTATTACCTCAATGTACCTTTAAAACATTGTGACAGAGCACAATTTCAAAAATTTAGTAATGGCACTCAGTGTTTATCTCCTAGAAACTTTTGCTTAGTGGGTGGCATTGACTAGGTTGGGATTTGGTAGGGGCCACAGTTCAAGAGAAAGGTTAATTAAATAATAGCAGTATAAATAATGCACAGAATTTGTTTTTTATAACAAAAAATACATTTCATACAAATTTTAAATTGAATCACATTCACAAAACTGGGGGGGATTATATCAAATTTGTATCTTGAAGTAAGGACTGCAGTTGCTAAAATGTTGGCACTCCTCCGTTGCTAGAAATGTCACCTTAAGTGAATTGAAGTGTGTGTATAAATATATAAATTTTGTTTCTAAGTTTTCACACCAATTTCAACTAGTGCATTGTGCTACATGAGTAATGCACAGTTACAGTCACTCTGGCAAGCAGTCAACATAAAGAATGGCAGAATAAGAACAGAAGCAGTAAATGAAAATGGAGAAACAAACGCAACAGACAACTTGGTTGCATCCTGCCACCTTTGAAAATTCGCAGTGATTTATTAAATTTAGTTCATTTAAATATTGAATGGCCAATACCTTAAACACCTATGGATTACTAGGTGAGTGATTGAAATAGCAGTTTGGCTTGTCTGTTAATTTCTTTGTTAAGGGGAATGCTTGAGTTGGAATTCACTCTTTGGCATTGCAGTGCTCAGCCGTGCCCGCTTGCTCTGAACCAGAGGCCTTTGAATTACAAAAGAAGCCATCACATCTTGAGGAGCTAAAGGGGGATCTTCCTCTTTTGGTCTACAGATGAGAGAGCTTTTAAACTACAATGGGCATGCTTCTGAGTGTTCAACATCAGTCTGGCTCTGTCCCAGTCACTGCTAATGCACATGCCTGAATTATTACAGGAATATAGCATGTTATAGTAAGCGTATATTAAATAAGCTAATTTTTATGTGGGTTATTGGTTTTCATATGCAGTTTGTTTCCCTTTCACTTTTTTCCCCTTATTTTAAACCTTACACAATAGTATATCAACATATCAAACCAGGTATTCCACCTCAGTTTGTTGGTTGTGCCTTCTACTACCATAAAATGATTAATGTTCAAATTAGAGGCTCAGTGTTTGGATGAATTTCAGGTTATTCCAGTATCTTCTGTAGTATACATTAAAACATATAAATGTTAAGTCTTCGGTTAACTGTACACCAATAATGAAGAAAGCACTCTAGACAAGTCTATTGAAAAAGCTGCTTAATTGAATTTAGTTGAATTAAGGTCCTGAAAAGCACGTGTGTGAAAATGTAATCTAATTAAAAAAAAGTCAATTACCATGCCAGTGACAATTTATTCTTCTCACTTAACTCATTGTTTTATAGATGTGTACAGTAAATGCATCCATCATTTGTGACATAATATATGTAATTTTGCAAATTAGAGCACAGTCATCAGAGGATGGTAGACCTCCAGAAGTCTATACCTTCTTGGGTTGACTTCTATAAAAAAGACAAACCTTTGTGAAATAAAGAGCAGTTTTGTGAAGTATATGCTTCTTTGCATGGGTTTCCAAAAACCCATCTAAATTGGCCACTTTATGAGTATAGTATAAAGTACTGCTTTGTTACCTAACTCATGAATATGCCTACAAAAAACAGTTAAAAAAACAATCCATTTATAACAGTTTCATTATATGGTGATGTTTTCGTCCTTTGATGGGATAAAATAAGTTTCTATAAAATTAATATGAAGTAAAATTAAATTATTATTTAATAACCAATTAACCCAAAACATAATAGTACGCATTGGTAATTGGTAACCTATTCTTTCAAAAATAGACAAAAAAAATAGACAGACACAAGCTGTAAAATAAAACTGCACTTTTCAAAAAAAAAAAAAGTGCTTATTTGTCTATAAGAGGACAAGACTTTTGTTGCTTACTAAGGCATATGACAGCCTTTCCAACTGCGAGGAAAAACAAAACTGAATAAGATAATGAAAAAAAGTGGATGTTGCTGTAACTTGTTTGAGTAGATACTGAATTAATGTACTTTTTTTTTTTTTTTTATACAAATTTTAAATGAAGATGAGTAAATACATTCCATTATGTATTAAATTCCCACACACCTCCAGGCTGTGTACAGTGTATTTTATTTCTTAAATACATAGGGAATAAGTTAAGTAAAATAAAATGAAAACAAATGTCTTTCAATTAGAAACTGATGGGTGGAAAAATATGTAAAGACAGTAGTGATGAAAGCCTGCCAAGTCTCCACACCAGCTTAACCTGTACAACGCCCCGCCCCCCCTCCGTTCTAAGATCAGGAATTTTCAACCTCCATCCTTTCCTAATCTTCATTGGAGCCCATACAACTAGAGTGTAGCATGGGTGAAATAATATGATGCAGGTTGATGATTTATGAAGAGCTGAAGTTCATATTGCACATATTGTGTTCCACCACTCTTCGGGTTTGTGTGGGAATTATTGACAGTTGTGAAAAGGTATGCACGGAGGACATGCCCAAAATCACCTAATATCCATCAAGCATCAGACTTCCATATGTAACACACTGTTCAATTTGCCCAGGTGAAATAATTATGGGTATTCCAGGGTCACTTTGCCACAGTATCTGTAAAATAACCATGGCAACTGCATGTCACCTGTATGGTCAATGCGGATATAATTAGGCTCCAAGAGGCTTAGAATATAAATGCATATCCACTCCAATGATGTGATTTAACTAAATTAATTTGTAAGTGCT
Source organism: Polypterus senegalus (assembly GCF_016835505.1). NCBI lineage: Eukaryota > Metazoa > Chordata > Cladistia > Polypteriformes > Polypteridae > Polypterus > Polypterus senegalus. Next base: position 10,344,418 of record NC_053161.1, on the reverse strand, counting down.
GGATTCCAAATTTAGTGGATTTTCATCAAAGGTTTTCTTTATTACAACTATGCTATCTTTCCCAAAATATTCCAACCACCAATTCCTGCTCTTGCCACTTCACTCCATAAACGGCTACAATATAGAAAATGTCTTTGTCACAGTAAAGCTATTTGAACCTTTACAGTAGAACACAGATTCTTAAAAACTGGAAGTTTTAATAGTAAATATTGTTTAAATGAGCTTAATTGTATAAAATGTATAAAATCATACAAATGTAATCTGCATTTCATCATAAAGCTATCTTCTTGTCAAGCATCAGGTTTGCTAAATTTTTAGAAAAGTTTTACTTTTTTATTCTTATTTGGAACTTTGTTTTACGTAATAATCTTATTCGCAATTTGTCTGATAGTAGTTTGTATTCAGTGTTTTTTTTTTAACCCTTTTTCTTTTAATCCTCTTGTGTCATTTCAAATATTTGTGAATGACTTTGTGCGTGGGAAAGATGCTGTATAAATTATCAATAATAATTTTTAGGGGTGGGAGATGGGTTGATTTGTTTTCAATCCTATTTTTTGTAAAAATGATCTATCTGTATCGAATGATTATACTTTTTTTAATTTATTGATTTTATTATAATTTTCATAATGCACTTTTTCTTGAACACTGTCTGTAGCCATTGTCTATCACCAAGGTTAGTGCAAGATTTAGATACTTTAACTAGTGACTTCCGATTATGTAAAGTGGGCCAGGGCAGCGGGGGATTTACTGGTCACAGGGCCATACACACAGGGCTGCCTGGGGTCCTTTTACTATAAAAATAAAAGTAATGTTAACAGACTTGAAGAGGAGAACTGCAGCCTAACAATGTTATATTATATTTCAAAGGCAATTTGCAGTTCACATTACAACAGTAAAAAAAAATTCCAATAATTTAACCATTGAATTACTGACAGCTGAGCTGATGATCCTTCAACTATCCACAAATGACCAGATGCTTAGATAACCAAAATTAATGCAGTAAGTAATTAAAATTGTAGTACTGCTCTGTTTTTTATTGACCCATTTATTAAAATATAGCAAAGTGTTTAGTATTATTTTTATAAGAGAAAACATTAAAAGAGGTGGATTAGAAATATTTAGGCAAAAATGGGTACTACAATATTTTCATATTGTGTATGTATAATTTGCTTTGCGTCCTCTCTCACCCTAACCTATTGTCTATGGGCGAGGAGCTATGTGTGTGTCTGTGTGTCACAGTTTCTTGAGGACGGTCTAGAGGTAAAATGGTTGGACGGAAAATACCAAACTCGAAACTTAAGCCTGTTATGAGATGACGATGTGCTGAGTAATTTTTGAGTGAAATTGTACAAGAGAAAGATGCACTCTAGAGGAACCCCCAAATAATATTATTCTGCAATTAATTTTGAACTCTTCTCATCAGTTGCTATTGTAATAACCTATTTTATGATCAGGAAGATCAGTATGAGAGCAGTAAATAATTAGTGAAATGTTCTAGAATAGTTTGGGTAACTTGGTTCCTAGGGTGCAAAGCCTACTGATACTCCAGTCTGAATTTTTTCAGACATTTTGTCTTTTAATAGAGAATCATTGTGAAAATACAGTGTAAAAGGACTCAGACCACACAGGAAAAGGTTTGGGGGCAGCTGCCCGTATGCTTGAAGTATGGCTGCCAAAGATGAAGGTTTGGTTTATATTAAACTGGTCTTCACAGATCTAAGTCCAAAAAATGAACAAACAGTTAGGCAAACATGGCGGTATTAAAGCCAGTCAGGGGAAGTGATGTAATTGGGGCTAGAACCGGAAGCAATGTCCTCGGGGGCTGGAACAAGACGTGATGTCATCGGGCCCAGAACTGGAAGTGACCTCATCAGAACCCCCTGAAAAACCGGAAGTAATGTCATTGGATCCAGGCAAAATTTCCTGTGTTCGCTCTGCTGATGAAAAAGAGAAGAGATCAGTGCACTCTGCCATCCCCTGGTCTGGCATATAATTACCACCTTTTGAGCCCTTTCGCTGCCTTCCATGCGCATGTGTGTGACAACAGTTATTCATAACATATTCTCACACTCCGAAACAATTGACATTTGTAGCTAAATCACTGCTTAAAATGTAAATATATACAAACTTTTCATGCCATTTCTGATATTTAAGATGTAATTATAAATATGAATTAAAATTATCACTAACAAACACTGCTTGTATTTACCAGTCTTAAGCTCTGTGATACACACAGACAAAATAAACAGTGCATAACTCCTTATTTTTTTTTTTTGTACAACTGTCAACTACTTTGTCAAAACTTATTGCATACTGTATGAATTAGTGAAGAGCTCTCAATCAGTGGTTTTGGTAATTAGCAACACAGAAAATAGATATAGGGACTGGAAAACGGACCAGTATCTCAGTAGTCTGCTCCAAAAAAGGCTTCACCTCAGGTAGCTAGACCCCAAACTCAAGAGGCAAGCTTCCAGGTCGGCTTAGGTCCAAAATGGGGCTCTGGTTTTATAAGATAAATAATTGTAAATATTTCAAATACACAAAAATGCCTTTAAAGAGGGAGGGTAAACTGTAAAACTCCTAGCTTAAAAAACAAAGAAAATGACAAATATAATTTTATAAAAGAAGAGCGAGAGAGGTTAGAGCATGCGCTGATACAGCGCATTGCTACACCTACCACATGACAAACCAACTCGGGATCCAGATTAGGACCCGAGTGCAGCCATCCAATGGGTGACACCTCGGTGCCAAACTAGTTCAGATGAAGTTGGACAGTGTGAGGTTTTTTATGGTGGATGGAGTACCAATACTGCCACCAACCCCCAAGTTTTTCCCTGCATGTTGGAGGGCCTACATGCAGGGATGGATCCAGATTAACATCATACCCAGGACGGAACAATTGCAGGTTAAGGGCCATGCTTAAGGGCCTTCACTTTGGTGGTGTTTATTTTGTATTGAGCTGTTTTATACTTGGCTCTGAACTCTTTGGTGTGTGCTAAACATGATTCAAATAACGCCATTCACAAATCACAGAAGTGTAACTCCTCAGCCTCCAAGTTAGACACATCAAAGCCTGTCTCACATTGATATCTTACACATGAAAATCACGAATTAGTCGAAACCTGATACATCCTTTATGAAATTGCCTCAGTCTTACACAGGTAAGATTACTTTGATACTGTAACACTGCTCTTGTTTTGTAAGACCTGAATTGCATGTTCAGTAGCAATGTCCCCAGAACCTGATTATAATTTCCCACAAGACAGCATGGAACAAACATTTTGTCTCTAGTCTTGTCTAACGTCCACAAATCGTGCAGCTGACTTGCAAATTCCCATAACACCTCAAATATTCATGATATGACAAAGATGGAATCTGCATTTCTTTTCCTCAATGCAATCTTGACTGTCTTAGACTATAATAAATATGCACTTTTTAATTCGAAAACAAAATGAAAACATTTAAATGGCTTGTAGCATCCTTATTTAAGTATTGCATATTCAGTACAGGTTTTATTGAATTTATTATAGGGCAATCAATTTCAGTGAAGGCTGGAAAAACAGGTTGTCATGATAACTAATATTTAATGGTTTGGAAGGCACCAAAGCATTTCAGAACAAATTTAGCAATTCCATACAGAATTGAGCATTTAACACCCTGAGGTGACACATGAAAGTAAACAGGTGTTTTGTTTGCTTCGTATGTTATTTGTTTTGTGGATTAAAGGAGGCAAGATCAAGGGTTATTTGACCTTGAGTTCAATATCATCCTGATCTGGTTTCCTGCCATCTGTGCACCATATTTCAAGTTTTAAAATGGTTTAAGATATTAATACAAAAACACTCCCACACTCCTTCCAGGGTATAGTAAAAATGTTGTTTGTAGTATACTTAGATGATGGTTTTTGTTTTACTTTGGATGCTGATGATTAGTATAAAAGAAAGTGCCTTGGTGAACTTGGTGGATAGGTGGAATTTTTTATATATATATATAAAAAAAAAGTTCAACTCAGTATTTTCTCTTAATATATTTTTTTAGATTTGTTTGTGGTTTTTAAAATACAGTATGGCGCTATCCAGAGATATATAAGCAATCTTCGTAACTCTTCCTTTTAATTATAACTGCATATACATCATATTAAATGAATACTCTATCCAAAAAGGATGCACTGTGTCAGGGATGCCAGGGGCGACGACCCGGCCAGGACGATTTGAAGGACCGGAAGTGGGCGTGCGCCCATCTGGGATCACGTGGGGGCCGCCATCCTGGTTGCTTTGGGGGCCACGGGTAGAGGGCTTGGAAGCCCAACCCTGTAGGGACCCGTGGTCACCGCCATGGGGCGCCCCAGTCCCTTGGGGACCCTGGACCTCCGCACTACCGCCACACCAGGAAGTGCTGGGGGGAAGAAGAAGAGGGACACCCGGAGAGCTTCTGGGAGAACAGCCGGCATTTCCGCCACACTGGGGCGTGTCCAGGGGGGAATGCCGGGAAACACCTGGAGCTCATCCGGGAGCATATAAAAGGGGCTGTCTCCCTTCATTCGAGGCTGGAGTCGGGTGGAAGCAGGACGAGGCAGGAGCAGAGAGTGTGGAGGTGGCCCGAAGAGAAGGCATTGGTTGGCCAGGACTGTGTTGGGATTTGTGGTGCACGTAAAACATTGTAAATATTGTAAATAATAAACGTGTGGTGGTGAAAAACATGTCCGTCTGTCTGTGTCCGGGCCGGGTCCACAACTGTTAATATGTTGCTAATCTCATGTGTGTTATAGTGATGGTTAAAAGATAATTTTAAACTCATGTTTTCATGCAGAATGGTGAGACAAAAGTTTCATATATTAGGAGCCAGTAGAGCCCAATGCTGCACAACGACAAATGGTATAAAAAATGTCCATCGAAAAAAGAAAACAAAAGCCTCACTCTACTCATGTAGCAAAATCCACATGCAAGTTATCCAGTCGTATGCTCAATGGAGTAAAATTAATGCTTTTTGATCAAATATTGTTAAATATATACTTCTAGAAAAATCTGCAAATATCACAAAGCTGCATTGGATTGCCTTTTTGAATTGAAGATCTGCCTCTCCCCCTTCTTTGTTGGTTAAGAGTGCTGTTTTCAGTTCAAAAACATAACCCATGAGACTTTAGTTTCCTGTTTATCATGTGCAGTTCTTTTTGCTGTATTCATGTGCTATTCCGAGCTCCAAGTTGTGATGATTCAGCTTTCTAATCAGTGCGTTTGCGAGGATTTTCAAGGATTTGACAATCGGGTTGCTTTTTTATGTCTGAATTGTCTGACTTGTATTTTTGAGTTGGTAGAGCGTTTGCATGGAATTGGCTTGGATTTAATGTCACTCCAAAAGCTCTTGAATGCAGATTGTTTTTTTTTCTGCATTTCTGGCTTGGTTTACTCCATTCTTCACTTGGTGATGATTTTAGGCTGTTGCTTAATGTCGACTCCACAATACCTTGTGCCAATGAAACAGACAGACAAAGGGTATCATTGATATAATTTATATATATTTAATCCCATCCAGATTGTGACATTTGAATAGTATGTCAATCCATCTCAGGGCCCACCCATGCATACACAAGCTTTCACAGGGCCAATTTTATCTAATTGACATGTATTTGGTAATGTAGGAGGGAAACCTGTGTACACAGAAGAAAACCCATGAAGTCTCAGGGAGAATGTATAACCATCACATGGATGAAGTGTTGGATTTGAATTCTGGAAGCTGGACTAATGAATCTGCAGCATAATAAACTGCACAACAGCGATTTCCTCAAAATCCTATATACTTTAACATAAATATATAAATATTTAAACTATTTTAATAACTTTGTTAGCTGCATGTAGCACAAGCCTAAACCACAGAACAGTCAGTCAAGTTCTTGTACCTACATTTATGTGTTTTAAATTTTGTTTTGCTTTATGATCAGCTCTAGTACTTTATGTTGAGATTTTGCATGTACTGGTGCTATGCTACACATGTTTGATAGATTCAACTTCTGGTTGACTTTGGGATTCTTGAGCAGCCGTAGAAACTTGCAGTTTTGTGTTACATATGATGAAATTCTGTTTGCTCTAATCTGTTGCATATGCAGTCTCAGGCATGCTATATTTGTTGTTGTAAACTGAAAATACTGTAATGTTCTCAGGTCAGTCCACGCAGTATGTGGAAAGGGAGCAGAAAGAGAATTCTTGTTTAGACAAGAGCACTAAGGAGGCTTTCCTTTGGGGAAAAATCCATCTACAGTTGTGAGTTGATGTTAATGGCAAGTCTCAAGATGGATCCTGGCATTGGTCGATTCATGTTGTAGAGCAAGACTAAGCTATTACCTTGAACACCATGTAAGTGGAAGGAGACTCTGAATCAGAGGATAGCTAGGCCTAGTTAGGGAGACAGGAGCAGAGCTTCACTGGAAGGATTTGAATGTTGTTAAAGCACATCCATGAGTGGAGACTTGACCACTTGTAACATATTGTCCTTTGAGGACATCTAGCCACCACTATTTTCAGAATGCCAATACTTGGTTTTGTAGGATTTGTAATTTCATACTGCCACCATCACCACTGTGAAAACCAAATGCCTTTTGCTTAATTTGGTCTAACACTGTCCCTGAACAGTGTGAATGACTCATCTTTGTATATGATGTCAACCAGGCTTAAAAGTTTTCTTGGTCTGGATGTGAAGTGACCCTCATTATAGAGTGTTTTTCAAATTAACCTTACAGACTAAACAAATAAGGTTTTGCAGCTGTTTGTGAAAACTGTCAAGCTAGCTGTAGAATTATATGTGCTATTGCACCTTCTGTTGAATTTGGTAACATTTGATATTCATCCTTTTTATGGAGGGTATTGTCCTATCTTGTCAGGTTGATATGTTAATTTATACAAAAGCAGAGAGGCAAACTTCACAGAATAAGTAATATTGTTGGAATTTGCAGGGCCAATGTTGTAAGAATATACGGTAGATGGTAGCTTTTATTTTCACACGCCCTTGACCCAGCAGTTTACTGGTAAATTATGAAGTGTCATTGTCTTGTCAACTATTAGGTATGTGGTTAACTGCATTATAGCAAAACTAACTCAGATTTATGCCCTGCCAGGGTTAATAACAGCCGTTTTCACACCAAGAATGCTAGAATTCCTTTAGCATTAAAATGTTGGCATTGTTCTGTAACACCTTTCGATGCTGGTAATGTGTCAGCAAACACCTTGTCATTCTGACTTGGCAAATACTGGTACATACGAGGCTGTTTATGTCAAGGTAAGGTTGATATGTCCTATTTATTTTTCAGTAAAATCAAGCAATTTTAGAAACTGAGATGACACAACGAAAGATGGAATTGGTGAGTATCTCTCAAGGGGTTTCTGCTCTGTGCTGATGTACTAAAAAAGAAAAAACACAGACTGACCTTTCGTGCACTTAAGTGCAGTGCAAGTTAATGTGAAGCACACCAGTTGCAAAGACTAATGAAATAGGTTTGTGAGAATGGCTGGGATCCATTAATCCTTTGGTAGCCATGTTCAGTGATCATTTTGTTAGACTTGCATATATTGTGTCTACTCACCTTGAATCAGAAATGCTGCATATTTCTGCCCAAGACTGAAGCTAAGCTAATAGCTAGAAAGGATGAGACACTTTAAAATTGCACAACACTGTAAATTCTAAAGTGATATTTCCCAACCTGACTTAAGAGCAGCATAGAGGTGAATGATGTAAAAACAGTGTAAAATAGAAGAGCAACTGCAATACATCAATATTGTTGTTGTTTTTTTTTTTAAATGTATTAAACAAAATTGCTATTCATGCTCTTCTCTATCTAATGGCTAGTTCTGTTAACCTTTGCTGAAGTACTTTAGGATGTCTCATAAAATAAGGGGAATGTTACAATCAAAGTGGGCATGTCAGTATGTTGTTCAAGTGGGTGTATGGCGTTTTGGGGATGTAACAGGCTGGATAAGGACAAACGTCTGGCTTGGACTATATGAAGTCCTAATTTTGTTAGTGGTCTTATTGCCCAGTTCTGTGGACCTTTAATTTTTATGTATAATCCTTTTTTTAAATGATCGCCTTCATTTACTTGTTAGGCAAAAGAGTACTTCATTATCTGTATGTCACTTGTAAGAATATGATTTTTTTCATTTTTAATATAACCATTGAATCATAGTGAGCATTATATTAATATTCAGTACTACTAAGATTATTCAGTAATGCAGTAAAATATAACATTCATTTTTCCTAGACATTCTTCTGCAGTGAATCTTCATCCTTATCTAACACAACAGGCAAAAGAAAAAGACTGCACTACACACAATCCTTTGGAAAGTGGTGAAGGACAGATTAAATAATATTGATTTTTTTTTATCATTTCTTCTGTTTTGCCAAAGTGTAGGTAAAATAACATGACATAAGTGTATTTATGAGCAGTGAGATACACAGGGTTTGTTGGAACCATAGTTTTTGAATGAGCACTAGATTTTTTAGGTCAATTTTGCTAGACTCCAAGAACTACAGTATAAAAGAATTTGGATTTATTGAGAGGTCTGTAAGCAGGGGTATCCCTGTTCTGATCCTGGAGGGTCACTGTGGCTGCAGGCTTTCACCTCATGTATTTTCTTAATTGTAAACAAATGAATGTGATTAATAGAATATAACACACTAAGGGGTTCTGTTCCTTATTCCTGTTGTTATACTTATTGGTCAGAAATTCCTTGCAGTAGATATTTTGCTTTTCTATGAATATCAGCATAATGTTGCAAGGGTTGAATAGAATTACAGTCCATCAATTTTTTTATTTCTAAATGGTTTATCGGGAGAGATGGTTAATGATAAACACACAGGTGCAAATGGTCATTAAGTTTGTTGTCTTGGTATTTACACAGCCTTGCTAATTACTTTTCAGTTAACAAAAGAGGAAACCATAATAATTGTAATATTTCTAACAAGGTAGTGAACAAAATTTAAACTGAATAGACTCTTGTGCACTAAAAACCATGGCTGCAATAAGCATCTTTCTAAATGTGAAACCAAAAGTTGTGCCATTAATAATTTCACAGTAAATGAGAAAGCCAGAGAGAGTCATCTGAAGATCCATCCATCCATCCATTATCCAACCCGCTATGTCCTAACTACAGGGTCACGGGGGTCTGCTGGAGCCAATTCCAGCCAACACAGGGCACAAGGCAGGAAACAAACCCCGGGCAGGGCGCCAGCCCACCACAGGGCACGAACACTCACACCCCATGCCCACACTAGGGACAATTTAGGATCGCCATTGCACCTAACCTGCATGTCTTTGGATTGTGGGAGGAAATCGGAGCACCCGGAGGAAACCCACGCAGACACGGGGAGAACATGCAAACTCTACACAGGGATGACCAGGGAAGCGAACCTGGGTCTCCTAACTGCGAGGCAGCAGCAGCAGCAGTGCTACCTACTGCGCCACCGTGCGTCCCCATCTGAAGATCCACTAACCATAAAGACAGACCTCGGATTTGGAAAGTATTTGAGTGTAACCACTCCCCAGATTTAAAGAATCTGTCAGAAATGCTATTCCAGTGGTGTGAATAGATATACAAATTTAAAAAGAATAGTTGATTTTAAGTAAGGGAGAGAGAGAGTTAAACGGTTTTAATGTGATTTTAAAGTTTTGTTTGACTGTTTTGATGGATTTAAGGAGGGGAATTATCTTGCATTTGTTGGTATAGTTTGGATAATCATTTTCCTTTAAGATTTTGTAACCATGTCACTATAAACTGATAATGACAGTAGTGTTAGGAATGGAAGTATTTCACAACAAATAAAATCTCTTTTGCATGTAGTAGAACAAGGCATTTGGCAGAAGCTAACATTCAATTGGACAAATAACATTGATTTAGAAATCTCTTCAGAATTTGTGATACTCAAAAAGTATGCGCTGCACACACAACTGAAGTTTGAAATAAGTGTTTTAATGACAGATATGATTGATATAAACAACCAAATATTAAAATGTTGCCTGCATTGATGTCAGATTGATTGTCAATTCTTGGATTTCCATTATGATTATGGCTATTTGTGGAAATGGATTTAAAGAAAAAAAATTCAGATATGTTAAGATACCAGAAGCTTTTTCTATATTAAGCCAGTGCTGGCATAAATTATTTTGCAGATTTTTATATGCAGAATTAAAGCGGTTTTATATTATCGCTTGTCTTGACTTGTTTACAGGTTTTGTTGTAGCACTTTTATTTACATGTTAAACAATAAACCGTTTTCACAATTTCAAATACAATGTGAAAGTGGTATCTCATTTGTAAAATTTGTTAAATCTATTTGCAAAAGTATACTCCTAATGAGAAGCTAGCATATTAGTGTGCAACAGTTTGTCTTGATATGACAGACTTTTAACATCTGTCGATTTTCTTTTTCTTCTGTGTTAGTAATTCATCTCTGTTCAAGCACAGATAAATGTAAAGAATTATTTTTAAGCACAGGCATACTGTTAAGACAAGGGTAGTACAGCAGTTGGGCTTGTTTTGTGTTGGGCCAGACTGATTATGATTTACTGTAAGAATAGTTCAAAGTAAACCATCTTGGAAAGGATAAGTGTAATTTTGTAATACATATCTTGTAGATCATGTCACTAGTGGCATAGATCAGAGATTCTGAATTTCAGTGCTAAGGCCCACTGCGGCTGCAAGCATTTGTCCAAACTATGTCAGATTTAATTGAACACCTGCATTTAAAAGTGATCCCCATGAAACATACATATTTTTTCATTTGTTTTTTAGGATTATGATCATTATTTTGATTCCATTTTTGCAGGTGTTCTGGTTATTAAAGCTGCTGTTTACTAATGAGTATGCTAGTAGGTCTGATTCTAAAGTAGCTAGAGCTTTTCAGCATTTAGGGGCAAATGCCCTAGTGTTTATTTCATTTATTGTTAATTGTCATTTTTGGGGTGCATTTAAGGGAGCAAACTCTACAGCAAATTCTGAACTAATGGGGAAATTACAAAAAAAACTAAAGTGTTCAAAGCTATGAGAAAAATACAAATGCTTGAATATTTCTTACAAATGTAAGAATTTGAAAATGTTACAAATGTAAATCTTTCACTAATGTTCTTTTCTAAATTCAGAATAAAAGAGACCAAATAATTAAACAAGAGATCAATAACTAGCTGATTGAGAACAAAAACCTGCTACCATAGTGGAGCCCCAGTGTTTGTGATTAAGGGAACATAAAATTGAAAAAATAAGAGTGATAGGTCACCAAAAAGACTCATAAACCAGGCTAGAGGTCTCATTTATAAATGGATTTGAGTGTGAAAATATGTGTACATGTATACCAAAAAACAGGAAAATGTGTATGACAAAAAATTTTATTTATATAATCAGGCATATGTACATTTATATGCAATTTACCTTTATAAATCACAATAATCTTGTTAATTTGTGTAAGTGAATGCTCCTTGGACCTTGACCGGTTACCTCCCTTAAACAAACATTTATGGACTATGTTAATCAGCCTCGTACATATGCAATCACAATGTTGCAGATTTCTTTGGCTGGTAGAGTACCCTCCTTCTGATGCATGTCATATGCTGCACTCTTCAACTGAGTGTGCAGAAGCATCTGAGTGGGTACCCATGTAATGATATGATTGTTATTATAATGAATAATAAAGGACATATGAAAAACTGAGGATTTAGCCTCAGTTACCTTACCAACAACTCAGCCACTGCATACATTAACATCACTTTGGTCAAAGCTATTTAGCCTTAAAGTAAATTAACTATGGATTGACCCAGACCACAGTGCCATAACATTTGCCAGTTTCATATTGGCATCACAGATAACTTGTGCATTAATGGAATGTAACTGCTCACAGTTAACAACAGCAGCTTCATTCTCGCTAGTTACCCTTATTGCAATATGAGTGCAGTAATGTTCTCCCATTACATTGGGAGAAGCAGACACTGCTTTATGTTGGCTTTTTATGTTGGCAAAAACATGTTTTATGTATGTACACCCACACCATACGACAACTGAATGTAGTGCCTCATCGGTCAGTTAATAGCTTCAGCGCATTTGGCGTGATGAAGTGAAGCTTAGCTGAGATAATCCTAACCTGTTGGCCAGTACCCTGAGACGTGATAACAGGTACCCAATATAAACTGACAAAAAACTATAAAAGTGCTTCAGTCCAAATACGCAGCATTGGCTTTCTCTTAAAAGGAAACTAAATTGAGTCTGTACATCATATTCAAACATTTGAGGTTTAATGCTTGTCACATCATTTCACATTATAATAACGGCTTAGTGATATGATATTATACAAGTGATTCATCATTTAGCTGGTTTGGTTGTATGTTCCAACTTAAACAAGTGTGTTGTCATTTCTCAGAAATGTTATGTACAGATGGGCCAAGTTCTTACTTCACATTTTCTTTTCTTAAATCTCTACTTTTCTATGGAAATTTGCATATGCACATTTTGGACCTTTTTTAGTGCATACGCAAGTTTTATATATGTGACTCCAAGACATGCCTGGAGATAAACCAATCCACAAGCTGGCTGTTGAAAATAATTTCAATGTTCTAAAATATACAAAATTCCCCTGAATGGAGAGATCCATTAAATCTCTGTCTTGAGAGACAAATCCAAATGAAGAATATTTTTTTTAGATTAAGGAATTTTGTTGAATTAAACAAAAGCAGAGCAAAAATGGTACAAGGAACAAAATTAGGTAAAGGTGTTTGCCTAACAAGGCAACCCAAAACTAATAAGTTCTAATCCATTACCCAAAAATATAATCCAAAGACAGAGGAAAATCGAAAAAACAGAAAAAAAATCAATACTTCCAGATAAATGCACTCCTTGACTGGCAATGAAACACTGAAGGACTTACTCGTCGGTTTGAAATATAAAGGCTGAAGTCCGTTCCTCAGCAGTGATGCTTCCTGTGGCTCCACCCACAAAACACAAGGAATGAATGAATGCAAAGAACATACAAACACAATTCAAATTAAATGATTAAACAAATAATTATTAAATAAAAACATGATTTATAAAGACAACTCAAAAACAGAATTAATTAAAGTAGACACTTATGAAACAGAAAGTTTTAAAAAATTACAAAAATAAGTAATAAAAGAGCAATAACAATTGCTGAACTATAACACCCAGGACTACCTGAGAACAACTGGCATATCTTATTAATACTCTAGTTGGCAATAATTGGAATGTCTTTATAAACATTGTGTATTAAAACTTTATTTATATATTAGCAAATATTAATATTTCAATTTTTAACATACAAGAATGGTCTGAACCTTCTTGAGCAAATATTTATCCAATTAATAACTGAATTATGCTTATGCTCAAAGCATTGGGGATGCTTCAGTTATAAGTGGATTGGCTTAAATCGATGATGAAAATCTGTACAAGACAATACCAAAACCATCCTTTGCCCACTGTAGACCAGGTGTAGTCAGTCATAATTCTGTTTAATTATCAATAATCTGTTCCTCTGACTGTCTTGTTTTGGCACTCATGGTACAGATTAGGAATATACTGATCCCATGTTTGCTTTACCAACAAATTCAGCATTGGATAATTCAAGACTGCAGAACTACATTTGATCCCCTTGACCTACTTAAATGCTCTCTCTTTGTTTCATTTGTAAAGAAGAGGAGAATTCTGATGAGCAGGCGCCTGTCTGTCAGAAGTGCAGCTCATTCATTGTCATTCTCATTTATTCTGGAGTCTGCAAATTGACTGCACTTAGGGAAAGAAATAGAATAGTGAGAATTAGTTAGGGAGTGAATATTTCTCTGTGCATTAATGGCATTTTCCAGATATAACCCACGTTTTGTGTTTTATTTCAATTACCTCTTTTATAAAGTTCCTGAAACTGCCTGTCATTTTGCAGCTTACCTAGTTTGTATGTTGAACTTGTTCCAATCAAGCTGTGGAAAACCAGAAAGAGAAGGGGTTAATAACTAACTAAAGATAAAGATTTTTAGCTTTTTTTTTTGTACATGTTCTACAAAGCTTGCTTGTTATATCTTTATTGGTAAATCAGTTTAAATGTTTAATGTATTAAAATAGCAAGCCACTTCAGTGCTTGTTTTATGTTTCATTCTGGTATTTTTTATGTTTTAATGATTTGGGACATACAGGGACACACATTCAGAGTGTGCAATCAAAAGAATTTTAAAATCCTACATGATAATGAAAGCCATTGAAATGTAAGTAAAATAGGCATTGTGTGCTAAAGTACTGACTTTTTGGTTAGAACTCTTGCTGCTGCATTTTGAACAGAGTGTAGCTTAATAATGTCTGTTTTGTCAGTATTGTTAAGAATGCATTGCAGTTATATAGTCGCCAAAAACAAATGCATGTGTCAGATTGTCTGCACCCTGCAGTGAGAGAAAAGGTTGTACTTGTGGTATGCTCCGTAAATGGGAAAACTGCTGTCTTTGTATCCTGGGTAATGTGGAAATTTAAAGCTATAGGTCAGAATCAATGATAATACATACATTTTTTTTTTATCTGGCTTTATTTCTGGCTATTTGTAACGTTAGATCACTGAGTTTTCTCATCAAATCCCTGTTTGTGCAGTATAGCTATTTAGAAGAATGTCTGCCTTTTTTTAAAAAAAACTAAGAAAATTATTGTTCATCCACTCTGTTTATGTAACTGAAACCAATTCAAGGCAGTACCAGAGTAAACAACTGATCATTTATGATGGTGGATAGGAATACTATGATTTATGGTGTCAGTAGCAGCCATGTCATTTTCATTAGCATTAGTGCATGTCATAAGTCCCTTAATATGACCAAATAAATTTCAGTGCTATAATTAGCACTCTTTTAAAATAAAATTTTCTAATAATCAATTAACTGTTTAAAAGCCACACTTTCTAGAGTTTTACTTAAACATAACTTGGGAATAGGTTTAAAATTGTCTAGAACGAAACAGTGAAGATTAGTTTTCTTAAGCAGCAGCTTAATAACAGCAGTTTTTAAAACATTTGGAAAAATACCTGGTTTAGAAGTTTACACTGTTATAGAAGGGGTTGCCAACTCCGGTCCTGGAGGACTTTTGTGGCTGCAGGTTTTCATTCTAACCCTTTTCTTAATGAGTGACTTGTTTTTGCTGTTAATTAACTTCTTTTGAACTAATTTTAATTGATTTTCCCTTGAAGACGCAGACCCCTTAATGTTTCTTTTTCCTTAATTAGCAGCCAAACAATAATGAGATATAAAATGAACTAAAACTGGTGTCCAAAGTACAATACTTGAAAATAAAGAAAGGTGAAGATCTCAGGAATGTCAATCTGGTGGGACCCCAAAACATTTTTAAAAGTGCTCTTAGAAAAGAGAAAATCAACGATTTTGGAAATGTCTGCAATTGCACAATGAGAGCAGCAACAAGCCATGGAATTAAAGAACAGGTTTAATTAACAACAAGAATCGGCACCTCATTAAGTAACTGGTTGGAGTAAAATTAGTTGGAGTTTGAGGCCCTGACTTAGCTGGTCTTCCGTTGGCTCACTCACTTCACATTTCATTTCTGTTTGGGTGCCATTTAAGAAAAGAAATGAAGCAATTCAGAGGAATGATGAAGAAATTCAGGGGAACAAAGCTTAAAAAGCAATTCAATTAAAATTAATTCACAAGAAGTTAATTTGCAGCACAAACAGTGCACTCATTAAAAAAAGGATTAGAATGAAAACCTGCAGCTATGGTGGTTCTCCAGGACCGGACTTGGCAACCCCTGCTGTATAGTACAGTGTCAGTTATGAAATTGGAGACTTCTTTAAAATAGCTTGTGAGGGTTGGATTATTGGTACTTAAGAACAGCTTAATTTGAGCAGTTATTGTAATAATTTCAAGCATACTTATTTTATAAAGGTAGGTAGGATTTTTGTGTCGGATAATAGAAGAGGTATCTGCTACTGCTTCTAAGGTCAACATTATATTTAATGTGATCCATACTTTAACTGGTTATTCATAAAGTCAGTGCTGTGCTTCTCACACTAGGCGTTTAGATAGTTGTTCAGGGTGAAACATCTGAATTTTTTACTTGATCTTTACTGCATTGACAAAGGCCTTGAGACGATGATCTGATAGTGAGAAGAAATGAGGAAAAGTCTGTTTGAGTACCTCAAATTGGCAATGGAGTATGTTGTTTACTTAAAAAGTAACACCAAAGCTCCAGTGTTCTTGTGTTATGTGAGAAATTCTGCCACTTTCTTTGTAATGTCTACAATTGAAGCACCAGAAAAATGGGAAACACAGAGACTATGGGAAGACAATGGTAAACTCAACTCTCTTAAGAACAAGACTTAATGATTAAAAATATTTGGTGAGCTTGTTGGCAAAGTAGGAGAACTTAAAGCTCTTTATCTTCTGCTTATCATTAGTTCATGTTGAAGAGGTCAAAACCTGCTTGCTTTTTTGCTCTTTTGTTATACCCAGACCCTGAAAAACAATCTACAGCAACTTTGTGAGAGAGGCATCGTGGGTTGCTAGCAGTCTGGGTTTCCCACACTGCAGTTAAGCCTAAATATTGATGAGCTGATGGATCTGCTTTTTTTCTTTTTAGGTTTTTCAGTTCTTCCATTAACACCATTGAAGTTCATTACCATTATTGCTTGGTGAATTAATAAATTTATAATAAATAAATAGATCAAATATTTCTTTGTGGCCATGAAAAGTAACACCAAGACTTTAGTGATGGCATGGTCTCATCTTGCATTGTCATCTACAAGATAAGTTAAACTATCTATCTTTTCTATTGCTTATTTTAGTTGATTCCACAAAACAACATTGATTTACTGATGCAAATGCACTGAGCTGCATATAACGTGTAAATGCTTATTTCAGTTTTGGTTGTTAAATTCAACTTGAAAACTTTGTTTTAATGATATAATAAATGTCAAAGAAACTGAACGAAGATTTGAGTCAATATAAATGTGGGAGTGATGAAAAATGATAAAGATAAATGTAGATTATTTGTATCTAAGAGAGAAATATTTTCCTTCACATTTTCTATGTGGTTGGGATTGTAAATTGTGGCATCTTACACTCAATGTAATTGATGTAAAATTAACACCAACATTAGCGCTCCCATGTGTAAAGGTAAAACAGTGTTGACTTGCTTGTGAATTCTCATTGTGTTCTTCTCTAACCTGCTTAATCCAATTTAGGGTTCCAGGAAGCCCAGTCCTTTCTTGATAGCACAAAGCTCGCACCAGTCCTTTCCGGGGACCACTCATACAAACACCCACAATGTCAATTTAAAGTCACCTTTTAGCCTAGTCGGTACGTCTCTATGAATGTTGGAGGAAATCTTACAGAGACATGGGGAGAACATGAAAATGCCTCTGTTCTGCCACAGGGAGATCAAGTGCCAGTCAAAAGCAGCAGAGTGTATTGCATGTGAGATGAAACATTGTAAAAAACAATATGTGGATTCATTACTAGAAAGTCAAACTATTTTGCATCAAAGCCATAAACAGGATTCAAATGTCAAACGCAAAAAGGTCATAACCAGAAAATCAACACTAATACACTTACACAATGATTTCACAACAAACTTGGACAATGAGTAGCACCTGGCACTGACTTAAGTATTTTCGCACCAGTGATGTTATACTGGGCGATATCTAGGACCATATATGCTGACGGTGTGTTGTTGCTCCATTGGACTGGGACTTCCAAATGGAGGTGCATGCTAAAAACAAAATAATGCTTGTGTAAATTTTAAAGCACAATGATAAATGCAATTTAAATAAGCTTAAACAAAAATATAATTACAAAATGGAATTATTTTTTGTGATTCAAAACTAAAGAAACAGTCAGATCTAACTGAAAAATTTATAAAGCTCAGAAAAAATGAACAAAATTGTCATGGGCAACTTATTTATTAACTGTAAAGTGATTTTGATAAATATTTATGCACCCAATGTTGATGATAGGGAATTCATGCAAAATGTATTCACATTCATTCCCAATGTGAACACTCACAAAATTATAATGGCTGGGGACTTTAATTGTGTTGTAAATCCACTCTTACATAGGTCTCCTGTCACGGGGGGATGACATCTAACACTGCAAAGACAATTACACAGTTTTTAACTGACCACAACTTATCAGACTCCTGGAGGTTTCTAAACCCAAACTCAAAACCATATTCCTTCTATTCACCAGTGCATCATTGTTACTCAAGAATTGATTATTTCTTTATAGATAACTAGGCGGCTCTGCCCCCTGCTCTCTTCATTCGCTCACCCCCATGTTTGGTTTACCGGATATACAATTTAAAGAGATTGTTATTTTCATGGGAATTGTTACGTATGCATTATTTTCACTTTTACTTTAAAAACTTTTTTTTAAAGCGTCATTAAAAACAAAAACAATGTTTGGAATTACCTTTTCTTCAAGATCGCATTGAATTTTGACTCTGTGTTTGGCGACACATTGTGACAACGCAACATATAACTGCCCATGAATGAATATTGTTTCTTTTTCTCTAATAAATAATCCGACTTTTTCTAATGTTTGTCCCTGTGATTTGTTAATAGCAAAAGCTATTCTCATGGGAAACTGTAAACATTTTAATACAAATGGCATATCAAGATCTTCTTTGATATCTAATGTTATTCGCAGAATATCTACATTAACTTTCTTGTTGCCTGTTAAAATTTGCATCGCTTCTCCGTGATCATAAATATACACCTGACCGAATAGTGTTTTCTTTGAAATTAAACTTGTCGTTGCTTTAACTGAAGCAGGACCACAGATTCTCATAGTGTATGGTGCATTCTTGTGTAAATCTATGTTTTGTGCATTGAATGATGTGAAGGCGAAAAGTCTTTGCTTTCTGCTCTTTGCCTTTTATTTCTGACCTCGCTTTGTCCTGCTATTTTTTTCAATTACATCTGGTCCTGATGATTAATTTCCTTTTGTTTGCGCAAATGTGATCTTTACAATCTTTTTTTTGATACTGACGTAATAAAGTGTCACAAAAGTTTTACTTCAACAATTGCCGACTTCGTAACCCCAAACACAACTTTCTAGCACCCTCTCCAACCCCTCATTCCCCGGGTCTCGCTCCCCCCTTTACCTCATCAATCAATACCCCACTATCAATCTTCCGTGATGTACTCCACTACCCTCCCTTTCTTTCGGACCTTACAGTCGCTTAAAACAAAAAAGGCTTTAATCTGGCTGGGACGCTGCAATACTTTTGAATTTTACTGCTTTCATATTCTTTACCCTTGTCTGCATGTGTATCACGCCATCATTTGTTTGAGCCTTTCGAATTCCACTGCTTTCATAATCTCTTATCTGCCTTTTTTTCTCTCCAATGCTTTTGGGTCTCTTTTCTCCCCACTGCTCTTTGTTCTTTGCTTAGTCGTTAATGTTTCATCTAGAACGTTTTGTCCTTATATGTTTTATATGTGCTGAGAGCACAGGATCTGTGTGTGCTACGTGCCTTTACACGACTGATTGTTTTGCTAGCCGTGCCCTTATTTGATATTGTTTGAATCTCATGGGTCATTTTAAGTGTCTTCCGAGAACTTATGAGAAGATCATGTCTCGTCACCCTGCTTTTTCTTTCCAGGATTTTTTTTTTATAATAGAGATAATTTCTTGCCTGCAAATAAATCTTGCAAGTACGATGCTATTGTTATTTCTGACCATGCCCCTCTGATCTTGGAGCTGAAATCATTATGCCCCACATACTCATCTTACAGATGGTATCTTAACCCACTTCTATTAGCAGATGAGAACTGTACAGAATTTATATCAAAACAAACCAGTTTCTTCCTAGAGACAAATACATCCTCAGAGGTCTCTGCAGGAATACTCTGGGAAACTCTAAAGGCCTTCTTCTTTCCCTCAAAAATAATTTAGAAACCAAGAAGATATCAGAGCTAACCAGTGAAATTACTAGAATAGATCAAGAAAATGCCAGGTGTCCAAGTGAAGCTCTTCATAGGAAAAGACAGGCTCTGCATTCAGAGCTCAACCTCTTAACAACCAAAGAAACCGAACAACTTCTTTTTAAATCAAGACATCATTACTATAAACACGGAGAGAAAGTTAATAAGCTCTTAGCTCAACAAATCGACAAGCAAGAAGTTCGCAATATAATCCCAGCAATCACCAACACGAACTGAGATAAAATCATTGACCATAAAAATATAATGCACACATTTAGAGACTACTATAAATCCTTATATTCTACTGAGTTCAAAGAAGACAAAACACAATCTAATGCATTTCTGGATACATTACTGATACCACAAATAGATACTTTTATTGCAGAGTAATTGGATAAACCTCTGGCGCTATATGAATTACTAGATGCTATAAAGTCACTTCAGAGTGGGAAAGCAGTAGGCCCTGATGCCTACCCTGTCAAATTTTATAAGAAATTCTCCACTCCGCTAGCTCCTCACTTATTAGCAACATATACAGAAGCTAGAGACAATCAAATTCTACCTCAAACTCTTCGCCAAGCATTAATCACCATCTTTCCTAAACAAAACAAGGACTTATTACAATATGCATCATACAAACCAATTTCACTTCTGAATAATGATGCTAAGATACTCTCAAGTCCTAGCTAGAAGGATGGAGAAAGTTCTGCCTTCGGTAATATGACAAGATCAAACTGGATTTATTAAAGGCCGACACTTGGCTTCCAATCTCTGACACCTGTTTAATGTAATCTATTCACCTGCAAAGTCAAATACCCCGGAGTTATTATCATCGTTGGATGCAGAAAAAGCATTTGATATGATTGAATGGAACTACCTTTTCCCCACATTGGAGAAATTTGGGTTTGGCCCAAATATTTGTGCATGGATCAAACTACTGTATACCAATCCAGAAGCTTCTGTTTGTATTGAGAACATTTGCTCAGAGTACTTTAAACTAGAATGTTGTACCAGACAAGGATGCCCCTTGTCACCACTGTTGTTTGCAATCGCCATTGAACCACTGGCAATACACTGTTGAAATGCTTATCAGATTAAGGGGATTATCAGAGGAGGACTGGAACAGAAAATATCTCTATATGCAGACGATATGCTTTTGTATATATCATACCCACAAAATACTGTGCCTGCAGTCTTAAAAGCACTTACAGAATTTCAAAAGATTTCTGGCCTCAGAATTAATTTGAATAAAAGTGTGCTCTTTCCAGTGAATTCTCAAGCATACAGTATTAGATTGGACACCTTCCCTTTTATTATTGCAGATCAGTTTAAATACCTCAGGGTAAATATCACAAGAAAACAAAGCTCTTTATCAACAAAATTTCACTGTCCGTATGGAAAAAAAATTCTTCTCTATACAGTAATCCCTCCTCGATCGCGTGGGTTGCGTTCCAGAGCCCCTCCGTCAGGAGCAGAGAATGTCAGAGAGGGTGAGATAGAGGCAGAGACAAGCAAACAATCAAGCTCCGCGCGGGATGCATATCTCATAGCATTGAGGAGTTTTAGTTAATATGTAATACGTGCTCTGATTGGGTAGCTTCTAAGCCATCCGCCAATAGCGTCCCTTGTATGAAATCAACAGGGCAAACAAACTGAGGAAGCGTGTAGCATAAATTAAAAGACCCATTGTCCGCAGAAATCCGTGAACCAGCGAAAAATTTGTGATATATATTTAGATGTGCTTACATTTAAAATCCGCGATAGAGTGAAGCCGCGAAAGTCGAAGTGCGATATAGCGAGGGATTACTGTATTCCCTGCTTTGTGCCCCAATAAATGTAAGTTATCGCCAATATACTAATAACCCAATTGTGCTTCACTCACTCAGAATATGGAACCAATGTTGAAAGCATTTTAAGATGGAGAATCTTTTATCTGTGGCACCTCTGCATGAGAACCACCTTTTTCAACCCTTGCAAACATATGCAGTTTTTTTTTAATATCTGGAAAATATTTGGAATTAAATTGCTTAGAGATGTTTAAATTTGGAATGTAATTGTTCATAGGATGCAAAGATGTTGTCTATATAATTTTCCATCAACAGATTTCTTTAACCATCTTCAAATCAGAAACTTTGTCAAACAGAACCTGCCCGATTTTCCCCATCTCCCACCTTCCTCTATGCTGGAAAAAATATTGCTCAGTCTCGAGGCCTCAGACAGCATTTCTGCAGTATATAAAAATATTTTACAGTCCCTCCCTTTCAAAGATCCAAGAGGACAATGGGAAAAAGATCTCTCACTCAACATATCAGAAAAGGAATGGAAGGTAGCAATGCAGAGAATTTATTTTTGAGCGTCATATGCACATACAATTATTCAACTCAAAATTATATATTGAGCACATCTGTCTCTGTTAAAATTATCCAAATTATCCTCACTGGGTCAAATGTTTTGGGCCTGCACCAAATTAACATCATTCTGGACAAAATTTTTAAGTGCCTTTCAGACAGCCTTGGTGTCACAATCCCTCCTAATCCACTAACAGCTGTGTTTGGTGTTCTTCCAGATGGGCTTAAAGTGGAGAAGGACAAACAAACTGTGATTGTCTTCACTACACTATTGGCACGCAGACTTATTTTGCGAAACTGGAAGAATCCTAACTCTCCTCTTTTAAGTCAGTGGGTAACTGATGTTTTATATTATTTGAATTTGGATAAAATCAGATTCTCAGCTAGAGGATCTGTTCAGAACTTTTTCAAAACCTGGCAGGATCTAATCAATAATATTTTAGAATAAGCTCTTAAAGCACTGAGGAAGTACGGTGGTGTGAAAAACTATTTGCCCCCTTCCTGATTTCTTATTCTTTTGCATGTTTGTCACACAAAATGTTTCTGATCATCAAACACATTTAACCATTAGTCAAATATAACACAAGTAAACACAAAATGCAGTTTTTAAATGATGGTTTTTATTATTTAGGAAGAAAAAATCCAAACCTATATGGCCCTGTGTGAAAAAGTAATTGCCCCCTTGTTAAAAAATAACCTAACTGTGGCGTATCACACTTGAGTTCAATTTCCGTAGCCACCCCCAGGCCTGATTACTGCCATACCTGTTTCAATCAAGAAATCACTTAAATAGGAGCTGCCTGACACAGAGAAGTAGACCAAAAGCACCTCAAAAGCTAGACATCATGCCAAGATCCAAAGAAATTCAGGAACAAATGAGAACAGAAGTAATTGAGATCTATCGGTCTGGTAGAGGTTAAAAAGCCATTTCTAAAGCTTTGGGACTCCAGCGAACCACAGTAAGAGCCATTATCCACAAATGGCAAAAACATGGAACAGTGGTGAACCTTCCCAGGAGTGGCTGGCCGGCCGACCAAAATTACCCCAAAAGCGCAGAGACGACTCATCTGAGAGGTCACAAAAGACCCCAGGACAACGTCTAAAGAACTGCAGGCCTCACTTGCCTCAATTAAGGTCAGTGTTCACGACTCCACCATAAGAAAGAGACTGGGCAAAAACGGCCTGCATGGCAGATTTCCAAGATGCAAACCACTGTTAAGCAAAAAGAACATTAGGGCTCGTCTCAGTTTTGCTAAGAAACATCTCAATGATTGCCAAGACTTTTGGGAAAATACCTTGTGGACTGATGAGACAAAAGTTGAACTTTTCAAGGCAAATGTCCGTTACATCTGGCGTAAAAGGAACACAGCATTTCAGAAAAAGAACATCATACCAACAGTAAAATATGGTGGTGGTAGTGTGATGGTCTGGGGTTGTTTTGCTGCTTCAGGACCTGGAAGGCTTGCTGTGATAGATGGAACCATGAATTCTACTGTCTACCAAAAAATCCTGAAGGAGAATGTCCGGCCATCTGTTCGTCAACTCAAGCTGAAGCGATCTTGGGTGCTGCAACAGGACAATGACCCAAAACACACCAGCAAATCCACCTCTGAATGGCTGAAGAAAAACAAAATGAAGACTTTGGAGTGGCCTAGTCAAAGTCCTGACCTGAATCCAATTGAGATGCTATGGCATGACCTTAAAAAGGCGGTTCATGCTAGAAAACCCTCAAATAAAGCTGAATTACAACAATTCTGCAAATATGAGTGGGCCAAAATTCCTCCAGAGCGCTGTAAAAGACTCATTGCAAGTTATCGCAAACGCTTGATTGCAGTTATTGCTACTAAGGGTGGCCCAACCAGTTATTAGGTTCAGGGGGCAATTACTTTTTCACACAGGGCCATGTAGGTTTGGATTTTTTCTCCCTAAATAATAAAACCATCATTTAAAAACTGCATTTTGTGTTTACTTGTGTTATATTTGACTAATGGTTAAATGTGTTTGATGATCAGAAACATTTTGTGTGACAAACATGCAAAAGAATAAGAAATCAGGAAGGGGGCAAATAGTTTTTCACACCACTGTAGATTCTCTCTCCATTTCTTTTTCTTCTCCATGTATGTGTAGCCGCCTAATAAACTCATCAATTTTATTCATTTTTACATTTTTTAATTTTTAGTCTATTGGCCATGCTCTCTTTCTCAGGGGTGGGGGTTGATTTTGTTTTCAATTGATATATATATATATTTTTTTTTTTGTGAAAATGCATCTATTTTTGTATGGAATGATTACAATAAAATAAATAAAATTAAAAAAAAATGAACAAAATATAAACTATTGTGATTCTGCACAGACATCTGGGCATGGAATTTTTACTGAAGACCTTCAACATGTGAGGCAGCACCACCGTTTCTTCTAATTAGTTGAAAGCATCATAAACCTCCCAGTAGTAATGCAAGTCTTTTCTGATTTTCCTCTAGATAGCTAATATTATGGGCCAACACTGATTATCTCCTTTGTCTTCAGGGATGTTTATTCCAATTTCTGCCAACTTTCTACTGAATGTGCAGTTAGTTAGATTTTGCAAGTTACATTTTTTGCTAGCACTGGGTAGCTCATTAATACTCAATACAGCTGCCTGGGAAACTGTGTGCTACATTCACTATTGTTTAGCTGCTTCCGTCGTTGCTTTACTGTATCTGTATCAGTATTTTAATTTACAATGTACAGACAGCAGGTATTGACAGTGTTTCTATAAAGTGTTTTACAGGTTTCATAATGGGTGAAAGGATACATAGACAGGTTTCATCAAAATTTTGTGTGGATATTTTGAATTGAAATTTTTTGTTACTGAATATGTCTGAATGCTTAAAATCTGAAGACTGTTTATTATATTCATCTGTTCAATCCAGCGAAGGGTCACTAGAAGCCAGGGTCTAACTTGGCAGTGCTGGATGCAAGACAAAACCCAACTCTGAATGAAGTACCAGTTCATTCTAGGACACATTCTGTCACTGTTGAGCCAGTTTATAATTACCTCATGGTTTTTGGGATCTGGAAGAAAACTGGAGAAAGACAAAATGACAGAATGAAAATTGTTTTCCATGTAACATATAAACATATACTTGTTTACTTTATTGGTAATGAAAGTAAATAATAATGGAGTGGAAACAATATTTTCTTGTGGTTGGCCAAGATTTAAGGTAGTTTGCCCCTTCAATCTGAAATGACACATATACAGCAGTCCACTTTTTTTCTCATATCTTTTCATAGCCCCTAGCTTGCATCCTACATTCAGCTGGGCATTAAGGGTTCATCATGATATGTTATCCTCTAGGCAATGTGCATTTTATCATTTCTGAATTATGTACAGGGCTGTTTGAAGACATTCATCTAATTTATCTTAGCTGAAAGCTAACTGAAGGAAAAAGTAAAATGTACAAAAGCTGAACA
This sequence comes from Polypterus senegalus, assembly GCF_016835505.1. Lineage (NCBI taxonomy): Eukaryota > Metazoa > Chordata > Cladistia > Polypteriformes > Polypteridae > Polypterus > Polypterus senegalus. Next base: position 10,318,670 of record NC_053161.1, on the reverse strand, counting down.
ATTAGTTCACTGGTGGGTGGCATAGAGCACTACCACCTTACAGCCCAAGAAGTTCAGATTTGATTTCCAGATTTTGTGTGTAGTCTGTATGTGTTCATAAGTTAGTCTTTTCTTTTAAGTTTTCAGTGTTTTAAATCTCATTAGGTATTCAGGTATTTAAGTCTTGACAGGTCATCACTGCCTTTCAAGTTTGCATTTCTTCAGCATCACTGCTGTTGTAACAGTGTAACCTCAAATTGCCAGCAAGAACAAACTGTGAAAATTGTTTATGTATTTCGATAATTTTGAAAGTAAATAACTAAACACTTTAAAAGCTAATAATATTTTGGTTACCAGCTGAGTTCATGTTCAGACAAGCTGTCCCATAGTGGGGTCATTTCCAGCAATATCTTAATCAGCCCATGGGTCAGGAAAACCCTTTGAAACTCCTCCTAGACCTCCTTTTTTTGGTCCCTGATAGCCCTGCACACAAGACCCAGCATACCCTATCTATACTAAAAAAATCAGTACTAGATTAAGACTCTATGGTGTTCATGTGGATTGGCACCTGAAATGCCCCCATACATACACACATGCGCGCGCACACACACACACCATAAACAATAAACTATATACCAAAAACAATTTTGTAATCCGTTATTAAAGGCAAACAAAATTCCAAAACCCTTCACAAATTGCAAATTTTATTTTTGGCTTTTTAAAATTTTAAAGTTGCATTATCTGGTTGTTTTTGCCCACAAATAGAAACAAAGAAATAAAATGAAGTCCAGACTCATCATTTGTATTTATATGTGCTAAAGTGGAGTAATAAAATATGAACAAAATGCACAACAAGAAATAGTGGGATAAAATGGAAAAAGAAGTATAATTACTACAGCATTCAGTTTTTGCAGTCTAAAATATACTACATGATCAGAATAAGGCAGTGCACAGATACAGATACCAACTGTATTCACTATCTGTACAAAATAGAGCAGATGCAATAACAAGAACATAGAAAAAGAGACAAAGGCCAAAATGTTTCTTTTTTCTAAAATAGAGACTCTTGCAGAATATATCTTGCTTTACCTGCTCTGTACCAGTTTACCATAGTGCAGGATCTATTGAAATGATGTGAGGTTTCTGCTCCTTTAATCAGGTTGGGGCTGAGCCCCGTAATGGTCCTTAGACACACAAATATTAGTCTCTTGTTTCTGGGTAGTTTTGTCCCTCACACTCTAGAGCAGAGGTGACTGCATGTTTTCATTCTAACCCCCAACCCAGTTTTAGCTGCTAATTTAACCCTTTTGCCTTAATTGTTATTGACCTGCTTTTTGACTTTCTGCGTTTAACAGAGACGTGTAATTGCCAACACACAGCAGGGCAATCAAAACTGCATACTTCATTGCTAAATATGAATCTGCAAACACTGAATACATGTTATTTATTTGGCTTTTGAAGGCAAACTACTGTTCATTAGTACAACCCGTTAATAAAAGCACATATGCCATGTATTTGACTGTTACACTGAAGAATGTAATTCACCTTTACAAGCTTTCACCTTTGCAAACTTTATCAAGTACATGTAATGACAGTCCAATTAATTTTCAAATTCTGGACTTGTACACTGACATCATAAATAAAGTCTGATCGCTTATGTAAGAAACCTTGAAAATACCAAAATAAACGCTGCATAACAGTTATGAAATAAAGGATTCATGTAAAACTTTTAAGTTTGATTTCACACAGGAAGCTTTAAAACTGAAACAAATGTAAAAAGCCACAGATTTGGAAAATTAAAGCACAATTATTTTATCATCTGAAAATTGAATTTAGTTTGACTAATCTATTAAATATTATTCTTTAGTAATAGTAATAACCAGCTAATTATTCAAGTATAAAACTTAATAGCAAATATTATCCTAACCAATTGGTTCCCTGACAACCCAGACTTTAAAAACATCATGTTACAAATGCAGCATATTGTAATCTTTTTAGTTAGTCAATAAAAGGTGTCATTTTGCTTGACCTTTTTCACTGGAATTATCTTGAAATTCACTGATTGAATAGTACATATTGTGACCACCAGGGGGTCGCACCAGCTTCCCAAACCTGACACCAACAGATTCAAGGCACAAGTCCAGCACACACAAAAGCTTTTTATTTGGGGAAACTCCTTAAGCAAGATTTTTCCACAGCAATAAGCATAGTCACAGTAACCACAATAATAAAGCACTCGGCACTTTTCTCTTTGTCTTTTTTCTTCTTTATTCTTTCTCGGTCTGCTTCTATTTCTCCCAGCTCTATTCCCTAGCCCCCTTAAGAAGACAGGTGGCTCCTATTATGCTGCACCTGGGAGCATTTCAGGTGGCTCATCAGCATTATCCAGAAATACTCCCAGGTGTGGTGGAAGCCCGATGTAGTTGGGCTGTGGCGCTTCTGCAGCAATCTCTGGTGGCACCCACAGAACCCAATAGGACTTTGCCGAAGCCCAGCTCCCCTGTAGCCCTGTGGGAATCTGAGACACCATTGCAACCCAACATCTAGCACTCTGGAAGAGGTAGTGCCCTGTGTATGGCCACTCACCCAGTCCTTACATTAAGGAGGTGCCCCGGCCATCCATCACAGTATATAATAATAATTGAATTTTTGTATTTTGTATGGATTTTAAGCAGTAGTTTTCAGTTATTGGACAGAAAATATCAGAGAATAAATTTAAAATGTGCACATGCTAAGATAACAGGTAGTTAATGACATTTTATACTTTATAAACTGTATAATGAAAACCCCCCACAAGATTACCAACCCCATTTGTTATTACACTTGGGGGGGATCCCCATCTCTGCCACACATTAAAATTCAAGCCTTGCATTGTATTTAGATATTTTTGAATGCCAATACTTGTGTACTTAAATTATTTTTGGATAAATCTTTGACAGATAAAAAAAAATAAAAATTCCATCTGTTGTTACTGATGTTCTGTGTATATTATAGATTACAGGATAGTACAATAGTGTTTGCTTCAATAAATGTAGGTACTTTAATAAAAAGCCATTGAATAGGATTTTAGTTTTTACCATAATATTAAAGGTTATCGAGTATCACAAAGTTTCACTGTTTCACTGTCAATGTTGGTATCAAATAGAAAAAATTATGATATTATGACATCCCTAGATGCAACCTATTAAGTGATGAATAAAGTCACATGAAAGTTGTTGGTTAAGTATTCCAGATTTTTGGTGTCTAGAAACAGAAAACTGTCTCACCAGTTATTCTATGCTTCACTCGCTGCATACTGAGCAAGCCAGTGTTAGAAGATCTCAGACTAAGATTAGGAATGGAGGTGAACAAACACTTCAAAATATATAAAGGTGTTCAGTCCTAAACTACACAGGCAGCCAGTATAAACATGCCAAGGTTGGTGAGGTACTGCATGCTGAGATTTTTCTCTTTTTAATTAAAATTATTGTTTCTGCATTTTGGACTAATTGCTCCTCAGGAATGTATTGCAATAGTTTTGATAACTAAAGACAAAAGCATGTATGAACATATTGGTCCCTTGTAGTGACATAAAAGATTTAACTTGTGCCAAGAATCCCAAGTGAAAAAATGTAGTTTTATTAATATTCTAAATGTGTCATTTGTAGTTTAGCTCTGAATCTAAAATGATGCCTAGATTCTTTACTTCTGACCTTATTTGTTGAACCAGATTGCCTAGTTTATTTCTAATATCTTCACTGTTTTGTTTGATGCCAGTAATTAAAGTTTCTGATTTTAGCTTGTTAAGCTTAAGTAAATGATTACTCATCAATTTGATCATGTTAGTAAGACACTAGGTCAGAGTATTTAGACCCTCATGGTCATCTGGCACTATTGACAAATCTATGTGTTATCTGCATAGATGTGATAATTCACTTTGTTTTGGAAGTCACTGTCTCAGTGCCCCTGGAAAAATGTTTGTGGTACTCCTTTAAAATATACATTTTGCTGTCACGTTTTTTTTTTTCTTTTTATTTGTACACTAGCTATGCTACCTCTAGGATGGGTTGAAATCTAAGTAATCAACGAAAACTTCAGTGTTGTTAATGTTTGATATCCAGCATGCAGTCCATATGTCTGTTATATACCATCTGTTATGGGATTTATAAAAGCGGTATTAATGCTTATGATTCGCTATGTATTGGAATGACAAATTCTTTTGGAATAATGGAGATACAGTAATCTGATGGGCACACAGACACTTAACCATTTCATTAAGATGGATAGTGCTGGTGCATCTACATGCATTACACTTCTTATTGCCAGGGGCCTTATCCCAATTTTGTATTCTCTCTTGTTGCCTGTAATCCTGTTTAAAACCTGGACTCCTCTTCAAATGGCACTTGGTTATATTTATCCATTTATAACCAGTCATTAAAAATGTATAGTACTGTCTAAAGTAGCATACAGTTTAAACGAAAACTCTTGACATTGTTTGTGCAGTTTAAGAGAATAAGACTAGCTTTTCAGTGTTCCAATAAAGCATAATGTTCTAATTCTAGGTACACTGGCATCTTTAGCTGTAAAATGCTTACTATATGCTGTGAACATCCTAGATATATGGAAATAGATTTTTTTTTTTTGCCTTTTATTTATTAATCTGATTGCCTTTTTCATGTGAATTTCAGATCAGGAAACCTCCTCCAGTTCTGTCTCAGTATAACTGCTTCACACTCACATTTTCACTGTAGTTGTTGTGTTACTCATTCTGTTTCCTGTAATAATTAACATAACTGATTATTCATAATATGTAATCTTGTCATTGTTCACTAAATATAAAATATTGGTGGATGATTCAGACAGATCTGGTGATGTTGGTGCAGGAGGTGGGGTGTATAGGTACTTGCTTATTTTCTTCCATATACTGATCAAGAAAAATGGCAATGAAGAAGTCATCTGATATATATACTCCATTATGATCTAAAAAGGGGTGACTTGCAGTGCACATACTGTATTAAAGTGAGCTTTGTTTAAGATTAGCAAGTGAATTTGATGCACAATAGAAGAATGATGTAGAACTATTAGCTGTAATGTTGTTTTTTTAAATATAACATCTGTTCAGACCATTAATTATCTACCAACTGACTGTCATACAGGCCAAGTTCTAGCCATCCAATAACTAAAATGGAAAATAATGAACAAATTATATGATTTAAAAGTGTAAGTGGTAGTCTTTTGTTTTTCACTATTTTTAAATTATCCTTTATGAGTGCTGCAAGTATGGCTGGTATGATGCCATGTATGACATGACTGACATTATGTTAGTCAATTTTCTTGTGTGTGTAAGTCTCCTTGGTTATGTTAATCTCCAGAAAAAATAGCCAAAAATGCTGAATTTTCTTCATCAATAAAAAATGTTATTACATGTAACAGAAACATGTAAATGCCAACATAAATACAGTACAAAAGTTATGTCTAGTATCCACTGCTGTACTGATGCACATTTACAGTACTAGCTGTCCTTCTTAAGGCGTTTTGAAACCATGTTGCAATTGGGACAGTAGACGCATGTTTTCTTGCAAGCTTTTCTTGTAATATTTTTCTGTTGCTTATGCGTAAGAGGGTAGAATGTCAGTTCTGGACCTGTATGATCGATGTGACCCTTGTGTTATTGTAAGCTACCACAGTGCAAGGCTTAGTGACTTCCTCATTTCCCTTGGCACACAATGACAGTTGCTGTATTGTCAACAGCGCTTAAGGTGCTTACATCTTTCTTGTCCTTCTATTTAATTGCGATCATTTTGACTTTTTGTCACGTTCCTACTTGCACCCTGCTGCAGTGTTACATGAATGAAGTCACCAGGAATATCGCAATAAATGGGTGTCAATGTTTGATTACTTTGTCGCACTATCGTGTGATTCAACTAATGATTCTGTTTCAGTTTGTTCTAAAACTTGTTTTGCAGCTTCTCATTTACATGCCATTGTGTTTTGCTTGAAGGCTACGCTTCACTCATGAATATTGACGAGTGACCTTACAGTGTTAAAATACATATAAGTAGTCATGATTTTTTTTGCAGTATAATGTTATTTTATCCACTAAATGGCAGAAGACTACCGTATGGAGTGTTATTTGGGCTTAAAGCTGTAAAGTGCACATCATTACACGTCACCCCAGGTTTGACCAGGATTTAGCTGTAATAACATAACCCACAAACTTGACTTGGTCTTGAAATTCTAATTCCAAGGAGGTGAAGTGACATCTGGCCTTTGTACAAATGAAACAACAATGTTGTGAAAGAATTCAATTCTTGAACAGTCTATACAGAGAAAAGAAAAAAGTAGGCTTTGTCAAGTGCTTTTTTCCATGTTTATTGAACTAGTTAGCCTGTCCATGACTTTGGTACTTCAATCTGTTTTGCCTCACTACTCTCAGAACCTGCCTTTTTAAAATACCCTCCACCACTTTCTAAAAATTTCCTGAAGCAATCTCATTGTTAAATTTCTATTGGGCCTGAGTATCTACTTGTCTATAAAGTTTAGTATCTTACCACTCTTCAAATGAACTTACTAAGGTACAGCTGAAGATGGATTTAACAAACAGGTTAGAAGGAAAAGAAAAGAGAAATAATTAAAACCATTATGATAGCAAGAGTATCTATGAGTTGTTTGTATAGCTGCATAAAGGGAGCAAGGAAATCTTTTTTTTTTTTTTAATTTTTTTACAATCAATACATAGCAATCAAGTTTTTACAAAAAAAAAGAATTATGCTAAGAACAGATCGATCCCCACCCTTGAGAGAGAGAGCAAGCCAAACGGTGTAAAATTTAAGGCTTTTAAAAATACCTAAATCAACAAATTCTCTGTGCTTTATAAAATCATTTCAAAATATTACTGATTAGATCCTGCCATGTTTTGAAAAAAGTCTGCACAGATCCTCTAACTGAGTATTTGATTTTTTCCAACTTTAAATAATATAACACATCAGTTTCCTACTGACTTAAAAGAGGAGAGTTTGGGTTCTTCCAGTTTATCAGAATAAGTCTGCGTGCCAACAGTGTAGTGAATGCAATCACAATTTGTTTGTCTTTCTCCACTTTAAGACCCTCTGGAAGAACCCCAAACACAGCTGTTAATGGGTTAGGAGGGATTGTGAGTCCAAGACTGTCTGAGAGGTAATTAAAAATTTTTGTCCAGAATAATGTTAATTTGGAGCAGGCCCAGAACATGTGACCTAGTGAGGCTGGGGCTTGGTTGCAACGTTCGCAGGTTGGATCATGTCCTGGAAACATTTGGGAGAGTTTTAGTCGAGACAGATGTGCTCGATATATAATTTTGAGTTGTATAATTGTATGCTTTGCATATGGAGCTTGAGTGAATTCTCTGCATTGCTACTTTCCACTCCTTTTCTGATATATTAATTGAGAGGTCATTTTCCCAGTGTCCTCTTGGATCTTTGAAAGGAAGGGATTGTAAAAGGATTTTATATATTGTAGAGATGGAGTCTAACTCCTTGAAATTGAGCAATAATTTTTCCAGCGTGGATGAGGGTGCAAGATGAGGAAAATCTGGAAGGTTCTGTTTAACAAAGTTCCTGATTTGAAGATAGTGAAAGAAATTTGTAGCTGGAATGTTAAATTTGGAATGTAATTGTTCATAGGATGCAAAGACGTTGTCTATATAAAGATCTCTAAGCAAGTTAATTCCAAATTTTTCCAGATATTAAAACTGCATATGTTTGTGAGGGTTGAAAGAGGTGGTTCTTTTGCAGGGTGCCACAGAAAGAAGCTTCTCCGTCTTAAAATGCTTTCTACATTGGTTCCAGATTCTAAGTGAGTGGAGCACAATTGGGTTATTAGTGTATTGCCGATAACGTGTGTTTATTGGAGCACAAAGCAAGGAATACAAAGAAGTACTGCAGGATTTTACTTCTATTGCGGTCCATGCCTGTGTATGTTCTTCTATTTGTGTCCAGGTTCTTATCGACTGTATATTTGCCCCCAGTAATAAAACTGGAAGTTAGGTAGAGCCATGCCGCCTTCTGCCTTTTGTCTTTGTAGGGTCGCTTTTTGATGCGTGGATGTTTAGAATTCCAAATAAATGAGGTTATTGTTGAATCTAATTGCTTAAAGAACGATTTATTAATGTATATTGGTATGTTTTGAAATAAAAAGGAGCTTAGGAAGAATATTCATCTTAACAGTGTTAATTCTTCCAGCTAGTGTGAGATGAAGGGTTGACCATCTATGCAAGTCTTGTTTAATTTTTTCCATACAGACGAAAATTTTGTTGATAAAGAGCTTTATGTTTACTTGTGATGTTTACCCCGAGGTATTTAAACTGTTCTGCAATGATAAAAGGAAGGGTGTCTAATCTAATATTATATGCTTGCGAATTCACGGAAAGAGTACACTTTTATTCAGATTAATTCTGAGACCAGAGAGCTTTTGAAATTCTGTGAGTGCTGCTAAGACTGCAGGCACAGAATTTTCTGGGTCCGATATATACAGTACCATGTCATCTGCATATAATGAGATTTTCTGTTCCAGTCCTTCTCTGCTAATCCCCTTTATCTGATCAGTATTTCGACAATGTATTGCCAGTGGTTCAATGGCAATTGCAAACAGCAGTGGTGACAAAGGGCATCCTTGTCTTGTGCCACGCTCTAGTTTAAAGTAGTCTGAGCAAATGTTATTGATGCAAACTGAAGCTTCTGGGTTAGTATACAGTAATTTAATCCATGCACAAATGTTCGGCCAAACCCAAACTTCTCCAAAATAGTAAAAGGTATTTCCATTCAATCATGTCGAATGCTTTTTCTGCATCCAATGATAATAATATTTCTGGGGTGTTTGATTTAGTTGGTGAGTATATTACATTAAACAGGCGTCAAGATTTGAAGATAAGTGTCGGCCCCTAATAAATCCAGTTTGGTCTTGTGATATTACTGAGGGGAGCACTTTCTCCATCCTTCTAGCTATGATTTTAGAGAGTATTTTAACGTCGTTATTCAGAAGTGAAATTGGTCTGTATGATGCACATTGTAATAAGTCCTTATTTTGTTTTGGAAAGACAGTGATTAGTGCTTGGCGAAGGGTTTGTGGAAGAGATTGGTTATCTCTGGCTTCTGTAAATGTTGCTAATAGGAGGGAGCTAGCTGAGCGGAGAATTTCTTGTAAAACTCTGCAGGGTAGCCATCAGGGCCTGCTGCTTTTCCACCTTGGAGTGACTTTATAGCATCCAGTAATTCTGATAATGACAGAGGTTTATCGAGCTCCTCCACACTAATAGCGTCAATTTGTGGTATCTGTAATTTATCCAGAAATGCATTAGATTGTATATTGTCTTCTTTAAACTCAGTAGTATATAGGGATTTATAGTAGTCTCTAAAAGTGTACATTATATTTTTGTGTTCGATGATTTTATCTCCATTCGTGTTAGTAATTACGAGATTGCGTTATGCACATCTTGCTTGTTAATTTGTTGCGCTAAAAGCTTATTAGCTTTCTCTCCATGTTCATAATAATGATGTCTGGATTTGTAAATTAGTTGTTCGGTTTCTTTAGTTGTCAAGAGGTTTAATTCTGAATGTAGAGCCTGCCTCCTCTTATGTAGAGTCTCGCTTGGTAGTCTGGCATGTTCTTCATCTATTTTAGTAATTTCGCTTTTATCTCTGCTACTTTCTTCGGATTTATTTCTGTGGGAAAGATATGAGATAATCTGTCCTCTTAAGAAGGCCTTAAGAGTTTCCCAGAGTATTCCTGCAGAGATCTCAGGGGATGTATTTGTCTCTAGAAAGAATTCAATTTGTTTGGATATAAATTCAGTACAATTCTCGTCAGCTAATAGAAGCGGATTGAGACGCCATCTGCGGGTGAGTGTATGGGGCTTAGTAATTTCAGCTCCAAGATCATCGGAGCATGGTCTGAAATAACAATAGCATCGTATTTACAAGATTTAATCTTAGGCAAGAAGTTATTATCTATAAAGAAGTAATCAATCCTTGAGTAGCAATGATGTACTGGTGAGTAGAAAGAATATGTTCTTGAATTTGGGTTTAAAAACCTCCAGGGATCTGATAAGTTGTGATCAGTTATAAACTTTGTAATTATCTTTGCGGTGTTAGTTGCGTCCCCCTGTGGAGGAAGTCTTATCTAAAAGTGGATTTAGAACACAATTAAAGTCCCCAGCCATTATAAGTTTATGAGTGTTCAGATTGGGAATGGATGCAAATAAATTTTGTATAAATTCCTTATCATCAACATTAGGTGCATAAACATTTATCAAAATCATTTTACAGTTAGATAAGTCTCCCATGACCATCACATATCTCCCTTCAGGATCCAATACTACATCTGATGCTACAAATGGTACTGTTCTATGTATGAGAATTCCCACCCCTCTAGTTTTCTTTGTAAAACTAGAATGGAACATTTGGCCAGTCCAGTCTTTTTGATCCTTACTTAGTAAGTGGGTTTCCTGTAAAAATACTATTTTAGCATTTAGACCTGTTAGGTGAGAAAGTACTTTCTTTCTCTTTAATTCGTGATTCAGGCCTTTAACATTCCAGCTTACGAAGTTAACTGTCCCATCATGGAGACACTGATTCTGAGTTTTTGGTGTCATATTATAGTCTTAACTGGAAGTGAAATAGTTTAGGTCTTAATTTCCTATTCCCCCAAGAGTTGTTGCCATGCAGCTTATTATTACGTTGATAGTTATAATTATAAAGATTGAGATGATAGATTAGATATAGATCAAGCCTGCTCTCTTTCTCTTCCCCTTAACCCCCACCCTCCCTTTTTGCCTCCCCAGGTGAGGCTAAAACCCACTTCATGCAGTCCCAGTCCTCTGACATACCCAGAGACAGAGCACGCCCAAAGCACATCAAGCCCCCATGCAGTGGCGCTTTAAGGTTAAAAGATAGAGATATCTGTTACCAATATAGTCTTTAAAAGAGGAAAAGAAAAAAAAAAGAAAAATTTTGCACTTATATATATATATATATATATATATATATATATATATATATATATATATATATATATATATATATATATATATATATATATATATATAATCTTCATCAATTTTAGTGCATTAAGATGATATCCCCAGATAATAAACCCAGGTGATGGTGTTAAAGATGTGTCCAAAACAAGCATAACAAGTCTTAATGCAGTAATAGCAATAACAGCAAACCAAGGGTATGATATTGAACAGTCTCATTTAGGGTACACATGAAATAATTAGAAAAGAAAAAGAGAGGAGGAAAACGTAATTAAGCACAATAAAACAAAACATTTAGCCCTAGTAATACTAAGTAATGATAAGTAATAAGTAAGTAATAATAATATAAGAATATGAGAATATATGCTGATAAAAACCCGTATTTTAAAACAAATAGATCAGACAGTAGATTATTAATCCTAGCTTTATCATTTACCGCCATGACTCACAATTATGTATCAGAATAGTCCCGGGATCAGCTTTCTTAACTCATTTTCTGCCTCCTCCTTGCTAGCGAAAACATAGAAATGACCCTGCCATTCCACTTTCAGTTTTGCCGGATACAGGAGGCCGTATTTGACATTGGCTTGCCGTAGCTGCTGTTTAATATTATAGAAGGCGGCGCTTTGATAGCTGTTGCTGGAGAGAAGTCAGGGAAGACGCGAATGTGGCAATCTTCATATATAATATCTTCCTTTTTTTCCTGAGGAGTTCCATCACCTCTAACTTAAATGATAATCGCTCAAAACGAACTATAAAAGATCTTGGTCGGGTCTGACGGTGTTTGATCAGCGTGCGCGTAAGCGCTGCTATCTCAGATTCTGCTTTAAAGTCGCCCGATTATTTTAGAAAAAGTTCAGTTGCGAATTTCACGGGTTTAAACTTTCTCGATTCTCCGCAGCCTTCAATTCTGACATTATACCTTCTATTCCCATCTTCTAAAGCAGCCAGTCTGTCTCCAAGTTTTTCTCCGAGTTTTTACATTCAACTGACATTTACTGCTCTTTCCTCGGCACTGGCAGCTAGATGTTCGCTATTTCGATCCGATTCGTGAATGTCTCACTAAGATGCTCCAATCGATCAGCAAGCGTGCTCAGTTTAACGAGTTTTTCTCAATGCGCTCTTCAATTTTACCCAGCACCTGTCGAAGTTCAAGTTGTACTTCTTGACGCAGCCTTTCATTTGCCTGTTGGATTTCCTGTTTTAATTCCTGTTTCAGTCTCTCAAGTGCCTTTGCCGTTGCTTTCTCATTAGCCTTCTCGCTTTTCTTTATATCTTGCGTGAGCTCAGCGAGCAACACTTTCAGTTCAGATAGCTCAAATGTGCCTTCTTGTGCCGTAGATGAAGCAGCAGACTCTGCTGAAGCGGTGTCCCGCTGCTCCAGTCCCGCGATTGCGTAACTGAAGCCGCGGACCTCCCGCCTTTTCCAGTTTCAGGTAATCCTCTCCAATCGGCGAGCTATCCACATCTGCACTCACGATCGCACCTTCGCTCCCCTTTTCGCTCTCAGCCGGCGACGATGTAGCGGACCGTGGTCCAGAGGAGTCTGTACTTTCGCCCATCTGATCCAGGTCTGTCTCTGAGAGGCCGTATCTCGAACTAGGGCTTGCTGATCGCAGCTTGGATGTAGCTTTAGTCTTCGATTCTTTCGGACCCCCCTTCTTGTTGGCCATGTTTATATGTGTTTACATATACTGTAGCGGTCCCTCTCGGGTTGAATAAATACAGGATATCTCAGAATAATAAGCAAATAATATGAAAAATAGCACCACTGCTAGCGGAGCTCCACTTCAGACGTCCATCTCTCGCATCGGACGAGAGCAAGGAAATCTAAACGTCTATCTTTGTATGATCAACAGAATAACGGAAGATGAAAACTGTGCAGGCCGAAAATGCAACAGCCACGCCAGTTAGTGCTCTGGACACAAAATGCAGTATATGAAAAGAAACAATTTGATGAACATGCAAGTTTTTATAAATGACATTTTTATGTCATTAATGATTAGACATAAATGATTGCATCTTGCCAGAGGATGAATCATGTAAAGTTTGTAGCCAGATGTAGAATTTTTCTGAAAGCGTTGGAAGCCGCTTTGGAGGAGACAGTGGAAGTGACAAGGGAAGCTGTGTGGAAACCATCTTAATGTACCCATTGCTAATGAAAAACTGTTTATATTAAGGTCCATGTCAGTGCGATACCCCAGTGCCCACAAAAATGGGCATCACTCTCCATTGGGGCATCTAGTAGATCGTGTACTAAGATGGACTAGAGCAAGTTAGAAGACAACAACATGTTTAAGGTGCAAAAGGTATGAAAGTATATGTTTATGAAAAAGCAAAATTGTCATTGTGCAGTTATAAAATTTCTTCCATCAATAGATCCATAAAAAAAGCATAAATGATGCTCCACAAATTATTAAAACAAAGTTAAATGAATGTCATTCTTTCCTCATAATGATCCCCATCAGTGAACCCCTTGTCTTTTCTGCTCTTTATGATTCCCAGAAAGTAGTATTCTTGGCTCACTTTCTCTGCTAATTCTGTCTGTATCCACAGAGTCCAAATGAGCCCTTGGATCATCCTTGTTCCTTCCATTTCTCAGTAGGCTTAGCCTCTGATGATACTCCTTCCTCCCTGGATATTTGCTCCAGACATCTGAGTGCTATTTCATTATTGTTGATTCTTTCTCGAGATTGGTCTTCCTTGCTAATTTCGGAATCATGTCATCCTTCTATACATTCTTACCTAACCCTTCTCACTTGACTTCTTTATATGGTAGTTTAGGCACCGTGCTACTTGCCACACGGAGCTACTAATTAGGGACGTCTGTGCTGATCTATCTACTGGATGTGCATACCTAATTAGCCACTTCTCCCAAATAAGCGAGCCATGGCCACATGTTTTGTACCCCACCTTTCCCTAAAACAAACTGCACTTGCCATTTACAGTGGCTTTATAACTCGGGGCATCACAGTGGGACAGCCCCATTTTTTATATTTGTATTTTACTTTTTTGTAAGCTTTCTGTTTAGTTAATATTTCTGTACATTTCGTTTCCAAAATATTTGTGTTCGGTGACCTAAAAAGGGTAGGTCATGCTTATTAATACAATATACTGCATATCCTAGTTTTACATAGATGCAACTTCATTGCAATGGATATTTTTCTTTAAATTCAATTAATTTTTAGTAACGGAGGAAAACCTGGTATTTCATTACCATTAGACAGCTTCAGACAGAATGAATGCAAAGCATTTGTATGAATTATTGTAAACAAACTGTGCTTCATGTATCTGTAAAACAACACAACTAATTTTATTGAACTTCAGGTCATTTTGTCTAGCACATTACAGTGAGATGCGGGACACATTTTATCTAACACATTCAGCTACAAATGTATTTGTATCAGGTGGTAAAGGTGGTGGGGATTTTACTTCAATGGAGAATTTCTAACATAGACTTTATTTTAAACATTGCATTTGGTGTGCTATGGCTGACTTAATGTGCAAACATCTATGACAGTTTCTCATCTTGTTTTGGTTGCTGAGCAAATTAACTCCAGCAGCCCTGCTGCACTGAACAGAATAAGTGAGATACAGGCGATGAATGAATGATAATTGTGTATCTATACAGATACTGTTCATTGGTGCAGAATTCTATTTGATACACTCATAGCTGCAGACATAAAATTATAATTTGAATTTGATATTGACAGCAGTAACAGGAGGGGTCACTTTCATAGCAGTCCTCCTCAATGACAACTTGAAGGCCAAAAATATAGAAAAATGGTGTGTTTATTAAATATGAAGCATACAAAATGGAGAAATCAAAGTAGAAATATCAAATAAAACACTGCTGAATCTTTGAGTATCCATTCTATGTACAAGGTGGGGTGGCTCATCCACTGCTCTAGTACCAAAGATAACCCCCTTCTCTGGTACTCGCTCTCTCTCTCTCTCTTTTAGCTTCTTTTCTTCCTTCCACCAGTGAGTCCTTGCCCCAACTTGCCATTGGCACATTAACTTGTCAATTTCTGATTTGAGGCAGCTATAAACACCCCTGTGGCCACAGGTTCTTCTCCAAATCAGTACTCTATTTAGAGGTTGATGTTAAACTCTCTGTGCTACCAAAATATAGTGCCTATTATTGGCCTCTATGGGCAGTTCTCCCATTAGCTTTATTTAGCTCTAAAATGGCAATGTCTCTTAGGCTTCTTCTAGGCTTCTTCATTTAAAGGACCGCACCTTCCTACTTTCTCCACTCAGAGACTCTGTGTTGCCTCCTAATAAACTGGGAGGTAACATGCAGCCTCCTACCATTCTTCTTAAAACCCATGGTCTCCCTCTTGGCAGTAGCCTTATTTCCTCAGCGATATGTTAGCATATGTCTTTGCTGCCACCCGTAATGACAAGAACAGTGCACCTGTTCATGGTGCTATAGGCAACTCTGGGGTGTGGTCATTAGAGGCAGATTTTCAAAGAAAAAGCCATATCTGAAACTAGCAAATAAAACATTATAATGGGCAAAAGAGCACAACCTTTGGGCAGAAGGTGACTGGAATGATCTTTTCTATGTTGCAAGGCTTTGTGTTTCTTACACTACAGACACTGATCCTGTTGAGAACCAATTTCCCCTCTTCAGTCAAGACATTAATACACACCCTTCAGTTTCTTGGCAATCTGTAACATTCAAAAAAAAACAAAAAAACATAGCCTGACATTTTTTTTAAAACAAACTGTTTCATTTTGGACATTTTTGAACTTATACATTTTAGAATGCTAGTACCTTGCAAACCAAGTGAACAGAGTAACAGGTTTCGGCATTGATAATGCAGTTACAAAGACATATAGTGCATGATTAATTAGGACACACGACCATTAGAACACTGAAGAAGTGGCTGCTGAAAATGGGTTTTTGTATTTATGTGAATAATAAATTAAACAATCTGTCATTTCAAACAGTAATATCCATCAGTTGAATGATATCTTGATATAAAAAGGTATCAAATTCTATCAAAAGCATGGATATGTCTGGGTGAGTCCAAAGTTTTGACTGGTAGTGTAGTTGTCTAATGCATGAATGAAAATGGAACACTGTATCCCCGAATGTTTAAAGTACATGGACTGGTAGAAACTGGGAGGGAAGCTTTTTTTGGAAGAAACCCTGGGGGCAGAGCCTTCTCAGCAGGTGATTTCACTACAAACATTTTAGTGAGTTGTCCTCAGACATGCATTCTCATTCAAGAATCATAAGTGGTCCTGCGAGACTGCTAAAGGGCAGTCTGGCCTCATGGTCCTTAAACTTTTAAGATCTGAGTTTGCATTATTATTCTGATACTTAGTATACAAATAACCCTAAGGTGGTTTAAGGTGTATAGGCTGCTCTTTGTCTGTGATACAGTCAATGCAAAATTGGGAGGTGTGCTAGAACGTTCACTGACAGGAAATGTACGAGACAAAGAGAACAAAGAGAGGTGAGAAGGGAAAACGAGAATGTTTGCGTGGTGCTAGTAAAATAGGAGAGCCATCCCTCTTGCCAGACATTAATTTAAAAAAAAACTTAATGAAACCATTATTTCTAGCAATTTTGAACTCTGTGTGGTATTTAGTTTAGGTATAGGAGGATACGCCTTTCTTTTAGCCTATAGAGGAAATTAAAAATATCTACTTTTGTTGTTACACCTAATTTTACTTTGAAAGAGATATGAATAAATAAGTAGTTACTTATTTGTATATATAGTTTGCCAGTTAATAAGCAAATACAGTACTTAGAAAATTGCTGTCAGTGAGTGCTGTATGAAATGAGTGTTTGGCAACATTTGATCTATCAACAATGCTAGGCCACCTTATTACTAACCAGGTTTGACGGGGATATCTTCCACTAGTGGACATTTTTTGAAGTGCTTTTGGAACTTATTGGGACTTGTGCTTTGGATTCCTAATCAACAACATTCCAAGAATGGTCAAAAGACAAAGCACAGAAGTCAAAAATTCAGAAAATCAATGATCAAATATGAAGCAAAACACATCATAGAACTCCCCAAAGCTAGCGTATTCAAAGAACCACAAGGGCTCGTGAATTTTCCTCAGCCTTGTAGTGCTGAGGGCATTTCCTTTATGGTGATGAGCAGGTGGCCTCACTTCACAAAAACATGGTACATAGAAGAAGATACATAAAAATGTAGTAACTAAATATTCAACAATGTTAACATAAAAAGTGAACAAAACATACATAAATGAGAAATTTGGACCCCTGGCTTAAACATAACACCAAAAAAGGATTTGCCTGAAACACAATCCTACAATGAACACTTCCAAATTCCATAAATTCCATAAGCACACCCAAGTACAGTAGCAAAAATAAGTTTGAAAATCGGTGAATCCAAATGAAACTCGATACTTACAAAGTAAACTCCAACCAAACTTAGTGAACCACTACTGGATCTCTCTTGCTCACTGTGTTTTATAGCTAGAGAGAGGGGGAATTCAGTAGCAGTGATGTCAGGGTGGTCCCACCTTCCAGGGCTCCACGCACAAAGTACATAAAACATAACAGTTAAAGGGATTGGACATACATTTTTTAGATACAACAAAAACAGCTATAAAATACAACATGCACCTAAATCTAGGCTCACACATAACATTTGGCATTTGTTAAGCTTGGTACTCCCCTAACCTGATTATAAAATATTTTTTGTTCAAGTACCACACTTTATTTGTACTTATTATTATATTATATTGTTTTCTTTTTGTTGTCCTTTTTATTATGCTGTACTATCTTGTGTTTTGGTTTCATTACTATGCAATATCAATATGTGACAAAAATATTTCTTGGGTTCTGCCAGGAGAACTGCTGAAATCCTTATTAAACACTGATTGGTTTGTAGTACTAATGCAGTGTTTTTCCTTGTTTTTTCCTTTGTATTTTTATTTTCCTTTGTTTTCTCTGTATTGATTTTGATGTACATTTTGTATCTGTTATGTTTTTATTATTCATTTGATTGAATAGCTTGCTGTTGTATTATGCCTCTTTTTGAAAATTAAGTAGAAATTTAAAAAAGTAGTATTTTATGAAGTGTGCCACACTTTTGCATTAAGAACTTCACAACTGCTGAACCCTAAAAATACCAGGACACCCGCCAATGCAACAACAACATTTATTTATATAGGACATTTTCATAATAATGGTGTAGCTCAACATGCTTTACAAGATGAATAAAGAAAAAAGAAAAATATAAAAAAAGAGTAGGCAATACTAAGTAACAAAGAATAAAGTAAGGTCCAATGGCCATGAGGAAAGAAAAAAAAAAAAAAACTCCAGAGGGCTTGGAAAAAAAAACAAAAAACAAAATCTGCAGGGGTTCCGAGGCCACAAGACCGCCTAGTCCCCACTGGTCATTCTACCTAACATAAATGATCTCAGTCAGTCCTCATGGTTTTCAGGCTTTATGTGAAAGAATTAGATCCATCAATGTAAGGACTGCATGTTGCCTCGATCAGGTGGTGGCGGCACAGATTGCCACCACAGAAAACCAGAAAAAGAACAGCAGAGAAAGTAGGGGATAGTATGGATCACTGAGCCATGATAAAAATAATAATTAGATGCATATGCAGAATATCATGGTTACTCTTAAATGAAGCTATAAGAAAGCCATATTAAAGTAATGAGTTTTTAGCAGTTTTTTTAAAATGCTCCACCGTATTTTCCTGGCAAATTTCTATCTGTAAGTTATTCCAGATTTTAGGTGCATAACAGCAGAAGGCTGCCTCACCACTTTTAAGTTTAGCTCTTAGACTTATAAGCAGACTCTCATTTGAAGATCTAAGGTTACGTTTGGAGTGTAAGGTGAAAGGCATTCCAAGCTATAGGATGGAGCAAGATTTCTGTGTGTCGTCAGCATAGCTGTGGTAGCTCATGTTATGCCTTGAGATAATCTGACCTAATGGAAACATGTAGATCGAAAAGAGCAGTTGACCCAGGATAGATCCTTATAGAACACCGTATACAATATCATGTGTCTTCGAAGTATAATTACCACAACTAACAAATAATTTTCTACCTGTCAAGTAAGTCTCAAACCAATTTAAGACATTACCAGAGAGGCCCACCCACTGACTAAGATGATTTATAAGAATATTGTGATCAATGGTATCAAATGCGGCACTCCGATCTAAGAGGATGAGAACAGATAAATGGCCTCTGTCTGCATTTACCCTCAGGTCATTTACTACTTTAACGAGTACAGTTTCTGTACTGTAATTTATTCTAAAACATGACTGAAACTTTTCAAGAATAGAATGTTTATTCAAGAGATCATTTAGCTGCGTATTGACTGCCTTTTCTAGGATTTTACTTAAGAAAAACAGGTTAGAAATAGGTCTAAAATTTTCAAAAATAGAGGAGTCAAGATTATTTTTCTTGAGCAGGGGTTTAACAACAGCAGTCTTAAGGGAGTCTGGGAAGACCCCAATATCTAATGATGAGTTTACTATGTCAAGAACACTTTCAGTTAGCACGCCTGATACTTCTTTGAAAAAACTTGTTGGTATTGGGTCAAGTACGCAGGTGGAGGGTCTCAGTTGAGAACTTATTCTATATAGATCAGGTAAATTTATTGTGGTGAAAGAATTTAATTTGCTTAAAATGTAATACCTGGGTTTAATAGGATTAGTATTGGGTCAATGTACTGTATTATTTGTAATATTAATTTTGTGATTAAAAAAATATAGCCAAAGCCTCACAGGTTTCACTGGAAGTTTTTTGCAGGCATTCCATTGAGTGACTTGGGTTTAGTTTAGCAAATGATCAATTGTAGAGAATAAAACTCTGAATAAAAAAATCAAGAATTATTCTTACAACGAAGAAAATAACATTGCAAACAATCAAGTCAAACTTAACGAACCTGAATTCAACCCCCACCGGTTTACACTATTTTTTAACTTACTTTACCTACATAAAGGAAAGCCAGTAAGTGCAATATGCACAAGTTGTAAATGCAGCTTACTACTTATTTTATTCGTAAAACCTACTAGCGGTTGGAAAATTTACATACTGATCTGCTAAATAGGCATACTAAGCAAAAGTTGCCTCTTTCCAATTCACTGCTAAAAAATCCTTGCATGCACACCCATAGTCTGTCACGTTTTGGGTTACTTTAAAGTCTTCAGTAAACTTAACCTTCTTGGAAATTTGGGATTTAACAGGTGTACCCAGTGGAAATCTCTGTACTTGAGGAAAAACATAATAATAATACAGTGCTAGAATTTGGACCTTGGCAGCTTGAGCTATGAGGTAGTAGTGTTCTGCCATTCTGCTGTTGTTGAATTGTGTTCTTATGTAACAGTGCTGAACATCATCTTTTCATGTGTGTTATTAAATGGTGATTGTTCCCATAATACTGTTGGTTTGCTTGATCTAATTGGCAATTTAAAAGGGTGATTCAAGCAAAATAGGCATTCATTGTTAGTATATACTATATGTAGCAGTTGAAGTGTAAAAGTGACGGTAGAAGGATCATTCTTATTTATGTAATTCATTTAAAATAACCAATGAAGAAAGAAAAATGGTCCTAATCCAAATAATCTTGGCATCACTCCTGTCTGTAAATTACTTTTTGCTGAGCTACAGTATTTCACACCTTTTACACAGCTATTCCATATTTTGTGAAAGGAAAAAAGCTCCAGAGAAAATCTCTTTTGCATTTTAATTCAGAATAAAGTTGTAAGTGGCAGATAAGTACAAAGTTATAAAGTGATGGTGCCTTATTACTTTAGCATATTCATTATATGCTTATTATAAATGTTGTGCCCACTAGTTTGTTTTTTTTTTTAATGACATTTTACTTGACAAATTTGGTAATTTACGACGAAAACTCAGACTTTTAAAAAATGTTTTTATCTTGAATATTGTACTTGCCAGCTTTAGACTTCTGGGTTTTTATGCGTAACCTTTTTCATATTGTTAAAACAAATGACAAATTTGTTTAGCATGTTAAGTAAAATAACTTTGCTTTTAATAGTAAGGATAATGGTATTTAAAAGTGGCAGATAGAGATTATCATTGCATAATTTAATAAGATGATTTTAAGTGAAAGTAGATTGAGTTTTAGAATTAATATTCAAAATCTTTTTTCATTAATGTAAAGTGTGCTTTAAACAGTAGGTTGCATATCTGAAATTCTGTTGCTGAAGGTGCTGTTATTAAAACTGCTGGCAGTTTGCCTTTTCAGTGGTTGAGTTTTATATTTAATTGTATCCATGAGGAATTGGGGGTGTTGCTAATTTAATGCTTTGTCAGACTGGTAGAGTTTGAGATACCAGTGTCTGCAGTTTGGGGAATTGGACCTTTGCCTTCCTCCCTGTTAATATTTCATATCTTGATCTGTTTGAACTAGGGAATCACATTATTGAAGGCAATTTACTTGATGATTTGCTGTTCTTTTATTTTTTTTTCCTCTTACGAAATATGTAGAACAGATGTGTGTTTGTTATATGTATTTTAAGACTGACTTCACGGTGAACAATGAATAAAATAATGTTAACCTCCTTTTGCTTTCTGTAGATACTGCACAAAGGGCTGAAGAAAACAGGCTCTACCCAGCAAAGTTACTGACGTTAGAGCTACTCTTTGAATTACCTTACTTTTTTGTTTCTATATAAGATTCTGGGATACTTTATCCTCATTTAACTCACTGTCTCCTCCTCCCCCATAATCAGGAGCTTTGGAGAACCTCACCTCCTCAGAGAGGAGAAAGTTTTATCACACTCAAGATTTTATACCTTTGGAGAAGATTCCCCCCTGGATACCCCCAAATGATAGAGGTGGGTTTAATATAAGCCTTGTTCATTTTATTTACAGAAGTGGGTGTTTTTGTAGGAGAAGTTGTTCAAGACACATACGCTTTTCAAATTCTTAGCTTTAAATGTGTACATTGTGTACATGTCAGGGTGTGTGTTTGAATGTACCTTGCTTAAGACAGGGGTCTTCAAGTTCAGTCCTGTACCCCTTTGTGCCTTCAGGTTTTCATTCCTACCAATTCCACAATCAATGAGCCATTATTTTAACTTCAGTTGATCTCACTGTTTAAAAGACCAACATTTTTACATTTGTTTGTTTTGCATTCAGAAAAGTGTAGCAGTGTGATATATTTATGTTTATAAACCTTTTTGAAACATATTTAAAAGAAATAGCTTAGCTTTGCCATTCTCATTTTAATTCACTTTTTTCTGTTGCATTTACTTACTGACAAGTAATGATCATAGAAGCAGACACAAGTGCAAATGACACTAAATGCTAACGAGAAACAGCTACAAAAGTGTTACCCACTTCTGTACTTTTAAACAAAATTAAATAGCTTGAACATTAAAAAAACACTATTAAAGAGCAAGATAAAAAAAGAAATCAATTTCTACCTAACACACATACATACTTGCTTCATCCAATAATAATTTAGTATATCCAACTTATAATTTCAGGACAAGAATGCTTAGAAACTAGGAAATGGTAACTTGCTTAATTAATGCAGTAGTCCCAATTAAAATAAGAAATTGTTTTGGGATGAAATCCTGCTGCCACAGGGAGCCCAGGACTGAACTCAAAAACCCCTGACTTATAGACCATCTTGTCCAGCACTCATTTGTGCCTTGATCCTGTTCCTTCTAGGGTCACTTCAGTTTTCATCAAAACCATGTATTGGATTAAAGAGTTTATAGTCAGATGGATGGATGATTTCTCATTTGCTTACTTATGGAATGAAGAGTTTAAACTGGAAAGATGAAAGGCATCACAGTGGAAGGAAAGAATCAACAGGGATGAAACTCAGAAAAGCATAGACTCAAATAAGCAGCTGTTACAGAATTAGTGGAAAATGTCAATAATATGGATACATAATTAAAAGTAATGAACATAAGATGACATTTAAGATTTGTGCAATGTTAATTGAATGCTTTAAAAGCAAGCAAGAATTTGACACACACTTAACCCTTTCGATGCTTTTAATATTATGAATTTTATATTCTGCAGTTGTATTGGCAGGGGTGGCTATGTACAAATACAAATATAAAATGCACAAATACTACCAACTGTGGCTTAACTTGAACATTGCAGGACTCATCCAAAGTAATGCTAAAATACATGCACTTCTCAAGATTAATATGTAACTGTGTTTCAAATACATTGTTGGTATCCAGTACTCTTGATTCAATGGTGTGGCGTGGTACCTACAGGTGACACAGAATGCTTCAAGTTGTCATTTTCAGGAGAGAGGATACCACTTGATATGATTCTAATGTAACCATTTGAGTGCTTTGTACATTTTCAAAGTACTTATGAAGTTCAGTGCCTTTGGGAAACTCCTGCGCCATGTTAGCATGGAGTGACGTTAAAAGGAGCTCCAGGTTTGAAGCTTTAAAATGTGAAAGTGAAGTCTGATACACCATACAGAAGGGTTTTCCATTTAGTTCCGAAAAACTCCCATTCAGGTGAGAATGTCCTGTGCTCTTCTTCTCCTCTACGTTTATTCCTGACTATTCAGTCAAGCTAGCTTAGCTAAACTTTTTTGCATATGTGTGAGTATGCTCATGACTTTTCTATTAGTTTAATTATGACAATTATTTTTTTTGTTACAATTATTAGCAACTTTATTAGCAATATTGTCAAATATTCAAAAGCCTTTGGATTTATCGCTCCTGCTGCATCCAAAATTGTTCTGCTCACATGCTCTGCTGATGGTCAATAAAAAAATAACAGTGATAGCCTATGGAGGCTAAGAGCTGGTCCGCCACTCCTTGGTCTATAGCAGGGGTCCTCAATCACAGTCCTGGAGGGCCACAGTGGCTGCAGGTTTTTGTTCTAACCCATTGCTTAATTATAAAGCAATTCTTGCCAATAATTTAATTTCATGGCTTGTTGGTGCTTTAACTCTGCTATGTCAGGTCATTCTCATATCCTAGATTATCTTCCCCTTTCTAAGGATATCATCCAAATGATTTGAAGGCTAAAATGGACGAGTAATTATCAGTCCTTCACTTTTTTCTCTTCACTTTCCTTCCAAGTATTTAATTAAACCCAATAGTGCATGATAAATACACAAAGGTGCAAATGGTAACAAGCTAAATGGAGAAATGCTGCTCTCTTTTGTCATTTGCATGTTATTGCTAATTAGGAGCAAATAAAAACCAAGAATACAGCTGTTTAAGACTAAAATAAGCAATAACGGTTCAAAATCTTAACACGCAAGACAACTAAAGTGAAGCAGAAGTGTTACTTAAGCAATAAGGGCTTCATATTAAGCAGTTGGGTTGGAGCAAAAATCTGCAGCCACTGCGGCCCTCCAGGACTGTGATTGAGGACCCCTGGTCTATAGTGATCTCATTTTAATTTGTGGAATTGCTCTGCTGGTAGACACTTCTGCATGCTAGCAATTTTTCCTCCTTTATATCGAAGAGTCTGTCCCTTCAGACCCAGTTATTGATCTCCCAGTGGCTAGAACCATTTAGGGTTTACAGTTTTTTTCCCCTGACTTTTCTTCCTCCGGTTTTCTTAGTTTTGGAGATGAGGTGCGTTTTTTACTTGCCCATGACAAAATAAAACCAGTCTTCAGTTTACCAGTTTGCTTTTTCTTCTACTCCACCACTTTTCAATCAGTCATTTTCCATCCATGCTTCCACATTTTCTCTAAAATTTTGTACTTGTAATTTTCCCTTCTCATCTCATTTGAACACACAATCATTCTCAACTTTTCCCTGTTTAATACTAATTTACAACTACAGTTCTTCACACAACTTACTTTAATTTTTTTATTTTAATGTGAGATAGGTTTCTTTAGAAAATGGAATTAGAGAGCTCCTAGATCCCATTTTATGCTTCTCTCATTCTTGCTTCCACCACTGAATCTGCACCTCCGTCTCTGTTGTAAATGTCAAATTTATGTTCTCTACTGTGTGTAACACAACTGCACTTCCATTGATTGTTTGCCCATACTTTTTCAGCATGTAGCACTCTTCTCACACATTTGTTATCTGCTTACTATTATTAATAACACTGTCTCACTCGTACATTATACCCAAGAAACTTTCTTACTATACTTTTGACACACAACTCAGATCCACTTCTTCAGTATCCTCTATTCACCTCCAGCCATTGCTTTAATATTTCCTTCATTGATCATTAGACTTTATCATAGCAGCTTTCCAGTTAATTATTTTCCCATACAGTTCTGCTTTTCTTTTTGCTGTCTGCACAAGGTCATTGGAATGCAAAAGATGCCATGGTTGTTTGTTAAGTAAAGTGTTGGTAAACAAGCCCCATACACCGAGGTGTATTTAATTTTCGTCCAGTTACTATGAAGTCTGAACAGTGTTTAGAAAACTCCACCTAGAGGTTACTCTAGCTATATTATTATAGTCTGAGAAGACTAAAGTGGATTTTTTTTTTCTGACAATCTTTGTCGATTTATTCAAAAAATAAATAGGTCACAATTAAAGAGAAATACTGATATGAAAACCAGCATCTTTCTGCCAAAAAATTAAAACCACTGAAGGATTATAGAGTGGATATCAAAAGCCTGCATACTCCTTTTAAATTTTCCAAATCTTACAAAAAGTGGAATAAAAAAGTGTGACTTGATTTGGCTTAATTTTAGCCTTTAACTCAATTAAAACTGAATTTGGAGTAAGAGTATGTAGACTTCTGATATCCACTTTTTACTTCAAAAAGGCAGTGATTAAAAGCACTCTGCTATTGCAACACTGCAGTGTCTTAAGGACAGTTATTTTTTATTTTAAATGGGCCAGTTAGAGTCTTGACCTTAAGCCTATCAAACATATGTGGTTTGATTTTAAAATTGCTATTATTAGCATTTCTCTAGCAACTTGACAATGTAAACAATGTTGCAAGAAGAAGAGGACAAATATTAGCTCATGATTATATTCAGTGTTTATAATGGAGACTTATCTAAAAGAATTTAGATAAGAAAAGGACTTCTACAGTTAAACAAGACAGTGAATGTTTATTTGTTTCGATTGTTCCATCGATACAGTTATTCACTGACTGATTTTAGGGTTAAGAGTATTATTTTTTCACATTTTATTAATTAATTGCCTACTATTTGCTTTCTTTTTGAAAAAGATTCTGTGAAGATGAATACACAGTTCCCAAATAAAATTTCACAAATAGTGCATTTCAATCTTGGGTTCCAGACACATGACTTTGATGAAAGGGGATGAGAGCTGAATACTCCTTCAAAACACTTTGTGTGTGTGTGTGTGTGTGTGTGTGTGTACGTGTATATAATTAGCAAAAAAAGTAATTAATGCTCAGATGTGCTGAGGGTCATGTTAAAATGCTGAGCAGGCGTTGTTTCCTATTATTTTAGCTTGCATGGCTAGAAGAATAGACCTTGAATAAATGATTACTGAGGTTAATTTGGGGTGATCCTCAGAGATGAAGACATCTCACTATGCTGGATTTTACTAATACTAATAATAGCTATTTACAATTCTGTATATAGCACTTTTCATACAGTAAAAGAGAGGGAGCTCAAAGTGAGAAATGTTTATTTGGATTATTACATAAAATGATACTGGTATGGGACAACTGTAATTACCTAGGTGTAATATGTCTATGTTTTAGTTTAAGGCACTAAACAAGCATATCAGTTTAAATCAATGAAATGTAAAATGATGTTTAGCATGAAACAGTTTCTTTGCAAACAGTTCATTGAAAACTTCACAGTGCAGAATGCAGTATATTGGTGAGAGGATGAAAGCCTAGATTTTATATGTCAGGGTTTAGTTTAGGGCACTGAACAAGCATATAGGTTTAAGTCAATTAAATATAAAATTATGTTTAGCATTCTAACAGTTTTTTTGAGGACAGCTCATTGAAAACTTCATAATTCAGAATGCAGCATATTAGTTAGAATTCTTTTGTGTCATTTCCTCCCAACTTTAGAAACAAATGTGAGCTGTGGTGTGACCTCATAATCCTTCTCTGTTGTTTCCTTCAAAACTGTTCCTGTAAGCCTTGTGTTGAGCTTCTGCATTTGATGACATTTTTTTGAAAACTGGGCTTGGTGGACTGAGTCTTATAATTAGAGCTTTCTGTCCAGTCCTGGTTCCTTCCTTGAACTGGATTAAAGTAGTTAAACAGATGGATGTATAGTTTCTCATTTACTTATGAAATGAAGAGTTGACAATCGAAAGATGAAAGGCCTTAAATTAGATCGAAAGAACCAATAGGGATGAAATTCAGAAAAGCATTGGTGAAATGAGTAGCTGTTACTCACAGACAATACTGTTGAGCAGACATAAAATGAGAAAAGGGTAGGTATTGGTGCTTACTTAGACCATTTTCTTGAGTGCGTCATTCTAGGTATAAGACATTCAGACTTTTCCACAAAATGTGAATGATATATTTTCCTTTTATGATTTGTGCTCACTTGTCCTTTCAGAATTCTTTTGTAGCTATTAGAATTGGCCTTCTCGTCACAATAATGAGGACATAAGGGAGCCTGAAGAACAGTCTGAGATCACATTTACCATGTTCTTCATCAGTAAGATATTAGTGGAAAAAAAATCCTGTACAGAGGGGTCCCACAGAACTTCAGATGCCAGAACATTCCATATTGTAGTGCATCTAAATTGTTTTGGCACCATATAGTGTTCTTACTAGGTGGTTTGATATGATTGTGTGCATTATGTATACTTGCTTTCTCTAATATGTATGAGAAAAGGATTTATTTATTGGACTGACATAATTTTCAATTAAATTTTAGCTTTCATCTCCTAATCTTGAAATGCTTTAGACCTCATGAGAAAATTTTCCAAAAGTTCAAAACTTTTTATATAACACTAATGTTTACCTAAATTAAATATTTGTTTTCTTTCTGTAAATGTGAAATAAAAGATGGTCCGCCTTTCAGTTTCTGATAGTATTCGTTAAATAAGAGTCATGCATTTTACATTGTAAAGAAAAGCCTTTTCATGTTGTTTTTTATAATGTAGAGATGCACCTGCACCACAATGTAACCTTGTGTGTAGTCTTGAATAGTACTTACTCAGACTTTTTCCTTTGTTTCAGAGCCTGTAGACAGAAGGATTTCCCTCTTCCGTGGTGACATCACCAGACTGGAGTTAGATGCTATAGTAAATGCAGGTAAAATAGTTTAATATCAATACTTCAAAAACTGCAATCAAGCACTATAAAAAAAACAGTCTATGTTCAGGCAGATATGGATAGCCTCTGCAGCGGAAAACAGATGGTTGTGAAACAGAACTCTTTTTCATCATGCTTGGCCAAAGAAACCGTAAGCTCTTGTCTGTTCCATATGTTATAATTATTGAATTTCAATAGGGCTTAGAAAAGAGCATTTAATGGACTGACTTAGTTGATACAACAGTTTGAGTGCCGTGATTTTTCTGGACCTGTACAACTTGAACAAGATAAACAGAGACCCTTTATAATATATTTTTCTAATCATCTAAAAAATTGGACGTGTTTGTATGGATTGGATAACTTGACCTAGGAGGGTAAAAAGAAGTATTATGAAAATGTATTGGTGTTTGATTATAGCTATTGACTGCATGATTGATGAATTTCATTATTGTGAAGGAGATGGGCTGTTTGTGGCAATCTGTTCTGCAATAGGATGTACAAAGACTCATCTGAGATCCCTGCCTCAAGCAGTACTGCAGACAAGTATTCTATAATACAATCAATGTAATTGAATACTGTTATAATTCATCACTATGTAATGAAATAAAAATTCTGTGATCAGTAAAGGTTGTGACTAATCTAGCACCATCTCCATCTTAACCACAACTGTTTGGAAGTTAATCATATTCAACAACTGGCACCAAGGAATCTTTGTAGGCTTGTCCCCTTTTAATTTGAAAGGCAACATTTATAGTTAGTTGAATTAAAATGACAGGCTTGGGTTCTCCAGTGGTCCACCCTATCTGATTTGTATTGCTAGGTTTTACATTCTTGACAAAGCAAATAAATCTATATATAATGCACCTTGGAGGAGGATTGGGCTTGTAAACAAGGTATTAATTGTGGCTCACAATCAACTCAGTCTGTGACTATTCATCAAGAACACAATGGAATGAATAGCATCTGTAAAACATATACTGTACTGTGTTAGTCGTTTTGGGAAATACATGAGAAGTATCTAAGCAAACATAGTATAACCATATCATTTTAAATTACATGTGTATTCCATCTCTTGCAGTTTTGACATGACCTAGCTCAACAATCCTATTCATCTAATTTTTCCAAAATAACATCAAGTTGAGTTTTGAAGGTCCCTAAAGTATTACTTTCCACCAGGTAATTATTCCATGTGTTTATGGTTCTCACTGTGAAGAAAATCTTTCTAATATTTGTGTGAAATTTACCCTTAAATTTCTACCTGTGTTCTTTTTGAAGAACTCGTTTTCAAATAACAACTTGGAGCCACCATGCTAATCTCATGTCACCTTTAAATCTTTGTTTACTCAAATGGAAAAGGTTAAACTTATTCAATCTCTCTTCATAGCTCAATCCTCTTAGTCCTGTAATCAGCCTAGTGGCTCTTCTCTGAACTTTTCTACCACTGCTATGTCTTTTTTGTAATTTGGATGCCAAAACTGCACACATCTTCAGATATGGCCCTCAAACACACTGATATATAATCTAGAATCTTACTAGCCTTCTATATCACTTCTGTACATTATCTGCATGTAGAATATAAAGACACAACAGCTTCCTGGTTTGTTTTATAAAGTGTATGTACAAAGTTCCGAACTCCTATTTTGTATATAAATCTTAACTATTTACTTCCTACATGTAACACTTTACATTTATTTACGTTAAATTTCATCTGCCACAAATTTGCTCAAGCTTGTATTCTGTTCAAATACATTAGTAATGATTCAGCTAATTGTATATAATCTACCATTCCACCTGGTTTGGTATTTAAAAGTTAACCAGCTTGTTTTTTATGTTATTATCTTTATCTACCTCCATAACTATGACAAATGAAATGGCAGAAAAAACGCAACTTAATGAGGAAAAAAGTTGTAAAAAGTTCTGGCCCCTTGTGGTAACAAAAAGCAAACTTTTAGGAGCAAATACCTTATTTTAATTAAACTTGCACCAAAAATCACACAGAAACAATGTACAGCTCTCAGCTCAGCACCAAGTCCAAAAAATATGACATGGTACACAAGCATTCTAGTCAGCACATCTGATCAACTAACCACCTAGCTATAATGTTAGCTGAACAATATGAATGAAGACTATGGTTACAGAACAGTGTGAATCACAAACATGTTTGTAAGGGGACCATCCACATATGTGGAGCCTTTAAAAAAATGACCATTTTTACTGTTGAAAACCTGCCTGTAGGTCTCGAAATATTTTGCATATTTTTACAGACCCTTTTCAAGAGATACCAGGTTTAGGCTGCTATGTAGCAAAAGAACACCAACTTGCAAAATGTAAACTTATATGCAAAGAATGAAAATATGATGTATAATTACACAATCGGGGTTTACAGAAATGATCAGGCCACATTTGTAAAATTTTGTATGGTTTCGGCCTTCAAATTTATAAATAGGTCATAACAATGATATGCAAAATCTATAGGCTTGTAAAATGGCAAGGTATGAGTTATGTTAAAAAAAACACAAACGACTTAAATCTGTTTGGCTTTAGCATTTGGAGAGTAAAGGGTAACTAAATAATTCTGTTTAAAATTACAAAGGCAGTAAATAGGATATATGCCAGCTGTTTTTTTAAAACGGGTTCTTCAACAAAAATCACAGGAGCATCAGTAAAGGCTGGTTAATGGTTAATTTCACACTGCAAATTGTAGGTGTCTACTGTATAACAAAATACCTAGGAAGAAGCTAACAATAGCATCATCGTGGACCCTCAGTATTGACTTTTTAGGAAACCTTAGGTGAATACAAATTGTTGGGCTCTATTGGGATGCTTTCTTTGTTTTCATTAAATCTTTTCTGGTTTCCTTCATAATACTTCATTTTGGAAAATATGTAACTGCTGCATTAACTGCTGAACAAAACTACTTCTTTATTTTCACTTTATTAAGTAAAGGTTTCACTTTTTTCCAGAACATCTTTTTTTGATTAGTAGATTTGGGTAGATGTGTTGGGAGTTAACACACCATGTTAAATTTATTATCTGTTGCTTGCTTCATTACTGAAGTGAAAGGTGGATTGGTGTATTCCTCTGTGCATACATCAAGTGTGAGTTTATTTGTACGTTATTGTTAGGAACAGCTAAAATAAATTATTCCTTTTTGTATCATCCATTCCTATGAACAATATTTGTTGAAGAAGCTGTCAGTTGTAGAATTGCTTTAGGGTAAGATCAGTGTTGCAAATTAGACTCATTGCTAACATTTGGGAATGAGCTCTTATTGCCTGTGTTTTCAGTGAGAGTTGTCTGATAGTGTAAATGCATTTATGCAGGACTTACTAGTCTTACAACCTTGTAAAAGTTTCAGTTTATCTGAATGTTATTAATACCTTACTTAACCTCCAGTCTTGTGTAATTTTATTGCTTTCCTGGATTCCTGATGTTCCATTCATTAAGATAATCCATTTCTCATTTTTGTTTGTTTGATGCCTAGTGAAGAAGTAGGGTTGCCGCTGTAGCACTGGATGAGACAACAACCTGAATTTAGTAGCCTTTTTAATATTTCTTATCATGACCACTAGAGGGCAGAATAATCCAGCAGTGTAGACTTGAAATCCCTGCACTACTTGGAAGGCTGCACATGGGATTACACTACACTGCAACAGGGTCAGGAACATAAGATTTGCATCCTTTTTGTTTTCATTTTGTTTGCTTATATTAGAAAACATCAAGCATAGAATCAAAGGCTGTGAATAACCTTCCATTTGTGCTGAATCAATCTAAGACCAGAATTACTTGCCTCACTAATAATGAATGAATTTCAAAACATTGTTGTGAATAGGAATGATTATTATGGTCATTTTTTTCTTGTTCCTTTAACTTTGCCTGTTTGGGGTAAAGGAACAGTTTTGGTTTGGTCAATTAAGACAGTGTGATGTTTTGCATAAGTCTAATGTAGTAGCTGCTACAAGATTACCAGTTCAGTTCTCATCTCAGCCTCACTTTGTGACTCTGAGCAAGTTACTTAACATTTTTAATATGTTCTCATTTTAGAAGTCCTCTAGGATAAAGGTGATAGCCAAATATACAATAATAATACTCTGGTGTCTTTTTCAGTTATTGTAATGCAAATAATGCAAGGAAATACTATAATACAGCAAGAACTTTGGAATTAAAATCTCCATAGACCCCATGTCTTCATGTTTTCAGTCAATCATGTATTGATGTTATAGTACAAATTTCAGGTAATAGAAACTGAGAAAAATGGAAAATATTCAGAAATGCACGCAATTATGCATTTTTGAAGTTCTTGACATGCATTTCATATTTTTGTTGTTTCAGCAACCACAAAGAAATTGAATCAACAGTACTGAGGTTTGTCGGCTGTATAAATTATCACAGCTCATGTTGTTATTTTTTTTCCTCAATTCTCTCTTCACTTCCTTTCATAGAGATCAAGTGATCATGAAACTAAAAAAAATGGGATAATTCACTGTTTAGGTGATAAATCATGAAACACTACTGTTATTAGTAAAACACCTTGACATAGGCCATTGGAAGACTTTTTAATTTATTTTGAATTGTTAGTTTTTTACTTACTTGAAAGAAAAAGAAGACGCCTCCCGATTACTCCGTTTTTTTGTGTCATTTTAAAAAGAACCAGTTAGCGTTGAATGTATGTTAATCTTAAAAAAAAAAATATACAAATTTGAAACTAGGGCTTCCTCTACATTATTACATTTTCATTTAAAAATGCATGCATTAGCCTCTGTTCTTGACTCCGGGTGCTTTTAACACCTGAAAACATAGACTTTTGGAAAATGCTCTCCAGAGCTTTATGTTTCTGAAAATGCAGGGTCAATGTTACATTGTTAACAGGTTAAATTATTGACTTTTTAAAAGCCAGACCGTAATCCATGCTGTGATTTGTGCATGCTTTGTACATGGCTCTTTCCTGTTTGGTTCCTGCTCATTGCAATGTCTCATTCCCTGATTGCTGTCCCTTTAGGGGAGAAAACCATATTCCAACATGGTAGACACAGCAGAGTTGCTTTCCATGCTGCGGTTTGTGTTGTGCAACCTGTATACTGTACATTTAAATTTGTGTTTTGTACAGTCTGAGTTCTGCATAAATGCAAATAATTTTCCAGTCACTGCAGTACTGAGAAAAATCATGTGTCTGGCAACATAACCATTCCTTCAAAGAGAACAATTTCTCTTCATGTTTTTGCTGATTAATACATACCTAGTGTAGGCAAATGCCTATATCATATTCATTTTCGGTCATTTAGTGTTGGCAAATATACTTTCCTCAATGATGTGAACACACTAGTGTGGATGGAGATCATTGTTGTTTAAAACTTCTGTTTTTTTAATAAAAATATGGTGGTGAGAACATATCCTATAATATGAGAGCTGTTTGGTGGTCCATTAATTGGTACTCTTCATTATTTCATGGTTAAGAGCACTGAATAAACACATAACTTGCTCAGCTTAGTGTCAATCAATACAGTTCATCAGATCATCTGAAGGTATCCATAGCTAGGATAAGAGTGAGTACTGGGAGGAGGCAGAAGGCCAAGTGTTACCATTAACAGGTTTTTGGATCTTGCAGATTTCACTTTTGTACCACTTGTACGTATATTTGTCAGCTTTAGACTTGGTATTAATTTGTGTCATCATTTATTATTTTTGTGCTGCCAATGTGCGTATTATAGGCACCACCATTTTGGCTTCTCAAATTAAACTTTTTTTGTGGTGCTAATTTGAGGTAAATCTTTCTAGAGAGTTAGGATTTTTCCATTTTCTTTTGACTATGAGTTTTGTCTAACATTTTATCTTTGGTAATTTGGTTCATTTGATTATTTAGGCTCCGGCTTCTGCAAATGTATTGACAGCAAGTTTGTCCAACAGGAGGTGAGAGCAGAGATGGAGGAAGTACATTCTTTCAGGTTATTAACTAGGAAGCATTAAGGTCGAAATTCTGAATTGCAGGATTTCTTGGTCCGAGTTACTAATGCAATCATTCCCAGTCCATCCAGCTTGTATTGGGGAAAGACTTACACTCTAACATGTCCTCTGTATGGCAGGAATGTGACACTGGAGTATATTCTCAGCTGCTACCCATTTACATTGTGGTAGGGATGTAGTCAATGATACCATGACAAGTGGTGAATGTCCATAGGTTTATAAAATTCCTTGGGGCATGAGAGAAGCTTCACCTGTAGGTGAAGATTCCAGTAAGGCTCCTTCATAGTACATTAGAGTAGTAATTGTGATATTGTTCAAATTATTGAGTCGATCATCATGACCATACATTGTCCTGCAGTGTGAATCAACAAGGTTAGTGTTTATGTTGCAGTAGACAGAACGTCTTTGAAAGAAACTGAGCCAAATATGATTAGTTGATAGAAGATAGCCACAGCAGGAAGTGGTCTGCAAAATGTCATCTTATAAGTTGGTTGCAGGAAGTTTCCTTGGCAGTTCTCAGTACGGTATTAAACTTATTTAACATTAAAGGTATGTGCAATAGGAAAGACAATAGACCTAAAAAAGAGGCAATAGAAAGGGAGAGTGGCTATGAATTTAATGGACCAGTTTGTGTCCATTGCTGCCTAGACTCAAGTTGGTCTAAACAACCTGCTTTTTAGCCTGACCTGAGGAATCTGATATTGAAAGTCTCAAGACAGCTGACGACTCCAGATGATACCACTGATAATAGATCTAGGTTACTTAGTAAATGTATTCATTAATCAGCAATTGAGTATTTTAATGTGTCTTTTAGCTGCTTTTTTAAAATGTGTTTGGTGTTGCATAAATATCAACCTCCCTGCTTCACTCTTTCCAAATGAAAACATCAGTTCTATGAATTGCCTATTACTTTTGCAAAAGTAGATTTAGCATAATCGTTTGAATAACCAGTAGTTGAAGTTCTTGCCACCATATGATTCTGGTGGAGCTTCGGGCTTATGCTAAATATGGGAAAGTAAAACTGTAAGAGTGCCTGGTAACTAACATATTCTCTGCTGAAATCCACTGGCATTTGAAGTAGGGTGTTGAGGATGCTGCAGCAATGTTCTGGTTTTTGCAAGGGATTGAATTAAACTACTGTGCTGTGTTTAGGCTGTTTCTGCTCATTTAAAATGTAGGATGTTCACTTCACAACATCTTCCAATATTGATACTACAATGTCTATTATTTTCAGTAGTTACTTGATAATAAAAAAAACTCTACACAACATGCCTCCAACATTTTGGCTTATGCACCAGTGTGACCAGTATGTATTCATTGTAGATGCATTCATGCACAGAATGTAACTTTGTGTTCACATTTCAACCAAACAGCTTGCCCTTACAAAAGAGAAAGCAACTTCAGCCCCTGAAGAAATTCATTATGGTGATTTCAAATCCTTTAGAGTTAAAAAAACACCATGCAGTTAATCTCATCAAGTCCTTGTACTGATGTGCTACATTAGGGATGATTATAATTAATACCACAGTGTTCAATAATTAATACAATAATTAATTTCCCAAAGACTAAGCAGCATTTTCTAGCCTGTCAATCTTTATCTTGCACATTTTATAGTGAGCATTGTCAGAAAGCTGTTTTAAAAAGAAATTCTCATTTTTAAAAAATGTGTTTAAGCAATGCTATAAAGTAGTAGGCTATAAAGCAAAATTATGTGTAACAGCAGTATATTGAAAACAGTCAAAATAGATTTGCTCTAAAATTAGCTTCTCACTGCATCAGGTTTGAGCATCATGGTGATACAGAGTTTAATGCTGTGCCCTCACAGTTCCAGGTATCTGTTTCTAATTCTGTGTGGGTAGGTATGGAAGCTAAAAGCATTTTTTTCTCAGGTATTTTGGTTTTATTCCATACCCCAAAGAGAGCCAAGCAGAGTTGATTTGCAGCTTACTTGGCTGGCATGAGTAAATATGCTATGCAGTGGGCTAGCATTAAGCCTACAGCTGGTCCTTGCCTTGTACCGGATGCAGCTGGTATCAGCTCTGACATCAGTGGATCCTGTAATGGAGTAAGTGGTTTTCGGAAGGTGGATGGATGTGTGACAATAAAAATGGAGTACTTTTAAGAGCAAAGAGATTAGTTTTTTAACTCATTATTGGCCTTACTTGCTTAATGAACATTTTAGTTAGTACATTGTAGCATTTCAGTAGCTTACAAGATGGCTTTAGAGGGTTGCACAAAATAGCATGACTGGAGCACAAATATCAGTACCAAAAGCAATTCTTTACAACCTGTATCCCTATTGTTGACTTGTTGCAACTCTTTTAGAAGTTGAAGTTGCCTGTGTGATATAAATCCATTGTAGCTGTGGGTAAACAGCAGCCTTCTCCCAGTCTGCATGATGCACCATTTCATATTTGCTTGACCTTTCTCTGTCACATCTCAATTATCTATTTTCTATTTTTGTGCATATATATATACATTTTTAGTTCTTCATAGAAGAAATTGATGGGTCACCATTGCTGGGCTGACAGTTAATGTCTCCTTTCCAATTGTTACAGTGTTTTTACCCATCTGGCTCTGCTAGCACCCATTCAGGCATGTATACATTGAAATCACAGGTGAACATAAATAAGCTTTTAGGATTTCCTTCTTCACAAGAAATTGAATCACTGCACATTACTGAATTAACATGTCCTTGTCAGCTATTATCTCTTGTTGAACAATGAACATTCAGGTGTGAGATGAAAGTGGAACTTGCGGTTTTGATAACACACATTTCTGCTTTGTGAGGTACTTCTTGCTAATTCAAGTATGCTAGTTAATTTTGGAAGAGTTCTTGTAAATTTTTAAATGTAAGCCATATCTTTTTTTTATTCACACTAAATGGTCTATTAAATGCCATTTACCTATATATTAGTTGGTGAAATTATGATGCTTTATAGAAGTTTCTAACTTCCTTTGTATTACTGACCTTTATAGTTTCTGACAGGCACAAAAAATGTAATTAAAATTTCTCAGGTGTAGAAATGTGAATATTGTGAGAATAACCAAATGAAAGCCATGAAGTTTGATCAATTAGGCATCCTACTATCACATGAATGTTTTTTTTTTTTTTTTCTTCTGGCTGCTCCCGTTAGGGGTTGCCACAGTGGATCATCTTGTTCCATATCTTCCTGTCCTCTACATCTTGCTTTGTTACACCCATCACCTTCATGTCCTCTCTCACCACATCCTTAAACCTTCTCTTAGGCCTTCCTCTTTTCCTCTTGCCTGGCAGCTCTATCTTTAACATCCTTTTCACAATATATGCAGCATCTCTCCTCTGCTTATGTCCAAACCAATGCAATCTCGCCTCTCTAACTTTGTCTCCCAACCGCCAATCTGAGCCGACTCTCTAATGTACTGATTTCTAATCCTGTCCATCCTCGACACACCCACTGCAAATCTTAGCATCTTTAACTCTGCTACTTCCAGCTCTTTCTCCTGCTTTCTGGTCAGTGCCACCGTCTCCAACCCATATAATGAAGCTGGTGTCACTACCGTCCTATAGATCTTCCCTTTCACTCCTGCTGATATCTGTCTGTCACAAATTACTCCTGACACTCTTCTCCACCCATTCCACCCTGCCTACATTGTCTTTTTCACTTCTCTTCTACAATCCCTGTTACTCTGTACTGTTGATCCCAAGTATTTAAACTCCTCCAACTTCGCCAACTCTACTCCCTGCATCCTCACCATTCCACTGCCCTCCCTCTTATTCACACACATGTATTTTGACTTGTTCCTATTGACCTTCATTCCTCTCCTCTCTAAAGCATATCTCCACCTCTCCAGGGTCTCCTCAACCTGCTCCCTACTCGCTGGAGCTCACAATGTCATCAGCAAACATCATAGTCCACAGGGACTCCTGTCTAATCTCACCTGTCCATCACCATTGCAAATAAGAAGGCTCAGAGCCAATCCCTGATGTATTTCCACCTCCACATTGAATGCATCCGTCGCTCCTACCGCAGACCTCACTACTGTCACACTTCCCTCGTACATATCCTGTACAACTCTTACATACTTCTCTGCCACTCCTGACTTCCTCATACAATACCAAAACTCCTCTCAAGGCACCCTGTCATATTCTTTCTCCAGATCCACAAAGACACAATGCAGCTCCTTTTGGCCTTCTTTATACTTCTCCATCAACACCCTCAGAGCAAACATTGCATCTATTGTGCTCTTTCTTGGTATGAAACCCTACTGCTGCTCACTAATCATCAAATCCCTTCTTAACCTAGCTTCCACTACTCTTTCCCATAACTTCATGCTGCAGCTCATCAGTTTTCCCCCAGTAGTTACTACAGCTCTGCACATCCCCCTTATTCCTAAAATTGGTACCAGTACACTTTTTCTCCACTCCTCAGGCATCCTCTCACTTTCCAAGATTCCATTAAACAATCTGGTTAAAAACTGCAATGCCATCTCTCCTAAAGACCTCCATGCTTCCACAGGTATATCATCTGGACCAACAGCTTTTCCATTCTTCATCCTCTTCATAGCTGTCCTTACTTCCTCCTTGCTAATCCGTTGCACTTCCTGATTCACTGTCTCCACATCATCTAACCTCTTCTCTCTCTCTCTCTCTTGTTCTCTTCATTTATCAGCCTCTCAAAGTAATCTTTCCATCTGCTCAACACACTCTCCTCGCTTGTGAGTACATTTCCATCTTTATCCTTTATCACCATAACCTGCTGCACATCTTTCCCAGCTCGCTCCCTCTGGCTAGCCAATCGGTACAGGTCCTTTTCTCGCTCCTTAGTGTCCAACCTCTCATACAACTCGTCATACACCTTTTCTTTAGACTTCACCACCTCTCTCTTCACCTTGAGCCTTATCTACATGTACTCTTGTTTACTTTCTGCATCTCTCTGACTATCCCACTTCTTCTTTGCCACCCTCTTCCTCTATACTCCCCTGTACTTACCCATTCGACCACCAGGTCTCCAACTTTCCTTCTTCCAGATGTCACACCATGCACCCTTCTTGCTGTCACCCTTTTTACATCTTCTGTAGTTTCCCAACTGTCTAGTAACTCTTCACTGCTACCCAGTGCCTGTCTCACCTTCTCCCTAATCTCAATCTTGCAATCTTCGTTTTTCAACATCCACCATTTGATCCTTGGCTCTGCCCTTACTCTCTTCATCTTCTTGATCTCCAACGTCCTACAGACCGCTATCCTATGCTGCTTAACTACTCTTTCCCCTGCCACCACTTTGCAGTCTTCATCTCCATCAGATTGACTCTTCTGCATAGGATGTAATCTACCTGTGTGCATCTTCCTCCACTCTTGTATGTAACCCTATGTTCATCCCTCTTCTTAAAATACTTATTCACCACAGCCATGCCCATCCTTTTTACATAATCCACTTCTTCATTCCTCTCCTTGACACCATACCTACCCATCACCTCCTCATCTCTGTTCCTTCCACCAACATGTCCATTGATACCCGCTCCAATCACCACTTTCTGTCCCTTGGGTTCACTGTCCATCACTTCATCCATCTCACTCCAGAAATATTTCTTTCTCATCCATTGCACACCCAACTTGCAGCGCATATGCACTAACAACATTCATCATCACACCTCCAACTTCCAGCTTCATAATCATTACTCCTTCTGACACTTCCAAAACACTCTTGACATACTGTTTCTTCAGAATAACCCCTATACTATTTCTCCTCCCATCCCCACCATGATAGAACAATTGGAATCCACCTCCAATCCACTTGGCCTTACTCCCCTTTCATTTAGTCTCTTGCATGCACAATATATCAACCTTCCTTCTCTCCATCATATCAGCTAACTCTCTCCCCTTACCAGTCATACTGTCAGCATTGAAAGTTCCTATCCTCAGTTCCACTCTCTTTACCTTCCTTCTCTCCTCTTTCCTCCAGACATGTCTCCCCCTCTTCTTCTCCTTCTTCTGCCAACAGTAGCCCAATTTCTGCCAACACCCTGTTGGCTAACAATACTGGTGCCGGTCATTGTTAACCTGTGACTTGACCGATCCTGCATGGAAATTGTTTTCCGCAAGTTGATCTGGCAAAATTTTACACCGGATGCCCTTTTTGACGTAACCCTCCCCATTTATCAGTACTTGGGACCACCACGAAGAAACACACTGGTTTGTACATACCCTGTGGCTGGGTTACTTTCACAGGAATAGGCTTGTTTTTTGTTATTTATTTTAGGCTATGGTATTTAAAAAATGAAATAATTGCTCAGAATTTAATACTTGGGTTCAGTTAGGGCCTGGGATACATTAGTAAGACCTTCAATTATCTTGCAGCTTTCTTTTTTGAGGACATTGCGCAAAGAAGTTGGTTATTCTCATTTGCCCCTATAGAGTGTTTGAGTACAGTATTAGACTGTATATGTGTACACCCTGTAATAGACTGATGTTGTATTAAGAGCTGATAACAACCTTACACGTTTCATTTCCATAAGGGGTTCTTTTGTGTTCTGCAGCCTTGACCACAGTATATTGCAGTTTAGCAGACTACATACTGTAACAGCTTGTTGCTTGGAGAGACGGAGGGAGATAGATTGTATGAGCATTGTGACCAAATAAGAGTTAAATGTGAGGAGGGCGTGGTAGTTGGTCTAGTGGGAGCTGAGGGACTGGAGCATGACCTTGTGTCCCACAGCGTTTATATCTCAGATCATTGAATGATAAAGCACTCTTTTAAAGGCTGGTTACTGGGTTCCTGCCAACCTAGTTATACATTGTGCATGTGCAGTGATGGATTTGAACCTGTGCCAGCAGGGGGTGTGTTAAATGCTCCATAGCCTCGACAGACTGTTGCTAATTCCTGTTAATCCCTGTTTTCTCACAGCTGCCTGGAACATTAGCTTCCAGGACAGACAGCAATCTCTCTCTGGGTCTCTCTCTCTTTCTCACACGCTCTCATGTGTGATCAGTATGTCTCTGTAATCCTTGATGGTAATTTTTGTTATATTTTAATGAGCTTTGGCAAGGCTATACTGTCACAGCAGGTTTTAATTAGCTTGGTAACCACATTTAAATTGGACAGTCAGAAGAGAATGTAGGGGCTATGGAGTTTGCTCTACCACTCTCACAGCACACTGCCTATTCTGAGTGAACCTGAAACATTTGGGTGACCCAGATGGGAAGATGTCTGCTGAGAGGCTCCCTGAAATTAACTAGGAACTTGCTTCATATGGAAAATGTCATAAAAATGCATAGCTGGGTTAGAAGTGCAACTTTCTCTTCCCTTTTTCAATGTAGCACACCATTTAGGTTTGCAGGAGGTCACAGCCTAACTCAACAGCTTTGGAGTTAATGAAGGAACCAACCATGGGTTTTGTGAGTGGCAAAACACATCAACTGGGTCAATTTAGAGTCAGTCTAGTATTCTAGACTAGTATTCTAGAAACTGTCAGAATTCTGGGTCATAATTTAATGAATTTATAGCACTCCTTCCAAAACTTATCGCGTACTGTAAAGGCAGATGAATTTTAAAAAAGAATAGGCATTTAAATACAGATATTGTTTTTATTTTATATTCCTAAAAGTGATCTCATAATTTGGATTTTTGGTTCATTTTCCACATTTTAGTCTAATTTATTTAATACTAGTGAAAAGTGTGGACCTATTGTACTGCAATAAAATGCTGCAAATGGCTAGATATAAACAATAGTAAACTCACTTCCAGTTGTTTTAGAACAAAGAAGTTACATTTGATTATGAATTCTGAACCACTATATACTGTATCCTGAGGGATTATCAATAAGTGGGCATACAGGAACTATGCTTTAATTACAATAAGCTTTTCTGCACATGAGTAAAGTGCCGTTCATTTTGTTGCTACCTACAGTTTTTTGATTTTCCAGATAGCATTATGTCATAAGCTTTTAATTAAGACCAAGATTATGGGTCTAGCTCCACTAGTTTGTCAGTATACTCGTGACCAATGGACAGACATTAGCATTTTATTTATATTTGTAGATATATTTTATATATATATGTGTGTGTGTGTGTGTGGAGTGTGTATGCCCGATGAGCCCAAATAAGTGTGAAACACGTGTCGCGTACTTTTTGCATTATTTGACAGTAAAACTATGTAACAAAAAAAAATATAAAAAATATATTTATTTAATATTCTGCTAGAAAAAATGTCTAGGTTTGCCTGAATTTGCTTGTTTTTGCATCCTGGTTTATAATGCAAGAATTCCTCTGTTGAAATAAGATGTGCACAAGTCTGTCTGGTTTGACTGGCGTAGCATGCTGGATCCCCACTCCCACATACAAATTTTCTATTTACCAGTCTCCCTGTTTCTGTATCTCCCTCCAAATCTGCTCTCCTTCTTAATCCCTGTTTATCTTTTGTCCTCTTCTTTTCTCTTGATCCTCGTGCACCGCTCCATGTCTCTTGCTGCTTTAAATTGAAATGCAGACAGGCTGTGCCAAATTTGTGACATTAATCATCAGGTGGTATTCAGCGGTGGATTATCATTAACCCTTTTAGGAATGTATTGCGGTATTAGATGCAGTGTGTTTTTAAACTGCCACAGAGTTTATACTTTCCTTCTCTAATGGCTATGTGTTAAAATTCTTTTTGTGCCCATTTCCACATCCTCATCCTCCTTGCTTTGCTCAGGTCTTGCACCATTAGTGTAGCCTCTCACTTGTCCAGTGCACTGCTAAAGCTGAGCGACAGTGAATAATGCAGGATTAATTACATCTTCAGGCTCTTTCGGATTTCTCTGACTGGCTTTCAGAGACACTGGCAGCTTGGCGACTGCTGATTAAAAACTTCTCATCCATCCAGCGAGGCTGACACAGTTAGAAGATAGCCGGGAGAGAGACATCCCTGTTACAGGCGAAAGAACCTTGTTCAAGACATGTGAGCAATGAGACAAACTGAAGTCACCTTCTTTAACACACATACTGTATACACATTCCTGTACTGCGGGTCCAAAACCAGCTCTCCTCTTATCTTGCCTGTTTTTTTTCCTCTCATTTAAAATGATTTGTGAATAAACAAGCACAAAGAGTTGTGTAACAATTGTGACATGCCTCTTTACTCCCGTCGCTGAATTAAGTAGAAGCACTTTAGAAGCTGCATCTGGTCTTAGAGTACTTTTTTTTTTTTCCTTTTCGATTTCCATCCTGCTTATGGAGTTGAGATTGGGAGAACTGCCTTTGGTACTTTGAATTTCAATTCAAAAGCTGAAGGCCATTCTCTCAGGCTGCTGTCACGCTTCAGTTCCTTGAGATTCTGTGTATGTGTGCTCTGTCTTGCCTGAATATGAATATGCCTGTGTGGCTGGGTGTGTACTTATAGGGGGAGCAGGAAACAAATGACAGATGAAAATCCGTACAGGAGAACAAAGATGGGATCAGACTTTGTTGTGAAGCACTGATCCTGAACATGCTGCCTGCTGAGCTTTGATTCGGCATCACTCTCAAAGCTACCCCACCCCTTCACTATCCTCTCCTCACTCTTTTATCATCTTCCCTACTCACTTTTTGTGTCTGATATTTAAATCCTGTAACCAAGTTTACTGACTTTTTAATAAAAATGAGGTTTAACCCTGTTAAAGGGTGAGAAGTATACAGAACATAGGTACTTGAAATAGTAATCTGAAGCACTCTGTCTTCTGGGCAAAAAAGCATAAGTTCTTTGGGTCATACAAGCAATAATAATAATAAAAAAAATCTGATTGTTTTAGCACAAAACTTTACTTGGTCCCTTGAGCTTCGTCCTAGGTATGATGTACATCTGCATCCAGGTCCTCCAACTTACTCCAGCCACTGTAATAAGC
Organism: Polypterus senegalus; assembly: GCF_016835505.1. Taxonomy (NCBI): domain Eukaryota; kingdom Metazoa; phylum Chordata; class Cladistia; order Polypteriformes; family Polypteridae; genus Polypterus; species Polypterus senegalus. The sequence continues at coordinate 10,274,751 of NC_053161.1, read as the reverse complement.
CTCTCTCTCTTCCAGTGTGGTGCTGAGGTATTACTCACTGCACTTGGGTCCCAATCCAGATGGTTCGTCATGTGGTGGGTGTGGCAACTTGTTATCAGTGCATGCTCTCAACTTCTATGTAGTTGCCTCTGTACAGGAAAATCTGCTAGAGGGATACTGTTCGAAATCAACAGGTTTTACGCATTTTACAATACTAATAACTGTTTCACTTGGATTGAGTGATTCAGTTTTGAGTTATGTACACAGATTTAAGTCTTGAAACATAGATATTTAATTTGACCATTATTCAAAACGATGTCTGACTGCTTTCAACTATGCAAATGTGGAAAGATTTGAAAATGTGGCAATCCATTGAATTTGTCACCATGTCACAATGCTTTCCCCGTGTGTGTATGTGTATATATACTGTGTAATCTTCCACTCTCATGCACCACTTATGTAAAGATTATCAGAAATATTTCAGTATGATAGAAGTGGATGGCATCTGGAACTGGATGTATTGCCTTGTTCTTCCATGCCATGCATAAGAATGTGTTACCATTTTTTGTGCCATTAGAAATGCAACTATTAGCAATCATGTACACAATGCCTCATCTCTTGAATTTTTACAGCTGTAGGTTTTTGGCTAGTCTTAAATTACCCCATGTTAATGAATGTGCAAGTGTGGGCGAGTGTGATCCGTGATGGCCTGGCACCTCATTCATAGGTGACACTCAGCTTTCTGCTTTTACTCCATGACTTGGTGAATTATTGACTTCCATCAAAAATGCTGTTCCCATTACATTTCATTGGTGCTCCTCTTAAACTGATCCATTAGAATCCTTTCACTCAATCAATGCCTGTGAGGATTTTGAAGACCTTCACTAACCTGTCCTGTGGCCTTATCTACTCAATGCTAAAGAGATTTAATGTTAGTCTGCTAGATGAGGACCTGTCTTTTAGTCCCAGGATGCACTTGGTTGCCCTTTTCAGCACAGGTTGTAGAGGTCTAATGCCTATTGCAGTGTGGTGACTAGACCTGAACACAATTCACAAGGGAAGAGAATTAAGGTTGAGAGAGCTCTGAACTATCTATAAACTTACCAATACGTGAACTTAAACCAGTTAGTGTTATATGAAATTACACTGCCATAAAATGAGACTCTCTGGCATATTACTTATAAACATTTGCTAGTAGTGCCTCCTGGCAATAGTTATTGGAAAGTACATGTTTATTGATAAATAAGCATCACAGTGATGTACTGTAACTTGTAATAAAAGTTAACAAATAGTAAGATTACATCTATATATCCATCTTTTTGCTGATCTTTATTTTTTAGGTTATTGTATCATCACTGGCCACAAGTCAGGAACCAATCTAATACTTGTCCCAGTTATGTTAAATGGTAAATTCTACCAGCTCAACAAAATATGTTACTTTTAACCCTTAAACACATACGATGTTCTTTTTTTTGCCCAGCAAAATTTGAAGGTTTCAGCCTTCCATTTTCTTTTGGTAATTTTGATTCATGTAAACCCATTTGCCAACCCACAAGACAGTTGTTGGGTCTAATGTTAAATTCAAGTTCAGTTTTACCAGTGTTCTGGGCTTTGATATTCAGCCCTGCATACGAATGTAAATTAAATGCCACCATTTTGTTTGCCTCTTTTGAGTAAATGACACAGTGTGTGCTTGGTGCACATCAAAGGAGGCATGACCAGAATGACACACAAAGACTGTAACTATTGTCCTTTCATTTCATGTGCTTACCTTACTTTGTGACTTGTTTAAAGAAAAAAAGGCTGTAAAAAAATAAAATTCCTGCAAAGTGCTTTATAAGTGTCTTTACTTACTGATAATCTGAGTTATATAATGTTTGGTGCCTTTATCAAAACAGTGTTTAATTGCACTAACTTTGTTTCAGTTTTGAGTTATATTTATGGAGTCATGGTTAACCTTAAGGAGACTTGTAATTTAGTCAGACACTACTTTTCTTGTTTTAAAAACCAGGGGTAGGCTTGTTAATTTTATTTATATCATTACCTTTAGATAAGTAATGGCCTGCCTCAGCACTCTGTATAGACATTTCTTATTTTGTTACCTTTTGGTCTTTTATACATACAGTAAGTTCACATTGTGTCACAATATTGTAGTTTTTAAGCTTTGTTTTATTCTTTTAACAGTTTTTTATGATTCAAACCAGGGGTTCTTAAACTTCTTAACCCAAGGACCCAAATTAGAAAATCAGTACCTTTCTGGGAACCCAAGAAATGGATTATTGTCATAATGATAGCAGAGTCATAAACGGAAAAATAACAATGATGATATAGTAATAAAGTAAATGTATTTGTTTCTTTTTAAGCAATTGTCCCACATGAATAATACTGAAAGAGAAACACTGGAAACAAATGTTAACACATTACTCCATTCAACCATTTTACAAATTTGCTCATTAAGAGCAGTGTTCCACGGCAGCTGAAGTCTATCCCAGCCAGTGATGGGCTGAAGGGAGAAAAATCCCTGGACTATATGTCACTCTATCTCAAAATGAACATACACACACAAACAAACTTCTGAGCCAATTTAGCATCTCCAGTCCAACTAACCAGCATGTCTTTGACGACAGAGAGGAAACTGGAACACCTGAAGGGAAAAAAAGACATGGTGAGAACATTCAAACTCTATACAGGGAGCACCTGGGGCTTGAATCTAAAACAATTATCATTCAAAACAAGAATAGATTCCTGAGGTATATCACACCCAAAGACATGCTTAGTTGAAGCTTTAGTTAAACTGAGAGAAAGAAATTCATAAGATGAAGTGCAAGGATGTGATGATTTTTTGAAAGGATATTATGAAAGGTCACTTCACTTAGTCACTTGACTCATAGTGCCAGGTAATGGATGAAGTAGATAAAAAATTATTTAATTGCTGCAGTGTATACCTTTTTTTAAATAAGCACCATTAATTATACATTTTACTAAATGAGTTTGCAAATTGCTTAACCCCGGTTCCTATGTAACAGTTCAATTAATTGTGTTAAAAAAAGGGTAAATTATTCTTTAAAATGTATGTACTATTTTTGTTTTATACAGGTGATCGGGGAAGTTTTGCCGAATAATTCAGCAAACAGTCCAGTTTGAAATGTTTAGCTCTACCAACTTACATCAGGTTGAATATCTACTGCTTTTCCCAGCCTTTTGATATGTTTTGGTGTTTGTGCTTTTCTCAATGATCTAACAAACATGTCCTTTTGTACTACCAGTACCTGGACATGAATCAAACCACTTTAAAATAGTGTGACAAGAAGGAATTCTTCCTGACGAGACACATTAAGCTTAATGTGTTATAGGTTTAAATTCAATGTATGCTGTAACAGTGAACATGTGATAAGGCACTGAGCAGTTGTTCATGGCTACAGAAACTACATTTACCATATAACAAACACTGTCACAGTACTATATATACTCTCGCCCAATTTACTCTTCCATCATAACACTCTGAAAATCATCATATCCTAGTATGCACCTGTTTCATTTTGACCTAGTGCCGCAGTTCCTTCACCTCACAAGTTTTTCTGCCCTTCTCCCCCTTTCTTATACATGCATTTGCTTTCAGTCTTTTCAGACTGATTGTTTAATATATTGGAATTGAGGTGGTGAATGCATATTCAGTTTTCGTACCACAAAAATGAAAAGTCCCTATGACACATCAACGGCGCTGTTTCACGTACTGCTGCAATAAACGGTACACTAACTAATAGGTGCCGTATCATTCAACATAGAATTCATATTTGGATGAACTTGGCTAATTTTAATATACAATTATGGGGTGACGCATCATAAACCTTTTACCGGCCTATAATTTAAAGGAACATTGATTTAAGTAAAAAAAATGACAAATTGGTTGCAGGCCATAAGCATTTTGGTGTGACACTTGCATAACATTTAAAGTGCTAACATGGATTTCTTTAGTTACCAAAATATTGCAACTAGTCTGAATATCCAGTGTCTGAATTGCCTTTATACAGTTATGGAAATAAGTACAAATATGATGAGCAGTTTTGGATTGCAAAGTGTTATTTTTCTACTTTAATTAATTTCTTTAGGAAGATAATACTGTTCAGACAGGCTAGTCACATGTTTGGCCTCTGTTTATGTCATATTAACTATCATGTTCATCCAAAATGTGACAAATTGCCAGTCTCCAGTGCCTTGATAAACCTAATTTTATAAATCTGACAATTAATATGACTTGAGTGAGTTTTAGAATGCATATTAGTTTTGTTCTACAAGCTAATGCATATACAGTATTTAATTCATATTGAGTAAGTTAAAAGGCTAATATTGTGTCTTTGCTGTACCTGGGTGAATGTTAGGTTAATTGGTTACTATTGTTCTAGTATGAGTGAAGGTATGTGTAAGATCTTTACTGAAGACTGTTTTCATTATGAAGTTCATTAAATGAGTGAAACAATTAATGGCAACAAAAAAGGTGACATTTTTTGATTAGTATCCCGACTCTCTGTTCCTGACTCTCTGTTTCTTTAACTTGTGCTGTTCTACTTTGCTTATGGCAGCTGGTTTCTCCCCTGGTATTTCTGAAATGTGATTGGCAAAACCATCTCAATGTGGGCTGCACTACTCCAGTGTAGCATGGTTATCTTCGCCAGCCAGAGGGTGTTATTTTTTAAGTTACCTAACATGAAACGATAAACCTAACACTCTAAGTGGGATATTTTTCCTTTTCATTTAGAGTAACAGAAAGCTGACTTGTTAGGTACACCTACATGTTTTAAAGGGCTGCTGCCTCTTTTATAATTGAACATTTTATGTCGGGTAATGCCTATATTTGTTATAGCTGAAAAGATTTTAAATATACCTCCAGGTTCTGGTGGCAGTTGCATAAGACATTTATTTCTGCTTCACTTTCATGCTATTGTGTCTGTTGATGTGCAGTTCTTTTTATAGTACTGCATACTATAGTGCGACATTTTAATTCCCTTTCTCATGAAATTACACACGTATATCTAAAAAAGTTGCAGTGAGTGAGATAATGTTTGGTGCTGTTGATTTCATCAAAAATAGGTATTGCAGTAAAAGGTTTTATTGTGGAGCTGATTCCGGGACATTACATAAAGTTCTCAAACAAAGAATTTGGAGCTATTGTCTTCAAATATTTTACAAAAATTTTGGGTGAATGCGTATACTTTATAATGATGGTGATCAGGCTGGGAAATGAACCAGAGCATTGCACTGTGAGGCAGTAGCACCCCTGTGTATCTATTGTAATAAATAAATAAAGAGAACAAATAACAGCCATAGCTTGCAATTGTTTTTTCCTCAACTATATCTTATGATTTTGGGACTTTAGATGCACTGTTGTTTTTGAGGTAGTTGGCGGAATAGAGTGTTCATAGTATTGTATTTCAACTTTCAGAAGGCTAGTAAAGGCCTAATTTAACTTGCAAAAAGTACATATAGGCATATATATGTCTGGGTACTGGTATTGATGAATAGAGGGGACTACAGTTACAGCAGGAGGTCATTCAAGATCTCATAGGTCATAATTTAAGCCCAACTTCAGGGTTCCCCATACTACTAGGGGGCATTGTGTTTTACAACACAGGCATACTGGGAAGGACAACCAATTTGGTCCTTTCCAGTGCAGTTCTGTAGTGAGGCTAACATGCAGGAATATCTGAATTGAGAGGCAGCTGGTGTCAAGAGAGAGCTGGTCATAGGAACGATGGAAAGCCGAAGTAATGGGATATGAGCAGGGGAAACGTATATGTAGCTAGAGATTAGAACTGTTTAGTTAGACCTGGGGTTGGGGATCAGAGTTAGTTATTGTTTTCAGTTTGTTGTACCTTTCTGTTCCCCTTTTATTATTAAATCCTGTACAGTAGACCCCGCAAAGTCGCGGTTCAGAGTTCACGGCCTCAGTTGTTTGCGGATTTTTCCTTAGAACCTAAAATAATTGTTAGCGAAAACCACAATTATCCATCGCAATTTTTATGTCTTTTTTTGTGGCAGTACTGTATTGTAGAGAGAACAGGAAGCAACCGTAGAGGAAAACGTGGCTTGGGATGGTGAAAGTCCTCACTGGTGGTGCAGTGGTAGTGCTGCTACTTTGCCGTAAGGAGACTGTGGAAGATTGTGGGTTCGCTTCCCGGCTCCTCCCTGTGTGGATAGTGCTTTGAGTACTGAGAAAAGCTTTACATAAATGTGATGAATTATAAAGTAGCCAATAGAATTTGAAACTGTAACTCCCAGTAGTCCCTGCAGTGGCTCTGATTGGTCTTCTGCTGAAGGTGTAGGGGCTGTTGGGGTCAAAGGATGTCAGCGCGGCTTTTAAAAAGGGGGCCGATGACCAAAAGCAAAATGAAAATTTTTGTAATTTGTGTTTCAAGTTCCTGTTTGTCTGCCTTCTGTTGGGTTACTTGTACTTATTCATTTTGTCCTGGATCGTTTCGTGGTTGGTGTCTGGATTGTCTGCCATAAGGGCAACTGGGGTGGTATCATTGGTTTTTTTTTTTGCATTCTTTTGCTGTTTGATTACCGGTTTGCTTTGTTTTTGTTTCTGTTTGTGAGTGCTTACAGGTCGGGCCAAGGCTGGGTGCGTCCCTGGAATCTCCACCAAAAAAATAAATAAATCAGTGTCTTCTCGATGGTGTGAATCTTAGCGGCACCCGACCGCTACAGCGGTATCCATTTCTCCTTGCTGCTGATTGACTGCTGCCCTGTGATGCATCTCCGGCTTAGTGTTTTTGTGTTTTCCGTTTTGTTCTTCTTAAAGCCCCAAGATGCCGCTGATAAGCCCTGCACTTTAAGGCTTCTGGCAATGAAAACACGCTTGCATGAATTACAGTACAGTATATATAGCAGTAACATTGGTATTTTACATTCTAGCACTGTGGGAGACATAGCAGTACAGTACTGTGCAGTATACTGGTTTACATTACATTCTTTTTTTAGGCAATTTATTAAGCTGAGTTTGAAATAAAATGAAAGTGTTTTGGGAAGCATATTTAGGGTTTAAACTATAAAAATAGGCATATTTTTAACCACATCCAAAATTTGAGGTTTTTCACAATTCGCGAGTGCTCTAGGAATGTAACCCCCATAAATTTTGGGGGTGTACTGTATTTGGTTTTGTCATTCTGGACTCCTGTATTGGTATTTGGGACTGCAAGACACTGCCTAGTGGTCACACTTGTTATTTGGTAAGATTAATGTTTAGAAGGGCATCAAAATATTTTGGTTCACTACCGAATATTGGGTCTTGGATGCTGGGTAGCCCTTCTGCCTTGGATTGGTCTGTCCACGCGTCTACTCTGGACAGCCAATGGGCAAAAAATATTCTGTTATACACTGAAATAAGGATGGAAAAATAAAGAGCTGTCAGACCTCTCACCAACAGCAAAACCAATACGCAGACATTGTCTAACTGTTGACAGAGCACAGACACTGAATCGTGTATAGACTAACCATGCATGGACATAACAGCAGCAACAACATTTACTTTTTATTTAAATGTCTTCGCTGATGTAATGTTGGCATTCACAATTATTGCACAATCAATTCCTTTTTAGTATAAGATCTTTAAATTGGATTAATTTCTTTTTACACTCTGCAATATAATCAGACATGTAAAACAAAAGATAAGCTTTCTTTTTGTCAAATTCTGAAAGCAAAGTTGTGTTAGTTTTTAAGTGATACTGGTTAAAAGGAAAGGACAGTAGCCAATCTTTACTCAATGCTTAAGGCTAAGTAGTGTTAAGTGATTTGCTGCTTTAAAGGCTGTCTGTGTTATTTAAATAGAAAATTTCAGAAAAAGCAGTAAGCAAGGCGTTGACTCCACGAGACCTCTGAAAATGTCCTGTGGTATCTGGCACCAAGACATTCACAGCAGATCCTTTAACTCCTGTAAGTTGTGAGGTGTTGCCTTCATGGATCAAACTTGTTTTTCCAGCACACTGTACAGATGCTTGATCAGACTGAGATCTGGGGAATTTGGAGGCCAAGTCAACACCCTGAACTCTTTGTCATTCCCCTCAAACCATTCCTGAACTGTCTCCTTCAATTCCTCCTTAAAGCTCATACCACTTAGTTATGGTGTCAGCTTCTCTTTCTGAAAATTCTGTAGTGCTGCTATGTCATTTTTTTTGTAATTGGGATACCAAAACTCTACACAATACTTCAGATAAGACCCCTATAGTGTGTGATACTGTATAACTTAAGCATAAACTCCCTTGATGTGAACTCCAAAGATTGTGATATAAGATTCTATCCATCTTCATGATTGCATCTGTATACTGGATGTAGATGAGTCCACTTTGTTTCCTAGGCCCTTCTCAATATGGGTTACTGTTAATCTTGAGAACTCCCATTGTGTATTCAGATATAACATTTCTACACCTGGAAATTTAGAAATACATGTAATTCTTTGTATTAACTTATATTAAATTTCATCTGCCACAAATCTGTCCAAGCTTGTTTGCACTTTGTGTCTTTGTAACAATGTTTAGCTGAATTCTACATTATCTGCCACTCCACCTAGTTTGACATCATCTGCAAACTTAATCAGCTTACCACTTATATTACTATAAATATAAAATGACAAAGCATCCAGCATCCATGGAGCAGTGTAATGTTGTTTGGTGTCCACAAGAGAGAAACACAAAGGAAAAGTGATGTAAGGGCTAGCATATCTGGTCAACAAAGGTTCCTAAATCTATAACTTGATCAAAACAGGTGGTCTTAGTTTTGTATCACTGTGCCCATAAAATGGACATTTCTCTGTGCTAGTTGCTAGTTTATAACAGAAGTGGCCTTAGTACTAAATCCTGATGGGCAGCATTTTTAACATCCATTAATTATGATATGGTTCGTTTACCATAATTCTTAGGTTTCTGTATTTTTGTTCCCCACTACACACTAGACTCTGAATTCCCACTTCTTATAATTTGATACCCAACTTTCCATGTGATATCTTATCAAATGCTTTCTGAAAATCAAGATAATGGGAATAATATCATATGTGGGTCTCTGAACATGTGCTTTTGTTATTTTCTTAGAGAGTTCCAACATATTTGTAAATTTGTAAAGCACAACATCCCCCATCTGAACACATGTTGATTGTTCACCAATAAATCTGTTCTAGACATGTACTGCTCAATCTTTTTATTAACAGTTGCTTCCATTAATTGACATGTGATGCACATTAAGTTTACCAGCCAATAGATACCTGGACCTGACAGATCACCCTTTTTATATAATGGAATAATATTTGCTATTTTCCAGTCTGTAAGACACTGACTTTCTAAAAATATGCTTCAAGGATTTAGTGTATATGCATTCACTAACCTCTAAGCATTTGAGAATAAATTTTATCAGGTCCTGGCAATGTGTTACATTTCAGCTTATGTATTTTAAGTAGCTTCTTAGTAGTATCAGCTACTTTTAAGAGGTTATCGAGTTCTTCAAACATATAAGCTTAAATTTACCAAAACTTTGGTGTAATATTTCTTTTCTTTTTCTCCTCTGTTAGAATACTGTGATGTATAAAATGATTTGATATATTTGTGTGTGTGTATGTAATATGTTTAGTGTGTGTATGTAATATGTTTATATATACAAGGTGAGTCAAAATTATGTTAACATTTGAAGGGCGGAAACAATTTATTCACAAAACATACTTCATATGTGCAAGATGATTTGCAGCAATGTCTCAACCTGTTCACCATCATGTGCCATATGTGGCACATAAATTGTCCACAAAAATTGTATATACATAGCAGTACCATTTAGTGTTAACATAATTCTGACTGGGCGGCATGGTGGCACAGTGGTAGCATGCTGCTTTGCAGTTGGGAGACCCAGGTTCGCTTCCCGGGTCCTCCTTGCGTGGAGTTTGCATGTTCTCCCTGTACTCCGGTTTCCTCCCACAGTCCAAAGACATTCAGGTTAGGTGCATTGACGATTCTAAATTGTCCCTAGTGTGTGCTTGGTGTGTGTGTGTGTGTGTGTGTGTGTGTGTGTGCGTGCGTGTGTGCGCCCTGCCCAGGGTTTGTTTCCTGCCTTGCACCCTGTGTTGGCTGGGATTGGCTCCAGCAGACCCCCATGACCCTGTAGTTAGGATATAGCGGGTTGGGTGATGGATGGATAATTTTGACTCACCCTGTATATGTTTGTGTATACAATATATAATAGAGTGGGACTGTTGCACAAAGTACCTTCCTTTTTTGCGAAGAAGGGGTATGTAAATGTTACTCCCTGCCTTTTTAGCCACATTTTTAAGGACAAGTTAAGAAGCTAGAAATGATGTGATGTAAAAGATTATGTAGACAATAAACCTGAGCAATATACTTGGCATGAGGTTTAAAAAAAATTAGGGTCTGTTAGTGCCAATGTGATTTTTACATGTTTGCATTTGTGTATTTAGATTTTTTTTGTTTAATTTGTCCATTGATTTTTTTTTTTGGGGTTATGTTGTTTGTGATTAATTCTTCTATAGTTATCTGTTATACCTCTTTGTTTGTTGAAAAGACTCTCATAAGATCACTGGTAATCCAGAGTTACCTTTGGGTGCCTACAGTGCTGAGGGAGTTGCATATTGGTTTACAGAAATGGATTGTTGGAACTTTAAGGCCATGCACTTTTTATATTGGATTTCTTGTACTGCTTTGTGTTTTTAGAATTTGCTTTAATTCGCTGCTAAATAGAAACCGACAGTGTTTCATTCATTCATTCAAATTGGTATAAATTAAAGTACGCAGAGACAGAGAGATGCACTCCCTACCATAAAGAGTAGGTGTAAACTCTCTATTTTACATGTGCTTCTAAGTGTCTCTAAATCCCGTCACATTCACATTATGAGGCGTTCGACTGGTTCCTGCACACACTCAGGGGTCTGTGCTAGTGGCAGAGCAGCTGTAAATCGAGTGCATAGATTTTTTTAACACACTGTGGATGTAGGAATGTGCAGCTTTTCACACTCTGTACTACGCTTGTTTTCAGCAACACCAGTTATTTAAAACAAGCTCTGTGATAATTCTCAGTGTTTAAAATGAACCGACGTGGTGTAAATGACTCGATTCAAAATATTTAGTGGCGAATCAGTAGGGCTCGTATGCTTTGAGCAGGTGCATGATCAGGGGGTCTGGATGATTTCTGCCCTTTTCCCATACTCTTTTAAGGCAAGGGTTTACATCTGCAAGGTGGGAGGACGGGGGATCTGATGGTTATGCACGAAAGCAAGCACAAGAGGGCCATTGAGAGCTAATTGTCTCATTTAATTCCATCTCCAGGGCTCAGACGTGTGGCGTGTCCATGGGTTACAATAAAAACAAAATTTGACATATGACTGTTGTACTCAAATAAACAATGTTTAATTCATACAGTGAGTACTCTCCCAAGGTATTTACAAATGCATTGTATGTTTGTGTTATACAACTGGAGCACAGGTAAGTTAAGCGATAGGCATCAGTGGAGACTGAAGCGACAACTGCAGAGCTCAAAGAATGATGTCTTAACCACTAAAGCTCACTGCCTAACACCACATTCTTAAGAAAGCAGTTTAAAATGGCAAAAATGAGGGTATTAACAGGATCCGTTGAACTTGGAGAAGAACACACTAGTGATGACCTCCCGTCAACAGAGGAAATAAAATGGAGAGAGTACATTCACAGAGATACTGGCAGCCTTCTTCTACTACCAGTCTAACTAAGCCTGCTTTTTATTTTTTTCCTGTTTAGAACTGTTGCTACATTTTGATTATTTATTAATTGTGATCTAATACCTTTTTGTTTTCAGCTTAAGCCAGTGTCACATTGTGTAATTTCTAGTTCTTGGGTATGCCAGACTTGCCAACTGAGTTTGCATATATTGTTGCCAGACCACATAAGATTTATATGAGAAAAAAATCACTATCTATGACACATTTAGCAATTGTGTGCTGACCTTCCAGCACAATCTCACACTCCTCTTTTTGCGACTGCCAATAACTACTTGATTGAGCTGGTGCTATATGAAGAGTCAAAAGTTATGATGAGTTCAGCCACCATCATAGCTCTTTTTTCAATTCTTTCATGGTACTTAAAACATGAACCATCAGACATATGAGCTTGTGTTTTGTTTGTGTTCTTTATTTCTTGTTGCTGCATTATATGAATTTTACTTATGGATGATCATTTATTGGTTGACAGTTCTTATGCACACAGAGCCCACCCTTATGACTAAAGGCAAAATCAAACCTGTTTGATTTTGTCGGGTTGAGTCACTGACTAGTTGCTGGGACATAATGTGACTGGCTTCATGGGAGCTGCCTTTGACTAACTAAGGTTTTCTGAATAAAGCTAAGACTAAAAATTGTTGGAAAAGATGTTAAATGTGACATGTCCTTTAGGTTGCATGTAAAATGCAGTGTGAAGAATGTAATGCCATAATCTAATTATTTTAGTTGTTTACTGAATAGTGTTATTTCTTCTAAATAATTTAGAATTACCTACTGTTTTAGGATATTTAAGGATGACTTACACAATAACATTTTATTCTTCTTTATTAGTGTTTAGTATGTGGGACAAATTTAAATCTGATTACATTTTGCCGTAGTGGCACTGAGATGCAGTGTTTAGCGCTCCACAATTTTAGCTGAAATCCTGGTCTGGTCAGTGTCTCTGTACAATTGGCACACTTACCCATGTGTTTATTCATTTTTTTTCTCCAGGTACCCCAGTTTTCCTCTTAAAAATGTACAGGTTAAGTTTATTGGCAATAGTAAACAGGCCAATTATGAGCGAATATTGGTGTATGTGTTTGAGTGTGCCATCTAATTTATTGTTCAAGGTTGGCTCATGTTTCGTGTTCAGTGCCACAGGGATAAGATGCTTAAGAACTAAACTGTGGATTTTATGATGGGTGGATGGATGAAAATCTTGTTTAATATACTCAAAGCAGCTTAATGAACTTGATGTGTGATGTGGCATATTTGAATTGTAGTCAGGGCTGTATTTTTGTAGCCTTGTATAAGTATTGAATTCACATGGAGGCTAGCTGAGGATGGACACAGCTCAAGTTGCAGTGTAAATACAACTCTTATGAATAGGTAATGCTGATGGGAATTTTTTGTTGTAGGTGTGTTTGTGAGTGTATTGTTGCTTTTGATCTTTTCATCCTCTAGTGCTCTATAATAAGCATACTTCCTTCATTCTCATATTCCTTTCTTTCTCCTATATGACTTCTATTGTTCATGTGCTTTCTTTATTCACCTCTTTAGATGTATCTGAGACTACTGCACTCCTTTAATCAATTTAGTCTTTCAATCACAAATCAGAAGAGGTGCAAATATATGGCCTGACTTCTCTATTGGCCATATTAGATGTGATGTGGGCCAGTGAACACAACACGGTCAGAGCTTTGCATTTTACACATAGCTGTAGTGTTTTTTTAGTGCCTCATGACTCTCCTTACCTATGGCTATAGTATCTCTCACATAGTGTGATTTGGTTTTATTTGAATGCTTGCCTGAATTATAAACAATCTTGCCACATTCAAATAATATTGGCGGGTGTTGTTGGGTTGAGCATCACACCTTTGATTTATTTATCTATTGTTTATTTATATATTTATGTATCTGTCATCGCCATCCCTATCAGCTTGGAGCTTCTCTGACACCTCCTGTCCTGCAATTGCTAATTTATTCATGGCCGCGCTGTCAGAATTCAGTATGCCAGCATATTGAAGGACTAAATATTTGATAAACATTTTCTTTTGTAAACACATTAGATTTTATTTATTATTTCTGTGACATGGAGTGTGTTACCTTTAAAGGAGGAATAAAAAACAATAAGAGTGTTAGAGTAGTAAACCTGGATAGCATGGTGGAAGAGGCCGTCTTTTTCTGCATATCCATTCAGGCATCTGTGTGTGTAGATCGTAAAGTTTTGCTTGCATTTTGCTTCTTTTATTAGAATTGTTAATTTAAATGCCGTGTGATGTGTGTGTTTGCAAACGAAGCAAGTCAATTAGAAGCAGCCAATTAAAAGTTTCTTGCCTTTATAGATAAAAAATAAATAAATAAAATACATGCTGGAGCTGTGAGGAGTCTGGCAGCCCTATGTATGCTTTGTAATTTTTTTTTTTTTTGCTAATTTAACACTTGTGTTCCAGGCTCTTGTGTTTTTTTTTTTTTGTTTTTTTGTTTTTTTTTTACCCCTTCTGTTTTCCTGGGTCAAAACCAAATGCTGTGTTAAGCTGTGGGTACATACCTACAGTATATCCAGATGGAAAATGAAATAACACCAACCAGAATTAAGGACTTTCAGCCCGCTGGAGCTGCTGCTCCTCCCGAGGGCAAATTGTCATGCACCACTGCTTTTTGCGTCCTTTTGCCTCTTGAAGGATTCAGCTTCTAACACTGATTCAGGCCTACCTGCTGAACTGTTTTATTCATTTGCTATTAACGGTTTATGAAATTAGTTTTTGGTCTTCCTTGCTGGAAGGATAGCAAGTTCATATAGAATCTTGTCCAAACACATGCCGGTGAAAGCCAGCCTGCAGGATGCACTTTTGCCGTGTGGGCACAGTCATTAGCGTAGCCTTTTCTTTGTTTCTGCCACTATACAAAGTGTTGTGATCCAGACTTTACATATGCAGTCTCATTGCCCTTTTTTGCCTTGCAATTAGTCTAATTAACGTAATGCACAATGCCTTTCAGAATTATTCTGACCCACGTCAAATGGTGAGGGGAGTTTTAATAGCCCTTTACATCCTCTGGCACTTACTAATGGCTTTTCAATTATGTCTGGCAGACAGCTGAGGGCAGTTTGGGGGTGGGGTCAGTGGTGGTGGTGGTGGTTTCTTCTTGGATATGCAGTTAGAAGGGTAATTGTGGAATAAATAGGAGCCAAACACTTGCTCTTTTTGTTCAACAAGGCCTGCTGTGTTTATTAGATTGAGGTTGGGTTCCACAGTCTTCAATAGTTTAATTCACTCAGTGGGTTGAAGGGAAAGAATCCCCTAATAAAGACATGGAGAGACTTGTGTAATAGAACAAAAAATACAGAACTCTCAAAGGGAAGTTTGGCATAGAGTAGTGTTCCTCAAGCTGAAAAAAGAAAACCTAGTCTAATTATTTGTAACATATTGTAAGTCACTCTGGATTGAGTCATCAAACTAATGTATAATATAATGAGTGATGGGCTATCTATATATGTAAAATGCTAAGGACTGAGTTTTTCTGTAATGTGGTTACTCAAGAACCAATAGAACTTTGATCGCTTTAACTGAAACCTTATGATGTGATACACGCTTATAAAGCAAAAAATGTGGCTAGCAGCATACTCTGTGAAGTTATTAGGTTTTACGTCTTTCTTGTGGCAAAATGGAAAGGAAACTGATAATAAAGGGATACATGGCAGAGACAAAAAGAAGAGCACTGACATCTGCTGAGCTTGAAGCAAATTGCTGAAGCCAACTATGGGATAGGAAGAAGAAAAAGAATGACAGCCCCAGCTTCCGTTGCACACAACCTTGATCTTGGCCTTAATTGAAAGCTAATGATTTTATATGCACTGGTGAACCAAAAAAATGTGGCCAGCGGCAACCTCTGCTAAGTTATCGAGGTTTGCATTTTTCTTATGGTAAACTGCATAGGCAAACTGACTGGGAAGGTAAAATGGTAGAGACAAAAAGAAAAGCTGTGACATCTGTTGAGCATTAAGCATGCTGCAGAAGCCTGTTACATGATCGGAAGAAGAAAAATTACTGCCCAACTACTGCATCTGCTGCATCCAACCTAATTGTACTCTGAAATCACTTTGGGCTGGAATCTTGATCTTGGGAGAACTGGAGGTCTCTGTGTTTTTTAGTTAATCAATAATTTCTAACATGATTTCTAAGACTTTTGTGGCTTGGCCACTGTTGGTGGAATTTGCTTGTTCTCCCTCTATATGTGTGAGTTTTTATCTGGTTACTCTGATTTTTCTCCCATGTCCCATAAATTTGCAAGATGGGTTAATTTCCAGCCCTAAATTGCCAAGGTGTGAACATGTGTGCCCTGTGATGGGCTGGTACCCTGTGTAGTGTTGCGTCCTGCCTTTTGCCTAGTTCTCCCTGTAACCATTAAGTAAATTATATTAATGGATTGATGGATTTTTATATGAGTAGTGTAGTACAGTTCTTTTTATGTTTTTGCATGATACTTAGCTTTCTTTCCTGCCACAAATCCTTTCCAAGTGTGTTTGTTTGCAAAACAAACCTGAAGAGCAAGCCATGCATGTCATACTGTAGATGTGTTTCTGAAAGAAAGAACTTTTGGAAAACCTTTGATTTGGAAGCTGGAGGGCAGCTGTCTCCTCCTCCTGTCCATTCCCTTGGTGACTGCTGTCCCTCTGCTATCAGCGGCAAGGCAAGTTGTCATGCTGTGTTTGCAGCACGCTCTGGCGCACTGGGATTGCTTCAGGCTGCTCCAAGTTCCTCTGAACTAGAGGTGAGCCTGCAGGCAGCCTGCCTGCTTCCCTGAGGCACTGACTTCAATCTGTGGGCTTGCTAGCTGATGGCTATTACGTGACCATTACATCCTCTCCATCCTGCTTTTGAGCTCATGTGCCCACTCTCCTTTATACAGTCAGCTTGTTTTTAGTGGATGGAATCATTCCTTAGTTGTAAGAACTGAGATACGATATTCCCTGAATTCTCATTTCATTTTCGTTTCAAATGGATTTACAAATTTGGGTTTAGTTATTCTTTTTTTGTAATAAGTTTTAAATTAAGTTTTATGTTTCTTGTAACAGCCTTTTACATAATTTGATTTTCTTTGTTTTAGTCATTACCTGAAAGAGTTTAGCCTAGAACCCTTTTGCTAGCTTATTGGCTGACATGCCAGATTGACCAGTGTCACCAGTGTTTTTGACTGGGAAGACAGCACAGGCTGTTTGTGTGATGTGCCTTGTATTGCTTATTTTGTATGCATTGAGTATTGTGTGATTAATGGTTATTACCTATTTTTGCAATTAGTCTGCAGTACAGCCTTCGTTGTCATGCTTCCTTTATTTTTCATTCCTCATCATTGCTTTCCCTCTTGCTGTCCTCTCCACCCCCTCCTGTCCCTTGTCTGGCAGTGTGGTTTCTGCTGCGAACTGCAGATTCTAGCTGGCTGTCTTTGAACGGACGGAATCTGCCTAATTTAACCTGAAAACCTGAAAGCTTCTCCTCTGGTAATTATTTTTAGTCTGCTGGCCCATCGTTTTGTTTGACACAGTATACAATGGGAATTGGGGTGGGTAGTGATGCACGACCTATTAGAGAGTGTGTTGATGCTTAAGTGGAGCAGTGCATGGTACTGAGACCTTTGAACCTTATTGTACCTGTATGCCACATGTGGGGACTCCTCACAGCTTAAGCACTGTTTGGTTTTTGCAAACTACAGTCTTTTTTCAGGTGATGCTCAGAATTTTAGCTTTAATTAAATGCCCTTGTATGGAGGATGAGTAATCTGAAAGTTGTTCATGATTCTGCTCTTCTTGGAAATAATGTAAAATATTAAGGAAGCCAGTGTCTTATTGCAGTTCCAAGATATACCCACAATGGGCCGCATGTGTATTATGTATTACTTTTTAATTCAGGGTGAGCTTCAACCCTTTGATTATTGCTGACCTATTGATGGGATAAGATAAAGAACCAATATTACCAGAATTACTTTTGTAGTATTTCACATGAGGTAGCATTGTGGCACTGCTGCCTTACAGCTGAAGGCAACTGGGTTTGAGTCTGGCTACCAGTCACTATCTGTATGGAGTTGGCACTGTTTCCTACTGTCTGTATGGGTTTTCTCCTACATCCATATCACAGAGTTGCTTGAAATAAATGACTGGTGGCTCTATGTGAGGGAACATGCCCTGCAGTTTTTCAACCTGGTGTAGCTAGGATAGTTTCCAGCTCCTCATAACCCTGAAGTGCACAAGTCAATAAAGGAAATGAATGAATGTATTATATTTCTCACATTAAACCATACTGATTCATGGCAAGTATAAATTTCTTTTTTATTACTGTTTACAATAAAAATGCTTTAAGGAAGGATTTCCAAAACATCATAATAGACAGGTCAGTTCAAAGCACATATGACTATTTAATTACATTCTTATTGCTCACTTTATTATCATGGCGTATTTTTTTTTTTTGACATGTAAAAACTACAGTATACATAATTAACAATACTTGGGATGTGAGCTACAAGATATATAGTACAAACTGACAATGTGATTTAAAATGTTCCAAATATAAAAAAGCTAAGTATTTTAAGAGCTTACTTTGTTCACACACTTCCCAATAAGTGCATGGGCTTTTAGTAATAATGGCCAAGGGCATGTGTACGTGTACATATTGAGGTAAAGACAGCTGCTGTGTTCTCTCACACTGCTCTTACTCCTTGCACCAGTTGGGCCTATGGACTTCTACAGTCTGCTATGCTCTCTTGAACAGTTTATAAGCCTGGTATACACATGACATGGACAGGTTGTAGCAACTATTGTCCAGTTTGTATTTTTGATTTGCTCTCACTGCCCATGCACTCTGCTGTTTCTCATTCTACTGATTCATCCCTATATCTATAAGTCATTATTTGTTTCTTTTTTGTTCATTATGCACTTTTTTTTTTTTTTCAACCTCAGTCTTAAAATTTGGCACTTATCGTCATAAGTCAGATTTTGACACATAACAATTGGCTTTACTTAAAGGGAAGGTGACTTGGGGTTGGAGCAAGAAATATTGCTGTGTGATTTATCACCACAGAAACAGGACTGTGCAGCTAGTGATGATGGTGTGATGGTTAGTATGCTCGCCTTTCAATCAAGAAACTCGGGTTTGATTTCCACCCATTATATTTTTTTCTTTGGCTACAGTATGCATTTTCTTTACTATTTTTAACATGTTCCCAATCTGCTCTGGCTGAAGCAATATTGCCTCTGGAGTTATTTATTTCAGTTCGGAGTTCTTTGCACCAAAAGAAAAAAACAACAATATTAAATGCTAAATGTTTTTCAATCTAGTAATAATTTAGTTACTTAATTAATTTAGTTAATTAATATATAATTTGTAACTACTAACTTTCCATTCTTTCACTCTTTATTTCCATGCAGTACTGGGTAATGCGCTCAATAACATTATTTAGCATCTGGCACTGCAGTATATCAAAATGGTGAAAACCAAGACAGTACTAACTGAATCTTTTCTAGTCTGTTTTTTAATTGCCTGATATTTCTATAAGGTGAATTGGTGATACTAAGTTTGCCTTAGTGTGTTGTTGGGGTGTGTGTGTGAATGTGTATGTTCGGTTTATGATGGACAACAGCAACAGCATTTATTTATATAGCATGTTTTCATACAATTGATATAGCTCAAAGTGCTTTACAAGATGAAGAAAGAAAAGTTTATTTAAAAAAAATAAACATATAAAAATATGATTAGGCAATTCTAAGTAATAAAGAATAAAGTCCGATGGCCAGAAGGGCAGAAAAAAAACCCCAAAAAACTCCATAGGACTGGAGAAAAAAAACAATGTGCAAGGCTTCTGAGGTTATGAGACTGCCCAGCCCCCGCATTCTACCTAACATGAATGATCTCAATCAGCTCTCATGGTTTTCAGGCTTCACGTGGAAGAATTAGATGATGATTGGTCATGTGGACATCTGGCCTTCAATCCACTGATGTAGGGACTGCATGATGCCTTGATCAGGTGGTGGTGGCACTGATCGCCACCAGAAAACTCGAAAAAGAACAGCAGGGAAAGTCTGGGTTATTACAGATTGTGGAGCCGTGGTAAAAATGATAGTTAAATGCATATACAGAATATCAGGGTTACACTAAAAAGAAGCTATAAGAAAGCCATGTTAAAATAATGGGTTTTTAGCAGTTTTTTAAAGTGCTCCACCATATTAGCCTGGCGAATTTCTGTCGGTAAGCTATTCCAGATTTTAGGTGCATAACAGCAGAAGGCTGTCTCACCACTTCTTTTAAGTTTAGCTCTTGGAATTGTAAGCAGACACCAATTTGGAGTGCAAGGTGAAAGGCATCCTGAAATATATAATGGAGCGAGATTATTTAAGGATTTGTAAACCAAAAGCGGTATTTTAAAGTCAATTGTAAATGGCACGGGTAACCAGTGTAGTGACATCAAAACTAGAGAGATGTGCTTGTATTTTCTTTTCCTATTTAAGAGTCTGGCAGCTGCATTCTCCACTATTTGCAACTGATTGATGTCTTTATTTAGGTAGTCCAGAGAGAAGTGCGTCATAGCCATCTAGTCGACTAAAAGCAAAAGCGTGAACTAATTTTTCAGCATCTTGCAAAGTTATAAGGGATCTAACTTTTGCTATATTTCTTAAGTGAAAAACGTCTGTCCTGGTAATCTGATTAATATGTGATTTAAAATTCAGGTCAGAGTCAATAATTTACCTCTGTCTTGACTTTTAAGCCTAATGGATCAAGTTTATTTCTAATATCCTCACTATGTCCATTTTTGCCAATCACTAAGATTTCTTTTTTTCTCCTTATTTAGTTTGAGAAAATTACTACTCATCCTCTCAGAAGCACAAGTAAGACATTGGGTCAGTAAACCAAAAGAATCAGGGTAATCACTCACTATTAATAAATACAGTTGTGTGTCATCAGTGTAAATGTGGTAGCTCGCAATATGTCTTGAGATAATCTGACCTAATGGAAGCATGTAGATTGAAAAGAGCAGTGGACCCAGGGTAGATCCTTGTGGAACACAATATAGAATATTGTGTCTTAACTAGGGCGGCACGGTGGCGCAGTGGTAGCGCTGCTGCCTCGCAGTTAGGAGACCGGGTTCGCTTCCCGGGTCCTCCCTGCGTGGAGTTTGCATGTTCTCCCGTGTCTGCGTGGGTTTCCTCCGGGCGCTCCGGTTTCCTCCCACAATCCAAAGACATGCAGGTTAGGTGGATTGGCGATTCTAAATTGGCCCTGGTGTGTGCTTGGTGTGTGGGTGTGTTTGTGTGTGTCCTGCGGTGGGTTGGCACCCTGCCCAGGATTGGTTCCTGCCTTGTGCCCTGTGTTGGCTGGGATTGGCTCCAGCAGACCCCCGTGACCCTGTGTTCGGATTCAGCGGGTTAGAAAATGGATGGATGGTGTCTTAACTAAGACTCAAACCAATTTAAGACAGTGCCAGAGAGGCCCTCCCACTGACTAAGGTGATTTATAAGAATATTGTGTTCAATGGTATTAAATGCTGCACTCGGATCTAAGAGGGTGAGAATAGATAAATGGCCTCAATTCATGTTAACCCTCAACTCATTTACTACTTCAGCGATTGCAGTTTCTGTACTGTGATTTGTTCTAAAACCTGACTGAAACTTGTCAAGAATAGAATGTTTATTCAAGTGATCGTTTAACTGTGTAATGACTGCCTTTTCTAGGATTTTACTTAAGAATGGCAGGTTAGAAATAGGTCTAAAATTGTCAAAAATAGAGGAGTCGAGATTATTTTTTATTGAGCAGAGGTTTAACAACAGCAGTCTTGAAGCAGTCTGGGAAGACCCCCATATCTAATGATGAATTTACAATGTCAAAAACACTTTTAATTAGCACATTGGATACTTGTTTGAAAAACTTGTTGGTATTTGGTCAAGGATACAGGGGTCCCCATCTCCGGTCCTGGAGAGCCCCAGTGGCTGCAAGTTTTTGCTGCTAATTAACGTCTTTTGAATTAATTTTAATTGATTTGTTTTTTTTATAATTTGTTCCCCTGAATTTCTTCATTGTTCCTCTGAATTGCTTCATTTCTTTCCTTAAATGGTACCCAACCAGAAATGAAATGTGAAGTGAGTGAGCTAACAGAAGACCAATAAATCAGGGCATCAAACTCCAAGTAAATATTTCAACCAGTTGTTTAATTAGGCTCTGATTCTTTTTTTTAATTAAATCTGTTGTTTAATTCCATTGCTTGTTGCTGCTCTCATTGTGAAATAGCACGCATTTCCAAAATTGTTGATTGTTGAGCAGTATTAGAATGTTTTGGAGACCTGAACAGATCAACATTTCTGACACCTTCACCCCCTTTATTTTAAGATTTTGAATGATTGACATTGTTGGTTTTGTTTTACTGGTCATGTTTTGGTTCATTTTGTATCTCATTATTGTTTGGCTGCTAATTAAGGATAAAGAAACAATTAGGGGGTCTGAGTCTTCAAGAGCAAGTCAAATAAAATTAATAAAAAAAGTTAATTAGGAGCAAAAACAGGCAGCTAATTAAGAAAATGGTTAGAATGAAAACCTGCAGCCACTGAGGCCCTCCCGGACCGTAGTTGGGAATTTCTGAATATAAATCTATCCTGGTAAAAGAATTAAATTTGCTTAAAATGGAATACTGGGATTTAATAAGATAGGTATTGGAGGGATGCACTATATTATTTCTAATATCATTATTTTTGTGATTAAAAAATTTAGTCTTCAATATTTCATAGTGGAAGTAGTGGATTCATGAATTCTTTTGCATCGGACAAATAAATATCTGTTCTGTTTGCAAAACACCTGCGTTTCTTATTCCTCAAAGTTGCATATGGTATATAAAATATGAAACATTCCGACAGATGAGCTTCTCCTCTGTTTTTGAGGTTCACGGCCCCTTGTCCTACCTGAGCGGAGTCAGTGTTGTACAAAAGGTTAATAGCTGCGGAATGTTCAGGATAGTCTCAGCAATATTTTTCTTTTGATTTAGTACATAAAAAATACGGACGTGAGTGTCAGTAGGCTTTGCGCTCTAGGAACCAAGTTACCCAAACTATTCTGTAACAATTCAGTAATTACTTACCACTCTTATTTCTCTTATGATCTTTCTGAAGAATTCATAATTGATGGCATAAATATGGTATTTGAAAGTTCCTCTTGAGTGCCTCTTTCTCTTGCAAGATTTGGCTCAAAAACTAATTAGCTCATCCTCATCTCAAGACAGCATTAAGTTTCGATTTTGGTATTTTTCCTTCTAGCCATTTTAGCTTTAGACTGTCCTCAAGAAACTGTAACACACAGACCTCAATATATCGATGTTTTCATTATCAGGGGTCCCTAAAACATTGAGATCCATCGAAAACCAGAGATTGAAATTTTATGACAAATCTAAAGCTTTTGCTCCTCCCCCATAGATGATTGGTTGTAGTGAGGAAGGTCACAAAGTGGTCAGACAGGCAAATTTCTCTTTGAGGGGTTCAAAACACCCATGTTCTTTATTCCTTGTCGCTACATTCTTTTACATTGAACATTCATTAATTATAACAACTAAAGGAAAAAAGTCAAGCCTGTTTGATTTTATCGGACCAAGTTGTTGGCTAATTGAGTATCTCAGATCAGGTGGTTGCCTTCATAGGAGTGCACTGCTGGCTGTGTGTCTGACTTGCTAAGATTATATAAATAAAGGCTATGACTGAAAATCGTAGGAAAAGTCACCTAAAGTAACATAGCCTTTATACAGTTCCTATTGCACCAGTTTTCTAAACAGTCCACTTGATTTAAGTAATGACTTTTATCTGCAGCAGGTATGTTTCCTATTCGCATACTTGATAATAGAACATTATAACAATTTTAAAGAAAATCCTTAATGTAACAAATGGAATAATATTCATACTACAGTATTCAATTTCTCAATGAGTATGCTTTTGGCATCAAGTGTGCTAGATCTGTGTGTTATGAACAGATTCTCTATTGAGCAAAGGAATGCTCATTTTACAGACTCAAATTTTACACTCTTTTTATATTGTGTGCAATGTTTGCCTGATTCTGCTATTTCATGTATTTTTACTGTGGGGGCCATGACTGCCTTGAGTGGTACAAGTTAAGAGAGCTAAGTGAACTTAATACAAACCTGAAATATCTATGGGGTTACTTTTTAAAAATACCAGTCGGCCTTGTTCTTTCAAAGTCCTAGAAACAAAAAGAGTGTGTGAAAAGGAGATTTATGGTCTGGCCTGAATAAATATAGTACTGTGTACTATATTGATATGTTGTAGTCGCAGTGCAGTTTATAAAATCAATAAAATGTAAAAAATATAGTTTTTAGGAAATATAGGTATTCAAGCAACCACTGTGGCTAGAATGTACATTTAGTGTTACCTCTAAAAATACACAGAGATGAAATTGAAAGGCAATCATTTCTATCCATCACCTCATATCTAGTTCAGTGTCCCAGGCTGAGCAATGCAAGAACCAACCCATATACCAGACCAGGTCATATTCACTCCATTTTGTTCAATGGAAATAAAGCAGGCATACTAACTGTTGCCCCCTCAATGGTGTTCCTGCTGTTGCCAAGATGAGCTCCAGTCCACTGAGACTCTAACTTGAGTTATTTGAGCTTGAGAATGTATGTTTGCATGTTTTGGCACCTCCCTGGAAGATTGCGCAGGGTGCGAAGCTGGTGGCCATAAAGTTGCTGGAGAGCACTCAAAAGCCATACAACAGTTAATGCCAACATTGCACAAGCATAAAAATGATTTTATACCAAACACACTTTGCTGAACCATCAAACTAAAGGTGTAAAGGAGCGTCTTGGCCCCAGTGGAACTTCATTGTGTTTCGATTTAGCAGTCATAAATTAGGATTATAATGGGACTCACTGAGCGATTCCCCAGAAGGAGAATATTGCAGCGTTTGTATGTTTCTCTCTGAATACTGAAAAGATATTGAGATTTCTTTATGTCTTTAAGGTTTTTTTTCTCACTGTGTATGGGTGGAATGATTTTTCATGCACTTTTTCCCACAGTATGCACTAGTTACATGTTTTTCCTTTGCATTTAAAGCAGACTTTAAGGCTAAGTAAGGTTTATTTTCTTTGAACACTTGCTTTTCTATATGGTCTGGGAAGTCTGACGCTGGGCTGTTCCTAAATAAGGTGTCAAAATCAGCTTGATATTTGAACTTTAATTTTACAGTAAGTCAATAACTATACTCCGCCCTTTCCTACTTGCCTTGGAAATGCCATCTTTTGATTGCCATATGTTCCTGTGTAGTTAAGGATTGAAAGATTAAAGTGGTTTTTTAGAGCCCTGTTTTAGACCAAAAGCAATAAAGACATCACCCCTTTATGGGCTTGACTACTTTGGATTGGTTGCATCAAGTAATCCTCAAAACTTGGCTGTTAACTTTCTGAGCTGTAAATTCAGACACACCAGAATAATTCTCATTATTGTTTATCTCGTATGCTTGCCAAACTCCTGAGATCTTTGGATGTGAACACTCCCTCATTTTTCCAAAACCTTGTTGTACAGCTTGCAGCGAAAGTTTTTTTTAGCTTTGCAATGTGTTCTGTCTGAAAATCTCTCTGAAGGTTTGTCCACATTGCTCCATCAATGTTAATGTTCAGACTGCAGTGGAAAATCTTCCTTTTTTCTCCAGGCTTTGTTTGGCTTTACCTTTGTGTATTTAATTTGGAGCAAGCTCTTTTGAAATTACAGTACTGATGCTGCTTCTACTGTGTGGTATGTCGGCATTTACTGTGCATCTGGCTGTGGATTATCAATTCATTTTTATGGTCTTCTATATTGTTGTGCTTTATCATTAGATCAGGGCTGCTAACCTGATACAAGATTATATTGATCTAAATAGTCATGGCCTGCAATGTGATGGATTGGTGTTCCATTCTAGCTTCTTATTTAATGCCTGATACCTCTGTCACAAAATTTCCACAACACTAAAACATGATTGAATATGTTTAGTCAATGAATTAATGATTCTGACCTGCAGACCTGCAGGTATTATTTTTTAGTGATGCATCATCTGCTAGAAACAATTTTACAACGTCCTAAAATGTTACTTAATTTATATGGGATATTTTCTTTCTGAAGTGTACAATAATAATAAAAGTAATAAATAATAATAAAGTGTAACCTTGGAAAATGCAAGTGTAGAGACTTGTCCCAATCTAGGGCTCATATCAGCTCGAACCAGGTCACTTGAAGGATAGGTTTGTTCTTTTTTTGTTTTCAGCTTACAGTAGGTCTAATGAGGACACAGGTCCATACCTGAATTAAAAAAAAAGCCTTAAAACGTACCAAATCATCCACTTTGAAGCTGGAAAGGTTATAATTTAAGAAAGCTTGCCTTTCATGTTTTTGAGGCATCCTTGTGATAAGAAAAGGAAATTAGAAATAATGATTTTATGAAAGATTGTTGGCTGTATTTCACTTGAGGTAAGAATAAATTTCCCGTTTGCTTGTCAGCTTACAGCCGCCATCATGCAAAAAGTTATGACAGACCCAATGCATCCCAACTGTTTATCTCTTCATTCCTGGCCTATAAGGTTAAGGTTAATTAAGTTCTTATTGTATGTGGCTGACCTGATCAATATTGTCTGTTTCTCTCTGTAGCACATACATCCATTATCAATCCATTGGTCACATCTATTTGCGAAATAATGAAAATGGATGGATAGATGAAATAAGCTTCCATAAAGCGAAAAAATATAAGCAATTGTAACATGTGACTTCTTTCATTTAATATTATATAGTTGTCTATAGAACAGAGACTGTGCTTAAAGTCAGGACATCAACATTCAGCAATGTCTATCGGCAATGCATTTCTGAGGATATTCCGTACCCGTTGGACTAAAAGGTCATCGTGGAGGAGGAAGAAGTAAAGTGAAGTAATGTGCATAACCAGTCTCCTTTTAAAATGGCTAAATATCACAACAATATTTTGCTTTTCTATTTCATAAAAGGTCGTGGATACACTCTTTTACAATGTGTATGTAATCTGAAGATGTGGATCAATGCTCTATAACATTTTTGGCTTGAAAAATAATACTTAGTACATTTTAAGGATTTTTCTAATTATGGACCTGTGTCCCCATTATTCCTTTTGTAAGATGCAAATACCAGACTTATCCTTCAACATGCTTTTGATTGCTATGTAGTGTACACCTGTATATCTCTCTAAAGTACAAGCATGATACAGAAAAAATTTACAAAGTAAAGAATGTGGGACTTTGAAAGTGTTCAGCAGTTTGTGTATTGAATATTAACAGCTTTAAGGATGATCTTCAAGACAGCCTTTGTAGTGCATATACAATACATCCACACATTTGTGACATGCTATTCAGTCCTCTTCTAATTTTATCTCTCACTCTCATTGCCTCTTCTCAGTAAATCTGTTTGCAAGTCTTTTGGCATTCATTTGCAGACATTCTGCTAATTACAGGGCCGTCAGTACATTTTTTCACAACTTCTCAGAGGCGCCCGTGTGTCTATCAGACACCAAGTATTTGGAGTCTTTAAGCTTCCCAGTTTGCAGCTTTTTTCTTTGTGCTTTGACATGTTGAAATGATACAAGTATTGTTGTTGGATTGATTATTACCAATGTTGGTCTAATGCTTATGTACACTTACCTGCATTGTGGTTTTGGAGTGGAATTAATATCTTTGTACCGAAAACTGGAAGGCACTGCATTGGCTCTCACATGTTGCTGTTGTTAATTGAGTATTTGCAAATGTCTCATCTTTATAAGATGATAAATAACATTTTCTTTTATGCATTAAGCTCTGGGATGTTGCTGAATCCTCTAGATTGCATGGGAAGTAATTAGCTTGCTGGCCAACAGGGCCCTTCAGGTGATGGGCCATATAATTATTGGGTTGGCTCTTATTATTTTTCACATGTTTTTGCCATAGGTGTGGGATGGTTGTGGGCAGATGTACAGATATCCAGAATGTTATTTCGTATGTAAAGAATTTATAGTTCCTGCCTTTGGTTGGACATTAATGGTTTCCTGAGGGATTGTTTTCATTCCCACCAAACAGGGTATGCACTTTAGTAGGTGACTGCTGCTGGATTTTCAATAGAAGATTAAAATAAATAAATGGATTAAGAGAAAAAGTGGGGGGTTGGTATAAATGCCAGCTTTATAGGATGAACAATGCTGACTGTATGGAAGGGAGTTTAATTGCAGTGGATAAAGCTATTAAAACAACTAGTCAGCTAATGGAGGGCATTTATTCTGAAGGATTGCAAATTTATGTAGTTTAATTAACTTAGATGCATTTTAATAAAGTTTTTCATTTCTGTTTGTTCATTTTATTATTAGCATTTTCACTTGTATGTTTAAAGAGCTGTGAATGTTTTCTTTTTTTTCCATACTGAAGTGACGTCATTTACAGTTTGAGAATTGGATCCATAAAAAATGCAGTTTTCAATATTCATATTTTATTGTTAATTTAAGCAAAAGCTAAAAAAATATTTCTTAAGAGAAGCCCTTTTAACGCCAGAGCCCATCCTAAAAAGAAAATAATTTCAGGCCAAACACAGTTTCACACCCCTTTTAATTGTAGCAATAAAAAACCCTACACAAAATAGGCTATATTTCAAAGGTACACCATCTGATCTCTTCTATGAACTCTAGAACATTAACAATAGGAGGGTGGTTTGTTCTCTCATTTTTTTAACCTAAAAAAAGGTTCTAAAATGGCAGGAAATTTAAAGAGTTAAATGATTCTTGTACCTCCTTCCTTTTAATTATAAAAAATAAAAAAAAAAAAAGAAAAGCATTGGGGATCATAAAATGAGCTTCCGTCACTTGTGGTGGATTTCATGGTTCTGTTTACATTTCAGTTTATTTTCTCTATGAAATATAAATTATATATTGTCAAACTTTACAAAATATACCGCCCTTTGCCAGCAGCTCCTTTTATGTGGTTTTGATCAGGGTGCAGATCAATGATTGTGCAGCCCCCTCTACGCCCTCCCTACCCTACTTCACACTAAATCACGTGTATGCATAATCAATATCTGGAATACCAGCGTCTCTGTAGCCACGGTTTGTTCCGTAGCCTATTGTGTGCGTGCTCTTGTAAAGACTTGTTCCATTGGATGGGAAGATGGTGTGAATGACAAAGTCCTCCTTGGCTCTCGGTTGCTGCTGGTTGTTCAAAGGCATCATCTGAAAGCCTGGACCCCTGATCTCCAGGATGGTTGTGTCCTTTTTGGTGCCCGACTCTACATAGTCATCGGCTTTCCGACTGCCCCGGGTATAACTCTGTTCTTGTGCAAACAGGAAGCCGGATTTATGACCATACCAACAAAAAATGGCAAATATCAGAAGAAGAGATACAAGTGCTGTAGCCCCACCTATTATTCCTGCCAGAGGCAATGCAGCTAAATGGTCCGAGTCGGGCTCAATGTTCCCTGTAGATGTGGGGTCATGTGCCTCTGAAGTCTCTGCTTTGGCACACACTGGAGTCTCATCTGCAACAAAAGAGCTACCAACCTCCATAGTCACCATGCAGATGATGTACGTGGATTTTGGCTCCAGGGCAGTTAGCAAGTATTCAGTTCGATCTCCTTGCACAAGAGTCTCTGTGATGGAACCAACTGCAGGGCTATGGCCTAGCCGTAACCAGCTTAACCGGAAGGAGCTTACTGGAACAGTAGTTTTCCATGTTATGTGGATAGAATCTGGGGTTAATGGCTTGACTTTGATCATGAGGTTTTTAGTCCCTGCACCAGTGGTCATTGGGTAGTCCACATTGGCATCTGGCAACCTTAGCCCTGGCCTCTTGGACTTAAGAGTAAACAGAGATCCTTGTGGCGTCGTGGTTGTGTGACCAGCCCCTAATGTTGCCTTGGTGCCACCTTGATGATTGCTGTTGGAACTCTGACCACTTTCCAAACAGTCATCCATTTCAGTGGTAATATCTTTTATAGCCATGCCTCTCACCCTGTCAGGGGACTGGCACATGAGACCACGCACATTGACAGTGAGTGACATGATTTTCACCCAGTCTCTCAGCCACATTAGGTTACAACCACAATGCCAGGGATTGTTCCTTAGTAATAGTTGGGAAAGGGTGTCTAGGTCGTCAAATAGGCCACGGGGCAAGGTGGTCAAATTATTGTTTGACAGGTCCAATCGCTGTAGCTGCCTCATATTGTTTAAAGTATTGTAGGGTATGTGCCCAATTGCATTATCTTGCAAATACAGCTTTTGAAGGTGTGCAGTGGGCAGGTTTAAAGGCGGTGCCAAGAGGGAATTCCTTACCAGTGACAACTCCGTCAAGTTCTGGAGTCGACTAAAAGGTGTCATCTGCGATCCTCTGATTAGCCAGAAGGTTGCCATCCATGACTAAGCGGCGTAAGCTGCTGAGCCCCTTAAAGGCATGTTGGGGTATTGTAAATATTCGGTTGTCATCTAACCGAAGTTCTTCTAGAGTGTGCGGCAAACCTGACGGAATGCTGCTTAGATGGTTGCGTGAAAGGAATAGCAGTCTGAGATGTTTACTGTCCGCAAACGCATCATCTTCTATACTGACTGTAGACACAGAATTATCATCCAAGTGAAGCTTTTCAAGTAAAGGTATTCGTGCCAGTGAGTCTCTGGGGAGACTGCGTATATTATTGTCTTGTAAATGTAGTTCACGTAACGAGCGAGGCAAGTTAATAGGGAATTCGTCCAAGTCGTTTTCATAGAGATAGATGACCCTAACATTGGTTTTGGTACTCAGCTCTGGTGGAACCCCCGCATTATTAATTTGGTTGTTTTGTAGGTAAAGCACAGTGGCATCATCTGGGATGTCAGGAGGAATTGCAGTTAAGCCGCGGTCATTGCAGTAGATAAAGCCCGTATCACATCGGCATGCATGTGGACAGTGGATGCTGGACTCAAGAGCCTCTGCTAAGAAAGTTAATAAGAGAAGACACAGGAAGAGCCAGTCATGAAGTTCTTCTGCTGCAACCGCCATTGCAATCAGTAAAGGTCACCTTTTTCTGGAATAGTGGACCTAAAACGAGATTAAGGTTAAATATTAGAAAGTGTGTCTCTTTTCCAATTTTTTTTTTTTTTTTTTAAATTTTATTAATTTTATTGCAATTATTCCATACAAATCAATCAATTTTTACAAGAAGTAAAATGAAGAACAAATCGACCCCCACCCCTGAGAGAGAGAGAGAGAGAGAGAGAGCAAGGCAAACGGCGTAAAATTGTAAACATTGTAAATTGTACATTGTAAACATACCTAAATTAATAAGTTTGATAAGCCAATAGAGATGAATGCAGAAGACAAAGAAATACAGAAATAATTGCTTCCTCTGTGCTTTAAGAGCTTATTTTAAAATATTACTGATTAGATCCTGCCATGTTTTGAAAAAAGTCTGTACAGATCCTCTAACTGAGTATTTGATTTTTTCCAATTTCAAATAGTATAAAACATTGGTTTCCCACTGACTTAAAAGAGGAGAGTTTGGGTTCTTCCAGTTTAGCAGAATAGGTCTGCGTGCCAAAAGTGTAGTGAATGCAATCACAGTTTGTTTGTCTTTC
This sequence comes from Polypterus senegalus, assembly GCF_016835505.1. NCBI lineage: Eukaryota > Metazoa > Chordata > Cladistia > Polypteriformes > Polypteridae > Polypterus > Polypterus senegalus. Next base: position 10,243,458 of record NC_053161.1, on the reverse strand, counting down.
TTCACTTTAAACCCATCTGGAAGAACCCCAAACACAGCTGTTAATGGGTTAGGAGGGATTGTGAGACCAAGGCTCTCTGACAGGTAATTAAAAATTTTGGTCCAGAATGATGTTAATTTGGTGGAGGCCCAGAACATGTGACCCAGTGAGGCTGGGACTTGATTGCAGCGTTCGCAGGTTGGATCTTGCCCTGGAAACATTTTGGAGAGTTTTAGACGAGACAGATGTGCTCGATATATAATTTTGAGTTGAATAATTGTATGCTTTGTGCATATGGAGGTCGAGTGAATTCTTTGCATTGCTACTTTCCACTCCTTTTCTGATATATTAATTTTCTTTTCCAATTTCTTAATTGATTTGGCATAGCCTACACAAAAACCACAGCACATTCACTTCAAACTGAAAAATAAGCCACCTAGTTCATGCAACTGCCATTCACATTACTGGGCTACAGGCAACCAGAGCCGATCTTGGCAACATTGAGCAGATGGTATTAATCAACTGTGGAATGGTTGCCAGCCATTGGTAGACACAATCTTGCACTTTCTCATTCCTGACCAGTTTAGATTAACCATTTGACCTAAAGTGCATGTCTTTTGGATCTGGTAGCAAACTGAAGTACCTAGAGATAATGGAGAATATATGAAAAATAAATACATTTTACAGAAGCAGCATCTAGAGCACTAACCACTGTGCCAAAAATGTGCTGGAAAAATCAACCACAAATATTTTTTATTGAATATAAGTCCTTTGAGTTTAATGGTAAATTAAATGCTGATTTACTAGATACTATCGGTGAAATTAGATAGTCATAGATTTTTTCCTAACCTTACTTACTTGAGTGTACATAGCTGAAACAGGTTCTGTGGGAAATGATCACACTTGGTTTCCGGTGTGTCTGTGTATCCCCGTGAAATTAAGTAAAACGTTGTTATTATTATTATTATTATTATTATTGATTATGTGAATTTCCCCTTGGGATTAATAAAGTATCTATCTATCTATCTATCTATTGGTAAGCAGCAGTGACTACACTTGGTTTTCCATGCATGCAAATGTGAGATCTCGGAGCAGTAAAAGGGAAGGCTGAAATTAAGGTGGTGACAATAGGACATCCTATTTTAAGCATGATTTTGTCAGATAAAAGTGGTACAAGTACAAAATTGCCATGGGAATTCTTACTATCTACGTTTTAGATAACCTAGTGTTGTTAAGGAAACTTCTAGAAATAACCAAAAAGATCAGTATTTATCTTTCAATCTCAGAGGAGCTGGAAATCTTTATTGCATACAAGGGTGTTGACACAATTTATGACAACTGCATAACTGCTCATTTTGTACAAACCTTTGAAATTAAACACTAGTTATCTTACCTTGTATTGCATAGCAAATAATGTGTGCAAAATCATTTAAAGCATAAAGCAGATATGTCTTTGTATTAAACCTAAATCTGTCTGAAATGATTCGTCTCTTATCTATTCATCCATTCATTCATCCATCCATCTTTGAAACCCGCTTATCCCAGAAAGCAATGGTCGCAATGCAGGAACAGTCTCTGGACTAGGTGCCAGTCCATTGCAGGGTGAACACATACACACATCAGATGCTAATGTAGCAACTCTTTGGAATGTGGGAGGAAACCCACATAAACGAGGGGAGTACATACAAACTGCACTGATGAAACAACCAGGAAACCCCAGTGTGAAGCAGCAGTGCTGCCATGGCTCTTTCATGCCACCCTTCTCTTATTTCTCTAATCTTAATTTTTAAATTACAGATCTTTAAAAGTCCCAGAGAGATACAATTCTGCTGAACACAACAAGTCAATATGCTAGTTTTTCCTCATATTGTGCAGTCTTATTTGAGATGTCTGTTTGTTGCTGTTCTCTGTCCTGTATTTATCATAATAGCGAAATTGACTTTTGCAACTTCAATATCTGGTTGTTTGATTATTGACATTTATGTTGGGGTTAATGAACTGTTTTCTTGGTGTGATATATGATAATGGGAAGCATACCCAAAAGAATTAAACAGAGTTTTTAAGTAGATACATTATAGTTTTTTTGTGCAGATGTAAGTCAGCTGAGGCAATGGCAATATCAGCTCACATCACAATTTTTGATGTATATTGTATGTGTTTCAATTGGAGCACAAGAGAGCTAATGGGTTTTTTCAGGGTCACACAGTGAATTGTAGAAGTGATTGAATCCGAATCCTTGTGGATTAAGTGCATTCAGAGGTTTTAAATATTACTTCACGCAATCTTTTGATCAAAAGCAAAAGCCAAGTTTGTCCTGTTAGGGAACTTCATTGTTGCATTATCAAATTGTTTTCAGTACGTAAAGAGATCTATAAAAATAAAGTTTTTGCACATATTTTAGGAAATTTATAACACCTAACCTGAGCTAGAATTAGGTTTTGCAGTATAAAAGAGTATTCCTGAGGCACAGGAAGATGATTTTCTGCTGACAGAAAGTAAATTTGTGACATTAATTACATATATTTAAGTAATAAAAGATATGTTTTGCAGAAATATGCAACAGTGTCATCTCTAGTAATAATATACTATGGCACTCTCACATGAATAATAGGTATATAATGGAATTAGGTTACCGATTTAGTGTGTTTTACACAAACTTGCCAGTTGAACACATCTTCACTACAAGAAAATGTTACAACATTGTCAAGCCATCTACCAAAACGCACCTGTTGCTTTCTTTTAGAAGCTGGCATTGGCTATAACATTTAGCAACATCACAAGATTAGAGCAGTTAAAACTGAAACATGCAAAAAAGTGGTGCTCATTTGCTAGTAATATTGTAAAGAATTATTCTGCATGGTCGCAAAAATTAAAAATAAAACTGTTGTCTTCCTTGAGATGGTTCCTTGAATGTGGTGACAGTTATAGTAACCATAGATTTGTTAGCATCCCATGGTTTCCCTGAATTACATGGTTTGCTGGTGCTCAATCTGTTGCTAACTTCTATGATGGTGACTAAATGCTTTTGATTGGTGGCATTGTGGTTGTGATTTTTCTGTAGGGCTTTGTCTTTTTTTCCAATAAAGAATGTTATTTTTTTCCTGTCCAGTTCCCATACAACATGGAAGTGGATTAAACTGGTTTAATAGTGCATATAAGATAAGTGTTGTGTTTAAAAAGAAAAAAAAATCAGAAATGCATTTCTGGCCAGTAGCCACTTTTGCAGGTCATGTTTATTATGAGGCAAATCTGCTTTCATACTCTGATACCAATGGAACTTTGTGATTGGGAAGCTATTCAAGTGTAAATATTTTTTTCAACAAATTATCCGAAAATAATTTTTGCCATCACCATTTTCACTGTTCTGGTAGTTTTAAACCACTTCATTTTTAGTAATCTGTATATCATTTCTGACCAATAGGTATGGGTGCTATACTCTACATAATCGGCTTCCCTTCCTTTACTTATGATACACTGTTTCTTTGATGTACTTGTATGGAGCTCTTTTTTTAGCCAAATTAAAATGGTGATCTTATTCTGATGAACAGCAACAGGCAGAGATAACAAAGTGTGCTGCAGAGAAGCAGTTCTTTCATTGTCATTCACACCTATGCATGTTCACATCAAGTATTCGAAGACCCTTTTAGATGAAATAATAGAAAAACAATGCAGAATACAATGCAGACTATATCTGCATAAATGAAAAGACTGTTAATCATTTTATGACTCAGTCTGTTATTAAATCTCTTGTGTTGGTGCTTGTTAGCTCAGTTCAGTTCCTGTCACCCCTTATTAGTCTTAAGGTCTTGTTAGAAGAGCAGCTCACCATTTAATAAACCGGTTCCTTCCTATTAAAAAATAACATTGTGTTTCTTCTTTTCTGACTACATGTGATCTAGAGAGCTATATGTCTTGACTGTAATATATATCTTTCCAGAGTTTCATTAAACATATTTGAATTAATAAACTACATGCAGAAGCCAGACAAGAAGCTTAATTTAAAATATATTTGATATAACTTTTGAAAACACTTTCACCATTTTTAGAAGATCAATCAGTTTTTACTCCAAGGTAAATAAAGTATAATACCATAAATAAGCAATCACACATTGGGTTAGTGGAGACAAGAAGTACTGAGATTAAGTACTGAGTACCGGCTGATTTCTTGCTAATGGTTGTCAACCTGTGTAAGGATCCATTGTAGTCGGTACACAGTGATGCAAATTGCATGTATCAATGCTTCATCTTTTGCTATATAGTTCCTGTTGACTGGAAATAATTTCAACCAGGCTTTTAAAGCAGCTTTTTCTAGGCCTTCACTAGCCCTTATCAGGACCTTTCAAGCTCTACCTGATTATGAAAATCCACAGTAATGGAAATTTCAAATTCTATTCCATGTCCTGCTATATAGTGCACTGCCTCACATAAGAAGAATAAAAAATTCTAGTGCTTTGTCTAAATCACTCTTTCCATGGCCACAATGTAATGTAATTTATCAGAACCTTCCCAATTGTCTGGATTAAAAAAATCTCAAATCTGTCAAAGTTTGTTTTTCCCTTTTGGAGAAATTATGGAGGCTCATCTCATCATTGTTAATCCGTCCTTCAATGTAAATTTTTATAAGCTCAAATGTTTTCTAAAGATTACATGTGCAGAGAGGGCGTTCACAGAGGTCATGTTGAATTAGTGGCAGATTTAAGTGTTTATACTATTTAAACAGCACAGCTTCTGCAGTCATGAGGGATTTGTTAGGTCGAACTTGTCAACAGAATTGCTGTGTAAAACGAGCAGGAGCAGAGCCCTTAGTTCTTAGCATAAAGACCTTGTTCCCTACAGGTAGCATGGCTGACATTATTAATTTCAAATTTCAAGCAGTCTCAAATTTGGCATTCTGGAAAATTATGACAGTTGTTTCTGTAATTTTGCTTTTTAAATATCATAAGACAATTTGTTTGTCACACTTTGAACATCTAATAATCCCAGAAAATCACTTCTAATACCTAGTCAGCAGACTTGAGGCAGCCTGTGAGACACTGTGCCTTACAAAACTTTTTATGGCCTTCAAGATTATGACCTGCTGCCAAAAATGCAACACAATGAAAAAAATCTACACTTTTATCATTAAGGATCAATTATGGAAACTTCAAGAGTTGTAAAAATTTTAAGACAAAAAATCTTGATGAGGTGGCTTTTGTGCCAGATCTGTTCACATGCCACAAATCTCCTTAAGTAAAACTAAAAAAAGAACTTGCCCATGTCCATTAACATGTCAAGTTGCTTACCTTGTTTGAAGTAAATCTGAAGAAGAGTAAACAACATGATAAAGATGGAGCTCCTAAATTAACTACTAAAGAAGGAGGTCTTAATATTTTCTTGGATCATTTTAACTGCAGTTCTGTCTAGTGGATACAGTATGAGACTTTCTTGATCATGTCAAAGTCCATAGCCACTGGCTATTAAAATAGGACGTCACTGTAAGGCTGAACATTACTTGTAAAGAGCTATTGAGCTTTAAAGCTAATAATTTGGTACAGACAAGATGGTTATTCTACTGATATTGCCTTTATGATAAAGAAAGCAATTGGGGACAATCACAGAAGAAAAGTGATTTCTGCTTGTTAGAAGACTGTGTTAGGTCTGAAGATTTACCTTTCAATTGTTATTGTATATCTGGCTGAAACCTTTATTCATAGCGGCTAACAAGTTAAGGATACACTACTGTTCATATGTGTTTTATACAACGGATTACTGGAAGGTTAAGTGATTGCTCAGGGTCATACAGGAAATGGCAGTCTTAGGGCTTTAACAAGTTAGCTGCTACACACTATACTGCCTATTCTAAACAAAAGTGTAAAATTAGAAACAATGAAGTGGCTCTGGAAAGTTGCCTTGTCAAATTTGAAATATGAATCTAATGTAAAGCTTGTGGTGCAAACACAACACATTGCTATTCACAAACCAACTTGAAAGAATATGAGGCATTTACTATCTTGCTTTTCATTGTTGCAATACACATACTTTAAATATGTCAAGGCTAAGGCTGGCTCACAAAAAAAGCTTCCAAAAATTTTTGGAATGACATGCTTGAGGATGGTGATGCAATTAAGAGCTTTTAGTATTATTAATTACTTTTCTCAATATATCAATAACAATTTCATGTTGAAAGTGAGGTGTAGGTTGTGTAGATGAGTGGAATAATGTTCCACTCTAATGAATTCTGAATGTGTGTTTAGGCAGCAGAATGTGACAAATGTGCAAAGGTGTGAAGAGGGATAAATTTGTTCATTGTAAAAACTTGGCAAGACATTTTAATTGTTAAAAATAGACTTCTGTACAGAGATCAGTAATGTTCTATCATATGTCTTATACAGTGCATCCGGAAAGTATTCACAGTGCATCACTTTTTCCACATTTTGTTATGTTACAGCCTTATTCCAAAATGGATTAAATTCATTTTTTTCCTCAGAATTCTACACACAGCACCCCATAATGACAACGTGAAAAAAGTTTACTTGAGGTTTTTGCAAATTTATTAAAAATAAAAACATTGAGAAATCACATGTACATTAGTATTCACAGCCTTTGCCATGAAGCTCAAAATTGAGCTCAGGTGCATCCTGTTTCCCCTGATCATCCTTGAGATGTTTCTGCAGCTTAATTGGAGTCCACCTGTGGTAAATTCAGTTGATTGGACATGATTTGGAAAGGCACACACCTGTCTATAGAAGGTCCCACAGTTGACAGTTCATGTCAGAGCACAAACCACAGCATGAAGTCAAAGGAATTGTCTGTAGATCTCCGAGACAGGATTGTCTCGAGGCAAAAATCTGGGGAAGGTTAATGAAAAATTTCTGCTGCTTTGAAGGTCCCAATGAGCACAGTGTCCTCCATCATCCGTAAGTGGAAAAAGTTCGAAACCACCAGGACTCTTCCTAGAGCTGGCCGGTCATCTAAACTGAGCGATCGGGGGAGAAGGGCCTTAGTCAGGGAGGTGACCAAGAACCCAATGGTCACTCTGTCAGAGCTCCAGAGGTCCTTTGTGGAGAGAGGAGAACCTTCCAGAAGGACAACCATCTCTGCAGCAATCCACCAATCAGGCCTGTATGGTAGAGTGGCCAGAAGGAAGTAAAAGTAAAAGGCACAAGACAGCCCACCTGGAGTTTGCCAAAAGGCTCCTGAAGGACTCTCAGACCATGAGAAACAAAATTCTCTGGTCTGATGAGACAAAGATTGAAGTCTTTGGTGTGAATGCCAGGCATCACATTTAGAGGAAACCAGGCACTGCTTATCACCAGGCCAATATCATCCCTACAGTGAAGCATGGTGGTGGCAGCATCATGCTGTGGGGATGTTTTTCAGCGTGATGTGATGGAGCTTGAGAGGTGCTGCAAAGAGGAATGGGCAAACTGGCCAAGGATAGGTGTGCCAAGCTTGTGGCATCATTTTCAAAAAGACTTGAGGCTGTAATTGCTGCCAAAGGTGCATCGACAAAGTATTGAGCAAAGGCTAGGAATACTTATGTACATGTGCTTTCTCAATTCTTTTATTTTTAATATATTTGCAAAAATCTCAAGTAAACTTTTTTCACGTTGTCATTATGGGGTATTGTGTGTAGAATTCTGAGGAAAAAATGAATTTAATCCATTTTGGAATAAGGCTGTAACATAACAAAATGTGGAAAAAGTGATGCACTGTGAAAACTTTCTGGATGCACTGTATAAGACATATGATAGAACATTACTGATCTCTGTACAGAAGTCTATTTTTAACAATTAAAATGTCTTGCCAAGTTTTTACAATGAGCAAATTTATCCCTCTTCACGCCTTTGCACATTTGTCACATTCTGCTGCCTAAACACACATTCAAAATTCTGTAAGGCTGTAACATAACAAAATGTGGAAAAAGTGATACGCTGTGAATTTATTCCCGGATGCACGTAAATTTTTAATATCTGCTTGAGCCATTCTTTCCTACCTGAAGCAAATGACCAGTGTGTATTACCATTGGACGTTGAGTCCTGATATTTCATTACTTTCTGTTTACCAAAATATAAAGAGGTAATTTTGATCTACTGACAATTTATCTGAAACTATCATGGCATTATTTGATTTGAAAGGTAGGGTTAGGGTATTTGTAAGTCACCTCCATGCTCCAGACTGAAAATCATCCCACATATTAGTTGTTATAGCAGTACATTTTTAAAGTGTACATTTTTGTACAAGTAACACATTCAAAGCATTTTAAGATGTTGGCTTGGACCTTAGAAAGGATCTATCATTTAACCTTTTGATTTAAAAGTAATCCTATTGCTCTTTTAGGAACATTTGGTGGTGCAATGCTATCATTCCTGCTCACCACTTCCTTTTATTTAACAAAGAAAAGTAAATTGCTTTGGAGAGCTGTGCATGTATGTCTAGTGTAAGTTGCATGTTATGGCCTAATGCAATCTTCTGCCCATTGATTTGACTCATTGACAGCATTACATGTTATACCTGATCATGAAACTGTAACCCCATTTACTAGTTTAATTAGATTAAAGCTTTTCAAAACAGATGCTGTTCAGGCTGGGTACTGCAAGGATGGGTAAGCAATATTGTAAAAATGATGAAATCATAAAAATGTCAACAATTACTGCTAAAGCAATGAAGCTCATAATTTGGTTGCAGAAATGAAAGCTGTGTGTAGGTGAGTCCTGAGAACTTTTTGTCCATTAATAGGCTTCAGTTTTGTGACTGAGATTTTAAAATAATGGGCGCAAAATGATGAACAGTCTTGCAGTAGCATGGTAGCACATACTTTACTCTTCAGATTCATGAGGTGACAAAGCCAATGAATGCAAATAAAATAGTTATGGCATGGGTGCTAAAACTGAAAACTCTGAATTATGGCACAATCTCTAAAGTATCCTCTATATCTTTCTTGTATTGCACAGCTACAAGACATGTGGATCATGGCATTTTTTTAATAATTTACTAAGCTGCAAGATAGCAGTGTTTATTTTCTAAGCATGGGCAGCTTTTACCACCTTGCCAATGACAGGAATACTGGACATGTCACACACGTGAATTTGTAATGGCAAAACCACAAAAAATTACGTTAGCGGTGGGATACAAATTAAAGAAATCTATACTTGGGTAGTATTTATTTTAACAGAACAATGGAACCATATTATTTACATGTTTATTTATTCAATTGCATTCTGCATATTGTCCCAATGCTTCTTGTACATGCTGAACTGTTGGCTTTTGTTGTGGTTATTGTTTTTTTTTTTTTTTCAAGATTTTATGAGAGTCTATTAATTAAGAAGTTTTTAAAATTTGTGCAAAGCTGAATGTGAACTTGAAACATGGTTTGTTCATCAAAAGACTCTTATTTAACCCTAATCTATTCGTGTTCTTTGGTTTATTGAACCTCTTAAGTTACCTCACAGAATGCAAATCAATGTATACTTTACTGTAAGTGTATGTACTTTATCTCTCAAACAGGGAGCTACTGTTTAAAACATTGACTTTAAAACAAGAGGTTCCTTTCTTATTAAGAACAAGCTATAATCTTGAGTTTTTAAAAAATAAACAGAATGAATTGCAGTTATTGCCAGTAGCATTACAATATAATAGGGAAAAATGAGTAAACATCTTAAAGGTTGACCCTTTACCTTTTAGATCTATTTTGTATAAAAATGTATGGTATAAAATCTATCAAATTGGATGCTGTATCTTAAAGCTTTAAGCACCCAGGATTAAAGGATTTCCTTTTCAGCATTCGTTGATGAAGACAAGCTGATGTTTTTTGTATTAAGCCTGCCTATTGCATTGATGGCACCAGAAAGTTAAGAAAAAAGAAAAGTTTAATTTACATTTCCTTATAAATAAGTGAGAAGAATGTAAAATAGCTGTATTACAGCACCATGGTTTTACTAATGAAATGTAAACACTAGGTAAAAGATTAGTTCCCATTAATTTTCATATTTGTATTAACCTCTGCAAATAATAAATTAAATGGAACCCAATGGACCAATTAAATTTTGTTGTTTTTTTTTGTGTAGGTGTGAGTTTTTTTTTTCCCTCTTTTAAATAGAAATGTGCCAGCGTTATTTTTACATATTCGAATGGGAATTTGCAAGCATGTGGAGTAACAAAATACTGAATTATCAAGGTCTAATTAGAGTATCACATTGAATATATTGTTTTACCCGCAGTCTTATGCAGTATATCACTTTACAAGAAACATTTAACACTTAAAATTTTAATTTAACTCAAATTATACTCCTCTCAACCTTTACTGTTATTTCTGCCTGCCATTTTTTATCCTGTCTATGAGTTATACATGTTTATTTTTTTCCTAATTACTGCTTTCACTGTGGAGCATTTCTACCTTGTGTCTACTGGTTTCCCTTTCTAGATATTGCAATTCACACCTACTACTTTTTTTATTAGCTTTTATTTTTGTCTGGTATGTTAACGGCTAGACAGAAAAGCTACATATACTCCTAGACAGGTGACTTTTCAGCATTGCACAAGGTTACTGAAAGATACAAATGGCTTTAGGCCAAAAAGTAGCTAATATATACCAACATTATAGGATTGGACACCAGGTAAATAACCACTTTAACCTGTACTCTCCCATTTTTACAGAATGAATGCATCAGAAAATTGTCACTCAGTCCAATTTGTTTTTTCAGTTTGATGCAGTGAACTCATCTGTATATTTAAAAAAATGGAATTTAAGAGTATTTTGTGTTTCTTATGGACTTCTGCTGATTTCACAGTTTTATCTGCAATAAATGTGCTTATGGTTTCCTTACTGGAAGGTACTGAAAATATGGATTTATTTTTGATTGGATAAAGCTTAAGTAGAACTATTTAGTGGGAGCACATTGGAGCTCTATTAGACCAATTCTTAGAAAACTGCATCCATTTTAATAGTGAAAATGTATGAGGTGACTATTTCTCGGTAATCGCCCTAGCAAGTTATTAAAACTAATGTCACAGGAGACCAAACTGTGAGATCCCTTTGTTGAACAATTAATTGCATATACTTCTATCCCTAGTTGGTTTTATCTTTAATGTAACAGAACAGCACATATTTTTTTTCTTCAACTACAGACATTCCTAGACATTCATGCCAAAACTTCTTCACATTATTTGTGGCAGTTTGTTTTCCAAACCACATTAAATTGAATCCCTAAGTACTATATGTGTGAATCAAGTGCAGTGTCATTTTTAATGCTCCTCTGTTTAATTAACTACATTGTGGTCTGAGTTGAAAATTTTTAAATTATGAAAAACAGATTTACTGCTGCATTCAGAAGCAGTCCAAAGGTATGTCATTCTGAAATATGTAAGTTAGTTTTGGTAACAATAGTAGTGTCATGTGTACGGAGTACAGTGAAATTCTTGCTTGCATGCCCACCATATTGATAGACTCTAAAATTGAATAAAAAATAATTGTTAAAGCAATTTTTTGGATGGACATGTTGTGATTGATTTGCAGACTGTTATATTTATTTATAAGTAAATTTATGCACTCCAGTCTTACTACATATTAAGTCACTTTGAGTCTTCTCACTATTCTTATGTACAGTTAAAGTGTCTGCCCATATAGTGGAATTTCTTTTTGTGAAATCTCTTAACGTGAATTTCTTTTAGGGCAAAATTAACCCCAAACCTCAATTAATCACTCATCATTCCCCCCTTCGAAACTCTTAACTGCTTTGTTTTTGTGTATTATACTTTTTAAAACAAAGTTTCATGCCTGCTATTATCTTGACTCATTCCTTTGTGAAAAAGAGTCACCTGTTAGGGCTAAGCAATGCTTGCCCTCAGTATTCCTAATAAGTTCTTGAAAAAATAAATAAATGATACTTTGAGGTTTTTTTTTTTTTTAAAAGTTTTAATTGAAATATTTACTGGAAATTATGGGATTAAGGATAAGGAAATGGGCTGTAAAATCCAAGGTTGCCACCTCAGTTCCTAAGCAGACTTGTGACTTTCTCCTTCTGCTCCAACATATCTTGATCTTGTAAGTTGGATTGAATAAAAGTGTTACCCAAATATATAATAATATGTTTTTTATGCTCTTCCAAAATGGGTTGAATTTGCAGAAATTACTAATGTGTTTTTAAATTATTTTTTTATTTTGAAACTATATTATATATTATATTATATGTTAATCTCTGATTAACACTTTTAGTGTGTGTGAGTATATGTGTATGTATATAGTGTGTGTGTGTGTGTGTGTTATATATATATATATATATATATATATATATATATATATATATACTCAGCAAAAAAAGAAACGTCTGGGGGGAATGGCCCTAGCCCTCACCCTGCGATCCAACAGGTCCCAGATGTGCTCAAATCCTTCGACGATAAACACAAATCCGTCCATCACCCCTGGTGAGACAAAACCGTGACTCATCAGTGAAGAGCACTTTTTGCTACTCCTGTCTGGTCCAGCGAAGGTGGGTTTGTGCCCATAGGCGGCGTTGTTGCTGGTGATGTCTGATAAGGACCTGCCTTACAACAGGCCTACAAGCCCTCAGTCCAGCCTCTCTCAGCCTATTGCGGACAGTCTGAGCACTGATGGAGGGATTGTGTGTTCCTGGTGTGGCTCGGGCAGTTGTTGTGGCCATCCTGTACCTGTCACGCAGGTGTGATATTCGGATGTACCGATCCTGTGCAGGTGTTGTTACACGTGGTCTTCCACTGCAAAAAGTGATCAGCTGTCCTTCCTGTCTCCCTGTAGCGCTGTCTTGGGCGTCTCACAGTGCGGACATGGCAATTTATTGCCCTAGCCACATCAGCAGTCCTCATGCCTCCCTGCAGCATGTCTAATGCACGTTGACGCAGATGAGCAGGGACCCTGGGGATCTTTCTTTTGGTGTTTTTCACAGTCGGTAGACAAGTCTCTTTAGTGTCCTGCGTTTTTAGAACTGTGACCTTAAATGCCTACTTTCTGTAAGCTGTTAAGGTCTTAACGACCATTCCACAGGTGCATGTTAATTAATTGATTATGGTTAATTGAACATGCATGGAAAACATTGTTTAAACCCTTTACAGTGAAGATCTGTAAAGTTATTTGGATTTTTAAAACATTATTGTTGAAATACACAGTCCTGAAAAAGGGACGTTTCTTTTTGCTGAGTATATATATATATATATATATATATATATATATATATATATATATATATATAAATTGGTAATTAACTTCTGAGTAGCTGGTCTTCAATGTGTTTTATCTTTTATATATATATATATATATATATATATCTAAGTGCAATATGGTGTAATATATCTTTAATAATAATATTTAATTTAATAGTAGATTTTTTTGCATTTGAACCAATATTCAGTAGCAACATTGTAACTGTTACTTTCAGGCATTTGGTGTGTGTTAAACATATTCATCTTATGCAACTAAAGTAGAAAAATTGATTGTCTGATAGTTCTTATATGGATTTAGGCAAAATGTTTCTAAAAATCTATGAATATGACGACTTTTTGATGCAATTGTCACGGCCCTTAAAGATTTTGCTGAAGGAGGAATTGATCAAAATATTCCCTAGAGATGATCTGTGTGCTCTAGCCCTTTAAAGACGTGTCCCATTTTTACTGATTTTCATTTCATCTAAACTTAAACATACTAGTAAAACTTCAAAAGGCCAAAAATAATCCCTGAATGGATAATACAATTTTCCAGATTTTAAACACAAAGACAGCAGTGGCAGAGTGGCTTGTTAAATGAGCACATCTTCCACCTCGAGAGAGCTCTCAGAACTAACTTGCCTTGATCAATCATTAAAGACGTCAGGTAGGCCTTCTGGCCTGATGCCTGTGTCTACCTTCTCTTATAGTTCGCTATCTTCTAAAGGCCAATCTGTCCATCCATCTATTTTGTAAACCTGCTTATTTCCATTAGACTATTGTTGGGGGCCAAACCCTATCCTGTCAACATCCAAAGCAAGCCATATATTAAATCCAGAGGAGACATTACTGGACACACTTAACATCCATTCATACAATGCCAATTAGCATCACCAGTCAACTTTCAGGATTAAGTTATAGCACCATGGGAAGAAACCTACATAGGGAGAACATGAAAACTCCATAGGTATAGTGGTAGAGCCAGAGCTTAAACCCAGTATTCCTGAAGATGTGAACTGTGCAACCTTTGCCACCTATGTCAGTACTGCTGTTCTTGTTTTCTATTAATTTTTTTGGGTCATTAAATGTACTAAAGGCTATTGAAATAGTCATTTGTTCAGAAGGTCTTGGTGAATTGCTCAAGTCAAAAGGGCAATGAACAGCCAAATCCAAAGTGTAATTTTTTGTGACATGCTTGTGTTAAAACCAAGATCTCTGGATCAGCTCTGCCTGATATGATTAATTTCCTCAGGCAAAATATTATTGAATTATTAAAGCTCTTCCTGAGATGCAATTGTTCATAGAGCATGAGGTATGGATTGCAAGCTCAAGCATCATCGGAGAGCAGAACTGTTTGTCTATCCACATATCTGAAAAGCAAAGAGCTGAAAAAGTGCAGCTGTGCTGGAGATTTCCCTGTTTTCAGTGCCTGAGTATTTTGAGAAATGTCCTTACTCCTTAATGATGATGAGCAGCTTGAGATTTGGATCCGGTTTGACCTAGCAGCTTAGCGTGCAGTGCACCTCTGTCAGATAATGGATAAGTAGAGCCCACATCTGGCATCCTTTAGTTAGGCGACAGTGGCTTTCTGTAGAGTGATCATTTTAGAGGAGCAGGTTTACAAAACTTGTGACAGTGGCTCCCAGGAACCCTACTGTTTTTGAAGAATAGGCTTTCATCTTGGTTTTCTGAAGTCATCTTTGTGCTAAGCAGGGAGTGATGTCTGAGATATAAATGCTGTTATCTCCTGTTGTAGAGATTCTTTGGGGAATATTGTTATAAACAAAGAAGAGAAACTGTCCACATGTCAGTATTACATGCTAAACACTCAGCCTTACACCAGCCCCCATACTATGCCAAAGCATTCTCACCTCGGCCTTCATGACTTCTCCCACTCGACTGTAATGTTGTCACTGCTAACAGCTTTAACATCATCCTCTTCAGAAGGCATATTTGTAAAGTATTACACTACACTCCTAATGTGCAAAGTGCCTTCCCTTATGATATTCATCTCAGATGCCTCAAAGTGCATGAAGATGCTTACTAAAACACCTTCATAAAATATAACCTAGATGCATGTCCTGGGGACTTCTCAATTTGGTTTGACTTTTCAACTTGCAACTTTCGTAAATTAAGTATAATCTTTTCTGGGATTGTCACTGATTTCTTCATGTAACTCAAAGGCAGATGGTGGTGTAGCCTTGAACTAAACCAGAAACCAAAACATACTAATTGTAGCTGAGCAAAGCCATCAATTGGCCTGTATGCTAACTGTGGGGTGCAAAACTTTACGATGGTGTTTATTATGAAGGACACTTTATTAAATGCATATTTGCCACAAACAATATAAGGTAAATACAAAGTAAAATTCTAGTGGTCTGTCACCATTAAAACAAGGTAGTGCCAGTCTTTTTGGGTTTGCAAGAATAACAAGAATCTCTTTGAACTGGTTTTACATACACTAAACACAAATAATGCTTCCTAGCCTGTTCATCAGTCTTTTCATTTCAGACCTGCTTAGCTAATTCAGGATCAAGTGGAGGCAAAACCTATTCTAGTTACCCTGGGTGTATGGTGAAAGCCAATCCAGGACATGGTGCCAGTTGTATCACAGGGCACATTCATGTACACAACCACATTCACTCATTCTGGGTCAACTTACTGTAAATAATTATTTTTGAGATATGGGAGAAAGTCCAGAGAAAAACCCTGTAAAAGCTCCATTCAGGAGGTGATGAGGCAGCGGGTTAATTTCTGCTCCACCATGGCAACATCGCCTATAAGGTAGGATTCCACTCTGGACAAGAGTCAATTGAAGTGGACATTTATTCAATTTAGAACCACCAGTAAGCTAACTGTTTTATATCTTTGGCATTTGGGAGGAAGGAAAAAAAAACAAATAGCTGATATTCCAACTGGGATTGTGACTCATGCAACTGGATCTTTGAGGCCATAGCATTAACCTTTTTACTACTGTATTAGTCAAAATTAAAGAATTTTTATACCACTGGGCAGGAACTCTCAAGATTTTATCCATGCATTTCCTCTGAGTGAAGTATTGTGATAATTTTCCCAGAAATGGTTAAAGTCATATTCTAACAATATAAAACCACACTGCATTGAAAATGCATATTTCTCCTGCAAGAAGGAGTTTGAACAGCCTTCCATTCATCCACTCGCCCACTCATGCTGCTCCAAGGGGTTCAATTCAGGAAAAAGCTTTTCCTGAACAAGCTTGACGTTACATACAAAGAATACAAAGCAGAATTTTTTTTTTTTATTAACGACTGAACATGTGTGACTGTGTTGAGTTACTGTATATATTTTTAAGTATTGATACAATATTTTCAAAAGATTTGAAACTGACAGAATAACAGGAGTGCTAGAATGTCAGAATTGGACTGTTCTTGTGTCTATTCTCTATGCCATTTTTATCATTAAAATATTATGTTTTTAGTGCTGGCGCCTACAGATGTGAGTCAGAAGTGTCCCTGCTTTTAATGGCAATTTTCTAGCCAAATGTATGTCATGGGCAAAGGGTGAACATTGTTTGTGGATAGAAGATGAAAAGATTATGGGCTGTGTATAGGGTGGTCCAGATCTAATTATGCAGTTTTCATTATGCTATAATATATTAAGTTTATTACATAGAAAATCACCCAAAAAATCCTGGACCATTGAGAAGTGTGCAAACTAATGACATGAAGAATCATCTTTGCACCGAACTGGAATCGTCCCCGCATAAATCAAAGTCATCTGTGTGTGTGTGTGTGTGTGTGTGTGTATAAAATATATATATATATATATATATATATATAAAATATATATATATAATATATATGTGTGTGTGTGTGTGTATATATATACATATATATGTATGTGTATAGTTTTACTGTCAAATAATGCAGGATCGAACCTCGGACTTCAGCGTCAGAGGCAAAGCCTCTTTATGTTGCGCCACGCCATGTGGTTTGTTTATTATATATATATATATATATATATATATATATATATATATATATATATATATATGTGTGTGTGTGTGTGTGTGTGTGTGTGTGTGTGTGTGTGTGTGTATGTATATATGTATATATATATATATATATATATATACATACATACTGTGGAGCATAGCCCAGACACAGACAGGTGGACACCGACAGTTCACCTAACACATGTTTATTATACATTATTTACAGTTCCAAACCACACACACAAACCCCAGTACTTCCCCAAAGTCCAGGCCCTTCCAATACTTCTCCTTCTCAAGTCCACCTCCACTCCTCTCCTCCCGAGCTCCGTCTCTCTTCCTCCTGACTCCAGCCATCGAATGGAGGGAGGCGGCCCCTTTTATGCTCACCTGGATGAGCTCCAGGTGCCTCCCGATAACCTTCTGCCGGCCCTCCCAGGTGTGGCGGAAGTGCCGGCTGTGCACCCGGAAGCACTCTGGGTGTCCCTGGTCTTCTTCCCCCACCACTTCCAGGTGTTGCAGAAGTGCTGAGGGCCAGGGCTCCTCAGGCATCTGGGCGCCCCCTGGCGGTGACCACAGGCCCCTATAGGGTTGAGCCACCAGGTCAGATGTCCCCTCGTGGTCTGGAGAAGGCGTAAGCCCTCCTCCGGTCCTTCCGGGCATCCCGGCAGGGTTCCACCCCCAGCCATGTTCCCTATCGCCAGCTGAGACCCCTAGGAGCCAGTGGCCTGTCCCGCGAGGGCAGATCTCCGTCGAATCGGGTCCTACTTCGTATCCAGGCTCCGGTCCTGCAACACAACATGCAGAAATGGGGCGGAGACGCTGCCTTGACACCACCACCTGCTGTTCTTCCGTGCCACGCACAGGCAGCACTCCCCCTTCCGACCAGCACCCTGGGATTTGCCTCTTCGGCAGCCCCTACACAGATTCCGTGCCTCCCTAGTTGGGACATCAGACGCGACCGCTCGCACTCCTGTCACCTCAGCCGACTTTTGGGTTTCCCTCTGCCTCCGCAGAGGCTGACCCTTCTCTAGACGTGAGCATCCTGCCTTATTGGAGGAACCGGTTTTCTACCCTCGATTCCTCCTCTTTCTCTGGGGCGCTGTGATGATTTGGGTCTCCCTATGGGAAAGGTATAGACCCTGTCCCATCTGCGTCCCTGTGGACGCCTGCCCTGTCACTCTGTCCTCCCTTACCACGCGATCAGTTCTCACCACTATATCCTAACTACAGGGTCACCAGGGTCTGCTGGAGCCAATCCCAGCCAACACAGGATGCAAGGCAGGAAACAAACCCTGGGCAGGGCGCCAGCTCACTGCAGATACTGTGTGTGTGTATATATATATATATATATATATATATATATATATATATATATATATATATATATATATATATATATATATATATATATATATATATATATATATATATATATATATAACTATATATATATATATATATAACTATATTCACCCTTCTTAAAGTTAAGCCAGGTTTAATTGATCAAGTTGAGGAAATGGATAGATAGACTTTGACATAATTTTTTTTCTACTTGCTTGTGCTGTTTTAGCTCCTATCCAGACCATGCTTCTTTTGTAAGGACACCTTTAGAATGAAATTAGCTTAGTGTGAGTGAGTTGTGTACATGCATTCAAATGTTCTCAGTTATGGGTTCTCACTTGTGCAAAGTGCTGCTGGGACATGCACATTCTCAACATTACCCTGGACTTGAAGAACAAGTGAGAAATAGGTGGATGAAATACCATGTAAAGAAATATGTTTGCCAAGTTAAGCCTATAGTCTTTAATTGGGTAGGTAGCACGGAGCAGCCATGTAATTTGTTTTAAGATGAGATGATGATAAATCAGATGAGCTTTTTTTCAAACACTTCAGTATTAGATATTCAAAAAACAGTTTAATTAAGTGTGATGAGACATTAGTATTCATCTTCCTACCTGTGGCTTTTAGGATCTCAATTCCCTGGCGTTTCATTTGAATTTAGTGTTCACATATTGCAGAGGTCGGCATAAACAACACCTTTTTATTTTAAAAAGCATATTGAATTGTTAGCCTTGCTCTTGAGCCTTGGAGAACCCCTAAGCAATTGCTGTTTTGGCTAATTTGCTGGGAGAAAAAATAAGAGAACTCCATCAAGTTGAGGTTATCCATTTAAATGTGCTGGGACCTTTTAGCTGTTTTACTTTTTGTGCTACAATGTATTGGTAAAGAAAGAATGAATTGGCAAGATTGTTAGAGCAGTGCTGCAATTGTTGATTTTTTGATGGTTTTTTCATTGCTGAGCAGAAGCTGCTGGGCTCCCTACATTAATAGAAGAGAGAACTCTTATTGTGCAATAGCTTGTATGACACCATACAGATCAAAGAGAACAAGAAGCAAGCTGTGCGGATGGGAGAAGGGGAGCAATGTTTGTAGACATTGTAACATCCGTCAGGCTGTCAATAACTAGCCCTGCCATGACAACACTACAGCTTTGCGGAGAGTTAAGGTAAGGTATGCACAGCGGTGGTTGGACAGGTGGTTTTCTTCTGCTGTCTCCCCATATTAGGTGTTGGTAAGGGTCTTTCAAAGGACATATAAGTTTAGCAGTACTTCATACGTGTGGGATCTTGATATGCTGGATTTATTACATTTCCTCTCACACATACACTCAGGGTATCCTAGCTGTTGAAACCTGTTTTATCATGGTTCCCTGGTGAAAACCTGTTGGCTGTCGTCTGCTGGTGATGTCTACATTGAGAAATGTTTGTCAGTTCCCTTGGGTGGTTAGATAGGCTTGCAAACTCAGACAGGGTTCTCCTGGTCATGCAGGTAGGCTTGTCTGATTTGCATTCTGTTTGACAGCTTGGCGGATGATTTGTGTGTGCAACATACTGGAGTGCTTGTCATGTGGGATTTGGTGTCTTCATTTTCCTAAAGGTGTTTAATCCAAGGAAGTCAGTTTGCACCTGTGCTGTTGTTAGCAATGCTTACATCAGTGTAGAGGTGTCATTTGTCATCATTTGGTGCTTAAAGAGTGTGCTAGCAACTCCATTTAAAAATTGTCCTGAACAATCATCATAATCACAGTGCTATTATGGAATTGTATTTGGAGCAGGCTGTGTCATCACTCCACTGCATTGGAACCATTTTAAATTATCATTCACAAACCTGTTTAATCCAAGTACGCTCACTAACATAGCCAGTCACAGGAGCACAAGGAGCAATGCAGAAAACAATCTTAAACAGGTGACAAGGCCATTGCAAGGCATGCTCCTGCAGACACGCACCTACTGTATGCATATGCATATAAATTCTCAAACCCAGTTAATCCAGTTTGAGAATGTGGGGGGCTGGCACCTATCCCAGCAGTACAGAGTACAGGGTGAGAGGCAGCTTACTCAGAAATGGAGGACTGTCAATCCAGCATCTGACAATTTCCCCTTGGGTGTGAATTTCCCCTTGGGATTAATAAAGTGTGTGTATCTCTATCTATCCTATCTATCTATCTATCCTATCTATCCTATCTATCTATCTATCCCTGTTGTAAACATTGCTACTTGCATACCTCAGACTATTCTGTGTGACCTACTGCAAAATCTATTTTATATTGCTTAATTTGAATAAATAAATCTGAGACAAGCTTTTAGCCAATCCCATTTTGCCATAATAAAGATAAAAGTAAAAAAATGCTATGAGAAGACAAAAGTTTTTCTCTTCTCAATAGTAGACAGTGTGATGTAGTGATTTCAAATCCTGTGACGGTTGTTTCAAATCCTGCTACTGAAACTCTGTGACCATGAGAAAGTCAATTCAACTGCCTGTGTTCCTTTTGGAAAAACAAAAGAAATAAACCTAATTGTATTTCATATATTGTAAGTCACCTTCAATAAAGGCAGTCACTAAAAAAGTAAATGTCTCAATGAACAAAATCTCCAGGAGTCACGTATGAGTTAACTGATCTTCAGGCCTGTTAAATACTCTGAGTATATATGAGATAAGCTGAAGCCTGATCTTCCACCTACCCTGCTCTTCAGATTTCCCCACAGCCCACTCCTGCCATGTAGGCAGCTTGCTTGTCAGTGTGCTTTGCATAAATTTAATGAGAAATCTGTGTTTTGAATGTATCTTCATTTAGCAACTTAGCACATCTGCCTTGTTTTTCCAGTAACCTGACACACATGTTCATTCCTTCCTTTTTACCTGTACCCTTTATAATCATAACTGCTGTAAGATTAAATGAACCAAACACTACATAAAATAAACATTTGTCATTGGGAGAGGGTACTTTGTATATGTTTGGTCCTCCAATATATTCATACCTGTTATGAACATAATAATCTACTTTGAATTCCTTGATTCACTTACCTGAGATGTTTTGGGTACTCCTGGGGGCCTCTCTTCTGTGTTCTATCTGGTTAAAACTTCTAATTGTTGATTTTCCTAAGAATATATTCCAGAGTTTTCAATGGTAGTAGGGACTTTTATTTTTATTCAGAGAAAAAAGTATCCCAGAGAAAAAAATGCCACAGGATTGTCTTCTTTCTTAAGGAAAAAGATATAGTAGAATTAGTGCATGTCTTCAGGATTTTAGTGATGCTAGCTGTACAACTGTTTTGCAGTCTCAGAGAGGCTCTGTTCAAATAGCAGCATTTGGATCTGGAGGGTTGCACAGTCCGGCATAGGTCTTGGATATATTGCCCACACCAGCCTCTGACCAACATGAGCTTTCAGGCCATCCCTGCAGGATCAGGTGTCAGCCCCTGTGCATCACTCTCGCTCTCCATTCAAATGAGAGCCACTCTGTCCATCCCACTTGCCTCTTGGTCCACTAATCTCCCTCTTTTTTCGCCTACAAATCTCTTTCCTGCTTAACCAACCTCCCCCACCACCACCATCACGCCCCCAACCTCATGTCCTGATTCAATGAAAGGTTTCTCTCTATTTCCAATCAGTGCCAATCTGTCATGTCTCAAGCAAGACTGCTAATCTTCTCTCCCTCTCGCTCTCACTCTCTCAAATGCTTCAGTGCAAGTCTGATTACACTACAGATACAAATTGCCGGAATGCCTGGCCCTTACTCTTTCTCTGTGTATTTAGACTCCGACTGCCTGCTGTCTCGATTTTAATGGGGCTCCCCAATTTTAAGCATTCATGTTAGAAATCTATTTGATCCCTTCTACACTTCGCATCTTCTCTCTCACAAATTTATAAACACATAGTTAACATGATAAGATTATTCAGGTCTACAAAATTTATCCCGCTCCTTTTATACACAGTAGAATGAGCACGCGTAGCTGGAGGCTGCATGCCACTGCCATCCCCACCCCCTGCAATCTCCCTTTGTCTGCTGCCACTTTGACGCAGTTCTTCACTTCAGCCCGAGGCAATAAACTAGTGTCTTTTCTCTGGGCTTGTCTGAACTAAATTGTCCTCTTCTGGATTTTTTTTTTTAATGGAATGCATCCTCATAAATGTAACATAGCATTTTTGCACCCATTTAATCCAACTCAGTGTTGTGGGGGAGCTGATTCATAAAATAGGGCTAAAATGGGTTCAAAAATACTGAGTTTTATTTCATTCTTGTATTTTTATTACTGTGCTATTTTCTTATATGCTAAGTAACTGAAAGTTTTCCCAATCTAAAGCAAAAAAAAATGTTCAGTTGAGCATTCTCTCCCTTTCAGCTGCAGTGGGCATGTCTATAGGGACCATTGCTGAAAACCTTCTCTGTCAGTTCTTATTTCCACTAGATATGTGCACACATCTTACTTTCCTTTGGACAGTGGATTCTCAAGCTTTTATTTTTCTTTATTTTTCCCTCTTTCGTGTCTTCCACCCCCTCTCAGCCTTTCGTTTTTCTCCTCATTGACTCCTATACATTCATGCAAACTGGCCTTTCCTGCCAGTTTTTCTCTCAATGTTTATGACATCCTATAATAATAATAATAATAACAATAATAAAAAGAAATTGATGTGTCACCCTGTTTAAGTGCTGGCTGGCAGCCTCTGGCCCTGCGGGAGACTTTCAGCATTCTAGTATGAATGTGTTGCTGAATGGAAAGATACATCCCAGCGAGCTCTTCTTACAGGTTATAGGACGTCTTGCTGTATGTGTACAGTTGTGGCCTAAATTCAGCCCATGTTCTTCACCTTTCTTTCCATTTGTGTGTATTGTTTGTCTCTTCTACATTTCAACACTTACCTGCTCCTTTCTGGAATCTGTCTGGTATCTTCTCTTTATCCAAAGCAAATGTACCCAAATGGTTCGGTTGAAATTAGTTTTTTTTTTTTTTTTTTTTAATTCTGGTCCTAGCGATGTTATAAAAGATGGAAGTTTTTGGACTCCTCCTAGTTCCTAATTGCTGATTGTCGGCACACAGACAAAATTACTCTTGCAAGCCTTATAAGTCAAAACGTTAGAAGACAGTAGAGACCAACAGACTTCCAACCTTATCACTGAAAGCACTCTCAGGAGCCTTGGAAGCAGATTCTTGTAAGAGATGCCAAACAGGTTATTTAGATGAAATGCAAACTTGATTGGTGCCTTCTGAACCAGTGCATTCATTAACTAGGGTCTACTTGTTTCCAATCTGTTTGCTTAAACAGTGATATTCCTTCTCTTGTTCATATTGCACACCATGTTCCTTTTTAGACAAACTTACTTTTTGCTCTGCTTTTTTTTTTTTATTTTATTGCGCTATGGCTAAGTGAAAGTGACAACCCATTGGAAGTCAAGCATTCATTGGAGGCCAGTTTGTGGCCCATTTTCTTAGAGCTAGCATCATTAGGGTAAATCAAAGGATTTAGTTTTCAGAATCTATGACTTCAGATAAGTGTCTGCTAATAAAGGTTAAACAAAAAGGCGATGTGTTTTTTCTTTCCTTTTTTCTCTTCTTACTTCTGCCACTCCTATGATTGTAGACAATTGGAAGGTTCTTGTCTTCTGCCGTGCTGTTGCTGTGGCTTGCTACCTTGTTCTCCACCTCAAAGCTTGCCCTTGTCCCAGCTGGCTGGTTTATTTGCACCCGAAGTACCTTGTGCAGATTTCTACCAGTACCGAAGTCTCTTTGCCACCAGCTGCTATCATTTAATTCCGTCTTCTGTTCAGAAACTGTTCTCCCATCTGAAAAAGAAGCAAGAAAAATAGATGTTTTGTGGTCTGCTTTTAATCATTGTATGGAAACAGGGTTTGGGAAATGTTTGGAAACATGGTTCAAGTTGTTTGTTT
Source organism: Polypterus senegalus (assembly GCF_016835505.1). Lineage (NCBI taxonomy): Eukaryota > Metazoa > Chordata > Cladistia > Polypteriformes > Polypteridae > Polypterus > Polypterus senegalus. The sequence continues at coordinate 10,219,126 of NC_053161.1, read as the reverse complement.
TGTAGTTTAACTTCACCCCGCCTCCGGAATTACTTTACATTGTCTTAATAGATACACCCTCAGTGGTAAAATACAGATGGACTGTATCCAGGATTTTTCAGAATTGTGGTTCAATGCATCTCACAAGTTGCCTGTGTTGACCTTGTACATTCTCTCTGTGCTTGTACTTTCACCAGCCACTCCAGTTTCCTCATACATGCAAGTTACATTGATACATACATACATACAGCCTGTTTGAGGGAGTGGTTCCTTCCTTGCACAAGATGCTAGCACAATGAGCTCCCACTCCTGCAACACCGAACTGGAGAAATTGGATTAGGTAACACATGTATTAATTCAAATGATTATCTTGAAAAAAAATGCAAATTATTAATAATAATAATAAAGTCATTCTTATCCCATTCTGGTTATTGTAACAGTTGGTGCATTTGAAATGAGCACTTCAAGGTAGTGCAGCTGTTCATTATGTTACAGTATTTATATTAAGCTGTCAATAGATCAGAAAACAAGGTGCATTTAAAAAATAGTGTACCACCAGTGTGTACTTAAATAGGAGCTAAACACCATATTTAAAAAAAGTACAAGTTGTGATTATTATTATTATTATATGGTTAAAAGACAGAATCTGCAGGTTGCCTGATGGGACCTTGTAAAAAAAAATATGAAGAGGTTTGCTATGTAATTTAATCTGGGTTTCACTCGGAGAGACCTAATCATCTCTACAGACAGGCAGGGCAAGTGCCTCTTCACAACTGAATTGATTTGCAGAAATTTAGGAGCGGCAAAACGGCTGTTTCTTAGGGCAAGATTACTGGAAATCCATGAATAATGTCTCATCGGATTGATTATAATGGTGTCGCTGGGCCCACCGCTGCTCCCCCGGGGTAGGATACAGGATATACGGCTGCCGTTCAATTGCAGAGGTAATATTGCGGCTTCGTGGTTTTATTGAAATTGAGGTTGTTTCAACCAGAGAATGGTTCTGTCAGTCAGAGGAGTTTTGGCGGGGTGGGGGCGGGGGAAGTTTGGAAAGAGCGTACCGCCTGCAAAGCTTCTCTTAACAAAATTAGGCAAGGCGATGGGAAGAGAAGAAGTAGCTCTTTTCTCTAGAGGAAAGAGCTTGCCAAGTTCTTCTTCCTGTTGCATGCAGGCCGAACTATTGAATAAAGCATTGTGGCCAGTCTTAATCATTGGTTTGAATATTATGGTGTGTATTTTTGTGTGTATCAGAAGAATAAGCATATACACACGTAGTACTGTTTAATGACAACATGTCTTACTTGTCCATTAATATGTGCTACTTTTAGTAAGGCTCTATGCTTTAAATAATTTTGGCTTTGGGGCCATTATATAAAATATAGTTGAGTTGTACACAGATAGTTGTTTATGAGGGTGTAATTTATGGGTAGTGTTAAAATAAAGTATGTATTAAAAGTAGTCCATTGTAATAAGAATTATTTTGAATATGTGACTCTCAGAATGACTTTTACAGCTTTATATTCACTTTATATTTCACTTATATACAACTTTATATTCATGAGCTGAAATATAACACCCAGGGAGCATGTGTAATTGGGACAAGCATAGGAAAGCTATGTTACCTTTAAATGTTGGTCATCTAGGTGCAAAATTTCCAATCCATGTGTAAACAAACTTTAGATTGTATCTGCCTAATTACTTTTAAAATCTCTTCCCCCTTTTAGTGTCAATATAGAGGTTCTGGAGTGACAGTGGTACTGTACTATCAATCTGTACTGACTGCACCTTTGCATGCATCTCCTGCCTTATTTATCTTATTTTATACATTACAGTTTATTTTTTATTTTGCAGCCATAAAGTTTAAAAATAAGTTGGTGGGTATGCTTCCAACAGAAAATTTTCACAGGTCATGATTTTTTACTCCCAAATGCTAATTATTGACAAAAGTCTTGTTTTAAAGTATTTTGGGGATTACCAAACTGGCAAGGTACTGCTGTGGCACAGAGGGCACACAGTTGGGCTTCTTTAGCAGAGGAACCTGCAACAAAGACTGTATAGCCTTTCATGTAACAATGTCAGGCAATCAAAACTGCCAGAAGACACTTCTGCAGTAATGTTGCTGAAATGATGCACCAAAATAAGAGAGCGCTTTTGGAGGAACTTGAATGCCAGGAGAACATATATGACAGCAAAAGATGGTCCCTTCCTATATATTTTAAAAGAAAAGGCTAATGGTTTAATTCTCGTCTCTAGTTTATTGTGTGACCGTGGGAAAAACACTTTTTTCATGCCTGAAATGTAAAACATTTGTATAAAGAATTGCTGTGTATGCTGCAAAGTTGTTAGCCAAGTGTATCTTAATAATACAATAATGCCCCAACTAACAATGCCCCATTTAGGATTTTTCGTTAAAGTGTGCATGCTCAGTAATTCTCAAGAGCAGCCATTACTGTATCATCATTAACACTGATTTAGTCATTGAGTGTATTTTGTGCAGAATACATATTTTTGGTTAGCTGTTGAGTGCATTTTTTGACAAGTATTTTCTTTTCCAATAATTTTCACCCATGTCTAATTATTTAAATAAGAAAAAAAATGATGTTAGTGTCTTGTTTACACCTGGTGTCTGGCTAGATACCACTTGACCAGGTGTAAACACATTCATGATTGGACTGTCCTTAGATCACTAGGATCACATTCATAGGTTGTCAGCAGCAGCAGGCAGATAAGCCATGTAAGGGTAGCCAGAAATGGACACTTCTCAACTTTAAGTCCAGTTACTATTCTCTTTTGGTGTCAAGTTCTTTTCACTTTTTTGTGTTGAGTCATTACAAGTCACTAGTTTCCATTCTATGTTGTGCTCAGGTAAATGTTACTGCCAAACCTCCAAATCCTACACAAAGAGTCTGCACAAGTTATGGGAACCTTCCTCATTCAGTAACTATCAGGATACGATGTGGACACTGGATACACATTTTAATGCCAAGTGTGAATGTAACTTTGATACATTTTATGTGTAGATACAATGTTAATACAAAAAGTGACTCAACAACAGCCAAGATTTGTGGAAGATGTAAAAAAAAAATATTGCTGATTGTAATTTCATTAAAGAAAATCCACTTAAATTAAAGCACAAGTGTCTGGGTGTTTGTCTATGTATTCATCCATGTTTTTGCTATCCAACAGATGGCACATCAAAAACATTAGCATTACTTTTATAAATCCTGCACCAAATGGTATGCAACAGAGACACAGCAACCAGTGGCACACACTGCACTGCAAATGTTAACACTGAGGCCTGTGTTGATTACTTAGAGTTATCCCGTCTTAAATGGGTAGCACAGCTAGTTGTCCAAAAAAAGTTCATCATTGTTCTATGGTATTTGTATTTTCACCTATCTAATAAAGTACAGTATTATAATGATCCTGTTTAGCGCTATTTTAGAATAATGTTCCAGTTGTTGGAACATATCCTGAGTAGTAACTAAGGTATTACTGTAATAGCAATAGTCATGGTATTTTAACTATGGATAAATGCTCTGGAGTGCAACTATTCCTGGCCATAACATGGAGTTCTAGTGGGAAGAATGTAGAACTTCAGAGTGTATTCCATTCACTGGAGGTAAATATGGGGTCTACCCCCAAAAATACCAATAGTTGGGGTTAAGTAGCTTGTTCTTCCTAGTTTCCCATTGAAATTACATTTGGGAGGTGAGTTGGGGCAAAAGTCCTTTTGACAGAGGGATTGTGTGTCCACAAATTCATGAAATGATATTGAGAGGGATGGGTAAATGAGAGATTAAATATCTGGTGTAAGATAGTGCTTCTAGATGGTGGGCATGCCACCCCTCCTGATACTCTGACTGAGAGAGGTAGCTAGGATTTAATTTGTGGTTTTGGCTTGATACCTTTTATTCTTCATCTGATCAACACACCTCTTGTGTTTTTATCTTTAAAAATACAAGTGCCACCCTTCAAACTACATCTTTCTGGAATAAATGTTATTCTCATTTATGTTCTATCTAGCAGCTCAGCAGAAGCATGGGTTTTAAAAAATCAATCTGGAAATGGTGTAGTTGTTATTGACATTATTATTTATTTGTTTTTGTATATTTGACTGATGCCCAAGGTGACTTACAAGATCAGAATACAGAAAAAATTGTTTACCTATATTTAAGATTGAGTGACTGTCAGTGGGTCACAAAATGATTTAGGAATGTGGTTTGATTTGACAGTGTTGTCCGAGCATTTGGAAGAGACAGGTGTTCACTGGAAGGTGAGCACTTCGTGTACAGCAGCCTTTCTGAATCTTGCTGAAAATTTTTGAAAGGAGATTGTTTATCTGAATAATGCATTCTGCGATAAGTATTTAAATAGCTGTTTGGCAGGTGTCCCAGTCTCGGGCAGACAAGGACATTCCTCTGTGCCCCCCAGTCTCAGCATACTATAAAATTTACAGAAAAATCCAAATTAAAACACCCTTGAAGAGTTGCCTTTTGAAAGGCAATGGGGGGTGTTAGTGGGGGGGTTGCTAATTTGAAATAAGGTTCTGCTTTCATTGTCAGTGTCGATTAGGCTGAACAGGCGCAGAGTAATTACTGTCATGCGGGTGGGGAGGTGTCGACGGAATGCTAAACATGGAGGTGCACACTAGAAGGAGTCATTTTAGATGACTGTCAGCTCTGTTCTGGAGAAAAGGATGGAGTATGTTTTGAGATGAGCAAGATTTTCATGTGCAAAGCCTAGTGGTCTCGATGGATTTGGAACACAAGTATTTGGTGTTAACATGATGCTGTCTTTAAAATATGCTTTGTCAGTAGGGGGCTGCTCTTGCCCTTTAGCCTCAGCAGGTCTCTAATATTTCAGTTTTCTATGGATTTCATATGTTTACTGACTCTGAGATTGGAGAGGTGGAGACTTTGCATTGATTCCACCCCCCTCTATGCCTTTTCGCACCTTCTCAGTGTCCCAACAGGGAGGTGCTGATCGGGACCTGTTAGCTGCTTGTTAATTAGGATCTATTGCTGACAGGCAAGTGTGAGCTGGCGGTGTCGCTTAATGATTGACTTTGCTTCCGAGTTCCTTAGGGGTTCCTGCTGTCTTCTTAGTGTCTCCTGTGAATTTCATTTAATTTCAGTTGACTTGCTAACAGAGCTGTGAGTAATTTACACTGAGCTGCATTGCTTTGTGGAGCTTAGAAACTCCTGCTCTCTTGGTTCATCTTTGCAGTCGACCACCTGTTCAACTCTGATCCTGTTGCATTTGGCTATTTTGCCAATTTAACAGCACTCACTCTGTTTCCCTGTTTGTGTAGTATGAGAATTTAAAAAAATGGAGAAAGCATTACACACCTGGGCAATTTGCCTGTTCCATCAGTCAATCAATATGACCAGCGGAAGACACCCTCACACACACATGTTCACACTTCCTGATTTGAGACACTATTTAACTTGACATGAATGTCTTTTATAATGTGGGAGTAAATTGTATGACCCTAAGTTTGTTTGTCTGCATGAGCTTTTCTCCATATTCTCCGGCTATCTTAAAGACACGTTTGGTTGTGTGTATTTGGTTTATTGGTGACTTCCAACTGGTACATGGGTTTGAGTGTGCCCGGCTATAGACTGACAGCAAAACAAAGAATGCTATCTGCCTTGTGCTTGAATAGGAATAGGCAGTTTTCAGAAAGTGAAATCTCTAGTTCTTCTAATACCATCTATAGACTCCTGATGAAGGCTATGTAGCTGAAATCGTGTGTCTTTAACCTTATTTTCTATTTTTTTTTCCAGGTATAGAAGTAACTTATACCTATTTTTTTCCTTAAACATACCATAAAATTAATTTATCTGTAAATCCCTATATAAGCAGCATGTATTTGATTTCTGGTTTGAACCACGCTGTAATAGTTTCTATGTGAAGACTGGATACTCTTATTTGTGTTTTTTATTTATTCTTTGGTCTATAGGTATGCAGTTTGAACTGTGTAGTTCTTGTGTATAAAGGTATATGTTCAGGGTGGCACAGTGCTAGTGTCTTGCAAGAAGTAGGCCAGTGTTCAAATCCCAGCTTCTCCCTGCATGGAGTTTGCAAGTTCTCCCCGTGTCCACATTGGTTTTCTCTGCATGCTACGGTTTTCTTCCACACTTCAAACATATACAGGTTAAGTGAATTGCTGATGTTAAATTGGTTCAGTGAGTGAAAAGAATACCACCAAGAGCTAACCTTTATATCTGTTGTTGCTAGCTCTAAAAGACACTAAAATGGAAGTTTAATGAATAATGATAACTTATAGTGTAAAACATTTTTTGTGTATTGATACAGTTAATTAAAATACATTTCTTTTTGACATTTTGAAAGTGTATTAAATCTGAAACCATTCACACCTTACTGTATGTCTAGAAATGAGAGAAGCTTGTTGACTGTACTCTTACCTTTGATTGTTCATTTTGCTTTTGTTCATTTCCTAAGTTAGTTGGTCTACTTTTAAGCATGCTGTATGTTCTTATTTAAGTGTTTGTTTGAAAAATGCATTGTACAAAAATAATTGTACCACTTTAACTTTCTGGCCATGCATCATGGTAATAAAAAAAAAAAAAAAACTTTCATAAAATCCAATCAAACCAGCATGCCACTAGTGTGCTGGATCTGTGGAGCATAAAGAAAAGTGATATTCCTATCGTTAGTGTGGGCACTCGCTGAGGGGAATCGAAGGAACTGTCTGCCTCACTCCACCCCCTACTTCCCTCACCCTCCTCAAACTAACTGACCCGAGACAGCGGCAATCTGGCTAGTGAAGGATCCCTGTGTAGAAACTGTGACTATGCTGCACACAACATCAGCCTTTGAAATCAACTTCCTCCTTTCGCTTTCTCAAATCAGACTTTTTTCTTTCTTTTTTTTGAATGCAAGGCCAACCCGTTAATCCCTCTTTCAGCCTGTGATTGGAGTTAACCTTTTTGACCTGCTGTTCTCGCTTACTCTCAACTTGCCCACTGCCTTTCAGTCCCGAATGTGCTCTTTTTCTGGCATCCCTCTCTTCCCTTCAGCTGTGCAATCAGTCTTGCCACTCACCTGCTGTTATCGCTGGGACTTTTGTCAGGTCTCATTCAGACAGCAGCTCAGCTCAGAACTCCGTCTATTGAAATATGACATTTATTCATCGAGGAACGTATTATTTCCGCAAAGAGCCTGTGTTTAATATGTATAAATGCATTCTGCCGTGACAAAAATATCTTGAGACAGATGAGTGAATGGAGAGTGACAGGTAAAGGGAAGGGGGTTTGATGGAGTCTAAGCCCCTTTTATATCCTCTTGAAGTGTCTTAATAACCTTATATACATATTGTAATCAATGCCTGCTTTAGATGGATGGCGGACATGGTAATGAAAAAGGGACTTGTCATCAGCAAAAAAAAAAAAAATGCAATAATTGTTTTTTGCAGTGGCAAAAATGTAAACAGCCTGCTGTATAGACAAGGCAGCCACATATGCGTACTGTGGTGAAAGAGGGCAAGTCCATGCAAAACTTTATGTCACCAATGGGAAATCTGAAGTATCCCAGGAACAGTGGTGTTTAACAGGGAAAGAGACTGATTAGAATTCAGAAACCTATGCAGTTTGGCAGGGTAGGATGCTAGAACATTGGTTGGTGCTGCTCCCATATAGGTAGTTCTAGGATTTAAACCCAGGATTGCTGTGTGGGATTTGCATGAGATTATGGTGTCTGCTTGGGTTTTCACTGGCTAAACTAGCTTTCTTCCCACATTCCAAAGATTAGACCATTAGTTTAAATTAGAGACCTTTATTGTCATATGCACTGCAAGAGCATAGTGAAATTCTTGTGGTGTAGTTTTGGTGATGTAAAAATAAATTCAGTAAGCAAATATGAGAAACAGAAAATGAATAAATAAATAAACATCTTAAAAAAATAAGTACATTAAATGAGAGTTAAACAAATTAACGTACACTACAATTACACATAATTGCACATATACACATATATTAATTAGAAGTCCAGTATGGATATGAATGTGCCCTGATATGGACTGGCATGGTTAGTTCCCATCCTGCTCCCAGTGTTGTCACCAGGTCCCTTTAACCCTTAAATAAGTAAATAAATGAACAGATGAATAAAGTTTGGCTCATGGGAAATATGAGGAGTTGTATTTTGCATTTGTCTGCAAGACGGAGATACATTCTGGGCAGATTTTAGATTGAGGTGGGAAGCTGGAAGGCAATAAGAAAATTGAATCAGCATGTAGATTAGGGCACACAGCATTTCTGTATGGGCAGTCAGCTTTACAATAGACATGTGTGACTTTTTGACAGAAGTCATAATGTGACAGAAGGCTGTGATAGCTGTTTCTTAAAATAAACACAGTTTTATGATCTTAGAGTCTGTTACTGAAATAGAAATGCACTGTTTTTATGTACTTTTCAGATAGGTGGTGATTCAAAAAGGCTGAACCAAGGTAAGGATTTCCAGTTCAGGTGATTGTTTTGGGCTTTAGCTTCCCAAAATATTCTAGATTTTTTATACTATATTATGTGGTAGCAGAAATCGATATGCCAAAGGCTTTCATGTTTATTTGCATTTCAGCTTGTCTCTGGGCCCTGCTGGCCTCCCCTCCATGACTGTCAGATGACAGTGCATCTGAGCGTCCTTCCAATTGGCAGTGCCCTGCTGAATAGTGTGGCAAGGGTGAAATTCAATCTGATTGACCAGCCTGAGGTGGCAACATGCCAGGGAGCTGTCATGAGTGGACAGCTTAGAGGACGATTGCAAGAAAAAGATGTTATTTACATTGAAAGCTGATTATTACAGGGGACGACAACAAATTACTCTGCAGACATTCAGAGCAATTACCCCCAGTATGTACTTACAGCAGCCGCTCACAGGGAGGCCATAATCAACCGCATCAATTCAAATTGACCTCCGCCATTGTAAAAGGCTACAGCGTAATGAATACCAAACAGGACACAGATTTCCTTGGGGGTTGGGGGTGGACAGGCAGGGGCCATTTCAACAAATAAACTAATCTGGTTCTTCGTCTTTCTCTAAAGCTGGAGAGTTTAGAAGTTTCACTGTGAGCCTAATAATTACAGTGAGAACAGACAGCATCTTGCAAATTTGATCCTGATGCCTTTAGCGACCCTAATTGCAGCTTACTGCCAAAAACAACTTCTCTCTCTCATGCTCTCTGTCTCCTTCCTTTAGAATCACACCATTGCTCATTTTACAGTGGGAGCCAACTGCACAGCCTTTAAAACAGAGATTATCCTCACTCAGGTCACTTTGAAGTAAACACACTGTCAGGTGTAAATGGACTGGGATATGTTTGTTTCTTTCTGCTAAATTTATCATTTCTCACTCTATAATGAATAAACTTTCTCATTGTCCAGAAAATCCATATGTTGCTGGTCACATATGCAACATGCAACATATACATCATATACAGTTTACACACAATACAGAGGATTAAAAAATGTATTCCGACCCTCTGCACTCTTTATTGTGTTGTAGATTTAATTTTAAATGGATGAATTTGTCATTTTCCCATCAATCTACATGCAGTAACCTATAATGACAAAGTGAAAACATTTTTTAGAATGGTTTACATATTTATTGAAAATCAAAAACTGAAATGTGTTATTCTTACGTGTATTCAGACCCATAATTCTTTACTTTTTAGAAGCCCGTATGGCAGCAGTTACAGCTTCGAGTCTTCATGGGCAAGTCAAGCTGTTCATGCCTGTATTCAGGCAGATCATCTCAAGCTCCATTAGACTAGATGGGAAGCATCTTTAAACTGCCATCTTTAGGTCTCTCCATACATGTTCTAAGAGGTTTAAGTTTGAGCTTTTGGTTTGCCACTCAAGAACCGTCAGAGACTTGTCCCAAGGTCATTGTATACGTTGGGTCATTGTCATGCTGAAAGGTGAACCATCACCCTAGTCTGAGGTCACATACACTCTGGAGCAGGCTTTCTTCATAAACCTTTCTGTATTTGGCTGCATTAAGCCTTCCCTCAATTCTGACCAATCTTTCTATCCCTGACGCTGAGATGCACTGCCAGTAAGATGCTGCCACCGCCATGCTTCACCGTAGGGATGGTATTTAGGCAGTGATAAGCAGTGCCTAGTCTACACCAGATACAGTGCTTAAAGTTCTGCCCAGAGAGTTCAGTTTTTGTCTTATAAGACCAGAAAAGCTTTGTCCTCAAGCTCTCACATGTCCTTTTAAATGCTGTTTGACAAACTCCAGGAAGGAGTTAGCCACTCTACCATAAATGCTTGATTGATGGAGTGCAGCTGAGATGGTTGTCCTTCTGACATGTCCTCTGCTGAGATGGGAGAACATCTTAAGCTGTGTTAGATTGAACATTGAGTTAACTTTTTCCATTTCTCAATTATTGAGACTACTGTGCTTCTGGGAACACTCAAAACTTTAGAAATGGTTTTACATCTTTTTCCTAATTGGTGCCTCACCACAGTTTAATTATTGAGCTCTACAGAGAACCTGTTGGAATTCATGGCTTGAGTTTTGTCCTGAAATGCAGTGGAAATTGCAGGACCTTTATATACAAAGGTATTTGTCTTTCTAAATGATGTCTAGTCAATTCAGTTTGCCGCAGGTGGACTTCAAGTTCTAGAGACATCTCAAGTGTAATTAAAGCAAATCAGATGCACCTGACAACAGTTTGGAATGCCACTACAAGGGGTCTGAATACTTCTATAAATGAGAGATTTCAGTTTATGATTTTTTATATTTATAATATAATATAATTTGCAAACCTTTCTGAAGACATGTTTTGATTTGTCAATATGGGTTACTGACTGTTGATTGACAAAAATTGAAAATTTATCCATTTAAAATGAAATATGAAAACAAAGTTTGCAGAAAGTAAAGGGGTCTGAATACTTAATGCATCCTCTGTTTATGTTTGCTAGTATTTGTTTTTACTCTGTATGTGTGTGATTGTGTTTGTGTTATAATTGGCTATTAAGTAACCTTTTGACCGGTACATAGACATTTTCTCTAAATATACTGGTGTGAGGGCCAGTGGCTCTGTGCCATTTGCAGAAAGGAAGGAATGAGAAACATGACTATGTAGGATGATTGAGGTACTTAACAATACTGTTTATCTTTCTGTGTATTGTACATGAACTGTATGGAAGGCAGCTGAGTGGTGGTCGTTTTCTGTGCCGTCTTTACCAACAGCCAGCAGGTTTCTTACCAGGGTATGATGCAGCCAGTAAAGATGGATTTCACTGTGTATATATAGAATTTAGCTAGAACAACTGAAAAAATATTAGGTCTCCTCGGATACCTGGGGAAATAGCACTGTTGTTTTACCTTTTTAACAAGAACTGAACTTTGCTGTGCAATATACTGGTGATTGTTACTTCAAGAAATTTAATGCTGCTTGATGCACAGGGATCATCTTTGTCCAATTTGTGTTCTATTCATTTCTGTACAAGTGCTGTCTAACCTAATATGTGTAGATGTTACATTTATAAATAAAATATTTACCTTGAGCGCATGAATATGGTTTACATATGTATTAAGGTGATATGAGGGTGGTGGGCTGGTCCATTGGCTATGTCTTGCTTGGATTCTTGGCCAGGTCACTGCTTTTGTGAAGCTGGGACCTTTCATCTGTGCGTTCACATTTGTTTTTTTGGGTAGTTAGATTTCTTCCACTATCTCAAAAATATAGTTTGAATTAATTAGCCACTTTATATTAGTCTTATGTGTGTGTGAGTATTGGTGTGTAGGTGAGTGTGCATTAGCCTACTGAGCAGGGTTTGCATCCTGCCATATACCATTTGCCATTGAGTTTCACTCCTGCTACCCATGAGCCTCTAATGGAAAAAGCTATTTTTTTTTTGTTGGATATAGAGGGAAGGATTGCATTATGATATGTAATATGCTCATGTGAGTTTCGTGTTGTATTGGGTTAATAGGTTGTATAGTAATTGCAAGCAGCACGACAGAAATGGATGTCAGGGGCCATTATTTAAAGAAGATAACCACTTAAGGACTGAAGAGCACTTTGAAGTACCAATGTGGATAGACAGGTATTGCCAACCATCAAAAAGGCACAGTAGTATTAAAATTTGCTTTAAAATAGGGCTTTAAAATGAGACAAAAGTCATAGGAGAATGGCAAAAGGTTGACAGGACTGGGAGACAGACTGATCGTAGCAAAGGGTTTCTTCTTAGGATGCCGTTGTACCTGATGGAGAAGGACAGAAAGGTAGGTACCAAAGGTAAAAGTTAGGTGCATGAAAACTTGGGCATCAGAGGAAGATTTTGTAGATTCCTACCCTCCTAGCCTCGGGAGCAATTCTGAAGTTTGTCCAGAGAAGAGCTATTTAAAGTGTGTTTAATGTGTGTTTACTTTTAAAGCTCCCATTGAGTTTAGAGTCAAAAAATAAGGTGAGGAAATGTTTCAACTGTCAGGGGGGTCATTTAGCCTTAAACCCAGGGAGACAAGGAGGTGAACTATAGAGCACACTGGTCAGCCAATCCACCAGCAAGATCCAGTTAAGCATTCTGGTTTTATTTTCATTGTATTTCTTCTGTTAATGTTTTTTTTATATTAAAGGAATACTCACCACAAAAATATTTTTCTTATATGTTACTTACCACATATAGTTTGTAATGATGGCTGAGAAAAAAAATAATCTCATGTTTTCATGGGGATTGGAGACAACAATGTTTCTAATAGAATGGGAACATACACTTTTGGTAAATAAATACCTCTGGAAAAATTAAAGTAGTCAACAAACAGAAAGACCCTCCACATGAGGAGCCGCTTTTGAATGGAAGACAGGAATCTTGACCATTGAAACAGGTGGCGAGATGAGTCTTCAACTCAAAAGCACATTCCTATGTGAAGGGGCCTCCTGCTTGTGGACTACTTTAATTTTCCAGTAGTGTAAGTGTTTTGCGTGCAGTAAGCATACAACTGTATAACTTGATATGTGGATTATAGGACACAAGTAATGGGAGATTTTTTTCATAGGTGTTTTTGATATTGGTTACTCTTGTGTAGCGCCTGTCACCATAGGCTACTGTTCTAACAGAAATGTTGTAATCTTCATTCTCAACAAAAACATGAGATTGATTGTCTTTTTCTCGGCCATCACTACAAATTACATGGAGTAGGTAACATCAGTATCAGTTTTGGGTGAAGTATTTCTTTATAAACCATAATGTTTGATATATTTGGGACTTCTGCTATTTTTTCCCCAAACAGATCCATTCTCCTGTTTTCTAAACTCACTCTTTCCAATAAAGAAGACATGCAAGTGAACTGAGATCAATACCCACCCCTCCACCACTACCTTCAGCTGTTGCTTCTCCTTCCCGTTACTTGACATATTGAGTGTTCTTTCGATGAATGCCACACTAATAGTGATTTGTTAAGAAAGACTTGAACTTTATTTTAATATGGGAGGGAGAAGCACTCCCATAAGATGTGCATATGACTCCTACTTAAACACAGTTTCTGTCTCGTGGTTACCAGCTTGCAACTGGGTGACACTGAATAAATCTACCAGCATTTCATTTTCTATGGCGTGCTAAACATCTGAAATGTTTTGAGAGGAAAAGTAAAAATCACAGTATACTCTAAAGAAGGCAAATAGCTGTGAAGAGCTACGTTACCGTATGTGTAGCATGCAGACAGCAGGATGGCTTTATGCAGTGTTTGTGTGTGTGTGTGTGTGTGTGTGTGCGCGTTTGTGTGTGTGAACAAGCATGTGTCAGAGAAGACAGAGAAAGGCAATAACAACTCAGGCTCATAAAACAAGCTGTAAACTAGTAGAGTGCTTAGAGTTTTATTAGCTTGTTTTTATTGGGTTATTTTATTATTAAAACGCTTTTGAACGTTGTCTTGTAACATGTCTTGCTCACCACCCCCACCCCAAAATCCATCGCCATCTCCTTCTATCATTTCAGATGAAGTCCAGCACAATCGCTGGTCAGTATAAATAAATGAATCTTCCTTTGTCCCTAATGGCAGGTAAAGTGCAGTTTGTAATGTGGCTGTAGGACTATTTATGAAAGCAGAATTGGCATAAAGTGTTGTATTCCGATTTATTAGATGGCAGGACTATTGTACCACAAGAGTAACAACACCAGTTTTTTATTGGCATTGGAGTCTGTGCTTTGGCGTTCTGTGATGTACAGCAGAAATAGTTTCATTTTTTTGCTTTTATAATTAGCTTTAAAACGGTGGTGGGTTTTGTGTTAGTTTAACATATTGTGTGCAAATTTAAATTTAAAGGCCCTTTGACTCTGGATTGGATTAGTTAGCTTGAACAATGGATGCATTTGTTACAAGGTCAAAGTGGTTGAACCTGTAAACAAATTAAGTTCTATGGCATAGGTTGCCTGAACCAAATTCCACGCAGAATAAAGAATTGGAGAGTGGTGGTAAGTGTTTTTTTTTTTTTAAATCATTGTTTTCATACAAAAAGGGCACCTCATTAATAACAACCACACTGTGAGATTTTACCTGGAAGGCAGTGGCATGAACAGTTGATAAAATTATAATAACTCTCTGCTCATCATGATTCAGTCCAGCAGGGTGCCTCCTTCTGCTGGGGGACCCCTGCTGCCTGTGTTTCTTCACTCTTGTGACTTGGCTTCATTTTGGAAAGGTACTCGCTATGCCTGACTTGCGCTCTGGGACTGGACTGTGGATTTTTCTAGATCTGCACTAGCCTGCATAATATAGTGAGTGCAATTACATTGTGTTTCTAACTGCTCTACTAAACTACTAGTGAGAGTTAAGGGAATTATTTACATTTTTAATGGCCATTGTACTTTCATAAACTCCAGACAGCAAAATAACATTCCCTCCCCAACAAAGCACACAATGGGTCCCTGAGGTGCTGTGGTGTTAGAGTCCTGCTATGAATATTTCAGCCTGACTTTGTAGATACATTGCACATTTGGGGATCTCATTATTGTTTTCAATGCCGCATGTATGTTTGAGCTGGAGCTGGGGGTTGGGAGCTCTGGTGTTTGTTCTTTATCTGCATATCCTTTGTTATGTATAACAACACTTTAAAAATGATTTCATCCTAAATGCACTTTTTTAAGGCATTTGATTTCTGAGACTGCTATAATAGTCTGACTTTGATGAAGAATGGTGAAGACTGGGATTAATTAGGCACAGTTGTCTGCATACAGAAGGGTGATATGTTGTAACAGTTAGTCCACAGAACTCAAGAGGACCAGGCAGTATGGACAACTAGCCTTGGTGATGGATTATTATAGGTTAATGTCTAACTTTTTGTATAATGTTGTAAATAGATTGGGTGAGAAAGACAGGGAGGAAGTGTACTACATTGATTAAAGGGTGATTGTAGAAAATCTGCTTTTGTTACAACTAAGTGCAAGAGACAATAAAGTAATAAATTTAAGGAATAATGTCCCTACTCCACACTGATAGGAAGGTTTCTTAAGCTATAGGCATGTTTCTCTAGGTGAGCCGCCGAAATTATACATTTTTAGACTCTGTGGGAGGACCACATTAAAACAGAGTTGTATGTTTCAAGCCTTGGGAGACTAACAGAATAAATTTGTTAACACTGGTGTGGGAAGTGGGATAATTCTTCATGGTTAGCTGCTGTTTTGAGTAGGGTAGAGGGTAAAAGTATACTGGTTATACAAGACAACAGCAGTTTTGAGAGAAAACAGAATCAAAGAGATGGCACAGAGAAGTAAGAATTCATGCAGGGGTCATAACTGGAAAGACAATAATTAAATAACAAAAGTTCAGCATGTGTGGCTAGAATCGTGGTCGGAGAACAAGGTGAAAAGTCATAAGCCAATGAGGGTACACGTTACCAGAGCCAAGAATCACAGGAGGTAAATTATAATCACTGGGTGGAAAAAAAAATACTCGTAAGCAGGACATTCAAAAACTAACAATACAAAATGATGCAAAGGTTTTTCTTTTATAAATTAAAATTTTTGAAGATTAGATTTGTATGGATGTGGCTTTTTAAAATGTCATGATAGTGATGTCATGATGTGGATCTTCGAGGAACCACCTCCCAGCAACAGGGTCTTGCACCCTAACAACCAACAAGGTGGCATCCATACAGAAAACAAGATGGTGCTGCAGGAAAGCATGAATAATCTTCAACAATGTTAAAAACATAAGGAAGCAAAAGATGAATATAATCTCTAGATTACTTGGCTTCAGAAACCCTGTAAACTATGTTCAAATAATTTTAGGAGCCTAGAAACAGCTGGAAAAAATTAAACTTATAAGCCAGTTCATGACAAACATAGACTAAAGGAGTTACCCAAAGTGGTGTTACCCTAAATGGTGTACCCTAAGTGGTGTAGTGGTATTACCAGTCAGCAGTAAAACAGACTGACTTTGTCCATGTAGGCTATGGAAGTGCTACCTTAAGTATGATTTGTGCTCCATAATTAAGCTTGATGACTGAGAAGATTACATTATGGTGATAATAGCATGAATCCGTTGAAATACTGAATTTATCTGGTAAGGAGGAGATATATTTAAGGTATTTGCAATCCAAGTACAATGTGCACAGATCCAACTTTTAATATAAGTAATATTATTGTTAACACTAAACAAAGTTAATCAGGCCAGGGAATGGAGGAAACACATGATCAGGAGCAAGCCCATTTGCTTTCCTAGTCTTTGCAGCAAAAACTCATTACATTTTTCATTTAAATTACTTTATAGAGGGAGTGCAGGGATTAGTGCTACTGCATCACCAATCCAGTGTGTCAAGCTTGAGGTCTGCTCCAGGTCATTGTCCATGTAAAATGTACTATTTCTCCTTGTGTCTTTGTGGGTATTCTGCCAGGTTCTCTGGTTTTCCTCCACATGGTCAAAGATGTAAAGGTTAGTTTAGTTTAATCGGTCAACGTTTTAGGACCCACTTATGTGTACTCAGACCACGTACGCACATGCATCACAGCTGCCACGCATTCCCAGCATTCTTTAGATGTGTCCTCTGAGCACGTAGTCAGAAATTAATGTGACACATGTGCGAGTTGATTTACCAGCAAAAATATAGGTGGCGTGTGTTCAAATTTTGGTACGTGATGTCAGCATCATTGTCTGCTATCAACATGTGGCAGCGGGCTGTAATGCCACTCCAACAGGATAAATCTGCGTGCTTCGATATTTGATGAGTGGTTCGATTAAGTGAAGCCAATGTTCAGACTTAAATGCTGAAATGCAAATGTATTCATGGTGTTTTTTTCATCCATTTCACATGATGGCGATACAAGTGTCACATATTCCCAATTGTAATAATGCAATACATTTAAAGGTCTCACATACCATCTTCAGTGTCGCTGTTGCTGCTTTTTTTTGCAAAGAATTTTTATCTTTAATATCTTTCTTCCCTTACCTCACAACACAGCAAAACTTCACAATGATTTCTCGCACTGCCACCTTGTGGAATCCTCCAGATTTACTTAAAGTATATGCACAAGTGTAGACAGTACACTGCTTGCATAGCAGCAATATCCTCAAGTACATGTATCGCATAGTGTTAAGTATATTTGTGGCCTTAGTGTGATTTGGTATAGTGTTCTTGAGTGGGCCCAGTGATGGATTGGCACCTTGTCCAAGGTGGCTTCTTGCCTTGTGCCTAGTGTTACCAGCTTAGGCTCAAACCCTTAACCCTGAATTTGATTAAGTGGGTTTAAGAAATTTGTTTGCTTTCTTTATGGAGGGGGCTGACTTTATAAGGCTCTGAATAAAATAGGGAGACTGGCAAGCAAGTGCACATTTACATATTGGCTTAGGTGAATGAAAAGTTTGTGGAAAGAAAAAAATCAAGTGGCTACATCTTGAAACAGTCATATTGTCGATTTAAATGACACCGTATCTCAATTTAAAATGGGTGTGTGTTGTTGCACAAATCTTTCACTTAAGCTGTTCTTTTTTTACTTGTTTAGCTTGTTTGCCAAGTGAAGGAAGTATATAGTGCCAGAGACTAACTGGAGACTACTTCCCACACTTCACCAGAGCTTTCTCTGCACCTGTTGGCAGCAGCTTCCCAATTCCTCCAGATTTTTGTTTGAAACTCTCTTTTCCAAGTGAAAAGCTCACTTATGTCGCTTTTTTAGGTCAGGCTTTCTTCTTGTCGGGAGCTGCAGCCCTCTCATTAAAGTGAAAAACGATTTATGAATTGGCCAACGAAATGTGGCTTCTGCAGTACATGCTCCCATCCATTTTTTTTAACCTGTACATGAATTGTAAATGCAACACTTATCTTAGAACCCTTAGACATTACTTTTTTTAAGGTTTCTTTCTCAAAAGAAACATCATCTTTAAAAAAAAAAAAGGCCAAAAGAACACATTCTGTTCATTGTTTCTAGTTTCATTATTATTTTGATTAAAAAGCAATTAAACTTTCCTCTGATTGAATGATTTTCTACCTCAGCAGTGCGAGTTTAATTAAATGGATTTAAATACTGATAAAAGCCAACTGGTAGCTACAAGATGGTGAAATCCATGCAAAGCACCCAGTAAACCATGAGACTGTGAAGATTTGCTGGCTTGGAAAGTACAAAGCCTTAGGGACCATATGGAATGAGGTTGTGGTTTGACTCTTCACCTTGTGTGACATCTTTTTTTTTTTTTGTTTGTTTTTTGTTCCTCTCCAATGCACTTGTTTGTGGGTTTGAGCTTTCTTATGATATTTGTGCTCATTTTACTGCTTTATGTCTTCCAGCGAGTTGTCTTTAAACCTTTTATGGTACATGATGCTGAAGGGTTGAGCACACTGTGTTCCCATGAGCTTTTCTCACAATTTTAAGTGTTAATATTCCCAGCAATGCCTGGCTGGAAGCGGCACAAAAATGCTTTGCCTCGGTGGGTTTCTTTAGTTGTCCAGAAACCCCTGCCTTTGTGGGCCCTCTAATTCCGCATTAGATGGAATCAGCCGCACGTGAACAGTTATGCTGATTAACCCTTGCCCTTTGCCCTTCTTCATTGAGCCAGCCGCAGAATAGGGGCCCTTCATTTGCTTAAGCCCCTCATGCGGCACTCTCCATTTCTGAGCTGTCCAGCTCTCTCAACCCCCGTGGATACCAAGCCATGTGGCCGGCATTGCCTCAGCAACATAAGTGCCCCTTAGAGTCTGAAAGGCCTCACATCTCAGCAGGAGCTTCGCAAAAGCTGCTGCTGTGATCAGCTCCATCCAACCCTTGCTTCTTACTCTTCTTGAGGAAAGCTGATCTGTAAAGCCTGGGCAACAGTAGTCTCCAGCTTTGCAGGTGGGGACCAAACATAAAGGGATTTGATCACACTGCGGCCCAGTTTCAGCATCTCATCATTTTTACCAACTGCGCTGCACTTAAAACTTCATGTGGATTCTTAATGTGCTGCCAATTAAACAAGGTGTTGCTCCTTGAAATACACATAATATCCTGCCAAAATTGGAAATGATTGAGGAGCCGGCAAGTGAAGCAGAATGGTTTATAGTCTATTGGTTATCAGTCATATATTTTAACATAAAGCTTGGCTAGCAAAGACACAAACAAAAGTAATTAATTGTTGTTGTCGTCTTTGCTATTTATTCTTCTTATTTATTTGTTTGTTTATTGATTGTTGCTTTTCCATTCCCTGCTATTTCACATTCCTGGCATGACCGAATGCCTCTGAATTTGAACACTCCTGGCTAAGCTAGCAATTGCGTGCATTTTCTGTAGCTCTATCAGGGATGCAGGCTTGGCAGTTTTGGCCCTTGAGCTTACTGAAAGATGAGGCCAGATGTTTTCAGTCTGTTTTTGTTTTTAACAAATGATAAAGATCAACGGGTTACGTTCCAGGGACATTGTATATACCATTTTTAAAAGACCCCTGATTTGCCCCAGTTACATTTTCAGAATTTTGGAACTTTGATCTCCATTTCATCTCTGAATGATAAATGATATTGGTTGTGGAGACGATTGGTATATCTAATTTGACTCTGTGTGAAATGAGCAATTATGCCCAGTTTCACACTAATCTTCTGTGGTTTTACTTAGAAAGCCAAAGTCAGCTCAGGCTCTTTTAGAGGCTGTCTTAATATGAAAAAGAGTAGTAATGCTTAATGAAGCTTGTCGCAGAGTGCCGTGCTACAGCACGTATCCCCTCACTCAGGCACAGGTTGAATAATTGAATCCCTGCAGTCGGACGAAATGGCATGATTTTTGCCACCACCTCCAGAAGTGAAGTAAAGTGGGCTGTTCATGCTGCGACTTGACATTCTGAGCAAAGACATGGCCTCAGTGGATTGTGCACTTCACTCGCCCTCCTTCACGTACTCCCTTTGGCCCGCACTTCTCTTTTCTCTTAAATTTCAAACATGATTTATGGCTTTGTCAAGATGAGTTACAAATCTCCATCCTTCCCTCAGAATGCCTTACTTCTGCTCTGTCTTTCTTCCCCAATGCCATCTCTTGGTCTATTTTCATTCTCTGTCCCTCACGGTTCCCAACTCCCCTTTCATTACTCAGTGTCTCATGCCGTCTACCTTGCAAATTCATTTTCTTTCTCCTTTCTTACCATTTGCTTGTTTTCTTTCTGTCCTTGTCTTGCTAACTCCACTTGTGCCATCGTTTCTGCTCCCTGTTGTCCTTATGTTGTTGTTCTTCATGTGTATTTAATCATACCCACTTCTGTTCTTCTTAACTTGTGCTCATCTCTTTCTTCCGATGGTCATCGTTTTTGCTTGCATCGCTTTTTGTTCTATAGTCTCTTCAGCTCTCAAATTCCCCTTTATTTTCCCTTTGCTCCCCACAGTAACTCTTTCATAGTGATTCCTTATCCCTCCATCTCATTACAATGCTAATATTTCATCTCTGTTTTGTTGACAGTGGTACCCCAGCTTCCACCACACATTATTCCTCATTTGTCCATTTCCTTCCACTTCCCTGTCTCCACTTGCTTTTTCAGTCCCATAACTTTTTGAACAGATCATTACTCTAGCTTTGAGCAATGCAGGCAAGCTATGTGGCTTCTATGTTGATGAGGTGTCACTCAGGTGCATAAACAACAAATCACTTCTTAAAAAATCAGCTTGAAATACAGTTTTTTTTAAACTGTCACAAGTCTAGCATTAAACGTAAAGTTTATGGCATTAGATGACTTTTCCTGCTATTTTCAGTTGTAACCTTAATTTACATAATCTTACCCAGTTGGAGGCCTTTGGTGGTATGCGCCCTAATGTGACATACTTACCAACTAGTCCACAACTGACTGCAATAAAATTACGTTTGTATTTCTTGTTAGTCGGGGGGGTGGACTGTATATGCAGAAGAGCTGACCACAAAATGAACCAATGAATGCTAATCTAGAACTACAATGCATAGAATGTAGCGACAAAGTAAGGAACATGCGTGCTTTGAACCTCACAAACAGAAGAGAAGTTTGTCAGTCTAATTTCTCTTATTTTACGTGCCATAATAGAATAAAAAAAAAAAAAGAAACTTAAAGGCAGAGTTTACTGCTGACCTTGCTGCAGTGTTTAACCCTTTGCAAAGTGCCACTCTGTCAGGCAACAAGCTATTGGCGGTCAGAAAAAGAGGCAAGAAAGACTGTGCTGCAAGATTGACCCTTGGCTCGTAAATGTAACAAGGGTGTGATTTTCAGGCATGTAATTTGACATGGTGCACTGATGTGATCAGCGACTATGACTGGCAAATGCCCCATGACAAAAAGTCACATAATGTGACATCAGCACTACTTTGGTCTGTTTTGAGGTAATGCACCTTCCCTAATGCCGCTTCTCAGATCTGACCTCAGTCTTGGAGTAAAGCTCTTAAAAGTGAGCTTATTACTGAGATGTCTCTTTTAGGGACTGTGGGCAAGCAGTCAGAAAGCAGAAAACAATTTATTTACTTTTTATTTTTATACTTTTTATTTACTGAAGACCTTCATTTCTAATTGTACTCTGTAGGTTCCAGTTTAGTCCTTAAAGTCGCCATAATGCTGTCAAATAATAGATTACCTTGTTCTCTATTGAGACACCTTAGAAGTGATGCTGCCAAGGTGCATTGGTCAGTTACCTAAACTCATCCTCACTTTCTCTAATAGTGTAATAGTGTGGATTTTCTGACATTGTGCCGCTGTGCAGTGATACTCTGTTTGATGTTTCTGGAACAGGTGTTTTATTGGCCTCTGGTAAAACCTTGTCCAGAAGCCATTCATGTACTGTATTCCCCAGAGCAGCTGTGATGACCTTTCTCATACTCTGATCATTGCTAAACTGATTATGTTGGTGGCTAAATGAGCCTCTCGATGTCATTTAACACTGCACCAGAAGCTGGCATGACAGCACTATTCTAAAACAACTGTCTCATATTGCTTTGGTGAGCAGTCTCCCTCAGCGCTGGGCCTGGGTAATGTCCTGTTGCTTTATCAGAATCTCTCTGCTATCGCATCAAGCAGTCAGGCATTTTGATTCTATGTTCTTGAAGATGTAGCTGATTGGCATAACTTCAATATCTCAGAATAGTGGTGGGGCTAACTCCCCATTTTAAATGCTGCAGTGCTTCTCCGCTATTAAAAACCTAGTTGGTCAAAAGAATAGTGTGCTGTGCTTAGGCTTCAGTTGTGGGGCTGCAATGAAACTGGTTTAAGACTGAGGGTAATAATGTTAAGTAACACTCAATTACTATACATTATGGATGATGGACCTATAAGTCACAGGTGAAAACCCTGGCAAACATGTGCTGATCTGTCCAATCAATATAGCAGCTGACCCCAAAGAGGGTCACAGGCCCCCTCTGACATTGCAAATGACACAGACTGTCGGTATGCTCAAATGGAAAATAAATGCTGTGGGTTCCAGGAGTGGTCATTGTATGCAAGATGCATGTTATTGTACTTGCTCATCAATACTTTCCAACTGCCCTATCAAAACAGTACCTGTTTACAGATCAGCATTTTGTCTTTGCTTCATAGGAAGCTGCTGATTTGTGCAAGCCATACTCATTGATTATAATTTAGTAGATCCACGTAAAATATGCCAAAAAGCAATTGCTTGGGCTGGCTATAGACCAGGAGATGGAGATTTGCGGATCTGTTTTTAGAGGCATCCTGCTGCCTCTCACTCTTGGCCTATACAGCATATGATATGTCTTTTAATAACAATTGGAAGTATTTTTGTTTACTCTTGGCATTTACTAACCAAGTATGCCACATGGTGTGAGAGCAGAACACTGATAGGGAAGGAGCCAGAAATCTCAACAAACCTCTCTCTTTGCTAGCCACTTTTGTTAAACTATCAACTAAGAATGGAGCAGGGAGTACAATTTCACAGAAGCACATTGGTAAAAATGTAGGTAGAAGTAAAAGATACCTGCTGTGTGATTTAATGCTGCTTGAGTTATGTTTGTGTCTTTAGTGCCATTTCTTATTAGCGACTGCCTTTTGAAATGCCCTGTAAACTCCTGTGGATGCTGCAGTTTTCACATGTGGGAGTGCATTCATGATTATGTTGCCGACTGCTTCCTTCTTACACTGCTGTGTTCGCTCAGATATCAAAGGTTTTCAAGTATTTTTGACAATGATTTTTTCTCAAAAAAACCCCAAAAAAACGTGCAGCAGTGAGAACACGTTGTCCATGGCACTGTGGTGACCACCACGGCCCTCTAGTTGCCTAACCAAACTCTCAACCATACCTTTCATTACACTGCAAAGGGTGTCCCCTGTCAAAGTCAGAAACCAGCCGATCAATTGCTCCCCCGTGACAGCCGACAGTTACCAAGGCTGATAGCAGATTACTGGCATCACATCTAATCTGCTGGGGGAGGGTCTGGGCCTTATTTACTAGCCGATCCATACTCATTACCTGGCGCTGCTCCTCCAAGAGAGTCGGCGCAAGCCAAGCGAAACAAATAATTACCAGGCTGGGCCTTCCATCACCTCCCCTGGCTGACAGAGGGGGTGCAGCCCACTCACTGGAAACATACCCTTAAAATATTTTACTGCATTTTCGGTTTGTTTTGATTAAACCTCTTTAAGTTGATGTGGTTCATTTGGCTGAATGTAATTTGTTAAAAAAAAAAAAAGAGTTCTGTTGGTATTGCAACATGTGTTTTTTTTAGGCTATGTAAGCTAATTTGTATGCAAAATTTTGTTCCAATCAAGCTCTTAATCATTAATACACTTAAAATAATATGCTTAATTAGCGACCTTAATTATCCAGTCAGAACAATAACTCTAAAGTGTGCTCTAATCTACTGGTGACAAGACCAAAGAGTGACATCACTCAAAATGGAAGAGTGGTGTGGGGTGGGGGGGGAGTTTGTGAAGTGTGAGGACCTTGAAAAATCTGTGGTGTTTGTGCAGTTTGTCCAGAAAAAATCCACATACATGGAAGACTATTTAAGAGTGTAGGCATTTAGGAGGACCTCCATGGTGAGCTTTAAGAAGCCACTTCTAACTAGGTGTGTTTACATGGGGTGGGCTGCTTTATTAGGTCCACTTCCCTCACCCTTTCCATAAATTTTGATGTCAAGTTCACAATATCAAGTATGGAATCAGCACTTTTTAAAATAGCTAGGCCAGTGCTATATGGCTGTGTGTGTGGGTGGGTGTAAAATACGGGGAGAATAGTCAAGATTAAAGTTGTAAGTGACTAGGAATTCAACCTGGTACCAAGAAGCAGAAGCACATGCATGAGTGCATGAGGGACAGCAACCCTGCACATGTTTTCCTGCAAGACAGTGCTACAATTGTATTGAGAATGAGCCATTAATTAGCAGATGGATATAACAGTATTTTTATCAGAATATTCAAAGATAGGATATGGCAGCTGATGACCTTGCTGAATTCTGCCGCTATTGTTAAGAAGAATAAAGGTTTGATTGCACATAGCTAAGGAAAGGTCATGCTGAAAATACATCACCAGGGCTGATGAATTCTAGTTCCTCTTAATTTACTCTGATGACAAGTCTAATGTGCCTAAAAATCATTTGAATCCATTAATTCCTCCTACAGGATGTTGTCAATGTACGGTGGCTGTGGCAGTGATGTAATATTTTGGGTTGCGTGTCTGTTTGATATGAGAGGAACAATGTTTGAATGTCATTGGTTATCTGAATATTATTGTTAGTGCATTTTATGGGCAACATTGTACTCCTCCTCTACTGTAAATGACTCAATATATTTCTGAACTACTCTGTAATCACAGACCCATCACCTGCACCCTGGACCCCATTTCTTCACATCTTCTTCAGTTCATCTCACCTTCCTTGATCCCCTACATCGGCTCTCTTTTCAATGTCTCACTGATCTCTGGTACCTTCCCTTCTGATTTCAAGAATTCTCATGTGATCTCTATTCTCAACAATTCCTAATAATAGATAGTAATAGAATTACTATCCTGTCTCCCTTCTGCCATTCATGTGCAACACTCCAGAACACATAGTCCACAAAAAAGTCCCTTAATTTCTTTCTGACAACAATCTGCTAGATCCACTTCAATTTAGATTCCACAAGGATCACTCTACTGAGACTGCACTACTTTTCTTTCACTAATAGATCGCTGGATTTTCACCATAGATCTTCTCAAGCTGCTTTTATCTCCTCCATCTTTATCCTCTTGAACTTTCATCAGCTTTCAATATTATTCATCCATCCATCCATTATTCAACCCGCTATATCCTAACTACAGGGTCACGGGGGTCTGCTGGAGCCAATCCCAGCCAACACAAGGCAGGAAACAAACCCTGGGCTGGGCCCCAGCCCACTGCAGTTCAATATCATTAACCACTCTATTCTCATCTCTTCCCTTGAGAAATTTGCACTTCGAGGTTCTGCTTTAGCCCAGTTCATGCCCTACTTCTCGGGCCGATTCTTTTGTGTCTTCTGGTCTAACTCCTTGTCTTCTCCACAGAAACTTTTTGCAGGTGTGCCTTAAGGACCAGAGTTAGGTCCATTTTTATTTTGTCTGCATGTTTGTTTTTTAGATAATTGTAAGTTTTTCTCACAGCTTCTCCTACCACGAATGTGATGGTGACACACAGATTTCCCTCCTACAACCCACAAGTCCCCCTGATCTCCAGCTGTCTTTCTACCATCTCATTATGGCTAATTGATCATTACCTTAAACTGAACCTTTCAAAGACTTGCACTTGCACTGACTCTTCTTCCCTTGATTTATTTCTAAGCATCACCCTTGAAGTTGTCACCTTTTCACTATCAGTTATAGTCAGGAATCTTGTTGTGACCCTGGACTCATCTTATTCATTCATTGAACATATATCTTCAATGATCCAGTCCTGTCATTTCTTTCTTCATAAAATCCAGAGGAATCAATCCTTAATTATGCCACGAAACTCCTTGTTCAAGTACTGGTTCTCTTTTTACTGCATTATTGCAACTTTCTCCTTCCTTCAGCTTCTATCAGACCTCTCGGGCTCCTCCAGATTGCAGCTGCTTGAGTAGTGTTTTATATTCCTCATTTCACACCTACTACTCCTCTGCTTCGGTTTCTTCACTGACTTGGACCAGTTCCAAGCTCTTTACTTGAACTACAGTTCTTAGATCAGTTCTATTCCTCAATATCCCCAAGCCTTGGTCTCCTAATATGTACCCTTCAAGAAGTCTCAGTTATGCCTCTACCTGTCTGCTCTCTTTTCTTGCTAGACATACCAAGGCAGGACAACATTTCTCTGTTCCTGCTCCAAAGTTCTAGAGTGATCTCCCTTCATCTATCTGTTCTACATTCAATTTACTTATGATTTGACATCTATTGAAAACACAATTTTTCATGAAATATTTTGGATCTGCTTAGCCTCTCTCCTACAAGATAGCTGGTGTTTCACTCTTAAAGAGTTTATGATTCGGATTTTTTATCTTTTTCTCTTAGTCTAGTTATAGGTATAATTATGTAGTAGTTCTACTCCCTTGTGCTCGCGTTTTTTTAAAATCTTATTCTTTGTTTATTCTTGTATGTATTATAACTTACTTTGTAAGTCACCTGCTAAATAATTAATAATAATTCTCACACGTGAATGTTTTTGGATATGTTAATGATCCATACCCCAAAGGGACTTTGAATTTTGGTTAATGTAGTCTTTAGATCTCAATTCAGTTTAGCATTTGTGAGATACTTCAGAATGAACTGTCTGTATCCAGATATCCACTTTCAGTATGCCTCTTGGTCCAATGTCCAAGGGTGTGGTAAGTCAACTGATTTGGCCAAGTTCATACCAAGAGAAATTCATGTACCAAAATGAGAGCTGCTACTTATCAGGCAGGCACACCTAGTCAAATACATGTGTAGAGCTATTGTGCAGTTTTTCCCTTTGGCATGTGCCACTGTACTCTCTTCTATATGTCACTCTTTCCTGCTTTGAAAGCGACCCGGCCGGTAGCCATTACCCACCAAGGGGTGTAATCATTATTTTAGTTGGTGGTGGTATTCTGTGATTAAGAACTCAGTTGGAATAAAAAACTACTCTTCACTGTGACCCTGCTCGACTGGGCATTGCCACTCTTGCCATAATTTATGTAAAATCTTTCTGCAGACCTTTTATTAATTTAACACCTGCTGCATAACTCCATTAACATGAATGCTTTACTGACTTAGTGGGCACTGTCAGAGTTATGCTGACATTGTGGAACCTGTGACTATAACGTGTCTAGAAACAAAATTCCTTCATTTATTATTTATTTATTATGTAGCAGACCAGGTGAAGTTAATTAAGTTGGAATTGAGGAAAAACAGAAATGATGAAAAAGTAAAAAAGACAGGCTAAAAGATATTTCATTTGAAAGTGATCATCGTAAATATAATTTTAAACTACTACTGATAAGGCCATATTAGAAATATAAATGTACAGTTTATCCTATCTATCTATCTATCTATCTATCTATCTATCTATCTATCTATCTATCTATCTATCTATCTATCTATGTGTGTGTAAGCATATAATATAATATACACAAAATATATATATATGTTCTGTGTATATTATATTATACAGTATACTTACACACACATATATATATAATGTGTATGTGTGTGTATAGTGTACCTAACAAAAAAGAAATTTAGGAATAAATAAGAAGAGGTACTTAAAATAATTAAACTGAAATATTTTAGCAAAAGTACACAGTTTTAAGTATTAATTTGTTGAAATGGAACTTTCTAAAGTTCTCTTATTATCCTCTTGGTTTAATCTTTAGTTTGTGCACTTTGTGATCATAATCAACATAACTCCTCCATGACATACAGTCATTTAACAGATGTTGTAATGAGACACGTGGTTTAAAAAGCTGATTCTGCTTTGAGGCATCATCACTTAATCAGTGCTGGGTATTTTTTAGCAGAAAAATATACTGGACTGGATTGGTGGCTCAGTGATTAACACAGTGTTACAGCTTCTTGGTTCAAAATCCTGCCCTGTTCAGTGTCTGTGTCAAGTTTATGATAAGTTAATTGGTGACTTTACATGTATTCTTTCTGTGACAATATAGGTGTGTGTATGATGATTGTGGCCTGAGATTGACGGGAGTCATTTCCAAGAATGGTATCATCCTTGCCCTTGACATTACCAGAATTGGCTTTATCCACACAGCTCTTAAAATTGATATATAGAAGAAGGAAACCATGCATTGATGACTATAAACATAGGATGTTTCTCTTTGATATTACAAATTGGATAGATGCTAGGAAAGGTTTTCAGATATGCAGCTTAATCAGAACTCTAATTGTTAATTCTTAGTCACAGCAGAACACATCAGTTATTAAGCAGTGCTGAAAATAATAATCTTGTAGATCTCAATAAATAAACCCAGTCTTGTCTAAAAAGCCAGCAGTTCATCTGCCATTCAGTTAATGATGTTCTTGCTTTCTGAACAGGCAAAACATTTGTTTATGCCAGGACAAGCCTGCTGTTCGTTGCAGTTCGGATCTGAGTTTTTTGTTTAATTGTGTGAATTGAATCAGTTTTAATCTGGATGATGTGGGGAATTTAAGGTGCCTACCTAGTATGAAGCATCCGGTTATGGCACTGTTTAATCTACGTGCTTTAATTATAGGGAAATGTAAGTACAATGTAGATTCCTTGTAAATGTAGTATTGCCTAGACATCTTGTAAATCTTAGACTGTCCATGTAGCATTTATTGTACATGTGCCAACCTCTGTTATATTATATATATAACATAAATATATATTTATATGTTAGCATGTGCCATCTTTGGAAGAAAATGCCTGAAATAGCTGCCTGCCAACTGTGATTGCTTCTATTAAATTTAAGAAAAAACATTTAATTTTAGAATTTGAACAAGTAAATAAAGAATTGTTTTATTGCAGAAGAGCAACGGGACTGTCTGGAATAAGAAGTGTTTGTATCGTACTCAGTCATGAATGTGAACGTGATTATATCACTGCATGCTCATCATATCGAAACTTTCAAAGTCCAAAAATAGCTCCTTTTAAAATATAGTATTTATATTATGTGCATTTTTGTTTTTAGTTACATTAATAACATTTATTTAAAATAAGTGTTTTTTTTTTATTACCGTACTGGTCTGGGCTGTGCTTCTTCTCTTGTGTAACTTACTCATTATGTGCAGGTACCAAAGTGTCGTATGCTACTTGTGGGAATTTCATGGTACAGCGTAGAATTTTATGTTTATAACCTATAAATCATGATAACACCCCTCAGTTTAGAAATGTAACATTAGGATTGTACATCTGCTAAGGGATTATATTTATTACCTTTAAAATTCATAATCTGCTACTTCATGAAATATCTAGTTATTTCAGAAAATACTCAAAAGAGCCCCTTGAAGTTGAGACTTAAGGAGTCATTTAGAACAGAATTTCATCCACAGAATAATGAATGACCCCTGTGAATGTGTAGAATGTTTTTGTGATTTTGTTTCTCTTTATGCTGTAACCCCCTTACTTAATAAACCAGTTATTTTATGAAGCAGTGGACACCTGCTCATAATAGGCAGCTTAATCAATACTTTATTGTATGAGTAATTCAAATTCCATTTGAGGCCATTTGTCTCTTTAAGAGGTTCTGATTTGAGAGTTTATGTTCTGCTTAATTAGGTATTGTATGAAGTTGTATGACTTTCCATATGTTAATATTAACGTGAAGTACTGTGATAGTTGTGAGGTATGAAGTACTTAAATTTTAAGATTTTGATATTTTTGCATTTATTGCTGTCTCCATTAAATTCTGTTGCCTGCTTCCATTTCCAGTAAAGCAGATAATCACACTCCTGGCTTACTTTTCATTTAGGTCACCTTTTTCAGTTGCATGTGTGAATGCACAAAGCTTCCTCAAATCTAAGGTGTGAATTGGAGCATTTTAGGGGATGAGGGCGCAGATGAAAAAAGCCAGTCTACATTGTAATTGCCTCAGGGATTGACTGATATGTGTGAAAGGTGTCAGATTAAAACGAGTTTTAAAATGACCAACGTGTCCGAACTTTAGTCAAAACACAGAGCACGTGTGTTTTGATCAAACTGAGGTGGCCTCTTGTGACTACTTTTTTATGAGCTGCATTTGACTACTTTTTTTTTTTTTTCTTGAGACTGCAGAAAATGTGATTTGCTAGTTTGACTATCGGTTATGTCAGAGTAACATTGTTGCCTGTATGGATAACCCATGTTTGGTCAGACATCTTGACAGGAGGGTAAAGCATTGTGCAGCAGCCATAACTGAGAACCAGATGAAGATAACCACCTTATAAGAAACACTCATAAAAATGCTTGCTTAGACTGTTTATTCCCAGTAACAGGTAACATGGATGAAATACAAATATTTTTTAATAAATAAAAACTGCTGATTATATTAGATCTATGTATTCATCATTGAGTGAGGACATTGGGTTAAGTAGAGGTTCCTTTTCAAATGGGTTGCACAGATACATAAATAAATAAGAGTCGCAATAAATAATGCAAAGAACACTATTAAAAAATAAAAGCATTATCAGCAGAAGGGTGTATATGCAAGTTGTTAATTGAATCATAATCAAAATAGATATAACCACAAAATAGCAGACATTCATAACTACTACCTTTCTCACTTGTGATAATAAGGAGAAAGTCAGAACGCTGTTGTTTGCTGGGCATTCTAAGTCCATCCATCCATCCTTTTTCCAAACTGGCCTATCTAGATCAGGGTTACATTATGGAAAGAGATTTAAGAATTGTAGGAATGCGTGTGCTTTGAGGCACATGGCATGTTATTGCCTAAAGGCAGTATCTCGCATTTTCGTCTGGAAATGACCTGTAATGAGTTTTAAATGGAAGGACCGCAGCTACTACAATCTCACCACTTGACTGTTGCTGAAGGTAGAACTGCAAGTGAATTGTAGTGCTTGACTAAATTGTTTCTAGGTTTTCACATTTAGCGCATTTACATGAGCTTTTATAACCCGATTATTCATAGAAGCTTCCATCCATCCATCCATTATCCAACCCGCTATATCCTCACTACAGGGTCACGGGGGTCTGCTGGAGCCAATCCCAGCCAACACAGGGCACAAGGCAGGAAACAAACCCCGGGCAGGGCGCCAGCCCCCCACAGGGCACACACCCACACACCAAGCACACACTAGAGACAATTTAGAATCGCCAATGCACCTAACCTGCATGTCTTTGGACTGTGGGAGGAAACCGGAGCGCCCGGAGGAAACCCACGCAGACATGGGGAGAACATGTAAACTCCACGAAGGGTGGACTCAGAAAGTGAACCCGGGTCTCCTAACTGCGAGGCAGCAGCGCTACCCACTGCGCCACCGTGCCACCCTCACAGAAACTTGATTTCTAAAATTCCAAATGTAAACCCTTATTCCGATTAGAGAAATCAAGTTATTGGCCTCTGAGAAACCTGGTTGTCAGAGGTAGATTTCTCTGCAAATAACCTGATTATATGGCAATGTAAATCAACAGATGGGTTACTGTTAAGGATTTTGTAGTCTGTGCATGTCTGTTGCCTTACTGGCTGAAACAATCTGTTAGTATTTCAAAAATCTCTACATTTATGTTGATTAGCGTGCAGTGCTAAACTCAGCAACACAATCTTGTGAGCAGTAAGATGATAACAGTAGCTTTTTAAAGTAATGAGTAACCAAATGCAATATTTATTTTACTAAAGTAAAAATATTTGCACTCTTATTATTCCAGCAGCACTGGATCTAAAGGCAAGAAGCTCATGCTCCGAGTCCACTGCAGGGCTCAGTCACACAGCCAAGCAGAACTGCTGAGTGCAATCTGCTTACAAAAATCAATAGATAAACTGTCAATTTGACTAAACATATTTATAAAACACAAGGCAATGATCACAAGCATCAGGCTCATTTTCAAATTCATGGTGGCGTTATGACATTTACTTGTTTTTGTGCAGTTTAATGAAGCTGGAGCATTTTGCCAAAGGGAATTCCAGAAGATTACTTGCACGTGTAAATGTGGATTATTAAGGAACCAGATGTCTGATTTAACCGGATTATTCACCTTAACCTAGTTATATGTATGCATGTAAATGTGCTGAATGATTCTGAGTTGCATTTTGCATCACACAAGTATCATAAAGTGATCGATATTTTGGATGCCAACTGAAGAACACAGTTATAAGAACAGGAGGACAACAGAGAGATAAACACACATAATGGGCAGCTTTGGTACAGTGTGCCCTTTTCAAAAATTTACAGCAATTTAATATATTAAGTGAGTTTGCCCCAAGATTTGATGCCATAATACATTTAACAACCCCTATACCTGGAGCTGCCATGTATGGATTTCGGGGAGGTGGTCTAGAGAACAATAATAAATTCAATGGTGGGGGAACACTGATGTTTATCGTGTCACTAAAAAGTTTTTAGTGTTGTGGTCCCCGGCCGGGATGCCCCGGAGGACCAGAGGAGGGCTTGTGCCTCCAGACCGCGAGGGGGCGTCCGTCCTGGTTATGCTGGGAGCCTTGGGTACAGGGCTTGGAAGCCCAGCCCTGTAGGGGCCCGTGGCCACCACCAGGCGGCGCCCAGGTGCCTGAGGAACCCTGGAGCCCAGCACTTCCTGGAGACGACAGGGGACACCTGGACGGCTTCCGGGTGCGCAGCCGGCACTTCCGCCACAATGGGGTGTGGCTAGGACTGATTGCCGGGAAGCAGCTGGAGCTCATCCGGGTTCCTATAAAAGGGGCCGCCTCCCTCCAGTCAGCGGTGGATGTTGGGCGGTAGTAGACAGAGCTGGAGTGAGGACTGGAGGCGGCTAGGAGAAAGGCACAAAAAACTGTGAGCCTGGACTTTGGGGGATCGGTGCTGGAAGCACTGGGGTTTTGTGAGCACGTGACTTTTGTAAACAGTGTACAATAAACGGTGTGTTGGGTGAAAATATGATGTCCGTCTGTCTGTGTCTGGGTCAAAGTTCACAGTGTATTCATCTTTCTGACAAGATACAAATCATTGGTAAGACTACCTTGACATGAACATATGTAACATTAAAGTGAGTGTGCCATGTTGGTGGACTTGTGTCTGATCCATATTTGGTTCTAGCCTTATACCTAGTACTACTTTGTACCCATGCACTACTGTTAGAATAGGCTTCATGCCTTATGACCATGAAGTGGATGAAGCACAGTATTGATGAGTAGAATAATGTATTTAATGTTGTCTATAAGATTTGAATAGTTTATAAACAAGGTTGTGTTCGTTTTGCTTCAAAACCTTTGACTGTGAACATTTATAGTCTTTATGGCAGGTTTTATATGATGTCTCATACCTGGTATCCATACATCAACATTTAATTCTAATATACATTTTGATTAAAGGATGAAGCTCGAAGTGCTTTACAACATATCAAAGAAATAGTAGCAAGCAAAGAAAAACAAATTAAAATGAGATAATAATAATGCATAAACAGCTTTCAAAATTTAAATAGTGCACAATTACATAAAATAGATGTTTAATTAAGGGAAATAGAGTCCTTAAATGTAATATTATTTGCTCTATATATATGCTGCTCAATTTTGAACACTTCACTATGTCTTTTATCCAGCACTTTTCTCAGTTTTTTTTTTGCAAATGCATCAAACACACACACTTTTAATGTCTGCAATGTTAGTTCAGCAGACTGCTTCACGTCCTATCCTAATACCTGAAAGCATCTAGGCAGTGCAGTTACTGATATGCTGCAGGCCAAATTAAATAGATGCAAACTATAAAGAAACATTAATAAGGGACTCCATCTATCCCTGCCATAAACCGATCTCCCTCCTAGCATCTGGGAGGAGGTACAATAGCATCCAAGCAGCCATCAGTAGATTAAGGACAGTTCTCACCCCCAAGCAGTCTGCATTCTGAACAGTCAAGACAGACTATCTGACTAATCAAAACTGTGCTGTGATTTCATTTATCCCACAATTACATTACTGTCACATAATGGGTACTCTGTACTGTGTCTTTGCTATTTTACTATCTTACAGTTATTGCACTGTCTACTGACATTCATACTGCATTATTAACTACTGTCTACAACTGATTTTGTCTTTTGTTTATCATTGTTCTAGCATTTTTTTGTCCTAATATTTGTGGGTCGACTGAATGAGTTAATTGTAATGCATTTTTTTGCTGATAAGCAGTAAGGGTTCCTTTTTTTTACCTAAACTGATTATTTTGGTTAACCTTTTTTTCCAAATAATATTTGGTTCAGTTTTAGTTAAATGCTGTTTTGATTCTGCAATATGTCTCTTTGTGATGTTTTCTTATATAGGTGAAGCACATACTTCTATGTGTTTATTTTTACACATTAATTGTGACATTAAATGCATGTGCAAAAAAAAAAAAAACATCTATGAAGCTCGATGATGTTAAGTAAGCAAGTTTCCTAGTGACAGAAGTAATGAAATCCCTGGTGAGACAAAAGAGAAAAGTGTACGTTTTGAATTATGGAATCAGTCAGGACTTTCTGGGTGAACAACTCCTATTGAGAGTCACTGTCAGAAATAACTTGTCACCAAATAGCCCAGCTTCACCTTTTTGTCAGAAATAAAATTATTTGACACAAATATATTCACTATCTTCTTTGTATGGTGATTTTTTGTATTTGATTGTAGAAACTCCCGATTACCCATTGGCACTATAAACTGCTCATATAGCAGGCAAGAAAGATCACTGTCATTTCCCTGAATTATGCCTGACAGCACAGTATGACCAATAATGCCGCCAATTCTTTTATCCAAAGAGGAAATGTTCCATCTCTGCTTGCAGGCAAGCACTGTTCTTACATATATTCTTAAAATCTGGGCCGTCTGCTTCTGCTGAACTACACGTGTTAAGCCTTAAAAAGCACGTCCGTATTTTATTGACTTTGTATTTTCTTTCATCTTTTTAGAAACGGTACAACACTTCTTGAAAGGCAAAATTCAAGTTGGTGCTTTCTTCACCATTTTTACAGAATTGGTGAACTTGCTTTATGAAATGTCCAAATCCTCTCCGAAGAACTCCCTTATTTTGTTTTAATGTATGTATAGTAGTTGTAGCCAGTTTTAATGTGTGTTTTATCAAAGATAAGAGGAATGTTTTTAGCAGTAATAAATTTAGTACAATGATGCTTAGCAGACCTGACCTTTTCCAACATCAGTAGTTGCTTTTCTCTGTCAGAAACTGAAGCACCATCTTAGGTACTTTTTTCATTTTGAGTTGCAATTTTATTTTGTTTCTATGGACTTATTTAGAGAGAAGGTTGCCACATGATTTGATGTTAGAATCCATGGTACTATTATATTCAGGCTTTAAAGAAAGTTCAGAGGGAGCTATTTTTGTTTATGGTAATGAAATAGTTTTATCATTAATAATTTTATATGCATATTTCCATTATCATTAATTTTAGAGCATAGCTACATATTGTTAATAAATGAGGTTTCCTAGGCTTTATCTGGTACTATATATTCAAGCAGGCATGTTGATTACATGTACAGAACAGTAAAAGAGACAAAAACATTACTTTCACTGCTCAAAAAAAATTAAAGGAACACTTTTTAATCAGAGTATAGCATGAAGTCAATGAAACTTGTAGGATATTAATCTGGTCAGTTAAGTAGCAGAGGGGGTTGTTAATCAGTTTCAGCTGCTGTGGTGTTAATGAAATTAACAACAGATGCACTAGAGGGGCAACAATGAGATGACCCCCAAAACAGGAATGGTTTAACAGGTGGAGGCCTCTGACATTTTTCCCTCCTCATCTTTTCTGACTGTTTCTTCACTAGTTTCACATTTAGCTACAGTCAGTGTCACTACTGGTAGCATGAGGTGATACCTGCACCCTACAGAGGTTGCACAGGTAGTCCAACTTCTCCAGGATGGCACATCAATACGTGTCATTGCCATAAGGTTTGCTATGTCTCCCTGCACAGTCTTAAGGGCATGGAGGAGATTCTAGGAGACAGGCAGTTACTCTAGGAGAACTGGACAGGGCCGTAAAAGGTCCTTCCCCAGCAAGGAAGAAGGACAAGGAAGAACAGGATGAGCACTTCCAGAGCCCTACAAAATGACATTCAGTAGGTCACTGGTGTGAACGTCTCTGACCAAACAATCAGAAACAGACTTCATGATGGTGGCCTGAGGGTCCAACATCCTCTAGTGGGCCCTGTGCTCACTGCCCAGCACCGTGGAGCTCGATTGGCATTTGCCATAGAATATCAGAATTGACAGGTCCACCACTGGCACCCTGTGCTTTTCACAGATGAGAGCAGGTTCACCGTGAGCACATGTGACACCTATAAGCCCATTGGAGGAATTAAAAAAAAAAAAAAGAAGAACACAATGTGAAAAGTAAAAAAGATTAAAAACATAAAATAAAACCACCTTCCCATCTGGGCCTTCTTAACATGGCCTATAGGGTTTCTTACAAGTTACCAACTTTTCCCAATAGCCTCATCACAGTGCTCCCTTATCTTTTTCTCTCTCACATGACCCTGGCCTGACAAACTTCCCCTGGGGAGCCTCCATGATGCTTGAGCTTTCCTTCCAACTACAAACACAGTTCATTTCAGCTTTCATTTTCCTTTTTAAGATCATAGGAAGCTTGCTTTAGGTACAGGAACACCAGATTAAAACTCTTCTTACCTGCCTCTGGCCTGTCTAAACTTCTAAACTCAAAGTAGCACTTGAAGGGAGATTGGCCAGGATTGCTTCCTTCTTTGGTTCTGATCTCCATAAATTGGTTAGAAAATGGATGGATGAATATGCATAATTTACATCTGCTGTTGTGAGTAGATGAGTGTTGGTAGCATCTGTTGTATGCAGTGCAGTGTGAAAAACCATAATGGTAACCAAATTAAGTAATAGAGATCGCATGTGGTGCTGTGTTATTTTAAGATTGCATGCAGTGGTTCACCCTAATCCAGAATCAAGCCTAGGACTGGACTATTTGAACCACTGTTATGGTCATGACCAACACTGCACACTAAACAATTACACAACGATAAAATGAAAGAAGCAGAGATCTTTGTGGACATAACTCAAGTGTGTGGCTTAAGATGCCAGAAGGAAGAGGTGGGTAGATCCTATTTCCTATATGATACTAGTGAGAATTAGACCTAGCTGTTTCTGGAAGCGAGTGATTTATGAGGAGAATTAGGTATACTTCAAGGAGCAAATTTATTTATTAATTTAAAATCAATTGTGGAAATGATTGCAAGGAGAAAATAAAACTAGCAAGTAAATAAACCCAAAGTTTTACTGTCCCACTGGGCTTGACTAACAATATCTTAAATCTAAGACTTAAAAGGCAGATTGGTTTGCCTTCCACAGAATTCTACAGTTCATTTCTCCCTATAATTTTTGATTGTTTTAATTTCTCTAAAAAGAAATAGAGTGGGATTCTTTACTTTAATGGTTAAAGATACATTCCAAAATCTCACAATTATACCACAGTGTATTGTCTACTAGCTCCTGGGAAAACTGCACCCTGAGTTCAGTCTAAAATTTAAAGTTGTAGATATCCCTCTGTCCCTTGTGGGTTAAATAATGCTGTTATTATGAATGTTCCCCAAACCCTCTGTTATCCTAATGACTTGTGACATGTTCTGTCAGAGGTACCCTGCCTACTAACAAATGGGGTTTGCCTTCCTCTAACCACTAAGGTTGGATGTTTCTAGCTTTTTCCTAGTAATGGTCCTTCATCTTTAAAAGGGCTCTTTTTGGTTTTACTGTTTTTTTTCCTGTGCTCCTCTTGTCCCCTTACCAGCCAGGCGGCTGATCATTCCTTCACCCACTGCCATCATATTGTTTTTGCTTTTCTTGATTTTTTATTGAAAAGGAGCAATGCATTTTTATTTATTCATTCTGTTTAAAAGATGAACAGGCTTTGACTGAGGTAATTTGAAAATCTATAACTTAAAGTCCAATTTGTCTCTTTCTGCCTACCTGTGCTAGATGATATTGCTACCACTAATTCATAAATAATAGTGAAGAAATTACAAGTGAATAAACGACAAGTGAGATTTAATGGTTGGCGACTAATGCAGACTGACGATTCTCAGTGCACTGCAGGGCTTGGTGATGGCATACACTGACAACAGGAAGTCCAGTTGTAGTGCATTTTCATTGTTCTTCCACTGTGTTGTAGCAGATGAGGTGTCTGCAATCAGTTACAACTGAGGTTCACAAATAATTTTGGAAAGGTAATGTCTTGTAATTAATTCTATGAAATATATCCCTGGAATGCGTATTTTCTGACTTGATCTGATAGTAATGGAAATCTGTATCTACCTGTACTGAGTGAAACTTAATGGCTTTTTTTATTTTAAAAAGAGACCATTGATGGCTGTAGGACAGACTAGGCTCTGCCCAGCATGCAGTGGGCTTTGTCATAATTATATTAATTATGCACATAGACACCCATAATGAAGAGTGTAATGAGCTATCGTTACTCCAATTCATAATAATGTTAACCTTAATGGAGCATTCAAATCATTAACAATCATTGCTTCTTCCTCCTCTTTACAAAGGATCCAGCCCACACAGGAAATGCAGTCCATTTTTTGCCAATGCTCCATTCACCCCATCCGGCTGCCACACAAATCGTCACCGCTGCTGCTGTGGTGAAGCATGTCTACATTATGAGAGACTTTTAGAGTCATTCTGCACTGTTGCATGCTGGTTCTTTTTTCCTTTTTGTCCTGCTCAGTTGCTTGGGATGCCAGTGTTTTTTTTCCTCTTCTCATATTGGCCATACCTGTGTCCCTTCTTTCTAGTTGCTATTATCCATTTTCTCCTTTCTACTTTAGATATTTCTGTCCATGCTTATGGTTGCCTCAGTGATTCTGGGAGTGAACTTCCAGGTCTGTGTACAGATTGAGGTTGATCAACTGAATGACTTCTCCCTGTTTGTCAGACTTCTTGTGTTTATGTACTCCATTGTCTCTTGTAGCTTGCATTATGGTGGGAGTGGAGGTGGGTGGTAAAAAAAAAACAAAATTTGGGTTGTAACCTATGTGCCCAAGCTTCTAATGTTGTGCCACACTGACCTTCACAAGGTACTCTTTCTGCCTTTCTCCTCAGGGCTTTACTCATGTAAGTCCCCATCTTGCTAAACTTGGCATGTCCAATCTTTTCCAGTATTTAAAATATAACTTCTTTTTGGCCCACTTTCCTCCCTCTAGGTTAAGTTGTGTCATCTGTATTGTCTGCCTCACCTTGGTTTTGATGCTGACTTTTGCCCTGCTTTCTATTTGCCTGTGTGGCACAGGCCCTGTCTGCTGGAGTGATGGCATGTGTTGAATGAGTCTTGGGGAGGTGAAATGCGACGAGAGAGAGAGAGAGAGAGAGACCCTTTTAAAAATTCATTTTCTTGACGGAGCACTAATTAAACAATGCAGTGTACATTATTACTTGATTAAATTTTTTATTGGCAGTTTAATCGTTGAGCTGGGGGCCCTTGGGGGAGCTGAGCTGCCATTCGAGAGGCATTTTATTAAGGGAGAGCTGCAGCTTGCGGTGCCCGGGGTGATTTACTGCCCCACAAGCATGCATGCCTGACACCTCTCTTCTTAAAGGAGCCAGCAGTTAAATAATGCCTCAGAGTGCCTTGTGATGGCAAAGGAGTAACAAGATGGGAAGGGCTTTTATTCTAGCTACACTGCTGAGGATGGAGTATAAAGCTGCATATTAAAATGGACAAATTGGAATTGAAGACTTCATAAAAGCAATTGGGCAGGGATGAGAAAGTGGGAAAAATGTGAGTGCAGTATATATTTTATTTAACTCTTAAATTATTACACAATAGGCAGAGGCAATAAGCTGCTGGCCTAGAGAGATTTTGTCTCCAAGTTCATTTTTGGTTTTTAAGGAACACTGTCACTTAGCTCCCTCTAGGGGTAGAACCTGGAAGCTCACTCCCTTGACTCAGAATAGCTTAGAAATGGTGTTCACTAGGACTGCATGTTTTAAAGGATTTGACCTTTTCTTAGTAATCACCCAGAGTGCACTGATGCGAAGCACTGGCTATAAACAAAAAAAAAAAAAATGGGGAAAGACAAAAGTAACTGTTTGTGAGGATCACATTGAAACGGAGGCTTTTTGCATGAGTGTACGTCACAGCTTCATTGCTTTCAGGGAATCAGCTGGAGGTTGCACTGAAGTCCCAGCTGCCATGGCTATGTGACTGAGACAAACGAGGTGACCAGTGAATAGATCTGCTTATCACCCACACCCGTTTTTGTTTGTGCCACTTCAGCAGCTTTTTTTCCCCAAGCTCTCCATTCATCTTCTACGGGTCCATTTTTTTTTCTGTTAGCCTTCACCCCTTTAAGGTTTCTTGATACCTTCAGTGATCAGAGCTCATTTGTGCTAGTCAATCGCAACAGATGAACATGAGCTGGCAAAATGCTTTGTTGACTGTTTTCACTGCTCCATTCGTTTTTATATTAAAAAAAAAAAAACTACCCTGTCTTCAGCACTTTTTGCCATTCAGTACTTTTATCACCATTTATTTTTTTTTCATCATACCTTGAGTTTAAACTTGTCCCTTATCTTCAACATTCATTTTTGTGTTTTTTTTTTTTGCTGTTTACTCTCCTGTGAACCCTTTTTCTTTGTCTCCACTGAGACAGAAGTAAATTGTAATTCTGAAGTTGGCCATTCATCTGGAATGCTGCCTTCTGTCAATCGCCCTCCTTGTATGGAACCCAATCTCATACAATCCAGTGTGACCTCTACTGAATCGCATGCATCCCCCAGGTCATACCTGACCTTCTGCATATCACATAAATTTAATTGGTCATTGTACCTGTGAGACGTCAGCTCATCAGCCACCCTTGTAAATAACTTCAGGAAAATGGATACAGCTTTAGCAGTCTGCCCATTTCATGAACAGCTTTATAGCAGCTCCAGCTCTAAATCTCTTCATAAGTCAGTCGATATCTTGTACTGTGATAGCCATCAGTGACTAACATCACACTGATGTACATGAACATGCACCCCCCATTTTTCACATTGTGTTTCATTTGCTCTTTCAGTCTGGAACCAGAGTGTTTGGTTCTTTTATGCCATCAAGGATGAAGTCACAGAAGGAGTTCAGTAGAATCTCCAGTCCTGCTACAAATAAACCCTCTTCTTAACACCCAGGCCCTCAGATGGCCATGCTGGTCTAACTACCTGTAGTTGTAAAGGAGCATCTCAGATGTTATTGTCTTCCATTATTAACTTAAGTGTAAATAGGTGGTCTGTGTACTTTTTTTTTTTTTTGGCTAGCAGATTTAGAGTAACACAGTAGTATAATGTTTGGCTCTGCTGCCTCACAGCCCAAATTTCTAATGTATAATTCCCAGTCCATTATTTAACTGTGTAAAATTTGTATATCCCCCATATTAGCATGTTGTTTCCTTCCAAATCCCGAAGACATACCAGTCAGATTAGCAACTTAAAACTGACTTGGTGTCAGTGAGAAAGGCTACTGATGGCCTAAGCGCCTATGTTGTCAGGGTAGGCTTTGCCCCAAGCTGCAGGTCGAGGAGATGAATGGATAGGAACTCTGAAAATGGCAGGATGTAAGTGTACCCTATGATGGATTGGTTGCCTTGTCCAGAGTCTTTTTCTTGTCTCGTGTCCAGTGCTACCAGGATAGGCTCCATATTTCCTTATTATTAGTGGGTTTGGAAACTGTATGGATGCAATTTTTCAAAACTAGATTTTCTGTTCTTTAACTGTGCCATGCTGTCACTAATTTGAATCAGCTTGTATATCTGCATATTCAGTATAGCTTATATTTATATTACTTCAGGAACCTGCATCCTATTTCCACTGTAAACTGTAACAGCTGCTTGTTTTCCTTTTATTTTTTATTTAATCATTTTTTGCCTGTCTTCTGCCAAGCTGGCACTAAAGGTGTTTTAAACTGAGCTGTCTGACTTTTGGGTCTCCCACAGCAGCTATCTGGCATCACCCTTTCACTGTTAGTCCAAGACAAGTCTCAGAGTGCCGCCGCAGTCACAGCTGCAGGAGCCAGGCAAGAAAATGAACAGGAGAAAGAAAATTTAAAAGCAAGTCTGCCATCCCAAATAACAATAAAATGTTGTTTAAATAAGAGCCCACAAGTTGGCAAGTGTCTGTATGGCCTACACAAATTAAATGGCTAAGGAATATAGTCATCCATCTATTATCTACACTTGCTAAATCTAATTCAGGCTAACCAAAGCCTAACCTGGCAAATTTGGTTGTTAGGCCGGAATCAGCCCAGGATGGGTGGCCAGTATGCAACAGGACATGCTGGAAAACACCCAAAATGATGCACTCCAAGCTGGTTTAAAGTGTCCAGGTTAATTTCCTAGCACATTTGTCATTGTGGATTTTCCCATGGTACTCTAGTTTTAATACCACATTCAAAAACAAATGCAGCTAGTGCATAGGACTGGGATTTAAACCCAGGACTCCAGATTTGTGAGGCACCAGCGCAAACCACTGTGTACCTTGTGCTAAAAGTAACATTAACAGTGCCATAAGCCTTTAACACTAATAGAAAACATTTGCAGCAAACTGAAAATGGTTTCAGTTGTTCTCAGTGCTCTTCAAAAGTGTGCAGTGTTTAGAGAGACAGGCAGTATAGCACAGTGGTTAAGACCTCAAATCCTGAGGTTGTAGGTTCAGATTCTGCTACTGACACTGCTTGAGCAAGTCAATTCACCTGCCTGTGCTTTAATTGGAAAAACAAAAGAAATGCAGCAAATCATATCTCAAATGAAGTAAGTCATCTTGGATAAAGGCATCAGCCAGATTAGTGGAAGTAAATGTGGAGAGATGGACAATGAACCAGAGGTGTGGTAACAATAGATGTGAATTCCCTGAGCTTATTTTGCAGTGGATTATAGGATTCTTTTTGGGCTGTCTTACCAGCTTGTTGTGGTAGACGTAAAGTTAGATGGTTGTTCTCTC
Source organism: Polypterus senegalus (assembly GCF_016835505.1). Taxonomy (NCBI): domain Eukaryota; kingdom Metazoa; phylum Chordata; class Cladistia; order Polypteriformes; family Polypteridae; genus Polypterus; species Polypterus senegalus. Next base: position 10,175,742 of record NC_053161.1, on the reverse strand, counting down.
CCTTTCTCTTTTGTCTCCCTGTCTAAGCAGTAATGATTTGTAAAAGTAGTTGTAATGAAATCAAGATGTCCCCTGAGACATTGTAATGCCACTTAAGTCCAGAGAAGACGTCAAAGGCTGAAATGTTTGACAGTCTGACCTTGCTGCGTTGTGCTTTAGTGACACTATACTGGAGTGTTTGTTAAACACTGAAGTTCTCGAGGGAGCATTGCCTCTGGGTAAAGGCAAACAAACAACGGTATCTCTCGGAGATCTATAGAAAGGACGACTACTCCCAGCCGGGGTGCACGAGGAGCTCTACTGCCTTATTATATGTTTACTTATCCATTTGCCAAGAGCTTGGGAAAAAAGAATGACACTAAAACAACCTGGCCAAGATGACATCTGGGGCAACAATACCAAAGGAGCACTGAGTTCAAAGGTGCAGGACAGGAGGACTTTATTACAGTCTACTGGCTTGCTGGTCTTGTACTCTCAAGTGAATCCACTGCATGTGAAGGACAAGTCTGTGGCATTCAGCTGGATATTATTATATGAAGTGGTACTCTGCATTTCAGAAGCTTAGCCAGTGTTGTCTGTGGCATAAACAAAGAGTTTAAGACTAATGGAACGTCTGCTGTTCACATTTTTTTGAATTATACAGTCTCTTGGCAGACACAATAGAAAAAATGTGGTAATAAATGTGTCAGGTGACCATGTATACTACAGAGAATTCCCAGTTTCTTCTTTGCTTCCTCTAATGTTATTGCCTTGTTTCACCATCTGCATCTTTTATTCCAAATTTGAAACCTCAACTATATTCTGGAAGCCTTCTATTGTCTTAATGCTTATCTGTATTAATTTTTTTTTTTGCCTCGTAAAATTGTCCCAATGTGACCAACTATGTTTACTGATGTTTTAATGGGGGCAAAATCCTGAGACTCTGGTCCGCAGCTTGACCTGAAGTGAGAGAGAGAAAAGAGTGGCCTGCACCTCCTCCCACCATTAGCAACAGACTCAGTTCTCCTAAGAACGCAGATTAGACCATTAAAATGCATGTATTATTAATGTTGAAGTAATCCAGCTCTCCAAAGACGTGTTAATATTAAATAGGTTTTAAGGGAGATTTTTCAAACCCAGAAACCTACCCTGAGACCATGCTAACACCATGCAGTGCCTTTGGCTTACACTTGGAACATTGTGTTTAAAGAATTGACAAAAGCGAGAGCGAGAGACAGCATGAGAGTACTGCACATGCTTTTATAGCATTCTGATCTCCTGCCTGCCCTGTTTGCCCCACTTCTGACTACTTCTTGCATGAGGCTGCTTGACTTCATTTTGTGTAGACAGCCCGTCTGGCTTTCCTGATCATAGCATTAGGCTGAGTAATTTTCTGCTGCGTTGCCTTTGTTTGTACTTTTGGCTGGATGGGTCCTGGGACTCTTTAAGCTGTGTCTCTTGCAATCCCCTCCCCAACAGAACAAGTCATGTTTGCTTTGTACGAATCTGAGGGATCTGCCGGTCTGCGGAACAGCGTCAAGGTCAGTCGGATCTGTGGCTGCCTTTCACATGCACTGTAGTAGTGGGCTTTCTCAAACTGCTGAGTGGTAATTAACAATCATTCTAATTGCAAGCTCTCAAATTACCAAGCATTAGCAGTTTCACACAGGGGTAATTGACGTGAGGGAGGCACTGTCTCTCCCTAGGCCTTTTTTCCTTTCATTATTTATTCCAAACAGTCTAATATAGTGTTAGGATGATGCGTCCATTTAACAGTTTGAGATTTTGATTGGAACAACTAAGACTTCTCTGGCATAGTGTTTAAATACACTTTATTTGATACCTTTACACCCTTGTATTTGAACTTTTGTATGGCCCAAGTCATCTGAAAAGACATACTTCAGTCCTACCATCAGGGAGTGCTTACAAACCGAAGGTGGGCAACCTTTCCTCATATTCACTGGGCAGAAAAATCTAAAGGACATAGGACATCTAACTTTCCTTATGAATGGAGGGAGAGTGACTTTTTTGTGGCAGGGAGCATCCAAGGTTGTTTCAACTACTTACATCTGTTAATGTATTTCCTCAATCTGTAGGTTTAACTAAGAGTTTCTGGGTTTGGTGTGTCTCCGTCTCTGCTACAGGGTGGTCCAGATCTAATTATGCAATTTTCATTACGCTATAACTTATTAAGTTTATTACATAGAAAATCACCCGAAAAATCCCGGACCATCAAGAAGTGTGTGAACTGATGACATGAAGAATCGTCTTTGCGCCGAACTGGAATCGTCCCCGCATAAATCAAAGTCATCCAGACGATCTGGATTTGCATAATTAGATCTGGACCACCCTTTATAATGGACTAGCAAGCCATCCATAGTTGACTTCAGCCTTGTCACCAAACGTCCAGGACAGGATTGGATTTTGTAACCCTAAAACAGGTTCAAAAAAAGAGTAAATATTTTCTTTGCTGAAGCGGGGGTTTGTAGATCTTCTCAAGAGCAAGTTAATTTGTAGGCAACAAAATGCACAAAGTGAACATTTTGAAAACACCATTTGTTAAAGGTAAATACGCTGTTTGATATGCTGTCTCCTGACAGATGCCATTATGATGAAGTGGGTGCAAAAACATAGGGTTGTAGACTACTGAGCAAGTGTTACTGTCAGAGCAATCTTTGAAACAAGGTGATCTGGAACAAAGAAACTGCTGTGCATAAACTGTTAAGGTAATGTAAGGTGGATGGATTTCTGGTAACTTGGACATTTATGTAGGATTTGCATTCCTGTTGTTTTTCAAAGTAGCAGTGGACATGGTCAATCTCAAAATAAAGTGTGATAAGGTACCATAGGGACATCTCATGGCTAGAGATTCTGAATCCTACCTTTGGTAATTCATTCTCATTTCAAGTGACAGTCAAGAGAGTATAACTGAAGATTTTACTTTTTTTTCTCTTGGTGGAGTAAACATGATTATATATTAATGTTGTGGTGCCACGTTTTTTCTGGTCTTGTCAGATTTCTTGTATGTAGGATTTGATTAAACAGTCCCCATTGTGATTTTCCAGTTACTGCTTTTCAACCCCAAGCATTCAAATAGTACATATCTTCTGTTCTGAATCCATAATGGATCCACATTGTTAACAGGTAGACAAAGTGACTCACAAAGAATGAACTTCTCTGCCAAAAAGATTAATAACCACATAAAACCAAATGCAGTGTTTCTGTGTTAGCTGGGAACTTCTGACAAGTCCTATGTTGTGCTTTTCAACAAGCAACCCATGTCCGTTTTTCTCCCTAAATTCTTATAAAGCGCTTTGAACTACATGTTTGTATGACAATATGCTATACACTCTGATCAGCCACAACATTAAAACCACTGACAGGTGAAGTTAATAACATTGATTATCTCACTACAGTGGCACTTGTCAAGAGGTGGCAGCAAGTGAACAGGCAATTCTTGAAGGTGATGTGCTGGAAGCAAGAAAAATGAGCAAGCATAAGGATATGAGTGATTTTGATAAGGGTCAAATTGTGATTGCTAGACAACTAGGTCAGAGTATCTCTAAACCTGCAGGTCTTTAGGGGTGTTCCCATGGTTAGTACCTACCAAAATTGGTCTTGGGATATACAACTGATGAACTGGCATCAGTGTCATGGGCTTCTAAGGCTCATTGGTTTGTGTGAGGAGGGAAGTCTACCATATCTGGTCCAATCCCATAGGAGAGCTACTCTAGCACCTACCTAATGATTGTGGTGGACTTTGTACACCCCTTCTTTGCAACAGTATTCTCTGATGGCAGCCACCTCTTTCAGCAGGACATTGACTCCTGCCACACTGCAAAAATTATTCCAGGAATGGATTGAGAAGCATGACAAAGAGTTCAAGGTGTTGATTTAGCCCCCAAATTTCGCAGATCTCAATCTGATCAAGTATTTGTGAGACGTGCTGGAAAAACGGATCTGATCATGGATGCCCCACCTCGTAACTTACAGGACATAAACGATCTGCTATTAATTCCTTGGTGCCACATTAGAAATCCATAAGAGGTCTTGTGGAGTCTATTTTTGGATGAATCAGAGCTATTTGGGTGGCATGAGTGTGACCTACACAATTTTAGGCAGGTGATTTTAATATTGTGGTTGATTTATATAACTAAATGTTATAATATACCCTCAGTGTAAAGTTAAAAATATGTTGTCTATAAACAAAAGCTTTTCCCAAATCACCACCCCAGCACTGCCCCACACCCATTACATTATCTAAAGAGCTTGAGGACTATTAGTAGAAAGTGAAAGCGATGAGCCAGAAAGACTCAGTTAGCATTGTCAGAGTCTGCCTCCGTTCAGAGCTAAAAAGCTCTGGTGTAGGTCCTCCTGGAAGCTGTTGACCAGCATTTTCCCTGCAGCACAGTGAAGTTTAGAGGTGACTCTGAGATATGAAAATATTTTAGATAGCATTTGCTGAATACTCTTATTCTCAAAAATAACAAAAAACGCTAGGCAGTTAAAAATGATGCATTCTTTTCTGCAGGCCAACATAATTTTGACCACCAAGTTAATCTAAAGTTGTTTTTATATAATAAAACTTTAATTTCTGTTTTGTATGTCTGATCTCTCCAAGCAATCTGTTTGGTCAGCTTGGCTTTGCTCTGATTGGTCATTTTTGCTCTGCTTGCACAGTTAAACGTGACAGTGAGGTGAAACCCTTGAAAATGGAGGGTGACACACATGAGGATACTGAGCAAAGGCTTAGGAGGAATGCTGGGAGTCACCTTCCAACACGGCAAGGATATTAATGACGTTATCACAGCAGTTATTGGGGGCTCATCTGCCATTGGTGTTAGTCAAAAAGCAGATAGAAAGCTTGAAATGACTGAGTCTGAGAAGCAGGCTTTGCTGAAATGCGATCGAGAGGGGAAGATCCTTGCAACAGGTTGAGACACACAAAGATACCAAGGAAAGGTGTAGGGAGAATGCCGAGGGTACACGTAAGGCAAGAGATATCAAATATTCATTTTGTTAATTATTTTATATTATTCTGTTTCCTCTTTTTGATAGGTAGGGCAGATAGTTTTATTTAAAACATTTGCACAATATTAAACCCAATAGGCTAAAATGATCAAAAGAATTTTGTTGTCCCTGTGTCCAGGCTTAAAATGTATATTTCAAGCTGTGTGGGGTGGGTACAGAGTTAAATCCTTGGTGTCTGGTTCCTTGTTTGAAATCTCTGCATTTTTCTCTGCTCATACATGGCTGTTCGACATAGAGCATCAACTTATGACACATAATCACAGAAGCTGTCAGGCCTGCATGTCCTATTTGGAGTCTGAGCCTTGTGCCCCCCACCCCACCCCTAGCATGATCTCGAGCAGAGAATCTAGCTGCTGTGTGACATGATGGCTTGCTTGAGTGTAGTTCTTCAGTCACGCAATCATTGCCCTGGGTTGAGCACGAGACACATAATGAATTTACATGCTTGATGGCTATACATCTACCAGGTGTCACAGTGTGAAATAAACACAATTTATTTTTCTGCCACAATGGCTTGGGGGGGCTTGCCTGTGTATACACTCCCGGGGCCCTTAAAACTAACTAGGGAACCAACAATAGTTTTCCGATTGCGGATTATGGAAAAACTCAGGAGTAAATTGCAACTCCGGAGACTGGATGCGATGGCAGCCTGTGCCATGCAGGTTCCTAGGGGAGTGATTATCATTTGGAAACACGGCCTAGAGCAGTGAGGAAGCCTGTTTGTTTGCTGGCAGCCGGAAAGAAAACCCAGGAAGATTAAACAGCAATGTTAACAGATGTCTAAATGGGGGGCTAGAAGCCACTCTTTCTGTCTCCTTTGACTGCCCTGTGGAGTGGCACTGGGTAGGCCACAACTTCAGGAAGATGAGTAATTGCTGCAGTGGACTTTCAAAGTTAATTACATATTCACAAAGAACTTGCCAGTGGCAAAATTTTAACTCTACTGCCTTTTCTCAATTTTCTCTGCTACCTGCAGCCATTTAGCTTACGGAGAAAACTAGTCTTTCAGTTTAGATGGGTCCATCTGAGCACACTGCCCAGAGCCCCTGAGAATTCTCAATGTGTAAAGCATCCGTCATGGCAATGAATTAATTTTCATCAGCATGCTGCTTCACGCCGTCCCTCACTAAAATGAACCCAGTGCAAACAGCCTGCCTGTTAATACTGGGTGGGATTCACATTTGACAGCTCATCTGTTCACACTGCAAGGTATCCATTTAAGCGGCTAAACTGCCTACACTTTTGATTAGGTAACAGTCCACTTACTCAGGCTGCCACTGCATCGTCTTGTTCTGAAAAAAAAAAAAAAATCTGCCTGCTGGATATATTTTTGAAATTCTGCTGTCTTGACCAAGTTTTCAGAAGTGGCATGTGTTGACCTCTGTGTACACAGCACTTGCTGGTCCTCCGCTTTAGTGGTTTTCTTTATTTTTTTATTTTACTTCTGGCTGCTGCAGTGCCCAGAGACATTTAATTTTACAGATCACAAGGAGCAAGAGAACATCATAGATGACAGCGACAAACCGCTGCATATAACTCCCTGTCTTGCCATATTACAGTGAATTTTCAATTGGCTGCATTTCTTGATGGTTTTGGTTCTGTCCTGAACCAACTACCTGTCTAGGCCTTTAATAAACTCCACCCATGGCCTGTTACTGGGTGATTTTACATTTTTCACTATTGGTGTTAAGAAGTATATACCAGTGTTTTAATTCAAATCCTACATCTGTTCAATATCTGTCCGGAGTTTACATATTCTCTAAATGTATGCATTACCTGTATATTTTTTCATACTGAAGACCTCAGTGACTTTAAACATCATAGGATGCCAATTTTGCCACAAGTAAGTACATGAAATGTCATCTCTACTAGATCTACCCCAGTCAACTGTAAGTGCTATTGTTGTGAAGTGGAAGCATCTGGGAGTAAAAACAGCTCACTAACATGGCAAACATCACAAAATCATAGAGCAGGGTCAGCGAGTGCTGAAGTGCATTGTGCATAAAAGATTTAATTGACCACAAATGATTAAGTTTGGGTGAGTGGACAAGTATGGACTGAAATGCACAAGGACCCTGCCCATGGTTGTTTCCTACCTTGTACCAAGTGTGGCTGGGTTAGGTTTCACCCTCAGCAATCCTGAAGTGGATTAAACAGATTTCCTATTATGTTATGTTAGTAGCACAACCATTGGAAATAAATTTACAGTACTTTAAACTATGTGTATATAAAAACTGAATGTCATGTCATTTAGTACTTTATCCTTTGTTGCTTTGTGTTGGACAAATTTAGTGCTAGACTTATTTCTGTGGTGCCCTTTCCAGGGCTATTTGCTGTCTTGCACTCTGTGCTGCCAGGATAGGCTTTGTTCTCCTGCAATCCTGAATTGGGCTGAGTGGGTTTTATGAGAATGAAATGGTACAAGATAAGACTAATTTTGGTGTTTACTAACCACTCCATGTGTCCACACTATTGAGGGAACCAGAAAGCCAATTTTGTAGATGAGAGTCTAGAGCTGCATATAGAGCATTGTATTTTTTGGTGCCTGAATTAAATGTCCAAAACACATATGCAACATAAGATGTGCATGTTTTATAACAGTGGGATGCATTTCTAGCATTTGGCTGGGGTACATGCCCTACCTTGAAAATATTCAACTTTAGGGCAGCATTCCTAGCCGATGGCAATGTCCTGTCACTTTCCTTTACCACAATCCATTTACCCAAATACGTTTGTTGTTACAATCAACAGCATACAAAAAGCAGAGTTCACTTTTATTCTGTGTTGTATGTTTTCTGTAAACTTTTTGGCAGGTGCATTACTTAAGCGTGTGTGTATGAGTGTGCCCTTGGATTGGCATTTCCGTCCACTTTGGTTTTTGTCATGAACCGGATGCTGCAAGTGAAGGCTGTAACTTTCTGTCATCCTCTTTTCCAAAAACTACTTCAAAAAATGGATGGATGGATAAATGAACTTTGTAATTTTTAAGTTTATCTGTTTAGGACCACAACATCCACTTTCTTTTGCTTTGCTTCCACTTTTCAACTGCTCAATATTTGTATGTATTTTTCAAATTAAAATATTTTAATTTACCTAGAGTTAAGCAATTATACACGCTTACTGTTGGAAAATAATTTTTAAAATTTGTAATGTTCACCAAAGTTTCAAGTCATAATCAAAATTAAAAAAAAAAAACTCATTTCTTTATGTATTTGATTTGGAAATTAGATGAGATTAGATTTGATAAACTTTATTAAGATGGAAGTTCAGATGAATAAAGCACCAGAAACATAAAAAACAAGGGTACAGACTCACAGGGCAAACAATACAGTAAATTGATCAATCTGTTAATCTGTCAATCATTCAATAAATTTACATTGTGTAAAAACTTCAAAATGATAAACAGTACGTTGATAGGAAGTATTGAATTGCCTGATAGCAGTGGGCAGAAAAGATACCCTCAGAGGTGGTGCTTAGCACAGAGTGCTAGAATGAGCCCATGGCTAAAAGTGCTTGAAAGAGAACACTTCTTGGAGGGGATTTTTCATGACGATGTCCAATTTTTGCCACCATCTCCCACAGTGTATGTCCTGTGATGGAGTAGGCTTTCCTGGTATGTTTGTTCATGCATTGTGCTTTTTTTGAGCTCAAGTTGAGTGCCCAGGAGAACACAGCGTAGAATAACACACTGGCTACTATAGACTAATAGAAAACCTGAGTCTCCTTGGCAAATACAGTCTGCTGTGGTCCTTCTTGTATAGTGTCACTGTAGTAGCACAGGGATAAGTGTGGCTACCACACATCTCCAGAGTCCTGGTCACTGCATATGGAGGTAGCATGTTCTCTCCCATGTACATCTGCTAAATGTTAATAATAATAGTCCCACACCACGGAGACATGCCTCTTAGGATGATGGATAGCTCTAAATTGGCCCGATGTGATGCGTGAATGAGCTTCATGATGGACTGTCACCCTGTCCATCATACTGTAGGTGACCTGGATTAAGTGGGTTAAATAATGGAAAAAATGGTTTGGCTAAAAGCAATAAATTACTGAGTTGCTTAGGTTATTAAGGCAAGAGACTTTATTTTATATAGTGACTTCCTTTGAATACTAGCCCAAGACCCTATACATAAATTATTTATTGATATATTTAGCAATTGGTGCACTGAATGAGTTTAGTGATTTTTTTTTTTATGTTGCCTCAACAGGCAACCTTTTTTTTTTTTTTTAAATTTTAACATCTTGGCTGCATACCCTTATTATTGCAGGTAATGGTCTTCAACTGTGTCCTTCGCAGCAGTGCATTTCTAGACAGCGAGATATTATGCCTTATAACTACTGGTTGTTCTTCATGAACCTTTAAAATGTAATTGTGATCACTGAAACAGTTCTTGCTTTCTATTTCATATTACGAAAGTCATCTTATCAGTGCTCCCCTTGGAGGCTTTGTGTAGTTTTTCACCAAAACTAAATCAAAATGATTTGTTCCTTATTTTTATTTCTGTCTCATGTAATCTTCACACACCGGGCATCTAAGCTCAGAGCAGACCACTGACCTGGTCCATTTGATATTCAAGCGTTAACTGCTAGTGAATATATAAAAGCACATTTTTTGATACAGCATGCATATGGGGGGCTAAGAAAACGTCCACCTATCCCGTTTATTCTTGTTAACTTAATTTGTTATATTTGTTTGTGTATTGATTAATTAAGATATAGGTTCAAGCAACAAAAATTAAATACTGTATAATAAGGTATGTGAAATGGTGGTGTTTTATATACAGTACTGCAAAGCAACATCACATATTCAATACAATTTTTTAATAGAAGTGACAAGCCCCATCTGTTCAATTCAAGATTTTATTAAATCTGAGAATATTTTTTTTCCAAATATGATCTTCCACTTGCCAAGTTTAATCTACCTCCCATTTTCATGAAGGCTCTGTTTGTTGAATTCAGCACAAACTGTAAAATGTTTTTTATTGTTAATTTACAAAAAAGAAAAAAAAATGAAATTACGGGTATGTAGGATGCAAGTAGGATAGCAAAATTAATGCCCTCTGTGTTCGCTGGTGCCTTTTAATTTGTCATGCAAGTGTGTCTTCAATTGAAGTCCAAAACATGGGTGCCATTATCCAGTATACTGAAAGCATTGGGGTGATGAGGTAATACACCTTTCCTCTTTTAGGCTCTACCTACTGGATTGCTTTTAACATTTAGTTCACAGATTTCTGCTGTTTTTTGTGAAATGCATAAAATGTTAAATCCTTCTCATCTTATGCCATATACCTTCCTAATTTTAAAGATACTGTAAATGCAATGCCGCTATGACTGAATTTAGGTTAAAATTCCTTTAATGCACTAATGTCTAAGCCAGATTTTTCCCACTTTTATTTCAATTAAAAAGTAAATGCACACAGTAGAAGCAAAGCTCACTATATTTGTCAAAAACATACACTAAATAGCCATAGGTTTGTGGACATCTGGCCATTACACCTATTTGAGCTTGTTGGACATCCTATTCCAAAGCCATGGACATGAAAATGGAGTTGGCTCCCCAACTTGCAGCTATAACAGTCTCCTTCTTTTCAGAAGGCTTTCCATAAGATTTTGGAGTGTGTTTGTGTGGAATTTGTGCCCATTCAGCCAAAAGAGTATTTGTGAGGTCACATACTGATGTTGGACAAGAGGACCTGACTCACAATTGGTATTCTAGTTCCTCCAAAAAGTGTTCAAAAGGGTTGATGTAAGAACTTTTTACACAGGCCACTCAAGTCACTCCATATTTTTATGGACCTGTCTTTGTCCACAGACCACAGTCATGCTGGAACAGGAATGAGCTTTCCAAACTGTTGCCACAAATTTGAAACCACAGAATTGTCTAAAATGTCTTTGCATGCTGTAGCATTAATGGTACCTTTCACTGGGACCAAGGGGCCTAGCTCAGACCCTGCAGAAAAGTCCTCGACCATTATCTCTCCTCCACCAAACTTTACAGTAGGCACTATGCAACCTGGAAGGTAGTGTTCTCCTGGCATCTGTCAAACGCAGGGTTGCCCATCATACTTCTACAACTTGATTGCAGTATGCTTCATCACTTTAGAGAACACATTTCTACTGCTCCAGAGTACAGTGGCGCATTACACCACCCCAACCTATGCTTGTCATTGCGCATAATGATCTTAGGCTTGTATGCAGCTACTCAGTATTGGAAACCCATTTCATGAAGCTCCTGATTCGCAGTTCTTGTGCTGATGTTGCTTCCAGAGACAATTTGGAGCTCTGTTGTGAGTGATGCAAAACAGGATAGGTGAATTTGATGCACTTTGCACTTCAGCACTTGACAGTCCCGCTCTGTAAGATTGTGTGACCTACTATTGCTGAACAGCTGTTGCTTCAATACAATTCCAATTCAAAATATTTGCACTTGCAGATCTACCAGTTCAGAAGTTTCACATACTGAATGATGGCAAAAGTGGCATCCTATGAGAGTGCCATGTTTAAAATCACTGAACTGTTCAGTATGACCCATTCTGCTGCCAATGTTTGACATTGGAGATTGCGTGGCTTTGACAATAGGTTTGGCTGAAACATCCAACCTCGATAATATGGAGGGGTGTCCACCTTCTTTTTTGACATATACTGTAGTGTAAATCCTTGTTATTCTTTACTGTAGTAATTTCAGTTTTTGCAGCACCTATGCAGACCCTAATTACACAAAGATGTAGCATGGCAACAACATTATAGTTCTGTGCTTATGTCCTATACAACAAAAGACCGCAGGTATGAATGCAATGAAGCATAGCTTGGTGGCGCCTGATTGGCCTTGACTGGATTGTTTGTTCTTGAACTACACAGCAGGTTGGTAAAAGAAAACATTTGAGATTCTTGACTGAGACAGCTGAACTGCACGTAGCCAGGTTGTTTCGTCAGCCTCTGCAAAAGTGACATCATTCCCCCCATGGTGTTTAAGCACACAGATATGCCCGTGCAACACTGGTGTGTAATGGGCTTGACTATGGAACTTTGACAGAGCTGTGTGCTGGAGTTATTGTTTTGCTGCTCAAGCTTTGTTTTTAGCTGAACAAGGACCCAAGAGAGGGAATATGCTCAGTGTGCCTTCACTGAAGTGGGGCAGGACCTGAATTTCCTGACACCACTGTAAATGTGCATTTAGAAATTACAATTACAGCTTAGTATTCATTTAATACAATTATTAAGAATATGTGTGGTAAAATAAAAGGCCATGTACTGCTTGGAGTGCATACCTTCTCACCATAACCTTATACTTTAGACTGATTTGAAGAATTTCCCCTTGGGGGACAAGTAAAGATTCTATCTATCTATCTATCTATCTATCTATCTATCTATCTATCTATCTATCTATCTATCTATCTATCTATCTATCTATCTATCTATCTATCTATCTATCTATCTATCTATCTATCTATCTATCTATCTATCTATCTATCTATGATATAGTGCCTTTCTTTCTTTCTTTGCAATTTGTGTAGTTTGAAGCGTTGTATTTCTCATTTCCATGTTAGTTTAGATTAATATTGCATTACACCTTCCTTTGTTATACTCCCCGAGTCATACTTCCGTATTCTTTGATTCAAACATGGCCCATTCACTTTCTAAGTTTATCTTTATCCGCTTATTAATTTATCGATTTATTTATTTTTTACTAGCTTTAAGTTTTACTCTGCTGGCCATGCTCTCTTTCTCAGGGGGGGGTGGTTGATTTGTTTTCAGTCCTATTTTTGTAAAAATTGATCTATTTGTATGGAATGTTGTGCGATTGCAATAAAATAAAAATAAAAAAAAGACTGATTTTCTTTTCTAACTTGTAGTGTGTAAATATATCCCATGATGGACTGTTGCCCCATTCTGGATTAGTTCTTTAATAATGGAAAGGTAAACTATAACCCTGCAAATGAAATGGTGAGTTCAGAAAATGTATAATCGACCTTCATTCTTTTCATTTGTGCAGCCGCAGTATGTTGGCTTTATTTATTCCCTGTATTTTCTTTAAATGGTGTAATTGTTTTTTAAATAATTGTTGATTACAGGCCTCTCTCTGTAGTTCAGAGAGCATGAAACAGAGCTGAGAAGTCGCTTTTGTTTGGTTAAGGAAGCAGTGTCTGCAGCAGGAGCCTCATCAAACGTGTGTCTCATTTTTACCCGATGCCTCAACAAAAAAACTGTGCTCAGTATGTGCTATGTCGATTTCTGAGTAAACTGTTTACTTGTCCCAGACTGCTGTGGGCAAATCTATCTAGGCTGAGAAGCAGGAGGCAGCATCCCGTTTTTTTATGTCAGGACCTTTTTTTGACAGCACAGTAATTATTTTTTAGTGTACAGTATGAATTTGTATAAAAATAAAAAATTATGTTTGAGGCTTAAATTTAATAACAAAAAAGGATAGAAGTAGGAGGTCACAAATAATTAAATGCTCTGTTTTTCCCCCATGTTTCTAATACACAGAAGAAACTAAAACGCGTAGGCAGCCAATCCACAAACTAAGCAAAGACGTACTTCACATTGATTCATCTCTAAACAACAGGTACAATGGACTCTGTAAACAAATATTTTTTATTTTCACACCCACTCTTATCTTGGGATCCTCCTGGTAACATTTCCTCTTAGCTTTACCACAACTTAAGCACATAACCTGTCTTTTTGGGAGGCAGGTTTATTCCAGGATTCATTGCCAAAGTGTGCATCAGTATGGCGAAGGTGTGGTGAAACTCTAAACGATAACGCCTTTATATTCAAGATATATTAGAAACTTAGGGCATTTTATTTGAAGATGAATAGTTTGAAAGGTATTAAAGTTATTTTCATTATTGCTAAAATCATTTTGGCAAAAAAACGCATGTTTGTCACTTTTGGTGTTTTACTTTAGTCAAATCATCAACTAACCCTTAAATATACATTTATCTATTTATTATGCCCTTCTGTCCATCCATTTCCAGGATCGGGGAAGCTGGTGCCCATGCCAACAGCACTGGGTGCAAGGCGGTAAAAGACCACAAGCAGAGTGACAGCCTAACTCACGCACACAAATTGTTACGGGAACAATTTACAGTCACTAATAAAATCATTCCTTTATTGTTATTTTTTCCACCCCAACTGTGGCAAATATGAAAGACACTTCATTTCAGAAAAAACTTCACCCCATTTTCTTTATCATTTTACTGGCCCTTTTTTTTTTTTTTTTTTTTTGAGTCATACACTTCATTTCGTAAATCTTGCTGTTCCTCTGAGCGATTTCATTTGTTGGGATCGTTAACAGTTACAAAGCATTTACATTTAATCCAAGCTGACTTACAATTACTTAATGTGATGATTGTCTTCATTTTAATGTTGGTAAACTTTAACAAGATTAGGCATACTTGTGCATCTGTAAAATTTCCAGTGAATTAAAAAAGAGTTGCGTTGCAGCCGCCTGTCCATTAATGCTGTTTGGTAACTAAATCGTTTATTGTAAAGAGTTCACTTATTGCAAAAGTAAATGAATTCTGATTGGCCTCCCTGTTTTACATTGTTCACAAATAAGCAGAATTAATTTCAAGCTTTCCCATGTACCTTAAACATAGTCTGCTGCTCTGCAGCTTCTTTGTATTATGTAAAGTGCACCATATTCTTACTTTGGAAACAAAAATTAGTGACCAATTTCGGACAGTGCGGGGGGAAAAGAGAGCATAATGTCTAAATCAGTGAATGTAGCCCCTGTGTTTCTATGGTCTGTTCTACTGTACCCTAAATTACCCATTTTCTCTCAGCCACCTCAAAATGATCCAGACTTGTGATGGTTGGCCCACATACTTTAAACCCGCTTTTCCTTAATAAAGTGGCTTGCTGACTAAAATGCCAAAGGTAGGAGTGGGAAGCATTTGTTTAGCACTAGATTCCTTTTGAAATGGATGTTTTGTTTTGAAACACTGCCAGGGGAATATGTAAAAATCTATCTTCCCACAATTTTTCCTCCCCAACATTAGTCAATTATCCCAGCCCAGCAATCTGGTGTCTTATATTTTCAGCATGGCTAAAATTCTCCTTTGGCTTTGTACATCCTTCTGTTCAGTGAACCACATTTCAGTGATTTGGCCTAGCAGTGAAGTGTGCATATCTAAATAGAAATTGCTGTCTGTCTTTCCAGGGTGAGGGGTTCCCCTTTAAATCCCCTGACTAGGTTTACTGGCTCTCATTTTAATAGCAAAACTCAAAGAGACTGGAGCAGACAAGCTGCCTTGTCAAAGGGCCAGTACCTACCCAGATAGAAATGGCTGAAAAGCTGAGATAGGCGACACTGCCAATGCATCTGTATATGTTCAAGCCATTTTTGTGATCGTTTTTTCTTAACGTAATCTTGTCAATGTTTTTTAATGCATGTGTAGTGTTAAATCTGTTATGAGATGTTAAAATGCAAAGCACTTTTGATCAGTGAGCCGGTGAACAAATTCACTCACAGAGAGTGTTCCAGTGAGAAGTGCAGAAAGGGAGAAATGTGAAATCAAGAGTGAACAACCAAAGCAAGTAAGCAAGTCCTTTAGGAAGGGATATTTGTAAAGGGACAAAGCTTTAGGACTGTTCTAGAGGGAATGGCATATAGAAGTGACTACATTTAGAGGAGAGAGAGCGATTCATGGGAAAAAGAAAAAAAAACATAAAAAAACCAAAAGATAAAATGTTTGAAATAAAGAGTGAAACCATTGGAGAACAAATTATAGTATTTAAGACAGGAAATTTAGGTAGAATAGATTGTTGCTGACATCCATCATCAGGGTGGCGCACTATCAGTATTCAACTTGGATGCACTGTCACCAGCTTCAGAAATAATTTTATATTTGCCTATAGCACTGTCTCTAGCAGCACCAGAGTATTGATTTTTAAATTTACTTTAATTCAGTGCTCTTAGAGGAAGCGTCAGGGTAGGTAATGATAGGCTGATGCAGTCTAGTCTTATCTATGATTAGTAGTATTCACAGGTATACATTGCTTTTTACTGCACTTTATTCATCCCATTTTCTACACTAGGCTCTAAATGCCTACAAGCAATTGGGGCCTTTATGATGGACTGTAGATTCCAGGGAAATCCTAATCTCACACACATGCTTTGCATGTTTGAATTTCTTTTTAAACTCGTTTCACACTCATTTTTGTTTACCATGGATCCGCTGCATTTTGGTCGAATGGATTAATCTTTCATTAATTTTATTAGTTACACTGCTGTGGATTGACCTGTTGTTTAATATGTACAGTATATATAAAAAATACTGCGATTAACCAATTCTGTTGTTCTAACCTTGCTGATGGTGGATGCTAATGCTACAGTTTTTTTCCTTTGCCGTTACGCTTTGCAAACAGTATGAAAGCAAAGGCTGGAGGGGTACTGGAAAGTCAACCATTCTAGTTATTTTGGTTACATGTTGCTTTTGCCCAAATGTAGTCAAGCATCTATTACTACTTTAACACTATTTGTCGTCCCCATTCCTGCTGCCATTACTGTAAAAAGCTTCCTTTTAAGGTATACACCTTTTACATATCCTTAATTTGTTTGTATGGCTTCTGTCGCAAAGAACTTGAAAAGGCTTTGATGCGATGTAAAGCTCAATTCTGCCATCAAATTAAACATGAATGAGTTCAAAGAAATGACTGTGATGCACATAACCTGATCTTTGCAAACTGAAATACAAAGCTGCACTTTATGATACTGTATTTTATGATATATGCCTTGTAGTGAACAATTTTGGTCACTCCAAATGCTTGTTTGTAAATATTTGGATACAATTGAAGACAGAAGAATATCAACCAAGTAAATCTAAATAAATATTAGTCATTGCCATTTGTGAATACTTCTCCAGATTTTTGAATTGCTGTAAATTCTTCATATCCTGCCTGGCAGAGGTATCATGAAAAGACCTCATGAACTATGTAGCATTCGCTGCAATCACTCCAAACCTCTCGCTTAAAGTCATTCAGACTTGCACATACACAACATAACGGTGGTCCATGATGAGGTCTAAACTTCCATTTATGCAGCTTACAGCTATGCGTTTAGCTCCCCCCTCACCCCAACCCCAACTTACAGATTTCATACAACATTTCTCCAATCAAATATTTGGCAAATAGATGTATTTTTTTTTGGCTGAAAACCTCTCCATTTCAGTAATGCTGTACCTTATTTTAGCAAGCACATTGCTTGTCCCTAAACCCATTTAATCTTGTAGGTAATTCATTCAAATATTGTGAAGGAAGAGGAGCTCCTACCTTGTGTGTCTACTAGCAGCTGGCTTCTGCGTTACTGACTCATTCAATTAGCTTTTTCCAGGCATCCAAGGCAAAAAATATGAAAATTGGAAATAATTTAAATCCTGTTAGATCTGTGCTCAGTTCTCCACTGTGGCAGAGTGTACATTACCCCCTGTCAGTTCTAAGCCTTTAACCCACTGACATATCTATATACGTAACAAACTGGGAAGAATCCAAGGTAGAGAGTGGATCCAGAATCCATGCCAAAAAGAGAGCGAAAGGGGGAAGAAGGAGGAATTTTAAAAAAAAAAAAAAAAAAGGAAAAAGACAAGGAATTCCAAGCAGGCAATGCTCTCCTCAAATCAGCACTATGATGATCCCTGCAGCAGGGAGAAGCGGTAGTTTTGTTGACAATGACTGGAGGGCTAGCGTGACAGTAAGTGACAGAGGGGGCTGTGAGATTTTGTTGGAATAGTAATGAGGTTCAGCTGTGCTGCCTTCTCTCGTCGCCCAGTGCTGAGCTCTCGTGCAGCTTCCGTCTCTGCCTTGATGGAAGTAGCTTATTTTGTTGATCGGAGCCTTCTCCGTTCTCTCTCTCTCTTTTTTTCCCTCCCTCAATCTTTAGCATGTGCAGCTACGTGCATCTTTGCGCTGCCAAGCAGTTTCCTAGCTGAACTCCGTGCGTGGTGACAAGGGAGTCAGCTTGAAGACAGTATGTGAGATCACTCACTGCCTGGACTCCGGTTTGCTGGTGGATTGGGGAAGGAGGGGAGGGGGAGAGTCTGTGTGTGTGTGTATGTGTGTGTGTGTGTGCGCGTCTGTGTGTGTGTGTCTGTCTGTGTGTGTGCGAGGGAGAGCAATGAGAGAGAGTGCCTGATAGAAGGGAGGGGTAGTGAAAAAAGGAGAGTAGGTACTGGGTACGAAGAACAAAGAGAGAGGAGGAGGAAAAAATGGATGGAGGAGAAACATTTTAATGTACAGATCAACAGTCAAATGTTATTTTCTTTTCTCACTGTGAACCAGTTGCTTGCAGGTGTGTCGCTAATTAGTCTGCATCACCTCCCGCATTTAACACCTGTTTACAAGTCGCATTCAGCACTGCCTGTCCTAAAACCTGAGAAATCTACAATAAATTTGCACTAAACTGCTTATCCTAGTGTGTTACTGCTATTTGCTGAGGTCTTCCTAAGGTTCGCCCATGGATCCCAACACTATCACAAGTGCACAATTTGAACAAAAATTGAGTTTGGATTGCAATTATGAGTATTGGCATTGACCTCTATATCAATTTATAACAGTGGTATTGTTCATGCTGCCCATCTGCAGGTTCACACACACACCACAGTTAAGAGATGAGAACAATCAGTGACAAACAGTTACAAAAATGCCAGACATTTCATTAGATTTAAAAAAGTTTTGTCATCCTGCTGAACTGCTGACTGTCTCAACCTTATAAGTACATACAAGTGATTAAAACCGAACATTAAGTAAGACAGTGCCCATCCCCTATGGAGTAAAATTCAAAAGAGTTTGTGTTCTACATGGCAAATTTGCCAGGCCTCCTCTTTTATATTGTGTGCATTCTTGGTCTCCATATCAAAAGAGGAACATACTAAAAGCTACTAGAATTATTCAAGGATTATAGAAAAGATCCAAAAAGTTGGCATATTGAAATCTTGCAAAAATAGATTAAATACATACTAGGTACAACTGTAAATAAGAAATAGAATTTAATTCATCCATTAATCTATTTTGTAGACCCACTTGATTAGATTCAGGATCCTAGGCAACATCATGGGCTAAGCAGGAACTAGCCCTAAATATAGGAAATGTCAAAAAGTGCCAAGTGCTACATGTGGGCATCAGGAGCACTAATTACCAGTATAAAATGAGAGACACTGTCCTACAGTAAGCAGCCTTTGAGGAAGATTTAGGCATTTATGTTGACATGATATTTTCATCATCTAAGTAATGTGCAGAAGCAATTAAAAAGGCAAAAATATATTTAGCTATATCACAGAAACTGTTGAATATAAATCAAAGGACATTATGTTCAGACTATATAATGCAGCAGTGAGATTGCATCTTGAGTATTTTGTGCAGGTCACCATGCTATAGAAAAGACTTTGCAGCACTTGAAGCCATAGAGAAGAGACAACACGGTGGATCCTAGAACTCCGACAGACTCAGTCTAGATTTGAGGAGTCCATATGGGGACCTAATCCAGGTCTTCAAAATTCTAAAATGCATTGATAAAGTAGATCCAGCCAAATTCTTTCAGCTTAAGGGTAAATCATGTACTTGAGGACATCAGTGGAAATTAAGGGGATGTGCATTTAGGGCTCAAACCAGGAAGCACTTCTTTACACAAAGAGCTGGAATCTGGAACAGATATGTAGTTGAAGCAGAAATCTTAACAACCTTTAAGAATTATCTGAATGAGGAGTTGGAATAGCTTAGCTATTAGCTAAACAAACAAGCCTAAAGGACTGAATGATCTCTTTTCCTTTGTCAAATTTCTTATGTTTTTAAGAATCAGGGAACCGGATGAAATTAAATTCAGTGGTTGAATGGATATATACTGTAAATGAAAATCAGTGTATGCTGTTGCTTCGAAAGTTGGGTTTATAGTAGAACCAACCTAAGTGTTAGAAAAATACTCTTTTCCCCAGTGGATTATAATTTATTGGAACTATTTGCTCACTTGTTAAGGCAGAAAGCATTCCTTCAGATTTTGATTTAAAATTGCTTTAGAGCAAGGATGTAAGTCTTAGCTTTTTCTACACATCAACCTTAGGAACTCCTTTAATGTGGATAGTGGCATCCTTTTATATGTTCTACAACTCTTTGATGGTCAGAAAATAAAAGTGATGGTCATTATGAACAATGCTGCACATCCACTCCCTGACATGCTATTATTAACTGATAAATGTGGTGTTCTTCAAGCCAAAGTTATTCGTAATCATGATATATATTCATTTTTCACGTGAAATTGTGTCCTAAAGTATAGCGTGTTTTATATATATTTAAAAATAACTAGCCTGCGCTTATATTTTGTAATGGGGCTAATGAGTACTTGGTTCCCAATGTGGAAAAAAAGTCTTAAAATGTTTAAGCCAGAAATGTGAAGTAATCACTTGTTCCTAGAGATTGCACACATATTGCAAAGCAGCATATCCATGTCATTTTAAGACAGAAAAAAAGCAAAACAGTTTTATAAGATTCAGGTATTTTAAAAGGAGACTAGTTGTGTGCTTGACTTCCTCCATGCCAATCTTTCCAAGCCAGGATGTGGATTCAGTTCGGAAGGTCCTTGCCTTGCACCATTATTGATATTGACTGTTAATTGTAGTCTCTATTCTGTGCACAATTAGACAATAATTACTGAAAAAAGTCACACGGATCACTTACATTCTTTCACTATATGGAAGCTTGTTTTATTTTGCAAAGATGCTACCTGCTGCTTCTGGAATGATAATGCATGCATGTGCTTCGGTGGTCTAGAAAAAGAAATGCCAAATATGCAGGTAGCATGCAATTAAGTGACAAGAATTGAACAGACATGATAAGCATGTTTTAATAAGGTTGAATTTTGTATGTTTAGTACAGATGTTTTAAGATAGGCATAGTGGTGGTGCAGAACTGTTATTCCTGTTTCAGTGCCAGGTTCTGCATGGAGTTTGCATGATCTCCAGTTGTATCTACAGATTGATTGGCATTAGTGTCAGTAAATTTACTAACTCAGAAATTATCTCCTCTGTTCTTTTATTACCTAATCTTCAGTAAGAGCTACTAATCATGTTTTTATTGTGCATATGCACGCCATGCCACAAAATGTATTACATACAGACAGGCTAACTATTTTAGAAATCTAAAGCTGTTATTAAACATACTTTGCAGTATAATTAGTTCACTTCAGATTTATTGTTATTTGTACAAAGTACTATATGTGTTCTTTTTCGACACACTTCCACCTGGCATGAATTTCACTCCATAGGCTATGTAAAATAACAGCACAGAATGTAACAGGCGAAAAGCAGGCACCATTTAGGAAAAATAATCATTATAAATTGAGGGTGCATCTGTCTATTGTTACAAGCCAAGGCAGAACATAACCACTAAAGAAAGAGAATTAAAAAAACAAAAGTAAGAAAAAAAGAATATAATTTGACCAAAACTGGGGGTTGTCATAACTCTACTCATGACTCCCTCTGAGAGCAGACGAGCAAGCATGAAACATTCTTTCCTTGAGAATGTAGTACCATGAATGTGTGATGAAAGTCATTATTTTCAGTTGACTTTTGTTGCAATGAGAATTGAAGCAAAATGACTTAGTTTATTGAGTAACCGTACAGGATATAATATGCAAACTGGAGTTCCCTGTGTTTATATTGTGAACGCTGGCCCCGGCACAGACAGACGGACAACATTTTCGCACCCAACACACTTTTATTTACACTATGTACAATAATATAAAAGTCTCGTGCACTCACACACCCCAGTGCCTCTTGCACTGATTCCCCCAAGTCCAGGGCCCTCAGTCCTTGTGCCTTCCTGGCCGCCTCCAGTCCTTCCACAAGCTCAGTCCTTCTGCCTCCCGACTTCCACCGCTGACTGGAGGGAGGCGGCCCCTTTTATGGGGAGCCGGATAGGCACCAGCTGCTTCCCGGCACTTAACGGTGGCCACACCCCTCTGTGGCGGAAGTGCCGGCTGCGCACCCGGAAGCCGTCCGTGTCTCCCCGGTCGTCTTCCCCCCGGCACTTCCTGGTGTGGCGGAAGTGCCGGGCTCCCGGAATAAACAGGCACTGGGGCGCCGCCTGGCGGTGGCCACGGGTCCCTACAGGGCTGGGCTTCCAAGCCCTGTACCCGAGGCCCCCTGCATAACCAGGACGGACGCCCC
Organism: Polypterus senegalus; assembly: GCF_016835505.1. Classification (NCBI taxonomy): domain Eukaryota; kingdom Metazoa; phylum Chordata; class Cladistia; order Polypteriformes; family Polypteridae; genus Polypterus; species Polypterus senegalus. The sequence continues at coordinate 10,153,570 of NC_053161.1, read as the reverse complement.
ACTCGGTCTGGAGGAGGCACTCGCCTCCTCCGGTCCTCAGCGTCCCGGCGGGCTCCAGCCCCAGCCGAGGTCCGTACGGGATAAACCGGCATCGGGGCGCCGCCTGGCGGTGACCACGGGCCCCTACAGGGTAGGGCTTCCATGCCCTCGACCCGTGGCTCCCAACAGAACCAGGACGGACGCCCCCTCGCGGTCTGGAGGAGGCACAAGCCCTCCTCACGTCCTCCTGGGCTGGAGCCCGGCCGGGGACCACAATATATACACTAGGAAAGAAACAGCATTCGAAAACCTTTAAGTGAGTCATCTTCAAATTATAGTCAGGATCTATTGATAACTGTCCAACAAAGTCTTTTGAGGTTTTTAATGAGTTTTCCTTACAGTGGGGATATGTAATCAGATTGACTGGGTCAGTCACAGAGGTGCAAATAGTCCTCATTTTTGGTGATAAAACTCTTTCTGTAATGTGTTAAATGTTAGCATCAGTTTAACTTCCCATTCGTTTTTCTCCTGCTGTGTCTTGAAGTTGCCCATAAGCACCATGACTTTAAAATCCTGCTCACAGCGTCCGTTGCTGTTGAAGTGAGCTCCTATAGGAACGTCGCTATTGTCATGCTTAATGTAGAACCTGTGTGAATTCATTCTTTGTGTGTTTGTCCAGTTTCTCCCATATGGTGGGCAGTGTTCATACACAGAATTAGGTAGACCTGCAGGACAATGATCCCTTCATGCAATGCTCTTGGCGGTGTGGTATAATTACACAATCTGTATTATAAATATGAGCACACATTTTACATATTTTCTTTAGGCAGGGAGATGTACCATTCTCTGTTGGTTCTATCAGGGAGCTTTGGACAGTTAGTTGCTGCTGCTGCTGCTTGTCTATATTTCAATAGGGGAGGTTCTAGGAATACATCTGTCAACGTGTCATCATTGTTTAGTATTGGCTGAATTTCTTTTATGCTTTTGCTGTCAGAAACGTGCAAAGCACATTTTATTAAATTTATTTATTTGATACTTCAAATTGGACAAATTTCATTTTCAGTTTAAGGGTTTTTTTCACATTGGGACCATGGTACCCATTAACACCATTATCAATGGGCTCCATTATGCCAATGGCAACACACCTTTAAAATGCTTCACTGTGACTGCTTTTTTAATCTTTACCTAAGTTAGAAGGTTTCTTTACTTTAATTAATTCTGCCTTATATTTGAAAGCCATTGTTGTTGTTTGTTATAATAAGTATGTATTTATTGAGCTTCTATAAAAATTATCTATCTATCTATCTATCTATCTATCTATCTATCTATCTATCTATCTATCTATCTATCTATCTATCTGTTTTTCTTATTTGTTTGTTTGCCAATTTTACAGGTATTGGATTATTTTAACATTGTTTAAATATTTACTTTATACTGTAATGCTTTCCTAATTTTCATTAAAATGTGTAATTTATAAATGCCATGGTAGACTTGTACCACATCAAAGGTTGTTTCCGGTCTCACAACCATTGCCCTGCAATCTATTATTGCTTTAAATAGGTTTGTAAACGTTATTTTATTAGAGACTTGATGCTCACTACACATATGTACAGAAGGGAGCAGCTTAGCCAATCGGCCATCCTATTAATTGGCTGCAAGAAATGAAAATCTCTTATTTTAAATTGAAGTAAAATCAAGCCAGTTGTACATGTGTCCCATTAACATGTCTTCTGAATAGGAATATGGGTGATTGGTCATTGTGGCCTGCCAGTGCTCAAGTTAAGGACCCATGTTTTAGAGATCTCTTTCTATTCAAAGAGCTATGTTGAACTCAATACTCTACTCATTTTCTTATACTATTATGGATATGCCTAATATTCAAGAAAGACTTGCCATTTTGGGCCCACTGTTAGCCTCTTCATTGGACAGAATTCCCTGCTGTAGATGTTTTGTTCAGTTTCTTTCATTTTCACACAAAGACTACCATCTTTTTCTGGCCACATGTCTGCTGGGAATGATAAGCTTACCTGTATTAACAGTCACTTTAACAATGCAGGGCATATTAAAGGGCATCATGATCGGTTCATTTGTATCACATCACCTCTCACCAGCCCAGTAGATTAAAGTTTCTGGTGTTATAGCTGTTTGTGATAAAACACAGCTGCCAGAATAAAGGGAAAAAATCCTGTGCTCCAGGGCCCCCACAGCATACAGCTGGATGATGTGGCTGAGGTAGACATTGCAAAATGAGACCGTTCTTAAGCATACAATAGCTAACAGCTCTGATTCAAAGCCGCAACACCATAAGAGAACCAATGACTTTGCCACTTGCTTATGTCATGCTGATGTGGACATTGACAACTTTTTAGAATTGTAAAAGCTTCCTCTCTTGAAATTGCATTGGGTCTCTCTCCTGTGGCATCAATTTATCCAAATTTAAATAGAAATCGAATTGCAGAGAGCAAAAAATAACAGAACTGAAGAATGTGTTTGAGAGAGATGTTGCAATTTGCTGTTTTTTTCTTTTTCTTTTTTTGGAGAGTGGGGGCTGTATGGAGAAAAGCGCCTGTGTTAAGAAGAGTGAGAATGTCTATACGGCCAGTGTCAGAGTGATTCTGTATTGAAAGATAGAGAGTGTCTGTATTAGGGGGAGAGAGAGAGAGGGAGAGAGACTGGAAAACGAGTTGATTCTTCAGCAGTCTCTGTTGAGACAGGCCAAACACAGGCTATGAATTTTAACTAAGCTGTCTCCCTAGTCTGAAAGCAACCTCTAGAACTGAACCAGAGAGAGAGAGCACAGGGGGTTGCAGACCTCTTTTCCTGACCCGTGGCCAGGAGACTTTGATGTTGCATTGGAATCAATGAACTCCTCAAAGAAGGATCTCCAATGCCCATGTAACACTGCCGGGGCCTGTTAACACAATCATAAAATTGTGACTCGGGTGCAGGCTACAGTGTTTGAGATTGCCTTTTCTTTGCACAAGTTGGTGTTTTGAATGAATACCATTTAAGGATAAGGCCTTAAATTTTGGATACATTCTGTGGTAGAATTGAATATAGTTTTTTTGTGTTGTATTGACACTGTGACCCAGAGGCTATATGTAACCTCGTATGTGAAGTCCAAGAATGTTTATATATAACAACAACAATAAAAACAAGAAGATCAGAATGTGCTCAAAGCATAAGCACATTTATCCCTGCTTTATGGATTAATGAAATGGGTCTGCCTGTACTTCTCTGTTCAATATCCGTTATCTTTTTGGTGCAAAAGGTCATTATTGAGCTGCCATTACTCCTTACCCTGGGCAGTACATATAGGAAAAAATACCAAGTAACCACTTTACATGCAACACAATAAGATTTATTTTTAACTGATTGAATGTTGAATTTTTCATCTTTATATGAAAAAAAAGTTCAAAGTCTTCTGAGAGTACTCATCAATAGTCTGCTGTTAGATCATACAGGGGTCATGCACCCTAATTAAAGACTCACTTAGGATTTAATAAGCAGCCATTGTATGAATGGGAGGAATATGAACTGAGTTATATTGTTGTTCTTCGACATACGTCAAAAATGAAAGATCATCATTGCATTCAGCCAGCCCTTCCTTGTCAGTGTGCAACCCTTTGAGAGGGTGCTTTTTTCAGAAATGGATACACACAGCTATTGACACCATAGTACTATGGTGTTTGACTTACCTGTACCGTATGTATAATTGTGCTGAGTGCTCGAGGCTTTTAAAATGGAAGGAGCTCTATAAGGATACTTTGTTGTGAACTAGTTTGCTCATGGGGCTCTCGTGTGATTCTCAACTTAACCACTGTCTTAGTGGAGTCTACAAGTTCTCCCCTTGTCTGTATGGATTTTCTCCAAGCACTTGGATTGCCTGCCATATCCTGAGAATGTGTGAGGTGATTTGGCAGCTCTGTTTTCCATATATGAATGAAGTCCCCAGCAATGGACTAATGCCTGCTTCAGGAATGGCTTGTGCCTAGTGCAGCTGTTGAAGGCTGTGGCAGCTCCCCCTATATTCTGAACTAGACATAATGGTTTAAAATTTGATAAATAAATAGTATTGAACAAAAAGTTTTTGCATGCATAAGATGTCCTAACTTATTTTAAGTTATTTGGAAAAAAAATATGAATTGTGGGCTAATTAAAAACACAATCAAAGATGTGATCATATGTAAAGTCTTTCTTTGTCGTTGTTAGTGTAATGGTCATTGTCTAGGTTTAAAGTGGTTATTGGAGCAGATATTTTTATGACCAGATATATTTACTGATGCCATGCTTCTTTAATTGCCCTTTACAACATCAAAGAGGGATGGTATCCTAATTCCAACCCACACATCCCAGGGGTAAGTGAAGTGGTTATAAATTTTTTGAAAATTGGAAAGTTCACACAAGGATTGCTACTTGTAATTGCATTCTTTAAAACCGTTGAAAAAAGTCACCCCATCACTTTTACAATTATAATTTTTTTCTAGGTTTCTCTATTAAATTTAGTTTAAAAAATGTTGGTGTTCCAAAGTTATATTTAGGTATAAGCCTTAGTCTTTTATTATTTTTCATTCACGTTAATTCTACGTTTTCTGTTGAGGTTGTGGTGTCAAGATGCTGATCTATACAGACCAAACCATCCCATTCATGACAGCTTGTTTAAAGTCCACCCATGTAATTACCTAATGCTTCCAGGGTACTTATACAATCTCTCTAGTGTGTCTTGGGTTTGGCCCAGGTCTTCTCCCAGTGGGCATTGCTTTGTACACATCCTGTGCAAAGGTGCTGCCTACTAACTGCATACTTTCTTAATCTAGAGAGGTAGTAGTTATATTGCAAGGTCCTCCAGTTATTGCTGAGCTCTTTGTCCTATCACAGAGATCATATCCAGCTAATCTGTGAAGGAACCTGATTTCAGTTGGTTTTTATTTACGATATCATACTTTCTGTCATTATCCAGGGCTTCTGATTGTAGGTGAGGATTGCAATGTAGACTGACTGAAACCTTTGTCAATGAACATAGCTCCCCATCATAGTCTGGAACAGCACCAGTAAAACTGCTCCTTATTTACAAATATTCAGTTAATGCCATTATCACTTCTTTCCTCACTCATAAACAAGTGGAACAATTCAATTTATTGTAAACATGGAAGTTGAATTGACATTTCCTTTATCGATAAAAAGTGTGTTTTACATGTCAAGTTCATGTACCTGTCATGAGCATTGCCATCTCTCTTTCATTACTTAAAGTGTACATTTGGTATATCACAAACATGGCATATATGCATTTGACATACAAAACTGTTCTAAAGTTAAGTGTTTTCTATAATTTTAAAAAATAAATTGCCACCCCTGGCATTTTATAATTGGTGGCATTTTATAATGGGACCTTATGGGCATGGGACACTCAGAAAACAAAAATCCAAATACAGCAATGACGGTTGCTTTTATATTTTTTAGGATTTTGAATGGTTGCTGATAGTTGTACAGTACAGTGTTCTGGATCTTCTTGCACAGTTTAACAGGTTACATTTAGTTCTACGGTTAAGTCTTTTGTCATGTGTACAAAGTACAATGAAATTTACGCTTGCCTGTCTCTTCAGATTGTTGACAAAAAACTAATACCAAAAAAACTCTTTATATCCAACATACTATATGCAATTATAGACAATATATATTTGTATGTTTTATATATTTATACACAATATTTGCTATGTTAAAATATTTGAATTCTTCTGAGTCACTCTTCCTCAACCTCACAACCTCTATATAGAAACTTCCTCTGACCCTGCTGGTGCAATTGCCAATGCTATTGTATCATTTGCCAGACAAGAGGAATAAGCAGGCATGTGGGACAGCTGAGGTCTTTATACTGTTTGCCTTTCCAAGGTAGTGAGTGTTGCACATGTCGGGAATAGAGGGCAACTTTGTTCTGTGCTTTCTTCACCACCGCCTGCAATGCTTTATGTTCTTGAGCTGAGCAGGTGCTGTATCAAGATGTCATGCTACCAGCAGTGATGTTCTGATCGATTGGCTGATTTTTGTCCCAATTCACTTAATCTGTGATCGGTAAATCATTCAAAAAAAAGTTTTTTTTTTTTATCAAAATCTGCTTTTCTGAGGTTTACAGTAATTTAGTTGTGGCGTTCCTTTACGCAACGTAATATGATACTTGAGGAACCACATGGTTCATTTTGCTGCCAAGCTTCCTGTAAACAGAGTGCAGACACTCAGACTTGAGTGAAGACATTAATATTGGCTTTTACATTAATGAAAGTGGAGAAATAAACTGAAAAAGGGAATCTGGGGGTTGTCCTTTGCATGGAGAGGAACAGCAGATTGTAGGAAATAGATGCATCTTTGGGATAAATTAAAAGGGAAACCGTTCAGGCCTTTTCATTTTGTCATGAAATTAAAATAGAGACTCCTTGTCTGAGTTTTGATGGTGAGAAAGTTTGTGTTTATTACAGCAGCACACATTTTTAAATATCTATATATATAATTCACTAAGGCAAGACAACCATGAAAAGCACGCCGGAAGGGGCGTGGATTCACTAAGCCACCAAGTGAGACACCTATGGCGCACACAGGAAGGAGCCACGCCCACCAACTCCAAGACCATTGGATACGACGACAACTCGCAGGGCCACCCCCACCAACTCGGACGTGACGACACAGAAAAAATGGTGTCATTTATGTTCGTCTGTCGTAGAGGCCACATGCAGTGCAGGTCAGGTTAATGTCATGTACCTCCGAGCTACGTTGACTGTTCATAGAGGCATGTTTCTTGTGGAGGTGAATCACCATATGCAGCGTGTGAAACGGTTTGCGAGGGGTATCCCATGGGATCCTTAAAACAATCCTTTAAAACTGAGGTTAAAGCACAATGAAGGAATCAGTCTTTAAAAACCAATAAGCCCTGTGCCTCTGTTTCATTACCGTCTCACCTGCTTCACCAATGCAGGCCATGCAACAGTCGAGACGCTCTGTCAGCAGCTGACCTTCTCTGTGTCTGACCGGTTCACACAGAGGCAGCGCAAGAGAAAGCCGCACCAGAGACAGACAGAGGCACACACACAGGCAGCTGGTGGGCGGCTCTCCGTGAGTTTCTCTTGCGAGCGGACACATGACCAGGCGGAGTGTATGCTTCAAGAACGAGGCTGGACGCAGCTTGCGACCGGGCACATGAGCAGGCAGTGTGTATGCTTCAAGTGCGAGGGTGGACGCGACAGGACCATCTAGGAAAAATCATGTCGCGGATGTGATTCGCTGTATGCAGTGTGTAAAACAGTTTGTTTGTCGCAGATGTGAATCGCTGTATGCGGCGTGTAGAACAGTTTGCGAGGGGTGTCCCTGTGTCTTTCCAGAAGTGTTCAACCATCAATAAATAATTATGCAGCGTTTGTTATGCCGCAGGTTCACTATTGTGTTGTATTTTGCTCTCTCCAGAGTTCCATCTTTTCATTCACTTACTGTTGTATTCTCACACTAACCTGTTTTAGACTTTCCAGAAGTGTTTACCATTCAATAAATAATTATGCATGAGATTTAGTGTGTGTCTAGGCATGGGTAAGCCGTTGAACCCCATTCGGGCTGCAAACCGTGGAATTGCCACTAAGTGCGACTCATACGCTCCCACTGTTTTCGTCCCTACCCTTTGTACACACCCCCCTCCCACACGTTGACTGTTAATAGAGGCATGTTTCTCGGAGGTGAATCGCAATATGCAGCGTGTAAAACTGTTTGCAAGGGGTATCCCATGGGATCATTAAAACATTCCTTTACAACTGAGGCTAAATCACAATGAAGTGAGCAGTCTTTAAAAGACGAGTTTTCGGTTACGACGCACGACCGTGTGCAGCATAGCAAAGTGTTGTACCCGCTACATACAGCAATTCGCATCCGCGACAAACATGCGTCTTCTTAGATGCTCCTGCACTTTGTACACACCCCCCTCCCACCTCGCTACGCCGCACGGACGATTGTGTGTTGGTTCGTTCCGTGCATTGTTACAATGTTGCTTTTCTTGCTGATTTATTACATTACAGATTTTGCAAATGTTAAATTTTCTCCCTGTGCTTAAAAATTATTAAAAAAACGGCCTGATTATGCGGCGTATGGTACGCCACGGGTTGGCTAGTAAAAAATAACAGATAAAGAAGAATTTGCCCTCACATAGTAGGCTTCTTAACTTAAGAACCAAATGTGGTGATTTTACATGCAAACTCATTAAGCATATCAGTCTTGTTCCTCTTGATAAGCGTGAAAATTTTATTAGAATTGTGGCTTGTAATTATGACAAGTTTTTTTTTTTTAATGATGGTTTTATTGTGGGTAAATAATGTCTGTACATTGTTAAGGGTTGAATAAGTGGAGAAATCCCAAAGAACAGTTAGGGTGCCACCCCATTTATTGCAAGGTACCAGAAAAACTGGAAAAAAAACAAGCGCTCAGTAGCACAACAGAAATTAGGCTCTTTAAATGCCTCAGTGAGCAAACAGGCTGTTTACTTAAAGTGGCACTCTCAAGTGGGTCTGATCTGAGGAGCATAGTCACGCTATGGCACAAGTCCAAATTGAGATGTCACCTTTTGGGGCTGTCTGGCTTTTTAGGGTTTTGACTGTAAGGAGTGAGCATTCTCACAACGTTGTGGGATTGATTCAGTTGCCCTCATTGGGCATCTGTGAAGGAAAGAAGAGATGATACTGTTAGCGACAACACCCCCTCTCGTCCCAGAGTTGTATTGCATACCTTAGCTGAACCCAGAAGGTGACCCGCAGATGCTAATGCTTGACAACATGTTTCATTTGTTGAAAAAAGTCTGTTTTAAGGGTATTTTAGTTTGATTTTATGGTCACTGAACAATAACTCTACAGAACTTCATTTTCTAAGTGAAAAATGAATAGGTAACACCTGTGGTCTTCATTTTAATTATAAAACTACCACTTTAAAAAAGAGGCTTCTTCATGGTTGCTTATGAAAGAACTTAATGTACAATAGATAAAAATTTAAAAGTATAAAGAAAACACATCAGAATTGGTATCATAATCGTCCAGTTCTAGCAACATGAAATTGGTGATTGGTATTGGCCCTAAAAATAAAAACCTGATCAGAGCATCCCTAGCTGTCAATGATGATGGACTGTATGGTGCACTTGTAGAACAGATGGAGAAATGTGAACTGCCTTTAGACATCTGAGGAACCTGAGGTGCTTTTGAGCCTTTTTGACAAGAAACTAAATATAGTGTCTCTACTTGATTTTGTTAGTTACAGTCACTCCAAAAAAACTTAAAGCTGCTTATACTTTTAATAGCATACCCTCTTATGGAGATTGAAGTGTGGTCTGCTTTCTGACGACTATGATGAGCTCCTTGCATTAGCTCACATTAAAGGTGAGATTGCACTGCTGAGTCACCAGATAGGCCTCTTCTTTTAAGCCATTCGACAATTCTTGGTGATCAGGCCTATGATGGTGGTGTTATCAGCAAATTTAATGACGAAGTTGAATCTGTGTCTGGTCACACAAGGAACTGTCTGGACACAGTCATAAGGTAAACAAAAAGTTCAAAAGGGGCTTCTGCACATTACTTTGTGGAGTACCTGTGTTGAGCGTCATTGCAGATGATGTGATGCTGCCATTCTTTTCATGCTGAGGTTTGGCTGTCCAAAATCAAATTGCAGAGCATGACACTAACTCCAAAATTTGGTTTTATTGTCAGCTTTGCTGCTACAACGGTGTTAAGTGCTAAGCTGTAATCTATAAACAGGATACTGGCTGAATCATTTTTATTATCCAGCTGTTCTAGGACAGATAGATAGATAGAGATTACAAAACACAGAACAAGATGTTACTATCCTTGTGCAAGCATGTACAATAGGTTCAGTTACGCTTGTCGGTGAATGGTCAATGGTAGACTTAGATAAGTTTTCCAGAATATTGGGACACATCATCAGTAGTGTTGCTCTGGCTCATGGGGTGTTTCAGCCTTTCACACTATACACCCTCACCAAAGGCGGACAGCTATAGGGTGATCAGCCCTATGCTTGCGTCCCACTCCCAATTAGTCATGAGAGTTGCTTTGGTGCCAAAAGACTGACATCTCATGAACCTATGTATGGCAGCCTAAGTTTGTTAATTGGGGGCCCAACAGGGGATATTCCTCTTCATTCAAAGCCACTGGCTACTTCTCTCTGCTGCCTCTGATGCAGCTTTGATGGTTGCACGCTGGCCCTGGCCCCTAATTCCCAGGTCTCTACGCAGTTTGATGGTAAATGCTGCCACAGTCCCTCTGCATCCAACTTCCACTGGGCAAACCTCCATGGTCCAGCCGCAATGATGCGCTTCAGCAGCCAACTCAGCATAGCGTAGATATTTCCGCTCGTATGCCTCATCCACGGAATCCTCCCAGGGTACGGTGAGCTGGATAATGTAACCCTTCCTTAAGGAAGGGGACCAGAGCACCATGTCAGGTCTCAAGGTAGTAGAGGCAATCTCCGGAGGAAACCCCAACTGTTGGCCAATATCTACCTGCAGTTTCCAGTAGCGTGCTAAGCACAGCTGGCCTCTTTCCGATGGTGTGGAGTTGCTCCTGGTAATTGTAGGCCCTTCTTGGACAAAGGCAATCGTCCATGGGTGATTAGATATTGATGGTGAAAGGGCATTGATGAAAGATCGTTTTTCCTCTATTGTGGACGCAAGGCTCTTTAGGACCTGGTTGTGGTGCCAAGTGTATTGCTCTTGGGTGAGACTGGTCTTACACCCTGTGAGTAAAGGAGGCAATATCAGCTCTCAGATATGCTGACATTGTGGGGAATATTCAGCATGGATTGTTATGCAATCTTTTTGTGCAACCCACTGAATTAGAGCTGAAAGTCTGCACTTCAACTGCATCTGAGTTGTTTCATTTAAATTTCATTGTGGTAATGTACAGAACCCAAATCAGAAAAAAGTTGTCTCTGTCCAAATATTTATGGACCTAACTGTATCTATCTATCTATCTATCTATCTATCTATCTATCTATCTATCTATCTATCTATCTATCTATCGGTTCCTAAAGAGCCTGGAGAATAAGTAATCTTAGAATGTTTTGTCTATTGTAAACTAAGCAGCATGTGACAAATAAGTGCTGTTTAATGGGTATAAACCCAAGTTTATGATAGATGTTCTTAAGAGAAGCAGTTTACATTTCCCTTGATCACACTTGCCAACAGAGCCACCTGACACATCAGTTTCCATCTGACTGTCCAAGACTTTCTTCTTTTCTAAAGCAATGCAATGTTTACCAATCTTCATTGTTTTAAATTAGTCAAACATTATTTGGAACATTTTAACAACTCTAGTAAATAGAAAGCAGAGACATGTAGAAGCACTGGGATGGTTCAATCAAAAGTTTCTGTGTTTATAGTATATGGCTTAGCAATATAGAGTGACATAATACTCCATGAGTATTGGGACATCCTTTTTCCATATGTTTCTTCCAAGTGCACAATGTTACAATTAATCCAACACACACATCTTTGTAATGTAGGAGGAGACTGGAGCACATGAAGGACAATCCGCACAGACCTTGGGAGAAAATGTAAACTAATCTTAGAAAGTGGTTAAGTTGGGAAACAAATCAGGGTTCCTACAGTTAACCAATGCGCCTTCTATTCACTTCAATATGTCCTTTCCATTTAATAACCCAAGAAAACTTCAGACATTTAACAGTAGACAATGGCCAGGTGCAGGATTTCAACCTAGGATGCTAAGTTGGTAAGGCAGCTAACCTACCCAGTGAACCATTTGCCATATTATATCTGTGTGTGTGTATATATATATATATATATATATATATATATATATATATATATATATATATATATATATAGAGAGAGAGATAGATGTATATATATATATAGATATATATATATATATATATAGATATAGATATATATATATATATATATAGATAGAGATAGAGATAGAGATAGAGATATATATATATATATATATATATATATATATATATATATATAGAGAGAGAGAGATATAGATATATATATGCAGTGGTGTGAAAAACTATTTGCCCCCTTCCTGATTTCTTATTCTTTTGCATGTTTGTCACACAAAATGTTTCTGATCATCAAACACTTTTAACCATTAGTCAAATATAACACAAGTAAACACAAAATGCAGTTTTTAAATGATGGTTTTTATTATTAAATAATTATTATTATTATTAAAAAAAATCCAAACCTACATGGCCCTGTGTGAAAAAGTAATTGCCCCCTTGTTAAAAAATGACCTAACTGTGGTGTATCACACCTGAGTTCAATTTCCGTAGCCACCCCCAGGCCTGATTACTGCCACACCTGTTTCAATCAAGAAATCACTTAAATAGAAGCTGCCTGACACAGAGAAGTAGACCAAAAGCACCTCAAAAGCTAGACATCATGCCAAGATCCAAAGAAATTCAGGAACAAATGAGAACAGAAGTAATTGAGATCTATCAGTTTGGTAAAGGTTATAAAGCTTTGGGACTCCAGCGAACCACAGTGACAGCCATTATCCACAAATGGCAAAAACATGGAACAGTGGTGAACCTTCCCAGGAGTTGTCGGCCGACCAAAATTACCCCAAGAGCGCAGAGACGACTCATCCGAGAGATCACAAAAGACCCCAGGACAACATCTAAAGAACTGCAGGCCTCACTTGCCTCAATTAAGGTCAGTGTTCACGACTCCACCATAAGAAAGAGACTGGGCAAAAACGGCTGCGTAGCAGATTTCCAAGACGCAAACCACTGTTAAGCAAAAAGAACATTAGGGCTTGTCTCAATTTTGCTAAGAAACATCTCAATGATTGCCAAGACTTTTGGCAAAATACCTTGTGGACTGATGAGACAAAAGTTGAACTTTTTGGAAGGCAAATGTCCCGTTACATCTGGCGTAAAAGGAACACAGCATTTCAGAAAAAGATCATAATACCAACAGTAAAATATGGTGGTGGTAGTGGGATGGTCTGGGGTTGTTTTGCTGCTTCAGGACCTGGAAGGCTTGCTGTGATAGATGGAACCATGAATTCTACTGTCTACCAAAAAATCCTGAAGGAGAATGTCCGCCATCTGTTTGTCAACTCAAGCTAAAGCGATCTTGGTGCTGCAACAGGACAATGACCCAAAAAACACCAGCAAATCCACCTCTGAATGGCTGAAGAAAAACAAAATGAAGACTTTGGAGTGGCCTAGTCAAAGTCCTGACCTGAATCCAATTGAGATGCTATGGCATGACCTTAAAAAGGCGGTTCCTGCTAGAAAACCCTCAAATAAAGCTGAATTACAACAATTCTGCAAAGATGAGTGGGCCAAAATTCCTCCAGAGCACTGTAAAAGACTCATTGCAAGTTATCGCAAATGCTTGATTGCAGTTATTGCTGCTAAGGGTGGCCCAACCAGTTATTAGGTTCAGGGGGCAATTACTTTTTCACACAGGGCCATGTAGGTTTGGATTTTTTTTTCTCCCTAAATAATAAAAACCATCATTTAAAAACTGCATTTTGTGTTTACTTGTGTTATATTTGACTAATGGTTAAATGTGTTTGATGATCAGAAACATTTTGTGTGACAAACAAGAATAAGAAATCAGGAAGGGGGCAATAGTTTTTCACACCACTGTATATAGATATAGATAGATATAGATAGTGAGACTTGGCCGGAGACCACATCTTTATAAAACTCACACGTTTATTAAGCACCATTACACACAAGTTTCAGTCCCAAACACCACACAAAGCACTCAGCAATAATCTCCACAATGAACTTCTTTCTATCTCAGTCCTTAGCCGCCTCTACTCTCCTCCTGGGAGCTTGTCTTGCTCCCACACCTGACCCAAGCTCCCCGAGTGCAAGTAGGCAGTACCTTTTTATTCCTGCCCGGATGTGCTCCAGGTGACTAATGATGATCTTCTGGCAGCACTTCCTGGTGTGGCAGAAGTTCTGCCCTTTTCCCTGGAAACACTCAGGGCGTTCATGGCAGGTTTCTCCGCCATCTTGCCGGGTGTGGCGGAAGTATCTGTTTCCTGGTTCCACGAGTCTGAAAGCGCCCCCTGGTGATGGTCACGGGTCCCAACAAGGTAAATCCTTTTCCCTCTTTTCCCATAGTCCTTTTATAGTCCAGGGCGGTTGCCCTCTCGTGTCCTGGAAGCTTTTAATGTCCACTTCCGGTCCTTTCAGGCATCCTGGCCAGGTAAGGACCCCAGCAATCTGCCACTGTATATAAATATATAATATATATATATATATATATATATATATACTAGCAAAATACCCGCGCTTCGCAGCGGAGAAGTAGTGTGTTAAAGAAGCAATGAAAAGAAAAGGAAACATTTTGAAAATAACGTAACCTGATTGTCAATGTAATTGTTTTGTCACTGTTGTGAGTGATGAGTGTTGTTGAGATATATATATATATATATATATATATATATATATATATATACAGTATATATATATATATATATTTACACACACACACATAAACATATATACATATCTATACATATACACATATATACATACATATATATCTACATATATACACACAAATACATATATATATATATACATACATACACACACACACACACATATATATATAAACATATATATACATATACATACATATCTACATATATACACACACAGCTATTTCGTATCAGTGCAGTACGCTGTTTGTTAAAACGGTTGACTCCCGCTCTTACGTGCAATAACAAATCAAATCATTCAGTTGTCTTTGCTCATATGTCATTTTAGAGCTGGACGCCTGGCATCTTTTTGGCCACAAGTTCGTTTCTGTTTGGTGTGAGGTTCTGTGTTGTGGAGATTCTCAGGATGGATTGCAGGTGCTCATCAGTGAGGCGACTCCTGTGTGCTGTTTTGTTAGTCTTTATCACTGAGAAGAGCTTCTCACACAGATATGTGCTACCAAACATGCACAAGGTTCGAGCCGCATGTAGACGGACTTTTTTTGTTCTTCAAAGTCACCAAAGCGCCGTGCAAACTCAGTGCGCAATAACTCGAGTAAGCGGTAAGCGTTCAGCAAGGCAGCTGAAGCGCTGCATTATGGGATCTGTAGTTTATTTTGTTACCAGCGCTTCATATACCCGGGCTTTAATAACAATAATACAGTATATAAAATGATCTCGGGCGGATATAATTACACGCCGGGCCGGATGTGGCCCGTGGCCCTTGAGTTTGACACATATGGACTAAATAGAACTTGAAAAGATATATTTTTCAAATGTGATCGCGCAATTCAGATAGAGTTGACGCGCACTACAGCCTGCATGCCTCAATGAGTCATCCTCCCTCGCTCTTACTTTTTTACCGTTCATCTAATGAATACACGGAGTATGGCTTTACCAAAACAATCATTGATGGCGAATAAAGTATCCATTATTCGAGTATGTAGAGCGGGATATATATATATACATATATAGATACCCGCGTATCGCAGCGGAGAAGTAGTGTGTTAAAAAAGCTAGAAAAGAAAAGGGAACATTTTAAAAATAACGTAACATGACTGTCAATATACAGTATTTGTTTTGTGAGTGTTACTGAGTGTTGCTGTCATCAAGGATTTGATTATCATTATTTCTTTCAATCAGGTTCGTATTTGTAGGATGTGTTGTGTTCAAGTTACATTCCGTGTTTGTCAATCGTTGTAAAGATGACAGGTTTCATTCATCGATTCGTTTCTTACTGCATCAATAAACAGCTCCTCTTCTTTATCTGAGACCTGACACACTGCATGCACGGGTTTTTACACTGTCTTCCTTTAGCGGGACATTGACTTTTCCACCGTGTGTTTTGTTTCCGCAGTAGCTGGATTTATGAATATGCTTATCAGACTCTTCATATTTTTTGCTGCCTTTTCAATTGTGTAATTCGGTTTTTGTTCAGCGCTCTTTGGAACTGTTGCTTTTATCTGTGCACTCGTCAGTTCACGTGAGCCACTCGGTGTACTTGCATCGAAGGTTCCCAGCTGTGCTGGTGCCAGCTGTGCTATGTCCATAGCTTTATTTAATGTTACCTTAGTCCTGGCACTTAAAACTTTCTCTCGCAGTTTCGCTGAGTTTGTGTCAAACACCACCCTGACCATCTCATCTTCCTCTCCATAAGCACAGTCCTTAACCCGTGAATATTTACCCGTGGCAGTTTGCTATTGGATTGCCGCTGACGGACGGCCTTATATGGGCAGGCACTAAATTACAAACGCCAGCGGCAGCCTGTGTATGAACTTAGTTTAAAGTGTAGGTTTACACTAGCAGAACTCATGAATATGGTTGTATATGTCACTCGCTCGCTTCTTATTGTTTCGCTGCCTTCTCAATTATATAATGCATGTTTTCTTGAGCGCTTTTTTGAGGTCTTCCTGGTTTTCTATGTACTGCGTGATTACGTGGGAGGCGTGATGATGTCACACGAAACTCCGCCCCACGGCGTTGAAGCTCATCTCCATTACAGTAAATGGAGAAAACTGCTTCCAGTTATGACCATTACGCGTAGAATTTCAATATAAAACCTGCCCAACTTTTGTAAGGAAGCTGTAAGGAATGAACCTGCCAAATTTCAGCCTTCCACCCACACGGGAAGTTGGAGAATTAGTGATGAGTCAGTGAGTGAGTGAGTGAGTGAGTGAGTGAGTGAGGGCTTTGCCTTTTATTAGTATAGATATATATATATATATATATATAGATATAGATATAGATATAGATATAGATATATGTATATATATATATATATATATATATATATATATGTATATATATATATATATATATATATATGTATATATATATATATATATATATATATATATATATGTGTGTATATATATATATATATATGTGTGTATATATATATATATATATATATATGCATATGTGTATATATATATATATATATATGCATATTTATTGTAATATAACAAATAACATAATGAATTCACAATTGTTTCAGAGAGAGAGTTAAGAGACTTGCTCAGTATCTTGGAGTGAGATGGAGTTGGGATTGAACTGGCGACCTAGTCCTAAGCCACACTGCCTGTCTGCCTAGGTTTGGGCATGCATGGCCTCCTCTGGAACTTGCTCATTCATCATTATTAATAATATGACCAAAGACTGTAGCAGCAGAGTGACTTCTGAAGTGTACAGAAACCCCTTGTCTGCCAATGTCTCCAGACTCATTGGCTGGCAGTTTATTACAAAATGCACTGCCAATGCAGCAAGTGCTTTATCATGGGGAAAATAGTGGAAAGTCGTAGGCTGTGCAAATTAGTCTCTCAAAATAATTGGATTTATGCATGCATTTCATATAAAGTCAGAAACCCTCTAAAATTAAGAACATTTAACTAAAAATGGAAGAAGCAAAGGCTTGGTGAAGCATCTCAACAGAGAACAGACCAAGCCTTTGTTTAACAGCAGTGGCTCTTGTGATTGATGTAGTTATTGTGCATAATGAATTCGCTACAGTACTGTTTTATACTGTTTAAATTTGCCTCAGGTTTCTGTCCCAGCGCTTATGCTTTCCAATACTGGAAGATGGAACTTCAAGAATGCTATTAAAGGCATACTTGTGTATAAATTCCCAAAAAAGAACTGGTACCATTCTGTAATCATTTCTCATATTTATGTGTATTCACCTCAAATTGCTTATTTTTATTTTTTTTCTCCAAGCCGTCTGGAGTTTTTTTTTTCTGTCCTCCCTGGCCATCGGACCTTACTCTTATTCTATGTTAATTAATGTTGACTTATTTTAATTTCTTACTGTGTCTTTTATTTTTCTATTCTTCATTATGTAAAACATTTTGAGGTACATTTGAGAAGGTATGAAAATGTGCTATATAAATAAATGTTGTTGTTATATATCTGCAGTTATAACAGCAATTTGATGTTAACTTGAGTCTATGGGTGACATGTGAGTGGCCTCTGCAGTGTCTGATGCATGCAGGACGGGATCTGACACCCTGTTACCCAGGACTGGATCAGTCAAGCTTGTGAATAACTTCTTTAATCCCTGTGGGGAAATTGACTTCTCGCATGACCTTTGCAGGGTCAGCCATTCTACACCCCTGGAACAATTTTCAGGTTAAAGGATTGTTCAAGGGCCCAACAGAGTAGGATCCCTTCTAGCAGTAAGGGGATTTGAACTAGCACCTTTCCAGATACCAGTACAGATCCTTAACCACAAGAAACAGAGATTTGCTTGGTATCTTGGAATGAGATGGAGGTAGGAATCGAATTGGCAAGGTTTGCGATGCGCCACACTGCCTATGTGTTTAGGTTTGGGCATGCATGGCCACCTCTGCAACTTGCTCATTCATCATTATTAATTATATGACCAAAGACTGTAGCAGCAGAGTGACTGAATTTAATGTGAGCCTGTGGTTGTGTTCTTAAGTGTAACGTGTGATGGAGTGGCATCCTTTTCAGAGTTTTTTCTTGCCTTATGCCCAGTTTTGCCAGGACCAGTACAAGCTCCCTTCAACTCTGTCCTGTATACACCTTTTGTCAAATGGATGAATTGACGACCCAGTGCTTATTGGGTGCACTGTACCTAGCTGAAATTGACCTCAATATTACAATTACAACCCTTGTAGTGAAAACATGACAACAATGCAAAGTAGCAGCAATTCATGCAGACTCTGAAGGGACTGGAGAGGACTGTATGATTCACTGTTCTTTCACATGTTATCTATCCAAGCTGTATACCTGTAGAGCCATCAGCTTTCTTGTAATGTTTTTTAGTATCGTGATAGTATCTTTCTTGCGTATTATGAGTGTCAAGTACTTGTTTTTTTTGCTACTGGGGCCATTTTCATTTAGAACAAAAACTCAGCCAATAGTAAAGCCCGTTTCTGTAAAAATGTAAAGAACCTGTTATAAAAGAAGACTTTTTTGAAAAGTGCTGTAAATTAAATGTTTTTTTTTTTAACCATCTACTTTATGTATTATCTCTGCCTTATTGTCTTGACTGTCTATTTCCTTTTTTACTGTCTCATGGTAGTACCTCTGTCTTATTTGCAGTGTACTTGATGCTTTCTGTCTCAGCCTTGTGTTTTTCTTTTCCTGGCTTACTTTGCTGAGAATAAATTCAGTGCTTCCACCTTGCTCCTCATTCATGCTAACAGGTAGTCGATTTGCCAGCTGTAATGAGCCCTGTCACCTGATATACTTAGTAAGTGAAGCAGCTGTTGTTATGTATGATAAAAAAGGTAGTTGTGTATTCACATAATAGAAAGAGGAGGCTGGGTAAAAGACAGTGTAACAGGAGAGAGAGAAAGAAAATGAGAGCCATGACATTTTTCAGCTGCTATGACTGGCAGACTGGCGTATTGGCCATGACGGGATCTTGCTGTTGTTCCGTTCAAAAAAGGAGAAGTGTGGCAGAAAATAGTCCCAAACCATTTGTGAGGCCTTGTGGGGTTTGCCTTTAGAAAATTAATCTCTGCTGTGTTGTGTGTTTCTTTTTTGCAGATAACTCAGTAGTGGGTAGGGCTCTACCTCAAAAGCCGCTAACCTCTTGACTCAAAAGGAAACGATAAAGAAACCACTCTAGTCATAAAGATCTACTAGTAAACATTAGACATTGTGTTGCCTCATGTGTACAGCAACTTGAGATAGTTACTCCCAGTTATGGTGGGTCCAACCAAGAAGAACTTCACTTGCCGATAGTTGTTTTCTTTAGTTTAATTTGGTGATGCTCATACAAATCAAACTTTAGTAAAAACATGCAATATAAAAACAGCAGTAATGAATCTTTTCAACAGCCCAGAAACCATACTTAAATGTATATTTTTCTCTTCTAAGAGGAAATTGTCTTTATGCATTGACATGGGACATTTGCCACAGAAAGGAGTGTGAACAGGAGGTTGCGGGGGCCAAAAAGATCTCAGTGTTGTCACATTTTAGTCGATAAAAGTGGAGTGAACCCACTTTAGAAGCTTTATCCACCACTCTCTTGTTGCTTCCTGTCCTGTCCACCCATCCTATGACTAGTCAATACTAACATGGATAAATTTGAAAAGGTTGATTTTTTTTTTTTTTTACCTTCAAATGTTTTCCGTTGATTCTAATCCTTTCAGAAAGTTTTTCATCCACACTGAAATCCTTCTATATAAAAGCGGTCGGGATTGTCCTTCTGTCCCGTGAGTGCTACGCAGGCGCAGAGTTCCACACACGCCCCGTCCATTTTGCAATGCACGATGGGATTTTTAGTTTCGTTTTTCCAGGTAAAAGATGATTTTCTACTCCAGACTGTGCGATATCTTCTTCTTCTTTCTTACTATATAAAAGCGGTCGGGATTGTCCTTCCGTCCCGTGCGTGGAAAGCGTAAGCTGTATTCCGCTTATCACAGACTTACTACTTGCAGCTTGCGGTACGAAGCGACATGATGTGAGCAGAGTTTTGGTGCTCCCATCATTCCCTTGCTTTTGTGTGCGATGCTCTGGAAAAATAGACAAAATTATGTCTCTGGAAATAATTAATGTTGATGGAGTACAAATGCCTCACCACGTAGTAAATATCAGGGGGGGTTCAAAAGGGCGACCTCAATATAGAAAAAAAGTTTAAATTTCATCACAAAAATAACAGAAACTACGAGTATTAAAGTAATACCGCTCAAATGCAATATAACCAAATTAATGAGTTTGTATAAAATACCAAATTGATCTACATATTGAATTGCCTTAAGAAGTGGTCAACTTAAAAGTCGGGTCAGCCTAGTAATAATAATAATTCTTGACATTTATATAGCACCTTTCTCACTACTCAAATCGCTACCACACAGGGGAGGACCCGGGATGCAAACCCATGAAATGTCAAAAATGCACAAATCTTTCCTAATGGACATGTGTGTTTTGCTCACCAAGGGCAGTATGTCATTTCCCCCAGATTGTAATGTTTGGTTTGCAATAATTAAGTAAAAATTCTTAAAGCACAAAGAAAGCAGAGCACCTAAAGAAAACACCAAGCTTGAATTCTTTCTCTGCACAGATGATGAAGTACAGCTGTTTTAAAGGTTACAAATGAGTATAAGGTAGCCAAAACCATGGGAAATGCAGACTGAGACTCCTGGCAAAATAAATATGGAGAACTACTTCAAGGCGAAGTATGTGTTGGCTGATGCAGAGAGGTCAGAGAAGTAATATCCCCACAGTAAAATGAGATCAAAATGGTAATTGTCACAAGGAAACTGAAATGACAATCATATGTCAATCCTTTTGCTCCTTTTTTTCTCCAGTCACTCAGCCAAGTGAGACCCGATGTTTTCAGATTTATGCACATTGGGAAGCATTTTTGAAAAATGGCCAAAATATCGTTTTAGTGTGGATGGAAGGCCAAAGTAAATAAACAAGGATTTATCAGTGTTAGCATGGACTAGGCCTAAGCTGTGAAGGGGAAGGTCAAAACTATTTCAATAATGGACATGTAGAAAACATTCCTTGTGCCACTATAATACTTCTTTATTTATTTCAGAAACCCTCTGGTGATCCTTCTTAACCATAACAGACTCTTTCCAAGTGTATCCTTATTTTAAAAAGCCTCAGTTTGATAGATCAGTTTGTGTTATGCATCATGTATGTAGTATCCTATTTCCTGGTAATCACTTACTTTACAAAAATATAAGATGCAATTAATGAATTACCTCTAGGGTTCAAGCCCTCTGCCCAGTTGTTGTCAGTGTGAATGTTGGTGTGCGCAAAAGCAAACCCTGCAATGGAGTCCAGGGCTGTTTCCTGCTTTGCACCTGATGTTGAGACTGATTTTTAATAAAGTAAGTTTGAGAGTTTTTTTTTTTTTTTTAGTATGCTATATGTGTTAATGAAATGCTGCACATATACATAATAAAATGTATCTGTTAATCTGTACAAACATAAATAATACAAGGTGAAATTTTATTCCCTGCGAGCCTGCAAAGCAGAACATTACTATTTGTTTTTACACAGGACAATATTATAATATGCAGCAATTATTTGGAAGTTATGATTTTTAATTAAACAGAATTGTAAAAGAGGGCCTGCTTAATTAATTAATTTATTTTTAACTGTAAGTGCAGTTGGTGTGGAACAGTTGCAGATATTTTATATTACAACTAAGATACTCTGATCTAAGACTTTGCAAGTTAATTTTCTGTTGTTGATTGCTAAGGTTTTCTTTCCTCATCTTTTATTGCCATTCTGTTCCGTTTATACATTTGTTGTAGGACCTGTGCCTCATTAGAGGCAGGTTTGGTGTGGATATGTAATTTACTTTACATTTTTACAGTATTAAGGGATATTTTCTTATCCAAGATAGATTTGGCACCCACAACCAACTCTTCTATAATGACAGTGCATAGACACTAACTTGTCAGATTTAAAGAATTGAGTTACACCTGCCAGGTCTAAAGTTCACGTTCATTTGCATCAGTGCGAGGGCCAGAATGGGTATTGTGATGAGTATGGATCCAATATGATTTCAGAGTAAAAATTAGGGCCCATTATTATGATTTAGTCTGACTGCTGTTAACTAAATCTCGGAGAATGCTGTTAACTTGCCACTTCCAAGATAGAATCATTGGCTTTGACTTTTTATTTGATATGTGGCACTTCTTAGTGACATCTATCATTAGATATACAGTATTTTCTTTAAGTTTGTTGGGTTTCACTTGGCAATTTATAATTATTATATCAGTTTATAAGATGGATTGTAATATATGGGCAACATTAAGTTAGTTCTTGAGTTTTATTTTTCTTGATAACATCTCTATTGCTTTGATTATAACAGTAATTTCCATAATATCTGCCTGTTGTCTACTTGCTTAGTTTATGGGAAACATTTTTAAAAGCAGCTCTGTGATTGATATTTTTGCCGTTCTCTGGATAGATCAAACTTGTGCCTTAGGGAAGCCCATGGTAGGTTTTCCTTCTAGTCAGTTCCATTACTAGTGACTTGGATTTGCTTTTAATTGAACAGCTTTATGTAGCGCTTTTTCTGCTCAAACTCTGTAGTCAGAAAGACGGTGAAGTGTGAAATTTACTTTTGTATTGGCTTTTATTGTGTACAGTAGTGGTCTCATACTTCAGTTTGCATCCTTTAATTTCTGAGTCAATTTTCTTGTAATAGGCACACATTACGGTATACCCACATTCTCCTGCCAGGCCAATTTAGGGATGCCAGTTATCTAACAGGAACGATCTTTCGAAAGAGGGTATAAAATAGTGTACCTGGTAGAAGCACATGCAGGTAAACTAAAAACAAAATTACAGGTAGTTTAGGCCAGAATAGTATGATATAGCATAGCATTTCCTAAAAGAACAATTCAAAAATGAAAATAGAAGGTCTCATATAGGTTCTTATTACTTATACTGCTTGGTAACATGCTCAATGAAGAACTGTTTCTTAAGTTTAATTCAAACTTTTCATATTCACCAACTTCCATGTGTTTCCACATATTCTTGTTGAAGAACCTATTTTAACGTAACAGCCAGCATCCATTCTACTGATTTGCTTCAATGTACATTGTTTATACAAGTACCACCTCTTAATCTCTGTTTGCATAAACTGAAAAGATTCTGCTTTCTGATATCTCATATCTTTCTGTTGTGGAATCAGGCTAGCGGGTTGTCTCCAGATTTTCTCTACTGCTGTTGGGCTCTTTTAAATATACAGGCATAGCCTCACATCTAAAATATAACCTCTCTAAGTACAAAACTAATTGCAATGTATAAACCAATATTTCAGTGGCTTATTGAATCACTTCTGTTCATTGCTTGGTGCGATTACATTTTATATATGATAAAATATGTAATATTTCTGGAACCTCTTTTCCTTGTGTGATTCGTGGTAGGTGCAGGTCAAGTAGGTCAGCCCTGACTTCCCTGTCCCCAGCTACAGATTTGAGCTTTTCCTGGAGAATTCCCTGGTGTTCTCAAGCTAGCTGAGAGATATAATCCCTCCACCATATCCTGGGTCCGGTGCCGCCCCAGATGTGTGTGTGTGTGTGTGTGTTGATGATTGGCATTCTTACAACATGCCCAACCTATCTCTGCAGGCTGCTCTAGATCTAGAGGACCAGTGACTCTACTCTGAAACTCTCCCAAACTGATGAACTTCTCACCCTATCACAAAGTGCAAGCCAAGCCACTATGTGACAAAGCCTCACTTCTGCTGCTTGCACTTGCGATCTCATTCTTTCAGTTATTTACCCGCAGCTCATGACCATAAGTGAGGACAGAGATGCAGATCAATAGGTAATTTGAGTTTTGTCCTTAGACTGCACTCCCAGATTACCAGCATGCACCAGTAGAGTTTCCACAAAGTAGCAGCCACCGCTCCCATCTTCATGTTGATCTCACTCTTACTTTTTAAATCATTTGTGAAGAAGCTCCTGAGATACTTGAACTCCTCCACAAAGGGCAGTTGTTCCACCATCAACTGGAGAGAGCAGTTAATATAATGTTTATATTTAAACTGTATTTGCATGAAATTCTTCCAGACTACAGTTTTCTCAGAGTACTCCTGTAGTGACCTAACTGTAGGGTATCTGCTAATTTTATTACATTTGTATCATTGTGGATTTAACTAATGATGTAGTAATGTACAGGTTAACTAAGCTTACAGTAGCACTGGGAAAAAATAGGATGTGAGAAATACAAGACACTACATTTTCTTATTCCAGCTTTGCTGGGGCTTATTGTGGTGCTCCTTTAGTGCATGAGGATGAGAAGTGAAACTTTGATTGGTAAACTTTGTGATTTGTCTTTCCTGTGACTTTGTAGTGCAGTCTTTTAAACTATATAAAATGACTGACCCTTGTCTGTACTCCAAGTTATGATATACAGTACTTGAAAAATTCAGCTTTTCAGTGTTATTTCTGTAGCTACTAAGTTACCAAGCTTTTCTGAAACAGTGTTCTGAATGTATGAAAGCGCGCCTCAAAAAAAGAAAAAGTGCCAAAGATTTGTTTTGTACAACAACAGCTCCGTATGAGCTGTTACGCCAGGATATGAAACTCCACTCCTGAACAGACAATCCAAATTCTCCAAAAAGAGTGAACTGCATCCTTCTTATGCAATGTAGCCAAAGAAAGGCTCCTTTCACTAGAGTAACTACTCAGATTTTTGATTGAGAGTGCTTACTAAGAAATGGGTTCATGTTAGCCTTGCTACACAAGGATAGAAGAGGATG
This sequence comes from Polypterus senegalus, assembly GCF_016835505.1. Taxonomy (NCBI): domain Eukaryota; kingdom Metazoa; phylum Chordata; class Cladistia; order Polypteriformes; family Polypteridae; genus Polypterus; species Polypterus senegalus. Next base: position 10,128,379 of record NC_053161.1, on the reverse strand, counting down.
TAAATAAGTAGTGGTTTCTGAAGATGTAAATAAATTAACCATTTTTGACTCTTACTAATGTTTTTAGGATAATTAGATAAGGCAAAGTTTCTATAGTAACACCTTTTAAAAAATTCAACATCAGGACAGCATGCATTGGTATATTTGTATAATGTGCAACAAGTGTAAAGTGTTGGCTTGGCTGGCTTCAAAAAAGTTATAGTCACAGAGACTGTTACGACCTTACTAAGCCCTGAGTTTTTTATCTGATTATTTACAGAAATTTTAAAAGATAACATCAACACTTTGTCCTATATGCTATCACTTTAGACTTCAACTTATATTTTTAAGTCAAATTCTGCTTCTATCTGTAACCTTCCTTCTGAGTTCTGTTCATTGTAGTGGTACCTTATCAAAATCATTTTCAATATTAAGATACATCTTCTTCACTTTCATATAATCAAATGCTTTTGTTTTCTCATTAAACTCCAGCATATTAGTGAAACATGATATTTCCTATCTAAATCCATCTTGGCTTCCTGCTTTTGCTGTATTGGTCTTTTCTTCTTCCTTTCATTTGCCTATAATGCACATTATGTTAACTGCATTGTTTTATGTGCATAAGTATAAGGCATAAGGTAGCATGGATTCATGCTATTAGCCCTAAATTCTGACTCTTTCTTTCATCTGTCCCACAGCAGAAATCAAAATTTTTCATACCAGGTGACATTTTTCTAATCTTCAGTTGTCCATTTTTGTGATTATGTGCCAATTGTACACTCATCTTCCTGTTCTTAGCTGACAGGGATGGAAACTGGCATAGCCTTCTGCTGCCGTTAGCCACCCACGTCAGGTTCTGATGCATTGTGCACTTAAAGCTGCCCTTCTCTTGTAAAGAGCAGTTATTTGAGTATTATCCATTCACCAAAGGAGACACTCTTGAAAAATGTCAGGCAAAAATAAAATAAAACATACATTTTGTGTTTTGTTTAATCGACACCTTCAAAGAGTGGCTAGTTATGTTCATGCTGCAGCAAACTCTTCAGGTGTTTGACTAGCCTGCCATGACTGGCTGATCTGACTTTGTCAATATCATTAATGAGAAGCTTTTCAGTTGAACCCTTCAGCAACATCTTTTTATGTGAAATAAAAATCCCAGGTAACAAATATACATAACAGATGAAGTAAACATAATGAAGTAAATTCTAGAAACTGATTTGTGGCCTCTTCTCTTAGCTTCAACAAATCTGTCCATTCTGCTTTACAGCTCTCCTGTTATAATCGTGTTTTCACCCACAGAATTAGCATCTTCTGGATGTTACCACAGTGGCTGGCACCAATAATCACACCACAGTCAAAGTTCCTTACAATATGTGTCTTGTGCAGTCTCATTTTTGACAGAGCAAAAATGAAACCTCTTGACCATGCCTGCATGTTGTATGCTTGAGTTGCAGCAACATGATTAGCTGTTTGCCGAGGTACATTATTGGGTTTATGAGCAGGTATACCTAATATGGTGGCCACGGAGTGTACACATAATGAAATACAGTGGTGTGAAAAACTATTTGCCCCCTTCCTGATTTCTTATTCTTTTGCTTGTTTGTCACACAAAATGTTTCTGATCATCAAACACATTTACCCATTAGTCAAATATAACACAAGTAAACACAAAATGCAGTTTTTAAATGATGGTTTTTATTATTTAGGGAGAAAGAATAAGAAATCAGGAAGGGGGCAAATAGTTTTTCACACCACTGTATAAGAACATAAGAAACTTGACAAATAAAAGAAGACCATTCTGTTCATCAGGCTCATTTGTTTAGCTAATAGCTAAACTGTTCCATTATCTCATCCAGATACTTCTTTAAGGTTGTTAAGGTTTCTGCTTCAGCTATATGTCTTGGTAGTTTGTTCCAGTTTCCCACAGCTCTTTGCATAAAGAAGTGCTTCCTAGGTTCAGTCCTGAAAACACCTCCCCATAGTTTTCACTGGTTTCTGAAGTATGTGGTTCACTGTTTAGTTCAAAGAATTCTCCTGGATCAACTATATTGATGCCTTTGAGGATTTTAAAGACCTGGATTAGGTCCCCACAAAGCCTTCTCTGCTAGAGACTAAAAAGGTTTAGTTCTCTAAGCCTTTCAAAGTAAACACTTATTAATATTTCTTTTAAGCACTCTTCAGTATATTGCGTCTATTCCAGTTAATGTATTTGTTTTTAGCCTTTTGCATGTTTCTTCAATATTCTCTTTGCTCACCATTATGTTATTGACATCTTCACAGATAAAAAATTAAAAGATAAAGAAAAGGGCCTTGCACATACTCTGCATTCCTATTTTTTATCCTCTGCTTACTGTTCAATGGACTGGCAACAGACCCTGTCATAATGTGGTTCATTACTTGTGCCCACTGCACCAACTTGCCAGAACTGTTCTCTGGATAAGTGAATTAGACTTGTTGACTGTCCTCTTACTGCTAAAATGCTGAAAAGAACCTCTTACAGTTGTCTAAATGCCATCCTCTTTACCTTCCTGCATTTCTATTGTTCTCTTGTAACTATTATTCTCATGTTTGTAAGCATTACAAGGAATGATGGTGTTTTTATGTGTTTTAGATCAGTTTTCTTCAGTAAACTCATTATTTTACTCATCCACTGAGGACATATTTTTCCTAATTCATATTGTATATAGGATTGGCAATTCTAAATTGTCCCTAGTGTGTGCTTGGTTTGTGTGTGCCCTGCAGTGGCTTGGCGCCCTGCCCAGGATTGGTTCCTGCCTTGTGCCCTGTGTTGGCTGGGATTGGCTCCAGCAGACCCCCGTGACCCTGTGTTCAGATTCAGCAGGTTGGAAAATGGATGGATGGATATTGTATACACTTATAAAACAAGAATGGCCAATGTGACACTAATACTAGTTAGTAGTATTTTCACACAGTGAGTGACCATCCTCTGTGCTGGCAGTGTTGCCCTCTTTTTCTCCTCTTTTTTTCATTATAATTAATGGTTTCCTATGGGCTTTTCTCACTTATCTTTATCTAAATAGTAACAATTAACAAAGAGGAAATGGTAATTAGTACTAAAAAAGAGCAGCTACAGTATGTCAGTGTTTTACCCAGTGTGTTTGTTAGCAGACAGTGGCTTAAATAACCAAAACATTTCAGAAGAAATATGAGAGCAAAAGCTTAATAGAGCAGTGTTAGGAAAACTTATTCAACTCTGTGTATAAAACACAAATACTTGTTAGTACAATTGCAAAAACTGAACAAGCCCTGATGGGAATTTCTGCAATGACACAATAAAAGCCAAAACTGGGAAATAACAGCATGTTTAATTAAGAGAGAAGCCCAGTGAAAAGGAGCAGTAAAAACTGTAGCTACATTCCTCCCCCGGGACTGGCTTAGGAAACCGCTAGGTTAGACAGTTCACATGCATCCTCCGTGTGACTGGAAAAGAGCGAAACACAAAACCAGTACAGATCAGATAGGCTTTAACAGAAGTAGCACTGGCATATCAGATGGAGAATATTCTGCTCCAGCTAAGGTACTGCTTCTTTGTGGTTGAAATCTGACGTTTTGTTATCAAAGCTTAGATTTGCCCAACGTGAGTTACATAGACTACATGGTGACATGGAGGTTAGCTGCAGCACTAGGAGTGTTTGGAGTGGAAATAAATGTGCATTTTTAGCTTTATTCTCTTAAATTAAAAAAGTGTGAGGATTTACTTCTAACAAACCTATTTTAAGTTAACTTGCAGATAATCAGAATAGCCCTATGGCTCACTGTCCTTCTTTCTAGTCCCAGTACAGTTACCGTCTGTGCAAAGCTCTCATATTCTACTTTCTTCCCCATGTTTCAAACACTTACATGTTTCATTGTAGCTCAACTGCATTTGAATTAGCCTTGTAGGATTGAGTGAATGGCTTCATGTGACTGTGTATTGGGTAAGGTGGGTTCAGAAATTAGATGTTTTGGGATCAAGTGGATTTGATGAGCTATGCAAGTTATTACAAAATAAAAGTATTTTCCTACTGGTCAAATTAAACTAATAATCCTATTTCTGTTATTTTTACAGCTAACTCGTCATTAATGGGAGGAGGAGGAGGTGAGTCTGAAGTCTTTTGTTTTTTTTTTTTGACTATGTGTGCTTTCCAATATGAATATTATTCTATAGTAGAAACAAGATGAAGGCAGCATGGAGATTTAGGACTTAGTGCTTCTGTTTCTCAAGTCCAGACCAGGATTGTGGAGTCAGAGTTAGAAGTTATTGTTTGGTTATTGGAGTCAGAGTTGGTGAAAATGTACTGACTCCAACTCCGACTCTGACTAAACACAAATAGTAATAGAATTTGTTAAAATTTCCAATTTCACATATACTGATTTGATTAAACTATTTTTTCTTCTAGACTTTTGATAAAAAAATATAGATTTTTTAATTCTGTAAGTTTAGTTTTATTTTTAACAATACTTAGTGTTTGTAAGCCACAACAACATTGCTGCAGCCTTTAAACCCAGACTTAAAAACATTAGAGTGCTAAAAAGTAGCCTGATAAATCATGCTGGTAGTGACAAAGTGCCGTATATCTTGTATGTTGTGTGCTTTGAATTAATTATTTTTATTTTTTTCTTATTTTAATAACTATTTGTTTTTCCTGGCAAGCAGTTTAGTGGCCCGAAGAGTATAGCCAGACAATAGTCTCAGTCTGTTCTGCGCTGTTCAGTGCCATTTTCGACTAGATTTTAAAGTTACCTTTTCTTCTATCAGCGTTTGCACCACTGACTCCAGAATATCGCATTCTCTGAGAAAATTCCATAAATCCATTCTTGTAACTTCTCCTGCATTTGAAACTCGTTTCAGAACTCCTCAAAAGAACTGTTTCAACCGCTGTGGTCTTCAAACTAGTTCCTCTTCCAGTTCACTGATTTCAACACTTTTGGAAAACTGTACAGAGCTCCTTAATGAGAACTGGACTGCAAGGGGGAAAAGTAATAATTATTTGAACAAATTAATGCAGAACGAAGCTCCCAAATACTGAAATAAGAGTCAGGTTAAAAAAAAAAAAATCTTAGAGAATTAGAGTTATCTAATTCATTCAAACAGATTTTTTTTTTTTTGCTTGACACCTATGGGGCTTCAGAGATTTTGTAAAAAGTTTATAAAATATCACCTAGTAGTTGATAGTGTGGTTAAGTCTGTGCTGAGAATTTTCAGATAAGAACGATAGAAGTTTAGAGGTAAAATAGTTACACTAGTTCTAATGCTGGGGAGTGAGGTGTTGCATGTTGATTAGCACATACATATGAATTTCACTGTACTCTGTACACATGACAGTAATGACCCTGTTATAGTGGGTTCTATGATGTACTGATGCACCATTCAGAGTTGGTTCTCCAGTGCTGCTATGATAGACAGCATCATCTGTAACCCTCAACTGGATAAGTATATTTAATAATGGGTGCTTAGATTGGTGAATGGATGAATAAAGTAACTTCTACAGGGTCGTCACTAGAGAAGGAGTGTTACAGATTTTGCATAAGAGCATAGTTATATGAATGGATGTACATTGGTACCAGAGTGGAGTTTTTGTGCTGTGAGGTAAAATGTCTGTGTGTATTTTTTTAAAATGTATGTTTAAGATGTATTTGACTTTATCTCATTTGCATTTTAACTTGAACTGCAAAGGCGTTGAAGGAAGCTCTGTCACTTTCTGCACACGGCTTCTTATCTCAAGAGTACCACAGTCCACTGTATAGCATGACTCTTATGTAGACAGGCATATGGGAGAGGAATAGCAATACCCCCAGGTGCACAGGGGTTTTTAACAGTGACCTTACCCCTGCCACTATGTCCAACTTGTATTGTTCTCATCCAGAATCCTTGAGCCTAGAAAGAGCAAGATGGTATAATGCATGCAGGATGATAACAGTTACAAATGTCAGGCCTTTCAGAGGGTATAAGTGGGAGATATCAAGTATGTTAAGGGGAAGACCTCAGTCCATTGGCTGAGATATTGATAGGAAGACCTCTCACCAAAGTGAAAACTCAGAATACATATTCTCCTACAGTTTGGCTGCTTGCTTTGCCTACTGAATTACTTGTGGGAAAGGGTATGCTGTCTCTGCATACTGAACTGCTGACAAGGGAAACCAGCTGCTTTTTGCTCCCAGTTTTCTGATCAGTTGTGCTGCAGGGACTTTGGCCCATGGCCTGTCACCCATTTAAAGCACTCTCAACCCACTTCAACATCCCTGCCAGACCTTTGGCACATAGCCTTTCGTCTCCTCAGGTACGAGTATTTGGTGACCAGCCAGACATCAGAATCCATTTATAGCATTTACAGACAAAGCAGATGAACCAAGCTTTGAATTTTTTTTAGTGAAATGGGAATGTGGACATTTTTTCTTGATTACTGTGTGGGATCATTTCCATAAAGCACTGATGGGAATGGCACCTGCTCTTTCCCCCTGCAGAAACCTACTCTGTATCCTTTTTGTCTGTGAGCCAAAGCCGGACAGGAGGGACATTGATGAGGAGACTGTTCATTTTGCCCAGAAACTCCTGCCATGCACTGCCAAAACGAGCTGTTCTATTCCATGGCCGGACAAAAACCAGGGTCCTAAAAACAGCAAAGACCTGGCTGTGCTTGCTTGGTCTCTTCATTGCAGTGTCTCGAGTATACTTTGTCATTCTCTCTAGCATATTATTCAGCTTTCACTTAAAAGGCCTCCAGAGAGTCAGTGTCACTGTGATGGCTGTCTCAGTCCTGTTCTCCCTGCGCTTCTTGTCATGCTGTCATGTCAGCACTGCTTAGTCAAGAAAGAGCAGTCCTGGCAATCCAATCAGTTGCTACATTATAAAAAATATGGGTCCAACTGCTCTTTACCCCAGCCCTCAAGGTCTTGATGAATGCAAGTGAAGAGAAATAAAACCGGGCAGCGGAGAAACTGCTGTGCTCATGAGGCCAGCATAGTATAACTTGAATCTGGCACTGAGACAAGACAAGGTAGAATATTGAAAATTAACTTGCATTATTTTTTCTTCATTATTCGTCTGCTCATAAATATTCCTGTGAGCATGGTGACAGAATCAGGAAAGGTTTATGGGTAAGACGAGAATTACTGTGCAATAAGCTCAGTGAGCCGTCTGCCATAGCAACTGATCTGGGTGGGTGGTTGTATTGACGCAGTGAGAAAGGCATGGGCTAAGAGAAGGTTAGGGGTAAGGAAAATACACAAACAAACATACAAATCCTATATATATATATATATATCAGGTGGGTTTTAAGGAAAGAAGGTTAAAAAAAGGAAACTACAAGGAGGGGCTGGCAGAGAGCTAAATGGGAATTAGGGCTGCCACCATGAAGAAAGAGAGTGAAACTTGGCTTACATAATGTACTCTCACTGTACACACCATAGTGGCCTCTTGAGATCTTTGGTCATTTCAAAGGAGCTATCAGATTGCAGTAGGAGGATAATCAAAACAAAAAGCCAGGATTTCCTAATGTGTCCTGAGGTCTGTACACAACAAATATTGGGATGCAGCTGGAAAATGTAAAAAAGGATCGAGCATCTCTCACAAAGCATATCGAGTTCCTGTCCTGCAGATCTCCCTCCGCCGCTGCTAATCCAGACAGACTGGGAGTAAATCCACTGGTAAACTAATAACGGATTAGCAGGGATCAGGGTTGATGCAGTGATACATTTCTGCTGTATGACCGAGCCTCTGCACCATGCCTGGTACTATCTTTCGATAAATATTTTACACCCAGGAGAGCTTAAAGCTTCTGGTTTTTATTAGGATTCACATGCCAACGAGTGCCCTCTGTGCCCCTGTCCTTTTACTCACTTGTGTCGTCTCATTTTTGAATCTGAGTGGCTTCATTCCCAGATGCCCAAATAAATAGAAGAGATACAATGGAGTAGACAGAAAAAGAAAAATGAGGTGCTCTAGAACGCTTTGTTCAAATACTCTTTGGTCATTCTCTTTTTAGAGGGGGCTGACCTTTTTAAACAGGGATTGGAGAAAAAAATGAGTCTAATCTCCATTGACACATTTTATGGTCTGCGAGGCTTACTAGGCATTCATCACAGAGGTCAGATACAAGACTACCTGGAGGGACAAAGGTGCGCTTCTGAGGATGCACTCTCCTCTTTTCATGTTGTTTTATTTTTAGCACAATTTTCCATAAAACCAGTTAAGAGAAGTGAGCCTATATATCACAATTAGCCAGTCGCAGTGAGTTAGACTAATGGGCACAGTGAGCGATTTATGCTGTGGAGAGTACTTTGGCGCTCTTTAAGTAAATAAACATTATTTAGTGGTGTGCTGGTCTTGACGGGGTGTATTTAAGAGGAAGGATGCGTTTAAGTGCCGGCTAGCAGAACATTAGCCTGTTAATCAATTAATCTTTAATTCTCCAGACAAGTCTACAGAACATCAGTGTACCCATGAGCACTTTCTTGCTATCTGTATTCATTGTTTTAAGTTTGGTTCATTTCTAACCCTTATTTCTTTCCTCATTCTTTTTCATATTTTCTTTTCTGTATTTTTATTAATTGGAAAGGGGAAAGTGAATGTGGAGTCAAAGTTTTTTAAGAGCCTTTTAATTGCATGAGAGAGGAAGCAAGCAGGAAGCAATAGTAAATAAGCTTCCAGACTCCACAACAAGGCCATGTTAGATGCAGGAGGGCTCATCTGGCATCACACAGACAATACAATTCTACCAGCATCTGTAAATCTGTATCAAGGGCAGAAAAGTAGAGATACCCATCAAGTTATAAGTCCAGTACAAATGACAGGCTGGATGTTTTCAGTCCCCTGGAAGTTCATGTTAAACTCTTTTCGAAGCAACCAGGATATCATCTCTCTTTCACACCAATAAGGTGCTTGTTCATTTGTCACTGTGTCCTCCTTCTCTGGCCCCTGAAGAGACCTGTCTTGCATGAGGAGTGGGGGGAGTAAAAGCAGGCTCATGTGGCAGGGATCAGGTGAGAGCTAATTAACACACTGGCGAATTCCCCAATGTAGCCAGCTCCTACAGGCGGCTGCAGCCAATTAGTGGACTGTTTGCAAAAAATAGATGTTGTTGACATATCTCTTAACGAGTCACACTAATTATTGTAAGCAGACAACGATGAGACTGTTGATACAGAGCTGTGCCCCCATCACCTTAAGTGTGTAACTGTTTTTTTTTCCTTCTGGTGCAGTCACAAGCCACCATAATGGCTGCTTATTTTTTTTTTTTGTCTTTTTTTAACTTGTGCAGTTATGTTTGCTTCTATTAGTGACTGATTTACCCTTTGGATTTTATACTGTATTAGTTGGGACAGCACAGTATAAGGCCACGGAAGCTATTTTTTGCTTGCTGCCAATTACTTATAGTGCAACAACTAATCCTGATTGGGGTAAATAGCAAAAATGTTAACTGTAATCCAGCAAAAGAGACAAAGATTCCAAAGATCGTGCTATAGATGTTTCATAAAAGTTCAGCAAGAAAGAGGAGTAAATTTATTCCAGAACATTTTTTTCTTTTTTTTTTTTTCCCTTTCCCTAAATATGCTCTTGAAGTATCCACTTGATGATCCACACATTTAGGTGTGAATGGTAATGAATGGGCTGTTATTTACACTCATGTCTGCTTATCGTTAATTGGTTGCTGGTTAAAGCCAAACAAAAAAAGAAGAGAAGCAATTAAAGGTGGAAAATCTTAACAACACAAGTTAAATAAAATAAAGTATTAAAGATCTGAATGAAGAGCTCATTGTTGTGTGCTGTAAATGGCAATTACAATAATAATAATAATAATAATAAAACAAGCTAAATAGAAAAAGTAACTATAAAGGAAGACGTGTGATAATTGTGTTCAACCATTGTTACGTACATTTCTAACAATACTGTCATAGATAGACAGAACTTTATTTGTCCTGAGGAGAAATTTGGCTTTTTACAGAAGCAAATAAAATAAATACATACATATATAGATATATATATAAACAGTGTGTATATATATATATATATATACATATATATATATATGTATGTATGTATGTATGTATGTGTATATGTATGTATGTATGTGTATATATATGTATGTATATGTATGTATATATATATATATATATATATATATATATATATATATATATATATATATATATATATATATATATATACATACACACACACATTATGGTCTGAACACACCAGAATGAATATAAAAGGTGGAAAATTTTGAAAGAAATAAAACTTCTGAATTCCCAGTCCCAGTGAGGTATTCTGCAGGCATATTGCCACCGGTATAAAGGAGCCCCAGTAGCATTTTTGACACACTGCAGAATGATTTGTTGGCTGAATTGCTGAGTGTCAGTGTGTCAGAGAGAGAATGTGCAGCATTGCTCATAATGGTACTGTATTAGGTTTTGTTTTTATTCTCTTCTTCTCTACAACCTCCAGGGTGTCCAGAGTGGCTCCTATAACAGATCTTGCCCTTTTAATTAGTCTTCTGATTCTATGAGCTTCTCTTTAAGTTATGTTACTGGCCTTGCACACTACACTATAGAAAATCACACTAGCCATTACAGAGCTGCATAAAATGAGAAGGAAATCACTACCCATGTTAAAGGGGAATTGTCTCTAATGTGTTTAGATTAGAACAGGTGAAAATAATCAAAATGAAAAACATCAACACATAGACCCATAGATCAATTTCAGAACTGCACTCCAACAATATTAAAACTGTGCCAAGTTCATCATTTATCTTTGTCAAAAATACAAACTTTCATGCAATAATCATGCCGATATGAAGGAACTTATTATCCCAAATCTGAAACAGATGGGACAGATACACTTCAATCTCAAGTGTGTAAAGAGAAATTAATAAATACATTGAGATATCAAGCTTCACATGCTAACTTCTAGAGAAAGAAGACTACTGGCAGAACAATAAGTCATATAAGTCTTGAACCTCTGTCCCATTGAAGGCTATTCAGATCACCATATCTGGGAAGGGGGTGTGGAACAACATGGATAGGCGTCAGAAATATTGTTGAACCTTTGGTTGATAACACAAGCCTTTCATAAAGGCTTACATGATATACCATATCAGGAGTCTTTGCAAAACCATTTAATATTAAACAATTCCGTTTACGGTAGCTTACACCCCAAGTCAACATGCACATACACAGTAAAAACAACTTTGAAAAATGAGTTTAAAGACACCTGAATATAATCAAAATTCAGATTCTGATCTGTACACGTACCTGAATATAGTCAGGATTCAGATATATGTGGCAAAGCTGATGATGTGTTAATTCCAGCTATAAGGGTATGCAACTTAACTAAAAGTAAACAATGTTGTACATGTTATATGTTAAAAGAAGCTCATAATATCTGGACACATTTTAAACCCTAACAGATAAGTGAAATTGAAGTAGGACCTACATACATATTCATACAAAAGGTTTCAACTCTCAAGAAACAGTAGTTTTCTGGTGATCTCTGTATTTAATACAGTATCATAACAATAAAGCCCATGAGCCTTCACCTTACTTGGAAGCAAAGTTAAAAACTGAAGGTGCTCAGAAGTGCATAATTTGAAAGGTAGCATCAGAAGTCAGATGATTAGTTTAGACCAATTAGTTTTAGAGTTTTATTAAAAAGCAAGCATTTACCCTGTGATAGCCTGGCATCCTGTCCAAGGCTAGTCTTTACTGTACTCCTGATGCAGTTTGGATAGGCTTCAGAAGCTCTCTACCTAAACTGGATTAAGTAGGAATGAAAATAGGTAGTTGGACAAAAAGCATCATACTGAATGTCTAATGGTTTGCCATCACAAGCAACATACTATTCTTAAAATTGCGTAATCCATTTTAGGCTGTCACATGGAATGCTCTATAACCCAGCAACATCCTGTGCAAGGCAAAGTTCATCCTTGAACTGAATAGAACCCTCCAATGCCCACCCACTTACTCTCACAGAATTACAAGTTAACGCAGTGTTTCTCAACCACTGCGTTGTCGTGTGCTGCTGCTGGTGGGTTGGAATTGCTTTTGTTTATATTGATAGTGGGTTGTGGAGTCTTTTGACCCTCCCACATGAAGCACTCATATGGGAAAAACTGACACCAGAAAACTGAAGTGCCTGGAGAAAAACCTGCATATATCTTTCATGGACAAAAATCAGACCCAGAACGCTAGGCTCGGAATATAGGGCAGCAACACTGACTGCTTCCCATCAGAAATACAGTACAGTATGTAATGTACATATTTAATAAAATGGTTAGGATAAAGGCCGGAATTTGCATCTGATTATGAGCTGTATTGCTAAAAAAAAAAAAAAATCTGTAGTTAGTGCTACCATCTGCCTTGCCTGTCTTTTCTAAAGGTGTGAAAACCAATTTTTTGTAATTAATACTCCTTTGTTTGTCCCTAAAATGAAAGAAGGCAGCTTTTGCCCTTTTGAAATAACTATGTCAACCATGTTGAGTGCAGACGCCATGATCCAAAATGGAGCTGGTTGCTTGTTTCTTGTTGTATTTAAATGCTAACCTTTTCTCGCTCACCCTTGCTTTTTTAGTTACCTGTGAATCTTCCTATTTTTACACATACACACCCACACACACATACTGTATATAATATAATTATAAATACTGGATATACAATCTATATATATATATATATATATATATATATATATATATATATATATATATATATATAATTCACTAAGGGCAAGCAAGACACTGAGTGCAAGCAAGACAGAGCCCCGCCCGCCAACTCTAACCCTCCTACCGCCTCATGGGATACGCACGACAGAGCCACACACGCCAACTGTAACCTTCCTCCTGAGTCCAGCGTCGCTCTCAAGGCACGCAACAACTCGCCAAACACAGCCTCAGTCGCTTTCATCTGTGCAGAAGTCCACATGTACCTCTGAGCCACGTTGACTTTACACCGCACACAAGAGAGAGAGAGCCACAATCACCAACTCACAGAGCCCTGCCCGCCAACTCTAACTAAGGGCAAGCAAGACAGAGAGCCCCACCCAGCAACTCTAAGACCATGGGATACACACGCATTTAGTGTATAAATGGATATAAATAATTGCATGTAAACGATTCGCTAAAATCTGTTGTATGTAAACGATACTGTTTAAAACATTGTTTTTTCATCAGAAAACCCGGTTTCCACGTCTGTCTGTATTAGTTTAAATGGCACTTTTACCACTCGCAATAGGGCGGACGCACTGACTTATCGTGTCGACTGGGCAACACAGTGAATGCGGCGTCTATCTATATATGTCTATGGTTTTCCATAGCCTGCTACAGGAAGATACTCTCTCACCCATTGGCATTGGTTTCGCTCCTTGCTATTTTCGTTATACTGTGACGGTGGTTTCCTAAGCCTTTGTTATACTGAATTCCTTTCTCACCGTTTTCCATTCCTATTCTTACACCGCCATATGCTACGGCGGGCTTCGGCTAGTATAATATATATCACACAAACTTTTTTCTTCTTTTATACATATGTCTGTGCAATATTTTTGTCCTTTCATCAGCAGTTCTGAGCTACCGTTTGAATTACCCCTTAAAAGATGCCATTCTTCTTTTTTTTGAAAGCTTCCTTTTCTTTCTCATTTTATCTGATTTTTGGTCTGTAATTTGATGCAGTAACTTGCTGTGTAGCCATTTCTTCTGATGTTTCTTGTTTTGGACAGATGTTTATCCAGATGGTTTTATTGGTGTGTGGAAAAAAAAAAAAAAACTAAGATGCTCTGTATTTAGTTTGAATCAGAGGGCCTTTGATGGCTAAACCCTACCAATACTGTACACCTGACAGTTGTCAATCTTGGCCCAGCTCTGGCTGCTTTAACATGTTTACTGGCCTGTGAATAATGTGCACCTACATGGAAAAACCTACACAGGTTGGGGCAACTAACAGCCTGCTTACTGTTTCCTACCACAACAATAGACATGTGAGAGTGTCCTATACAGGCAAAAAGTGGAAAGCTAGTGATAAAGAGATGGATATTAATGAGCTTTGTTCCATGAAGATAGTCATTACTGCAAATTGTTTAGAGTCCCATCAGAGCAGTCGCCACAGCAAACAAGAGTGATCGATGCCCTTTGAGATCTTGCCCACCTGCTTGCTCCATCACATGGCAGTATTAGTGTGACGGGATGGGCCTCTTAAAATTGGCTGCAGCTGCTTTGAGCATCTGCTTCACACACTGTATCAGTGGAAGTTTTCAAAGCACTGACCTGCTCTTCCTCCTAGACCAGTCGCTAGTCACTGTTGAGAATTTTTGCTTTTGCTGAATCTTCAGACCTCATAAAGTCAGCTGAGATTAAAACATTGGAAGCTTAATAAAATAAAGGCTTTTAGGACCTTTAAGAGAGTATTAATAAAATAATTTCTCTGATTATTGTTATAATTTGATATAAAAAATAACAGACAAGCATAGTGAGCCTTTTCAGAATTACTGACAATACTTTTATTTCAAAAACGTAAAGAAAATAACAGCAACATTTAATCTCACATATTAACTTGATTTAAAAATTGCAGCATAATTTATTTTTTTCTTCATTTTTTAATTTCTCTTGTAATCTGCTGTAGAAGGGTTAAGTGTGGTCAATTTACACAATACTGTAATATAAGCAGGGCCACATAACAAGAAGTAACAAGCTGCATACAAATTTCTTCCATTTTTTTGAAAGGCAAAGGAGACAGTGGATCAACGCTATAAAATTAGATTATTGTACAATATGGCAGTAAGATTATTTAGCTGGTACCCCAGAGCTGCAGACTCTAATAAAGTGACAGTCACCTGAAGGCTGAGGCTGCTCCCAGCCTTTTTTGTGGAAAAACCTCCATACTCTGCAGGCTTGGAAATTTGGTATTAGATTGGGTGAATGTTTGCTTTGAAGCTGATGTTCAGGAGTCTGCAGGAGAGGCTGCAGTCCAGAATCTCTAGACCGTGACTAGCTGAACCATCCTCCTCATGGTTAAACATGTCTCTAATATAGCAGTACATGGATACAAAATTAGGAACGCTCTGTTAGCTGCCCACTAATGAATGCCCAGTTAAACCTATTACTGTAAATTTACATTTTCTCAGCAAATGTGCAATACTAAGCAAATAGAGAAGGACAGAAGATATTTACATTGACAAATTCAGCAATTTAAAAAAAGATGTGTTAAATCTTCCTTTAACAGCAGTACCACAGAGGCTTTTGAATTATTTTTAATTCCAATTTGAAACATGAAAGTACAAAACCATCACGTATACATAATTTATTAAAAGTAGTTTGCAATTTTGGATTGATCATGTTTAAACTATTTAATTTCTTTGGAAACAAAGAGCCTAAACCACACTAAAAAGAGCATTCTACATGTCTGACTGTAAGTATGCTGCAGACTGCAGTTGCTTCCTCACCACATCAGTTGTGAACATTGAATCTCACTTTCACATTATCACAAGAGAGCACTCCTGGCCACGATCAAGTCTATGAACTTGTGTCTGAACTGTTCTGTGTGCTGCTCACTTTTTTTTGCATTTTTGTTTATTTCCAGATATTTTGAGTTTAGAGTTCTCCATCTCTATCAAACATGGTAATTCAAATTCAAAAATCTTAAAAACTGACATAGGCACATTTTTCAGTCTAAAAATGTCATTTGAAAGTTTATTTGAATTTGGTAAAAATCAAAACCACATATGACTGTGAAAGGCTCACATTCAGATTTTGTGAAATGGTACAATTCATCTGATACCACATTTTAAAAAATCTGATTTTGTTATAGAAATGTAATGGTGGATGAATGAGAACCAAAGCAAAATAAACCAGTTTTGACAGACTGATTTTGAGCAAAAAGTTGATGTAATGTTTGGATCAGCTCTTAATATAGTTGTGTACACAATCGATTACACTGGTCTGAAAATGAATGGAGGGACATGTTATACATTAAAGTAGAATTTGAATGCATGCTTTTTTGCTATTCATCTTCATCAAGAACTCGGTGACTATGATGAAAAACTGTCAGCTCATGTTTTCTTGTCCTTTTTTTGAATTTCTTCAAGCAAATATGAGATCATTTGAAATGAACTGTGAATGTTGAACATAGCATGATTTAGTTAATGCTTGAAATATTTCTAATATTCAAGATTTCAAATGAGTTGTTTAAATTAGTCTGCTGGTTAGATAAAAGTTACACAAAAGATTATTTGGTACTATCCCCAAAACTAAAAATTACTCAGGAGAACTGGAGCAACTTGCATGTGACTACCTGAAAACTCTTGTAAAGGAAACTGATAAATACATTTCAGCTAATGATAAATGGACAAAAACATCTTTCTAAGATTAATATTATTCAAAATATTTCAGGGATTGAACCCTAATTGTGAACAATTCAATCTAGCACTGCCCTTACTAGATAATATAGTGGTGTATTTACTCATCTTCCACTGTCAAACTATCAGTTATTCCTAATCCTCTAACTGCATTACACAGAATAATGTGACTATATTATTATTGTGAGATAAACTCACAGTGATTTCCTACTATACATTGTTAGCTTGTCAACTAATTTTGCATAACCAGAATTATTCTAATTAGGGTAGGCTGGTACTGAAAAATCTAGTTTTTAAAACATTGCAGTACCAGCATTTTGTTAATTACTGAAAGTAAATGTAGTTTTCAAGCATCTCACACTCAGTCATTTCTAAGCATGATCAGAACTCCAACGGGACAGTCTGTTTGATTTTAATATCCATATTAAATATAACTTGAATTCCAAGCCTTTCTTCGAAACATACAGTGCCCTCCGTAATGTCTAGGACAAAGACACATTTTTCTTTCATTTACTCCTTTTCTCCACAACTTAAGATTACAAAGCAAACAATTCAGACATGATTAAAGTGCACATTGCAGACTTTTGTTTTGGGTATTTTCATATGTTTTGGTCACACTATGTAGAAATGACAATACTTTTTCTAGATGGTCCTCCCCATTTCTGGGCACCATAATATTCGCTTCCCAGGTCCTCCCTGTGTGGAGTTTGCATGTTCTCCCCGTGTCTACGTAGGTTTCCTCTGAGTGCTCTGGTTTCCTCCCACAGTCCAAAGACATGCAGGTTAGGTGCATTGGCGATCCTAAATTGTCCCTAGTGTGTGCATGTGTGTGTGTGCCCGCGCCCTGCAGTGGGCTGGCACCCTGCCCGGGGTTTGTTTCTTGCCTTGCGCCCTGTGTTGGCTGGGATTGGCTCCAGCAGACTCCCGTGACCCTGTAGTTAGGATATTGCGTGTTAGATAATGGATGGATGGATAGAAATGGTAGGTATATTAACACAGTCATATTTAGTACTTTGTTGCATAACCTTTGCATGTAATGATCACTTCAAGTCTGTGATTCATATATGTCACCATGTGCTGAGTATCTGGTGATGCTCTGTCAAACCTCTAATGCAGCCATCTTCAGCTCCTACTTGTTTCAGGGGCTTGTCCCCTTAAGTTTGCTCTTTATCATATGGAAGGCATGCTCAATTGGATTTAAATTGTGTTTTGATTTATGGATTGCTGTGTACAAGGGAGGTGTGTGTGCATGGAGGTTGGGGTGAGCGAAAAAAAAAGTAAATGATAGTTTTCAACCACTTTGTTCTCTGTCATTTATAAGCACAATCAGAATTCCAAGGGGGACCCAATTCAGAAAACCACCCTAAACATATTAATGTAAACTGGCTGGATAGTCCAAAGAGAAGGATCATCTTATTGATAAATGGAGTGTTGGGTACAGGAGAACATGTGCATGTGTGCTCAGTGGATGAATCTGCTGGTAAAAGGGAGAGGTGTTAGTTTGGGGAGAGTTATTAGTTTTTTTTGCTTTGGAACCGTTTTAGTACTGGTATTGAGGTCTAAAGCTGGTATCGATACCAAAGTCAGAATTTTAGTACCAATTCAACCTTCATACCTCAGTGGAAAAGTGACATTTTTTAATATTACCTAAAACTAGAAAAAAATATACTTTGTGCGAAACAGTGCAGAGTTTTTTTTCAGAAGTTGGCAAGAATTTATTATTATTCTAAAATGAAACTGCTGGGCTCCTGCCTCTGTTTTATCTCCAGTTTTTTTTTAATTTGAATGAGGAACTATTTTATCAGGGGCCTTATTTATGTATTTTCTTCTTTTGAAACACCTCTCCAAATTGGGTAAGAGTGATGTTTTACATTAAATGCATCTTAACTCTCTGAAATTTTTCATTGATTATGTTTTTGATTGGTATTTTCTACTTTGCAATATGGCCTTTATAATATTAAATGTCTGATTGGTTTGTTTTAAGTCTTTCATTATAATGTATATATTTTGAAAAATAGTAAAAGTAATTGAACAAGTTTCACTGTGGCAGCTATTTGCAGCTTGTGCACATTTTTCTAATAAATGTGGATCTTTTTGTTTTTCCCCATATTTACTCATGAACAATGTGTGACTGTTGGTATTTAGACTTTGCCACTGCAAAATTATTGCTCCACATTTCTAGTAATTTGCTTGAAAAGTGTCATCAGCCAAGTTGAGCCTGGTTTTAGTATAGACTTCCCATTGCACAGTCAATTGGCTGTATTCCATCTTTTAGGTTTCATGTGAAATGGTACAGTTTGTATATTAGCCAAAGTTAAAAAACCTGCTGTCGAGGATATACCAGTGCACAACAATAACCTGATATATTTAGTTTGTCAGTGTTTTGGCATGCTTGACTTGATTCTGATGACTTCTTTTCAGATGGAGGCCTCAATAACTTTAAACCTCCTAAACTCTTACAATGCAATGGGTATTTTGCAAGTGATGCCAGCAACATTGATTTTCTGTGAGACAGAGCAGGTTTTGATCTATTTCTCATACTTTCTGCTGTCACTCCCACTTAATTTCATCCCCATCTTGTTTTACAGTGGACGGTTGTATCCACCGTGCCGCAGGCCCTCTCTTGAAGAAGGAATGTGCTACTCTGGGAGGCTGTGAGACTGGCAAAGCAAAAATGACAAGTGGATACAGGCTGCCAGCAAAAAGTAAGAACCCCTTTCTCACATGTCCACCTTTTTATGTTTGTTGTTTGTGTGTGTGCATTTACTGTAATTGGAAAAAGTAAAACTGGCCCCTGCTGCTTCTATCTACTCTCTGAGACTTAGGCTCACATTCTGTATATGATCTTGCCAGCCCCAATCACTTATGCATTGAATCACTGTATATTCAAAATTCCTGAATTCTCTCTCTCTCTCCAAACAGATACTGTACGTAAGCAACAACAAAAAAGTCAATAATATGTTTATAAGTTAACTGTCTTGTCTTCTTCTCATTAGAATAATTATCTGCATTTTGTGTCCTGACAAAAGTGATATTTATTTTATATCACTGTACAGAGGATGCACAAACCAGTGTGTTTCTTCGTGCTGGCCCCAAGCCTGGATAAATGGGGAGGGTTATATCAGGAAGGGCATCCGGTGTAAAATTTTGCCAAATCCATATGCGGACAGATGATCCGCTGTGGCAACCCCAAACGGGAGGAGCCGAAAGAAGAAGAAGAAGATCACTGTACAACTATTTTTTTGAAAAGTCTTACTTCCTGAAAAGTTTTTGCTGATTGTGACAGGTACCTACTGGCTATGCTCAAATATAAATTTGGTTTTACTGCATCAGGAATTCTGAGAAATAGACATTTATATGTTTACTGACAGTAACGTATTTAGTCACGTTTATGTTTCACATAAGCTATTAAATTCAACAAAATTAAAAGTGTTTTGCTCCTGATTTTCTTATGTATTCAATGGTCTGGTGCATCACGTTGCAGTGTCCAACAGAAGTCAGCAAGCATTGACGGATTCCAGTTGCCCTGGTATCGTTTGTCCATCGTAGCAATGTCCTGGTGAAACCTTTCACCGTGTTCGTCACTGACAGCACCAAGATTTGCAGAGAAGAAGTCCAAGTGTAAGTGGAGGAAATTAATCTTGAGTGACATGCTGGACTTCATTGTCTTGTATGCTTTGAGAAGTTTGTCTACCAGCTGTATGTAGTTTGGGGCTCTGTAATTGCCCAGAAAATTGTCAACAACGTCTGTGAAGTCTTTCCAGGCAATTTTTTCTGGCCCAACTAACAGATCTTCAAACCGCTTGTCACTCATAACATGTCTGATCTGGGGGCCAACAAAAATGCCCTCTTTGATTTTGGCGTCAGTTATTCTTGCCTTCCTTGTTCAGTGCATTCATGAAATTCTTCATGAGTCCCAGTTTTATGTGAAGAGGAGGCAAAAATATCTTTGCCAGGTCGACATGTGATTCATGTGCCACATTTTTCTGTCCTGGAACTAGCTTTTTATGGAGTGGCCAGTTCTGTTGAGAACAGTGTGACTCTTTGGCACTGCTGTCCCATTCACAGATGAAACAACAGTACTTTGTAAAGCCGAGATGTAGTCCTAGTAGCAGAGCAATGACTTTAAGATCTCCACAGATATTCCAGTTGTACCTGCTATACTGGACATGCTACAGCAACAGTTCCATATTCTCATAGGTTTCTTTCATGTGTGCTGCATAGCCAACAGGTACTGAAGGATAAATGCTGCCATTGTATAGCAGAACAGCTTTCAGGCATAACATTGATGAATCAATGAAGAGACTCCACTCTTCCGGGTTGTGATCACAACCCAAGGCCGAGAACAATCCTTTAATGTCACAACAGAAACAGAGACTGTCGACTTGTGCAAAAAATTTGGTTATATCATGATGTCGGCCTCGAAATACAGAAATGTTTGTACCTGGTGACAGCAAACACCATTCCTGCATTCTTGAACCCAGCAGCTTGGCTTTTGCTTTTGACAGACCCAAATATCTGACCAAATAGTTCAATTCGGACTGTGTTATCAGATGTGGATTGCCTGATGAGCACGGTTCAAAATCTTGGTCAATGTCACTGTCACTACCCTGCATTGTAGTTTCTTCATCTGGTTTGTCTAGGGTCGATTCCTCTTGTGGTTTCAGAATTGGAAGACTGTCGTCATGTGGCTCATTGCTGAAGGCAGATTAGGATATTCAATTAACTTCTTGTTTTTGGTAGAGAAACCAGACACATTAGTCAAACAGAAGTAACAGTCCGTCACATGGTCTTTCTGTTCTCACCATATCATCGGAACAGCAAACGGCATCATCTTTCAAGTGCCTCTGAGCCAGGCTCTCAGACAGACAGCACATGTCGCACAGCAAATATAAGGCACCCATTCCTTGTCTTGATCACCAATTCAGATGATAAGCTTTCTTCACAAAAGCAGTCATCCAATGTCTCCAAGGCGCAAGTGTATATTCACCACAGATATAGCAGAATGTATTGCAGTTGTTACGACATTGACGAGACATATCGCCTGACACCAAAACGTCTGTAGTATCAAGCTTACTTACTATTATATTGCTACAGATACTATACTTTGCTATACTGATACTATACATACACACTGACTATCGATATAAACCAAATGAGCAGGATCGGTGTATGCAAGCCACCTTTATAGCATGCTGAGACAGCGTCAAGGTCGTTCAGACCTGCCCAGGATGTCAGCTTCCACAGAACAGCTTCCAAGCTGGCCTGATTCAATGGCTGGACATGCAGGGGGGCTGCACAAACCATTGTTCATAAGTCACTTACGGGAGTGAAAATGTTTGGATACAAATATAAGAAAAAATCATGACAAAACCGAAACGGTACGTGATGGGTAAATTATGATGTGATATTCGTGATCAGCACCCAAAAATCTATAAGAAACTCCCAACAGTGTTCAAGAAGCAAAAACTTTGTTGTGCAGCGTATATTTATTTATATTATTGAAGGTGGACATTTTTCCAAAGTGATTTACGTTTATAAAATGTTTTAACATTCAGGCCAAAAATCCATTAACTTGAACACCCACGAAGTCTAATACTCATTTGTAAATAAATAAATAAAACAATTAACTGACAAATCTATCAAATGTCTAACACTTCATTAGGAGAGAACGGCAAATTAATCCTGCCATGCATTTCTGCAGAAGAAGCTGAGACTTTTAAAAGACAGTTCAAAAACCTCACAGCTATGTAAATTTTTGCTTCGAAAGCCCAAGGACACCTCTTCCACGAGAAGAAATACCTAAGCAGTAGTGTAATGTCACATCCAGCTTTAAGTCTTTCAGTGTTACTTTTTGTTCTAGTGGTATAAAGTATGTTGTATAGGATGTTTTTCTGTGGTTAATTTTAGCTATTCATCCATCCATCATTGATCCACTTTTTAAGATGACCGGGTCCGAGCTTTTTCCACCTGCACCTGATTGGAAAGGAAGGACAAATCGAAGATAGTAAACCAGTCCATCACAGGTCACAGTTACACACACACACTCAACAGCTCTCATACGAATCCTGTTTGGAGATGGCTCTTAATGTTGGTATACTATATGTGGCAATTGAAAATGACTCTTATCCTTAAAAAAAATAACTACAAACAAAAAAAATCCATAAGAATGAAGCATGTAAAATGATACAATCAATGAAATGTAAGAAAAAAAAGCAGTAGCTTTTAAATATAATCACAAAATCTGCTGACCAGTTGGATGTCTGGCCTTCATATTAGGTAGTGCAGATTGGTTGATCCCTCTAATGTTATATCTAAAAATACTTTTGCTAATATGAAATTTCTAAAATGCTCTTTTCTGTGATCACTTTTTTATGTAATATAACATGATACATTGACATTCACAGTATTACATAAAGGCAATGAAAAACCCAAAGAACAACACCTTCCTGCCTCCCACATACCCACTTTCCCATAACTATTGGAAGCAAGAGAAAAATAAATTTAAAGACAAGAATGTAACCTAACCACACAATCACCAGAGAGAAGCAAGGGAAGAGAGGAGAGAGATTTACCCTGGTGTAATAACACCTGAATGCAGCTCACATACCAGAAGTACTGTATAATTCTACCAACCTCCTCTCACCACATGTATATCAGGTGTATAGCTCAAGTTTGATGTGATCAGACTACCTTAAACATTCAGACAGTGACTGTTTTGTTATTAAGAAAGACAGATTGTTCAAGAGGTTGTGGAAAGCCAGAACCCAGTGGCAGACATCTACACCTGCAGGAGTTTTCCACCTCAAGGGCCAGTGTGCAGTATTTAAAAATGACAAGAACATAAGATCAAATAAAATCAAATTTATTGTAAAAATGCTGCACATTTTCCTTAATGTAAACACTCCTATGAAATAATGGAAATAAAAGTTTAAGAAAGCTATCTTATTTTAGTATTTTCAATTCACCTTCCAAACGTATTCTTTGTTGCCGGGAAAAAGTGGGCTTGTGCCAGTGTGTCTGTATAGAGGGGCTTTAGTGTAAGATGAAACGAGTCCTGTAGAGATCTGCACCATCTGAGATAGCCTATAAGAAACATTGTTTCAGTCCTTAGCCAGCTGAGTAATAAAGTTTTCCAGTAATTTGTTGTTTAAACTGGGTGATGAACTAGCACCCTGTCCAGTAATTGTTCCTGCCTTGTGACCCTGCTTAGGATAAAAGTGGGTATAAAAAGTGGATGGATGAATTGTTTATGTGTATATCTATATAGTCCCAGTGGTATTCAGTTAACTTTCTATTATTAAATCTGCAAATCATCATAAGAATATAGTCAGTATGAACAATACTCTTCAAAGCAGTATTCAGAATTTTTAAGCAGCTTGTTAGGCAAATGGCGTTATGTATTTACTACAATTTGAATAATCTTTTCCAATTATTTTTTACATCTATGAGGTTGAGGGTTTAAAGATTGATTTGACTTGCAAGGTTCCTTTTAATCAGTAAAATTTCTTACATGATGTTCTTTGTAGTTATTTTTTAAAAACTTTAAAATCATCACTCATGTCTGTTACTTAAAATGTGGTCTTTGTAAGTTTGTAGTTATTAAACTGCTGCAACAAAAGGATTTGTAAATGCTGAAAAAGCATTAAGCAATGTCACATTAGAGATTTGAGCTTTGTCTGTGACATTTAATAGACTGGTTTTTAGAGCCTGGTAATAAAGCCTTACAATAGTCAATTCTGCTAAAAGTGAATGAATGCACCGTTTTTTTATATTGTGCATATTAAGGCACTGATATTATTGCCCTTTATACGGAAATATCGAAGGGTAATGGTAGTGTCCTAATATTATTTTTCTACAGACTTGATTTGTTTTCAGTCAGTTTAGTTTACAGATCTGTATGCTGCCTCCCCAATGCCCCTGTCATGCTTTCTCTCTAAATAAATTAGAAATGAGAGAGTTCAGTTCCAATAAACTGAGATGGCGGCATATTACAAGCTCTGCAGAGGAGCCCAATATTGATTGTCACTTTGCACCTCAGCCTGTTCAATGCAAATTGCCTGCAATTTACAAAAAGAAAAAATAGCAAAATATTAATGAACCACTAGGAGAAATGCAGCCACGTGGACCTACTTGTGTACATGGTTTTGCCAAGTTCCATGCTGATGGCTAATTGTAAATTCCTAGATCCATAGTGTGAGCCTCCACCACCACAAATTAGCCTCTGATTAAGATATTAGTAAAAATGAAAATGTGTACCGTTGAGGCCCTGCATTGTCCTGCTTGGTAGAAGTCATTTGTGATAGATTTAAATGATAATGTAATGTATACTAGATTTCTTTGGCAAGAGAAGACAGTATAACAAAACTGCAGTTACATTTCATAGAAAATGAAACTCTGATCCTGTGAAAAAGGCAGAGTAAAAGACTATCAGGTTCATTATAGACTAAGACATTATTGTCTTCTGCTCTAGCACCTTGTTACATCCAGCCTTTCTTGTGGCCACACCCTAGACAACAGGGTTCCTGCTATGTAGCAAAAATTACAGCCAGGCCAAACTTACAGAAGGCATAAAGAGTGCTTTCAATGTGTTATAAAGGATGGAATGGACATTTTTGCTATTGACTTCTTGGATGCAACTAAGCCCAAACTTTTGGTTGACAATTGGTGCAAAGTGTTGTCCATCAAAGTTGCAAGTTGTTGCGTTATGTCATTGTTCACTGACTGTTTAAATGGTGCATCATGTAGACATACCTGGATGTCATTTGTCTGTGATTTTGATTGTTCTCATCAGATGAGACCCAGAAACTGCATTTCAAAGGGAAGCCAACACTGTGAGGAAAACTGACACTTTAACTGAATTAGAGAGGGTCTGGCAGCTGCCTGTTATGCAAAAGACTTGTTTGCCAAAGCAAAGCAAACTGGGTGATGCCAGCCTGCCCTACAGCAGTATCATTACAGTAGCATAGCAAATGATCATTCATTCTAGGTTTCAGAATCATATCTCTTAATGGCAACACAAGGACAGATATCCCTGCCCTGAATCCTGAGGAACACTGTACCTAATTCCAGACTTCAGTACATATTAAAAATGATTTGGTAAGTATGTGGTAAACTATCCAAAACCAGTGCCAGATAGGTCAACTAAATTCTTGACCCTATATAGTAGAATGTTTTAGTTAATATAATCAAAAGCTGTAAAGCATAAAAAGAGTATTGTGATCATTGCATTTCCCACATCATTGAAGATTAAAACATCATTTCCATTATGAGTTAAGGCTGTTTCTTTGCTTTGATCAGGGCAAAACTCCAAAAACCCTACCTTTTTGCAATGTTTTGTTTTAAGGCTGCATTTTATAATATACTAGGGGGTTCATCCCCTCCTCGCTTCGCTCGCCAACCAAACCCCCGTGCGCGTTTCTGCTGCTTGTGTTGTGAAGATGGGTGCTGAATGCACCCCAAGGAAATGTGGTCTTTCCTCCAAAACCCCCTCTTAAACGGTGATACAATGGGAAACAAATAGGTTTTTTTTTAAACCTCCTCTTTGCTCGATCAGCTGCTGGCTTCCTGCTGCAGCCGTGCCGTGTGATCTGCATCTTGTGAGGTGATTTGAACATTTAAAATCCTGTACAGCAGCTTTCCTACTATTTGTGGTTTATTTCTGGCCCCAGGCGTGGATAAATCTTGGGATGTGAGTTCTTGATATTTTTTAGTTTATAATTTAAAAACAGAATAAGAATCTGAAAATCTAACAACATCACATTAAAGTTTAATAAATTCCGAAAGAATAATACCAAACATATATATGTAGGTTTTAAAATAGATAGATAGATACTTTATTAATCCCAAGGGGAAATTCACATAATCCAGCAGCAGCATACAGATACAAAAAACAATATTAAATTAAAGAGTGATAAAAATGCAGGTAAAAACAGACAATAACTTTGTATAATGCTAACGTTTACCACCCCCTGGGTGGAATTTAAGAGTCACATAGTGTGGGGGAGGAACGATCTCCTCAGTCTGTCAGTGGAGCAGGACAGTGACAGCAGTCTGCTGAAGTTGCTCCTCTGTCTAGAGATGACCCTTTTTAATGGATGCAGTGAATTCTCCATTATTGACAGGAGCCTGCTCAGCACCCGTCGCTCTGCCACGGATGTCAACCTGTCCAGCTCCGTCCTACAATAGAGCCTGCCTTCCTTCCTTACCAGTTTGTCCAGGCATGAGGCGTCTTTCTTCTTTATGCTTTCTCCCCAGGACACCACTGCGTAGAAGAGGGCGCTCACCACAACCATCTGATAGAACCTCTGCAGCATCCTATTCCAGATGTTGGATGCCAACCTTCTAAGAAAGTATAGTCGCCTCTGTCCTCTCTTGCACAGAGCAGCAGTATTGGCAGTCCAGCCCAATTTATCATCCAGCTGTATTCCCAGGTATTTATAGGTCTGTTCCCTCTGCACACAGTCTCCTTTGATGATCACGGGGTCCATGAGGGGTCTGGGCCTCCTAAAATCCACCACCATTTCCTTGGTCTTGCTGGTGTTCAGGTGTAAGTGGTTTGAGTCGCACCATTTAACAAAGTCCTTGATTAGCTTCCTATACTCGTCCTCCTGCCCACTCCTGATGCAGCCCACAATAACACAAACACAAATAAGCCTGACTTAAAGCGTGACATATAAAGTCACATAAAATCTTTGCACAAAATTGTTGCACTTTTAGGCTTAAGATTTTATATATATATATATATATATATATATATATATATATAATATAGAGAGAGAGAGCAGATTACAGAGACTTGGTTAATTTGAAATTGGACTATGTCATGATTTAGGCTTTTCCAAATAATAACATATACATTTCATTTTTAGGCTTAATTTTTGGTTAGTATGCTATATGAAAAACTTTGAAATTGTTATCGTCCTATTTCTCTCATTTTCATGGTGCTATTTTGTGCATTGTTTTTGAAGTGTATATATTATTATACTACCGGTATAAAAGATGGCAATCAGTAGTTACCTTTAAAGGACTTTATTGATGGTCAGGAACCTTACTTGTTTGGTTTTTTTTTTCTCTGTCATCTTTGCTTCACAAATTGGACTCTGATATTTTGGTTTCTGCAGTCTTCTCTGGTTGTGAGCCTGGTCATATTTCTGTTGCTTCATCCCCTCACCTATCAATGTAAAAATACAAATGTCATTTTCCCATTCCTTATCGAAAACAATATTTCATTGTGTTTGAAATTTTCAGTAAAAAATACTTTTGTCATATTTGTGAAAGTAAAGCGCACAATGCATTATAACGCATTATAATTTGTCCAGTATACTCTCCAGCCAGATTCAGTCCAGGCACCATATCAGATTGAAATACAAAACATATGTTAAATGAAGCAAGAACTTTTTAACATCAAAGGAAGAAAGTGTCTTCTTTGAGTAAACATGTTCAAAACAGGAAGCCAGGAACGATTACATTAAATGAAAGGCTGTGTGAATCTGGAGCAGTATACCAAGTCGTCCAGGTGACACCTTTTAGAATTACCTGGATGAAGTATTGAGACAACCTTGATGGACTGAATGGTCTCCTCTAATTTGTTGAACATCTTATGATGTTAAGAACTTTTATTTACAAGAAATACTTTAAAGTTTGCAGGGGGGAATAACAACAGCAAAGCTATTTCTTAATACCTTTAATACTTGTATATACTGCATAATGGAGCCTCTCATGAAATCTAGCAATTGCTGAAGACTTCAGTCAATAGAACTCTCTAAAAGATGTTACATAGATAAAAATGGCAAAGGATTTAATACCTACCATAGTATAGGTCTTATTTCTTATTAAAGGAATATAAATGCTTTGTGATACCTTGAACCTTACTTGGCTTTGCAGAGTTTAAGCAGTGTATACGAGAGCAACATGTATCCAGTCTACCTCTGATTTACTCTTGTTCATAACCGCCTGCCTTCTTCTACATGTGTTTTCAGTTTTATTGTGGACAAGGAGAACTAGATTCACCATCATGTCTGACAACGACCTTGTGCACCTTCCCAACGAGGACCTTTACCTATGAAACAGGTTTTGTACCTCCCTCGGCAAGTCTTCTGTAGCAGTTTCTCTGCCCATTTGCCTGTTTCATTGAAAAGTAGCACCCAGCAATCACTTCTCAGTCTTCTACTTTAGAAACATCCAGGTTTTTGTCATACTCCATCCAGGACATTAGTGAATGGATACTATTATCTCGAAGTTGTTGCTTCATTTGGTGTATTTTCACTTTATCTGTTTTTTCAAACATCTGTCCCTTCCTCTCTGGACTGGTTCCCCATCCTCTGTATCTCTTTAATTTGCTTGTGGGGAACATCTTTAAGTGTTGCTGTTAAAGATATTGAGAGGTGATGTTATGCTGACTGCTTTCATCCACTAAGCCAACTGTTATCCAAGCAACTTACAACAGTGGCCTTGTTTCTTTGCTCTTGCTTCTGCAATACAATCACTTGAATTTACCATTTATTACTATTGCAATAGAATAAAGCTATGCTAGAATCCTGCATTAACAGCCTGATAACTACTGAGAATTTCCATTTAAGAGTTTGTGAAAACATTCTACCCCTTTACCCTGCTGTCACAAATACAAAGTACCTGGATGAGTAAATGACAAAAAAAAAAACTACTAAATAGGAAGGAGCAGGAAAATCTGCAGTTCCAACTGCTAAAATGCTTTCAGAGCAAACAGTTTCTTATAAAACTAAACAGAAATCGCATGGCCAAGCACATACAGACAGACAGCATGCTGCTGACAAGCTCTGACATCAGTAGTGAACACTGCTCTCTGCACAGAAGCTTTATGTCACTGGATAAAAACATATCTAATTTGTTATAGTTAAAGTACCCACAAATCAAATTAGAGGTTGAAAGGCATCCAGGAAGCCACGGTGTCCTGTAGCAAATGCCCATATCCCCGTTAGCTCCTCTAATTTATAGGCTGTTCATAAGTAAAGCTCTGACAGCCCCTACTCTGGAATGTATACCCATTGATCCTGTCTCATGTAGTTGTAGTAGTAGTAATTGTTAGGGGTGTGCTGGTAAGCCATTTATTAAAAAATGCCAATTGTGAGTGGTAATACAAAGGTTGATCATTATAATACATTTTTGCAGTCAATTTTTAAATGCATTTTGTTTAAAAACCGTGCTTTTTAGTTTCAAAAAATGCCAGTTGCTCCACTGTTAACAGTAGCATATATAATATGTAGAAGTATAAAATGCTTTTCTCTGTTTAATCAAATATTGAATCAAACATGCATCCATTAGTCTATACATAACAAATAAATAAAATGCTAGTAGAAGTTGTATAATTATAACAAATAATCATTACAAAATTGCAAACAGTCAGATTTTTCCACAGTAAGGTCAGCATATTTACTTTATTTGGCTTTAATGTGAAACTCTGATGGGGCAATGTTCTAGGCTGTACTGAGTTTATGTTGGAGTTGTGCTGGTGGAATCTTTTTTAGTAATGGCTCATTGCTTAAACTTGATCTTAAATGGCAGTGCAGTTGAAGTCTTGTTGAATTACATCTGTACATCAGTACATCTGATTGACTTTTTTGGGACTGTTGCATCTTCCTCATCTTTGTTTAGTTTGAAATAACATCCATTGTCAGTGTTCACCCCTTATTCTTACCTATGTCCACAAAGGTGAAATATCTCTTTTCTAAGTCTATGACAAAAATACTAAAACTGTAGCAACTTTTTGGTCTTGATTGGTCCATAAATGGTGTTGGTGATGCATATGGGTTGTTCAGTGTTGCACATAGTTTTCATTGCAAGTGGATTTTTTTATACTTTCATTTTTGAAATTAGCATTTTAATCGCTACTGACTGGTTACACTTTACAAGTACAAGGCACTCTGATTCATTGTTGTTTTGCTGTCCAAAAAAACAATTCACTTGTGAGTCCAATTTTGCACAAATAAGAAGTTTGTCAGCATTGCTAGCATGTCCAGCCAATTAGGACTGGGTGTGCTCCCAACCCCAGTCAACATTAACCATAATAGACAAGAAAATATTAAAATGAAGAATTTCAGTGTGTGTAATAGAAAACACAAATTGGCTTATGTTATATACTCCTTAACCCTGCTCTAGATACTCTGTAAGACATTGACAAACCTCTTAAGCAGTTTTTCTAACTCGGTTTCAACCTTTCATTTCTAGTGAATATTTATTTATCTTTGTAGCCATCCCTTATTCAATTTTAATCTGTGCAAGTGTTTGCTATATGCTGCCTTTTATATTTCATCCTTTATCTCAGCTGCCTGTACTTGTAAATTATTTTTTTCCCTGTATTTTCTTTTTTTATGTTAAAATTGTCACCTCAACCAGGATTGGTTTCTGCCTTGTGTGTAATGCTACTGTAAAAGCATTGGAAAAACTGGATTAAGTGGGATCAGGAAATGGAAGGATAATAACGTTGTTAATTGAATTGTAAGGCACTTTGATGGAGTGCTCTGGTTTATGACAAAAGATTGATTGACTATGACAGAAAATCTCCGGCATTGGATCTAAGATTGTGCTAAGTAGAGTATGTGACTGTGCAAGTAATGTTGCTTGCATGGTGACCACATGACCTTATAGGATTTCCAGCTAATCATCAATTTAAATAGGCCATTGCAATAATTGATACAGTTTTCCACATGTGCTGCATTCTGCTGATTTAGTACTGAGTATTGACAGTGTTTACTGTAAGAACCATTGCCTCCAAGCATGCAGACACACACACACACACACAAACAAACAGACAAGCCCAAAAATGCACAGTTACATCTACCTCTTGACAATTATACCAAAAAGATTAGCAGACAAATGCTCCTGTACTACATAATCTCAACAACAGTGATGCACTGCACATGCTAGCATAAATTGACAAATATGTTCTTAATCTCCTCAGCAGTGGGTCATCTGCCAGGTCAGTGATGCGCTGGTAAGGTCAGATGCTTGCTAGCTGTTTTGTCAGGCTGGGTAACACCTTCTAATTTGAAAGGGCAAGAGCGCTGTGTGTCTCCTTGCCAGCAGTGACACCTGACTGATTTGCCCAGGAATCAAATTTGGTGCAGTCAGAGCTATGCTCAACATGATGGATGGGAGGAATTATACTGGGAGGTTCAGAAGGGTCTGGGAGCTAGGGGGATAGGGAGGGAACCTGGTATGGGCAAAGAAAATTTTGTTTTTGTCCTTGAGAAAATGGACTTATGCATGTTGCATGATGATGCCTGCTGATATTCATATATGCACAAACTCCACTAAGTTAATGTCTCTTGGGGCTTTTGTCAATTTCTTCTTGTCTTAAAAAAACAAGTCAGTCAGTGAGCTCTGCCTTGAAGGTGAAGAGATTGTATTTGTGGTCTTCATCAGGGACCAGTTAGCAGCTTGTTTATTCACCAACACAGGGCAGGCCTACACCTTATCAATAATTGTGACAAGTCAAGGCAGTGTGTTAATTTTTTCCATTTAATGTAGTTTGGAGGCGTCCAGACAGTGTTATCAATTATCCTGTTGTATCAAGGTTGTGCATTATAGAAATATTGATTATAGTGACAAGACAGTGTCACAATGCAGTTCGTCAAAAAATTCATCCACACCCCAGTCTCAAAATAAAAAAAAATTACAGATATCAGAATGTGAATAAAAAATTCACTGTAGTTTGAATTTCACATCCCATGAACGGCTGCCTGTATATAGGAAAGCTGTTAAATAAAAAATGGAGTACCCAAGGTGCATCCTCTTTACAAAGCCTCTCATTAGGTTAAATCCACTGAGAATGGCAAGAATATTTTAAAAAGATAACAAAACAAGCCGCCCGACTTTTCATTGGCCTCTGGTAGTATACTTCAAATGTCACCTGTATCAGTCAGGAACAGCCTCATGCAGTTCTCGCAGAACTTCCTAGGTATTTTGAAAAATGGTTCCAGCTGCAACATTTTTTTTGTTCATCATTTCAGTAGTTTCTGCACATTCTGATTTTTAGATCTACTCTTAACCACCATTTGTACTAATTGGGTGACTGGAGGGGAAATGTTTGTCTGGGACCTCAGACTTAATTTCTTGTGTAGCACTCTCCCATTCCACTTGGTTCAGCCTTGCATCTGCACATTTTTTTGCATCAGATCAGCTCTTACTTTTTGGGGCTGTATTTAATGTCTAAATATCATCTATCCATGTCATTTTTCATGGCACCTCTTGACTCACAGGTACAATAACACCCTCACATATAGTAATATACCGTTTCGCTCATCTTGATGTTTGGTTATACAAGATGTCAAGCTTTTTGGAGCTTCCCTCAATTTTAGGTCCTTTAGACCCGACAACACCTCATTTTAGTCAATTTAAACCACAGAGGTTCACCCCCTAATGTAATACAAGGGTTCAAAGGTACTCCTTTTCACAAAAATCCAAATAAATGGGGATTGTGATATAAGCATCTGGGGTATCATATTATGTAATTTTGAGGTTGCTGATCATGAATATGATAACGTTTTGGATATTTGATTATAAACTGGTGGTCCTAGCCCTCTAAGAGTTACTCTCAAAGCTTTCAAGCATTCGCATATGGGGTATCATTTTAGACTATTTCAAGTCAGCAGTTATGAATATGTTATTTTTGAATTTTGAGCCTTTACTAGGGATCTTGTCATTTACGTACCTCTATAAGAGGGTGAGTAATGACATATTTATATTACAAGCAAGAATATTTACACTTTAAAGATTTAAATTTAAAGCGCACACATTTAATTATTTCAAATATTGAATGTGACTATTATTGTTTATTATGTACTTCTGCTTCATGAAGTAAATTATTACTTTTTTTTTTTTTATGAACATCCCAAATTAGTGCAGCTTATGCTAACTCAGGCATTTTCCAATTCAGAGTTGTTATGGTGGTTATAGCTTTTAAATAAATACAAAGGACTGTGCATTTTCAGATAAACACATTTATGCATTTATTTCAGAAGCCATTTATTCATGTACACAGACTCAAGGGAGTGGAGCCCTTGCTGACAGTACTGGGTGCAAGGACTCCAGTCCTTTATAGTTACGATATATCTCTACATCTTTCTTGTTTTCTAAGGGATTACTTGGTAAAACAAAAGCCCCATCACTCATAATGCTAATCAGCATCTCCCTTATACTATATTTTGAAATACCGATTCTAAACACACTTAATCCACTTCACAGAGGACCAGAGCCTATAACAGCAGCATTACATTCTCAGAAACAGAAACACATTGAAACATTTTAAATGTACTTTCAACTGAAACTCAAGATAAAGCTGAAACCAAGTTTTTTTTTTTTTTCCAATTTATAACTGCATTGCAAGATGAGAGCTAAAATCTGGTTATCAAGTGAAGAAGTCATGTGGTAAAAAACTGGACTGAAAATGTGGGTTAATTTAGAGAAGGTTTGTTCAAAGACTTGATGATAATTATGAAATTAACCTGGGACACCAGAGAATGTTGCATCTTCAAAACTTGATTCCGAGAACTTAGAAACTCTTATGTCACAGATTTCGAGGACAGATAAACTCATTATCGCAATCTCGGAACACTCTCTGCACAGGTAAAAGTAAATGTTTATGCTACTGAGATTAAGAAATACCATTGTTACATTCTAAAACATTCATTTAATTTTCATCTATGTGTCCTCTTATTTACTTGTTTAATCCACTATAGAGCCATGCTCAATGTGATCAAGCACATGTCAGGAAAAGGACATAGATGGGGAGCTGGTCCACAGCACTTTGCACTTCCATACATGCTCACATATGTAGTTATCAAGTTGATGTTATTTTGAAGAAATTAGATGAATATGATTGGTGAGCTTGTTGGGCTGAATGGCTCATTTTTGTCAAAATTGATTTAATGTTAAAGGTAAATTTAACAGGCATATCTTTGTACATTGCAAAGCAATACATCACATTTATATGGGGCAAACATACAAACCTCACAGAGATTCAAACTCAGGAGTTAAGACTTTGAAATGAAGTTTTCCTTTGGTAGATTCTTGTTTGCGTAGTCATATCCTAACTTCAAAACATTAACATATTTTAAACAATACAAAATGAGCAATTCACTTCATTGTGTTTTAGATAAACTTGTAGAGAGTCAAATCTCAGTACTTTGTGTTTATTGACAGACATACTGTAACTGTGATGTAAAGTGGCACCCTGAAGATTGTATGGACCAGCTTTTTTCAAGTTTTAAACAACATTTGTGTTTATTCATGTTTGTGATTCAGTGTATCAATGCTCATTTAAAGCCACATCTGGACAATGTGTGCAGTTTTGTCTCCCTTGTACCACACTCATAAATGCATTAGTAAAGATAATTCAGTGCTATTTTTTTACTTGACTACAACATTTCTTCCAATAGTATGTGCTCATACAAAGGATGTAGCTCAAAGTGCTTTACAAGATGTCAAAGAAATAGTTACAAGGAAACAAGAGCAAATTAAAATTAGATCAGAATAAAATTGAATAAAGAACATAGTAGAAAATAATGCTCACTTACAAAGATGGATAATTGATAAGTAGAGTCTTTATACATAAAATTGTTTTTTAAGTCTCTAAATGCGAGTCAGATGGCCAGGGTAGACTGAAAAAAAATCTCCCATTTAAGCTGAAGAAAAGAAATAAATCTGCAGGGTTTTCAAGACAAAATACCATCCAGCCCTAACTGGGCATCCTACCTAATATAAATGTTCTTATGTAATTTCTTGTTTTTTATTCACCATAGTGGGTCTTGTGGGAAGTTTAAGGGTTTACTTTTGTTCAAATATCACAGATGGCTGCAAAGGATTTCATTCATGTGGCTACCTCAAAAGAACCAAAAAAGAAATCCGACAAAATTAAAGAATAATATAAATTGCAAATTAATTGAAAAATACTATAATTATGTGCCTATCTAGTTTATTAAGAGTTAAACTAAAAAGTAGTACAAGAAAGCAAAATTTAAAAGTCTCTATTTAGGAGTTTTTTTTAAATGATCCACAATGTTAGCCTAATGTATCCCTATTGGTTAAATATTCCAGATTTTCGGTGCATAAAACCACTTCCTTTAAGCTTGACCCATGGAATAATAAGCTGGCTGCTATTAGAAGATCTTAGGTTAAGACTTGCAATGAAGGAGGACAGCCATTCAAAGATATAGGAAGGAGCACAACTATTTAAAAGCTTTATATACCACTAGTAGTATTTTAAATTCAATTCTAAAGGTCCTAGGTAACCATTTTAACAATGCTAAAACTAGTGAGATATATTTCGATTTCCTTTTTCTGGTTAAGATTCTTGCTGTTGTATTCTGAACTAACTGTAACTGAATGATGTCTTTCTTAGGTAGACCATTTAGAAATGAATTACAGTAATCTAGCCAACTAAAAACAAAAGCATGAATTAATTTCTCAGCATGTTGATCTTCCTAACATATATTGGATCATGTGATGATCTGTATCCACCTCAAAAGTTAGCATTAATCTCAATTGATATTCTTGTGAAAACTGAATTTTGATTAATTTGTGATTTACACAGTGCTTTTTTTTTATTTTTAGTGACAGGTATATTAAGGCTCCTGAAAATATTTTAGAATTGCATTCTTGTGCCTACAGTTTAAAATCTGTATTCTGTTCATGACTTGCAGCCTGATATTGAATTGCAGTCTTCTTTGCTTTCTAGAGTATCTTGGTATTGTTCATGTTGTTGTTTCTGCTATACACAGTAAATATTGATTGACTACTGTAAATTAGCAGCTTCCTTGTATCTTGTATCGCAGCATTCTTAAACCTGCTTATCCAATGCAGATTCATAGTGGGTTGGGGCTTATTCTAGAAGCAGTAAGTGCAAGGCAGAACACAGCACTGGACAGGGCACCAGGGCAATTGTAATATCCACCTATGGACACATCCACCCTCATATTCATACAGATTGAGTTTGATATTGCCAGTTAATCTAACCTGTACATCTTTGGGTTTGTGCAAAATAAAACCAGAGTACCTAGATTAATCCCACAAATACATATGTAACTCAGCACACCACTGTTCAGCTCTTGTGTTTTAAAGCAGCATGTGTTGTCAATATATTCCTTCATTTTCTAACCTGTTTATGCATGTCAAGGTCGATGGAGCTGGTGCCCACCACAGAGCACCTTGTGGCATACATGGCAAGCATGTGTACAAAAACGCACGTTCAGTTCCACAGTCAGGTCAAGTATACCAGTTACTCCAACCTGTATACCAATGTGATATGGAATGAAAACCAGAGTACCCTGAGAAACTCCACATTGTCATGGAGAGAATATGCAGAGTCCATACTGACAACTATTGAGGTGGAGGTGAAAATTGGCAGGCTGTAGGGGCATACATGAAAACAGGTGAGAGAATGACTCATAAATCAAGAAACAAGATATGACAAAACCAAAAAGTCAAACGTAACATATGTCTAAACTCTGACTGTGGTCAGAGATCAATGTACACTGCTATAAGTTCACTGCCAAGAATTTGACACTTGAAATACTTTCAATAGCACTTGAAGTAGTTACATTTGGACAGAGAATGTACTACATCACTGCCTTAAATATCGTCACTCGATGTAACTCCCGGGTTTCACTACCTAGCAACACATGGTTGAATCTGTGCATAAAACGGTAGTGTCCATAACAAAAATAAAATGGCATAGTGGTAAAATAAACAATAATTTATTTTCATTGTGCCATATGGTAATTCATAAGAAAATGAAATGAATATTTCTTTAGAAATTGGTCTGAATTCAGATGAAATGTACAAAGTTAAGAATTCACGACAGCAATTAATAAGCTTGAATTTAGACTTGGGTCTGTGGATCTGCAAAACAGCAGTGATTACCATTCTGCCCTACATGATGACTGTATCTATAACATTCTTGAGTAGGATGCAAGGCTGTTATACATTTTTGTTTTTCTGTATAGTTCATTGTTTAATACCTTTTTGACATCTTTATGTAGCTAGAAACATTGTCAAGTTATTTTTTGAATACCTTGAACTTGCCTGACTCTTGCCTTTCTGAAATTTGATCTGTTTTATTCAATTCTCCCACTTCAGATTTGAGGCATCCTTATAGCCTTCCCAGCATAAAGAAATGACCAAAACTAAATGCATCCTGGGTGATTTAAAACCATTCCAAGAACAGGTGCTATGAATGGCAGCCAATTCAAAATTTAATGCTGATTGTTATAACCTAAAAGTAAGGTATTATGTTTGGTACAGGATGGAAACGTTAGTTGTCATAAAGGTTGTAGTTGTGTTTGAAGATATTGTGTGTTAGTGTTCTTACTTGTTTAATTGATTTAACCGTTGTAACCTGAAAGAAACCATCATGATGTGTCTTATGTATGTACTGTTCACAAAATCACAAAAGCAGCAAGTGATGAAGAATGGGTACAGCTGAAACATTTTTACACATCTGCAGATAATAAACAAAAGTTAATTTTTGCAAGAAAGCACTTTGATTACATGAATTGTTAATGTACATTATATTAAAAATATGTAAAAGATGAAATGTTTTTGATCATCATTTTTGATGTACTTCCTACACACAAGACATAAAATATTAATTTTGTATTTGCGTTTAACATGTAATTTCAAGAATTCATCAAATATTTCTGCAAACACCTGACAATTTAATTAAGTCTGCCAAGGGTATGTAAAATAATTATGTTTAATTAGACTACCAAACAAAATTATATTTAATATAGATAATTAAGAAAAGTTAAAATTCAGTACAAGTAAATAACATGCCAATAGGGCCTTGAAGTGTTTTTAATACTATGCTCATATTCTGCTGTTAAATTTATAAGAGCTTCTCTTGAAGTGTGGCATGGTGGTAGAGCAATTTGCTCCACCATGTCTCAACTCCAGAATG
Organism: Polypterus senegalus; assembly: GCF_016835505.1. Classification (NCBI taxonomy): domain Eukaryota; kingdom Metazoa; phylum Chordata; class Cladistia; order Polypteriformes; family Polypteridae; genus Polypterus; species Polypterus senegalus. The sequence continues at coordinate 10,090,127 of NC_053161.1, read as the reverse complement.
CTGGGTTTGAATCATAGACAGGTCCATGTGGAGTTAACAAGTACCCTTCATGTCTGTGTAGGCGTTTCTTCAGGTAGACTGGTTTTCCATCAACATCCCTCAAATCCGTGCATCAGGTTAAGTGCCATTTTTTCTGGTTCTTGTTTGGTGGCAATCAGTGCCACCACCACATGATCAAAGCACCATGTGGCCCCATGATCTGTAAGCTATCCACAAGACCAACTTCATCAAATCCTATCATGTGAAGAATAAAAACTAAGAGGTTTGATTTGAAATCAATAATATTAGGTAGAAAGCCCAGTGGAACCCCTGCAGAATTTGTTTTTTTTCTCCAGCCTAACTAGAGTTTGTTTCTTCTGTCCTTCTGGCCATCTGACCTTACCTTGATTTGTTGTTATCTAGTCTTTAAAATATATTGCTTAAACTTAAAACAATTCTCTCCTTGTAACTGTCTTTTGTCATCTTGCAAAGCACTTTGAGCTACATTGTTGTATGAAAATGTGCCATATAAATAAATGTTGCTGTATTTTTGATTTGGGTCCAGCATTGACTAAATGAATCTAGGAGATGGCTGGCACCCTGTTCAGGGGTGGCTGCTGTGCTGTCCTTGGTGGCATAGAGATAGACACCAGCTATCTGAAACCATGAATTTTATTAAAAGGGCTAGAAAAAGGGCTGATCTTTTCCTGCAGCTCATCAACATATGTTATCTTTGTTGTTTCAGATATGTTTATTTTAATAAGGTACAGGAGAGTTCTGATGTACTGTAGCTGCAGCCAATTTCTAACCTTTTTTAAAATCTTGTGATCTGTTACTCTCATGACTTTTAATGCAGCCCCTCCCATCTGTTAATTGGCATTTTATTTGGCAACACCGTTGCAAAACATGAGAGAAAGGCAGGCTAATAATACACTATATGGTTTGTTTTTTACAATCTTCATAAACTGTATGCTAAAAAGAAAGGCAAATGGCAGAAAAATTCAGAGCTGCCGCACAGTAGCTATTTAAAAGATTTAACATAATTGTGTCAAAAGCAGTTAATCCAATTTGATGTCACAGCATAAAATGATTTATTTGTTTAAAAATGTAATGTGATTTAAGTAAAATTATTATACACACAATACCAGTTGTTTTTAATATTCAATAGGAATCACTAATCAAGTTTTTATCAACAATGTAACTTAAAATACCATGTCAAATGAGGTTAGGCACCAAAATGCAACATGTACAGAAACAGTTCTATTTAATGCAGTAAAACTTAATGTCTGAACTCTTTTTGCCCTCCACTTTTCATAGCAGCTTACATGGTAAGCCATGTTTATGGCAAAAGTATGGTGTTAGTTGAAAGCGATTTTGTACATAGTAAAGCCACTTATTAAATAAACAGGCCTCTTGCACATGTAATACGAGTTACCAGTAACTGAGATCATTTCATGTGTGATTATAGCCGATTCTGATATTCTCAATGTATTGTTTCTGTTTCCATGTGTAAAACTGTGTAACATTTATATGAAGATGTTACTACACTGTAGGTATGATTATATGGTGCTAGGGAAGTTCATTACTTCTCCACACTCATAAAGTAACATGAGTTAATTTTTATACATGCTTATATATACAAAATGATCCCAACGTACCATTGTACCAATTTCATAGAGCGTCGCACATTTCACAGTGTCAGAAACCTTGTAGAAAGAATGGCTGCAAAAAACCAGGGGATTAAGTACAGTAAGCAGCTGGTCAGTGTAATGAAACTTGGAAAGATGCTAAGATTGTGGTTGTTATGCTAAATATAGACAAAGTAGGTGGGTTATTATGTAGTGCCTGTCACAAAACAACATAGACAAAATTGACACTATATTTCCAGCTTCATTTTGGTTTAGAACACATATAACAGAATCTTAAAGTGGGTTTATACACAAAGCAAACTATGTTTTTTTTCTCTCCCTCTCTCAGATAAGTTAAATCAGGCAGCTTTACATACTCATGGCAAACAAAGCAAATGAAACTCAGATCACCTTGTAATGTTAGAATATTGTTGTATGTCTTGTGGCCATTGTTTCCCACTCTTGAATATTCAAAGGTCTGTTTACATATCACTGCTAACATTAATGGGATTACAACTAGCCAATTATTTTAATATGGTAAATCTCTGTCTTTGATCAAAGCATTGACAGACAACAAAAGAGCAAAAAAATATCAGTTTGGATGATGAATTGGAGTGAAACTGCTCCAGCCTTCAGAGATTGTTTTATTAAACTGGACCAGCTCAAACGTGCACAGGTTAAACCTCAAGTTTTCTAAAAACATAACACTCTTGAGCATTTTTGATGACAAAAGTTATGTTTTTCAACCCTGCTCACACTATAACTAATAGTGGTGACAAGAAATGTAAATGATTCCACCCTTTGATGGTTATGCCATTTATAGCCAGGTAAGTAGATGGGGGTATCCACTAAAATCCAATGGCATTTCTTCATTTTTAATATGTTCTGGGTCAGATGTGTGAAAGAAATACCAACTGGTCAGCAAGATCCACTTCCATCCAGTTAATCCCAGCTGTGGTCAGGCTAGTCAAACAAGTGTCATTAGCAAACATTTTGTAGTTCTACAGATGGGTCATGCAGATGCAGTTGTTGGTATAGACATAAACGTAAAAAAGACCAAACACAACCTTGAATTGATCCTATGCTCATGGCCAAAGCTCTAATTGATGTCTGTCTAGCGTCATTGTCTAATGTCTGTTTCTCAGGATGTCAGAGAGTTTCATAGTGCAAGTTTATCTTGAAGAGCGGACTGTGAAGAAGCTGTGGTATGATTGCGTTAAATACTAAAATTCAGAAACATGATCCTGGTAAGCCCAATGCTGCAAACTGTAGCTGAGAGACATGTTGACTACTTCTACAACTGACTTTTTGACACAATAAGAAAATTGAAGAGGGTGAAGAATTTGCAAACACACTTCAGACACTGGAAGAATTATACATTGAAATGTTTCATTATTGATGATGTCAGTGCCACTGGTTTGTAGTCATTAATTGTGTATATGCAGAAACAGTCAAAAACTGTTCCATTAAATAATATTGTAAATAAACAAAAATCTATTATGCAATAATTACATTAGTTTACTGCATCATGTTCATGATCATATTCCATCTTACCATATTGTCAGCTATATTTTTTCCCTAATGAGAATACTCATAATTGTGCAACATAGTAACATTCCCAGTCACAAGCTGGCTTATTCACCCAGGGTGATGGAGATTGACAGAGCCTATCCATCCTAGCAAGGAAGAAACTGAGCAAGGTGCCAGTTCATTGCAAAGCCTTCACATACACACACTTATGCTCACATTTGGGAAAACATAGAGCCACCAGTTAACGTTACTGGCACATCTTTTGGAGTATGGGAAGAAAGAATAAAACCTGCTCAGACAGCTGCGGAACATGCAGACTCCAAATAAAATGACTTGATGTGAGACTTGAACCCAGCAGGACTGTTTGAAACTAATCCTAAAACTGGACCTCCAGGCTTATATATTCCTAAAAACACAGTTAGCCTGGCCCTTAATTTGAGTCAAGTCTATAAACTCAGAAAGGGATAAGGAATTCAAGAACATCCAGCCCACAGTATTAAAAGCAATGATTCTTAAAAATTAATTTTTATTTACAAAAATTATTCAAAAGAACGTAAGATAATAGGAAAAATGAAAAATGTTTACATGCCAAGGGCAATCCTAAAAAGAACACATCCAAATCCATAATTGGATAATTGAAAACCAGAAATGAGAATCAAATTCCAAAAGCCAAGGGATCAAAACAAGGTTATCTAAGCATTTAAAAAGCTGACAGTGGTCCCGCAGCTGCAGAACTGAATATACAGGAAACACTCGTTTATGGCAGTTAATCCATTCCAGACTCTTCCGCGATAAATGAATTTCCGCAAAGTAGGATTCTTTATTTATAAATTGAACATTTTTGCAGTTAGAGCATAGAAAACATTTTACGACCTTCTAAATACGTTTTTTAACATTATTAGAGCCCGCTAGACATGAAATAACACCCTTTAGTCAAAGGTTTAAACTGTGCTCCATGACAAAACAGAGATGACAGTTCTGTGTCACAATTAAAAGAATGCAAACATATCTTCTTCTTCTTCAAAGGATTGCGCGTCAGGAGCAGAGAATGTCAGAGAGAGAGAGACAGAGAGAGAGAGAGAAAAGCAAACAATCAAAAATCAATAGGGCTGTTCGGGCTTTTAAGTATGCAAAGCACCACCGGACAAAGTAGCAACAATAAAGGGAGCAATGTGAAGGTAGTCTTTCAGCATTTTTTAGAGGAGCGTCCGTATCCTCTAGGCCAGTGTGCGAACAGCCCCTCTGCTCACACCCCCTCCGTCAGGAGCAGAGAATGTCAGAGAGAGTGAGAGAGACAGAGAAAAGCAAACAATAAAAAATCAATATGTGCTGTTCGGGCTTTCAAGTATGCGAAGCACTGTGCAGGAAGCATATCGTATATCATTGAGGAGTTTTATTTAATACGTAATATGTGCTGTGATTGGGTAGCTTCTCAGCATTCCGCCAATAGTGTCCCTTGTATGAAATGCAACTGGGCATACATTTAAAATGCGCGATGGAGTGAAGTTGCGAAAGTTGAAGCATGATATAGCAAGGCATCACTGTATAGTAAATATGAAATGGAATTATTTAACTGAACATTCAAAACTGTCTACTACATAATAAAACATTACTGTATGTGTTGTCTCCATGTCCCATCCCTTCAAGCAATCTGATTGGTCAATTTAGTTTTGCTCTGATTGGTTAGTTTTGCTTTGGTTGCTCACTCATACACTTTTGACACAGGAATCGCCAGGCTAGAGAGGACCACATACACAAGGATACAGAGAAGGATTGTCAGGTTCAATTCTTTATTGTGATTCATTTTTTTTATTATTGCAAATAAAAGCAGTTAAAATGGAGCATTTAAATGACAACAAAGCATATACCATACATAGTAACAGTGGGTCCCTAAATGCTAACGAGGCACAACCCGAGTCGCCCTAAAAGACGGGAAGTATAAAGTGGACAGGAGGTGAGCAAGGCACCTCGGAATGACAAAAGTCTGAGAACCAGGCTCTACAGGAATGCAATTGAGAGATATAGTGCCAGACAACACAGGTTGAGACACATGAGGAACAAACACTTAAAACAAACGCTGATGGTACACAAAGGGCAGGCAATAGCAAATATGAAATATTTTAAAATGTATTCTGTTACCTGCCTTTGACCAGTAATGTAGCTAGTAGTAATTCAAAACCCCTGTTACATTAAATCAAGATAACAAATTGGAATAAAGAAAAGAATTAACATCAAAAAATAACCAAATGTAATGAATAAAAGGTAACAGAATAAGAAGACGTAATGAAAGAAAACAGAAGTTAGGGATGGAACACTGGTTAATCCATAACAGCATGAGGCAACATTGGCACCAAGTAATCAATTATGTTGATTAGCAGTAAATTGGTTGTCTTATTTTTCTCTCCCTTGTCACAATCCAGAAGAGTGCAGATTTTGATGGTGCGTTCCAGCAAGGGTCTTGGTTTATATCATGGTCTTAACTTTTGATAAGGCTGACACCATATATTAGGATTTGGTTCAAGCAAAATAATTTCTAAAAATGAAAAACCAACCACAACCAACAGTAACAGTAGTGAGTAAGTGATCTTAAATTCATCTTGAAAATATTCCAGACTTCATGAATATAATATTCAGCAGGCAGATTAGCCATTATTTGCCAATAAAAGTTAGAACACTAGAATCCCTGAATCCTCTGAAAAAACCCATCAACATCTTTTGTTTTGTAAATGTGTTGATCAGCACAGGCAGCAAGCAACCTGCTGTCCCATCCCCTGCCTTGACAGAGCTCAGCTTACAGGAAAAAAGGTCTCCCAGCTCAAGCCAAGGCTTCTTATCTGTGTGTGATGTGCCTGGAGTTGTACAGGGTAAATAATACAGTATACCGGTATTTGGAATACATGCATTTCATGTGTGTTGTGTGTCTACAAAGATGAGCAATGCTAGAAATGCTGAGCACATACCTAAAGCAGAAACTTTTTCCATGTTATACTAATAATGGGGTGAAGTATATAATATGTGAAAGACTTTAGTCCAAATATCGAATAAACACATGTGCTTTTATTTAAGAATATAACCAAGGATAAAAAAAGCCATTTGATTGACATGTTGCTGTCAATGAGTTATAAACCCAAGCTCAAATGTCAACTGACAGGAAATTTATACATATTCTTGAATGGTGCAGAGGTAAGAACTGCTGCCTTGTAACTCAAAGGTATCAGGTTTGAGACAGGGTGTTCCGCGTTTTAAGTAGTAAGCTACTATTATTATTATTATTACTATAATATCTGTACATATAAAAGACAAAGCCCTCACTGACTCATCACTAATTCTCCCACTTTCCATATAGGTGGGAAGCTGAAATTTCGCATGCTCATTCCTTGCAGTGTACTTACAAAAGTTAGGTATGTTTCATGTCCTATTGCAACACCCAAGGGGGGAAACAGGTGTACCCCCTTAACGGTATATATAGATAGGAGAAACCCCTCTTCACTATTTCTGCGACTTCCAATATATGTAGGGAGCCCAAATTTCCCATGCTCATCCTATACACTGTACTTACAAAAGTTAAGTATGTTTCATTTCTCGCCGTGCCCCGTAACGAACTTTTGAAAATAGCATCTTCATTTTGGCGGTTCTCACCATTATGCTGTAAGGAACTTTCAGAACTGACCCCTCCTTTTGGCGGTTTCATTCCTTATTGCCGTTAACAAATGATTTATTTTACGGCAGAGATGTACAAGGGCCGTCCCCGGTCCCCTTCCTTTTTCCGCCTAGCCGCTATCCGCGCACCTACCACGTGGTTGCTTCTCACATGACCAACTGTATGTTGCATGCTCAAGAGTAAGCTCAGCAGACACCTTGTTCATTTTACAGTCCAAGGGCAGACCTGCAAACGTTTTTTACAAAGAGATTCTTACATCCTAAAAATGTGCATTTCTCATACACAATATTTACAATCATAAATTAAACTCTTTACAATCATCACATTCACTCTCAATACTAAAATAGGCCTACAACAATTACATTGACAATCATATTACGTTATTTTTAAAATGTTTCCTTTTCTTTTTCATAACTTCTTCAACACACTACTTCTCCGCTGCGAAGTGCGGTTATTTTGCTAGTAATATAATAAAAATATACGTTTGATTTGAGTCTGTAACACCCAGTGTAAATTTTGGCTACTTCTTCAAGTTAGTGCTTGTTTCTTTTTATTCAGTTTTGTTCTCTCAGTGACGTTCACATGGTACAACAAACTTGCCTCTCCCTCTCTGAGTTGAGGACATTTATCTCCATTCTTTTCACAAGAGCAGCGCTGTGACTGATTCCTGCTCAGAACTATTTTTTATACTGGCAATCAAAGATACAATGTCCCATGACAGCTATCAGACTGGACAAAGGCAGGACCATAACAACAAACAGCTTCTTCCCTTTACTTTCGCTGGCTAAAAGACTACTAAACCACAGCTCATCTCAGCTTGACACAATAAAGTAAAATGGAACTTCCACCTGCAGCTACAGTCACATTAGCACGCAAATAATTTGCCACGCTAGTGTTTATATCTAGCAGTGCATTGCTGACTGTGCATGCATCCAAAAAGAAGTCTGTCTGCATTCTCATTACCATGCACCATAACGCAGTGTACAGGCAAGATTGGGGAAAAAAAAATGTTCAAATGACAACTCATGTTCACATGGCATAGCGTTTTCAGATAGTGACGTTTTCATTTATTAATATGTGTGTGTGTGTGCGCGAGAGAAGCAGAGACAGATTTGATCTCATTCAAGTGGTTACTGGAATATAAAATAAACACTTTAGCAATGATATAACGAAATAAGTGTGCTTTATATTCAAGATTGAAACTGAATAACAAAAAATTCAAGTGACAACAAGATACCAAGAAGTCTTTATTCACCAACATTTGTGTGTCTGCTTATATGCCTTCAGCGATATCTTTTACAGGTAACAAAACTTTACACCGGCTGTTACAGACTGAAATCAAAGGCTTCTTCTTTTTGGGTGCATACACCATCAGCACAGCACTCCCATATCTAAACACTAGCGTGGCAAATTGCTTGTGTACTGAAGTGACTTTAGCTGCAGGTAGAAGTCTCATTTTATTTATTGTGCCAAGGAGAGTTGTGTTGTGGTGCAGCAGTCTATTAGCCAGCAAAAGCGCTGTTGTTATGGTCCTGCAATCTTTGATTGCTAGTACAACAAATTGTTCTGAGCAGGCATCAGCCACAGTGCTGCTCTTGTGAAAAGAATGGAGATAAATGCCATCAACTCAAACAGGGAGAGGCAAGTTCATCGTACCACGTGAACGTCACTGAGAGAATAAAACGGAACAATAAAAAAACAAGTGCTAACTTTTATAAGTAGCCAAAATTTACACCGGGTGTTGAAGATTCAAATCAAATAGTATGTTTTTATTATATTATAGTAATAATAATAATAATAATAGCAGTTCACTACTCAAAATGCGGAGCGCCTGGTCTTGAACCTGGTAGCTTTAAGTTATAAGGAAGCAGTTCTTACCTCTGTACCATTCAAGAATACTTATCAACTTCCTGTCAATTGACATTTGAGCTTGGGTTTTTAACACATTGACAGCAACATGTAAATTGAGTGCTTTTTTTTTTTCTTTGGGTATATTCTTGAATAAAAGTGCACATGTTTATTTGATATTTGGACTAAGTCTTCATATTTTATTCACTTCACATCATTATTAGAATAACATGGAAAAGGTTTGTGCTTTAGGTATGTGTTCAGCACTTCTTGCCTCGCATTTTCTTTCATCCTACACTTACCCAGATCTTTATAAACACGGAACACAAATGAAATCCATGTATTCCAAATAATGATATACTGTATTATTTACTCTTTACAACTCCAGGCACCTCACACTCAGCTAAGGAACCTTGACTTGAGCTGGGATAACTTGTTGCCCAGGTTGAGCTCAGTCAACGGTGGGGATGGGATAGCAATGTGCTTGCTGCTTGTGCTGATCGACACATTTACAAAACAAAAGACGCTGATGGAGAGGTGTGAAGGAATGTAAGGTGGGCTGGAATTACACGTGTTTTCATAGGCTTCAGGGATTCTAGTGTTAAGTAGTTGCTTCATGTCATGTTACTGTCATTTGACTTAATGTTTTCAGAACTGTGAGTAAATTACAACAATCTTGTTTTATAAAAATAAAAATGATCTTACAGAGAGTGAAAAAATAACCTGATATAAATATGCTGTTAAAAAGTAAAAGCAGACATTGGAGAAACCAAACTGCTCTCTTTGAAAGAAAGTCAGATATTGTGCAGATTTCCATGATGTTACTAAAAGGGAAGATTAAGATGCCTTTTATTTATGAGCCAAATTTAAAAGCAACTACTCGACTAGGTGAAGCAGCAGTTCAACTATTTCAACCCAGGGTTTGTTCAAAGTCAACCATGAATGAAAATATTTCCTTATTTTTTGATTGTTTTTATTCTGGAACGACATTAAAGATGCACTCTCCCATCTCATCTTCATGCAGTCTACAGATCCAACAACCTCTGAGCATAAAACAGCTGGCTTAGAAAAGCATACGTTTTACATACTTGTTGCTGCAATCTGCCAATTCTAAAATACAGGGTTAGGTTGCAAATTTATAAAATATGACTGCATCATATCTTTTCCATTCTAAGTAACTGAATGCCTAGCAGTTTGATATTCACTCCTCAACTACTTGAACAAGATAACTTCACTTCTGATTATTTTAACACATAATAACTATCATTATTAAATAAATTATTGGGAATATCATTTAACAAAGCATCACAAAAAGCAGTTCAACAATAGTAAAAGTTATACCACCGTATGACATACAACAGTAAATCGGAAATGCTTATAGAAATCAATAGATAAATATATCAGCTTGGGTCATTTAAGTCCCCAAACATGGTGACACTGGGGGAATTCAGGGTCAGCAGTGTGACAAAATCATGCCTCTGGTAGTTCATGCTTCCTCTGCCTGAAAAGGACAATGTATGTCTATTTGCATAAGTACAAGGATCAATACAGCACCATCTACAGGAGTGCTCTTCATCAGATAAACAGGAGAACCCTGAAGGGGTCTGATTAAATTGGTTTTTGCAGTGTTTCGAGTCTGAACTAGTATCTCAGACTTTCTTGTCAGCGTTCATTTTTTAAAGATAAACAGAAACAAAACTAATGTATAAGCTATAAACATCTTGCAGTTCTTCAATGGCTCATTGACACTAGAAACCCTGAGGCCTCCGAAAAGAGTTGTAATGCCAGGCCACCTTAAATTCCTTTGCACCCCTCCATCAGCGTCTTTGTTTTGCAAATGTGTCAATCAACACAAGCAGTAAACAGCAAGCTATCCCATTATACACCAAAGCTGCTGAAGTTCTCCCAGCTCAAGTGTGTTTATCTGGGCATGAGGTGTCTGGAGTTGTATAGGGTGAATGATATATCGTTATTTGGAATACATACATTTCATGTGTGTTCCTTGTCTACAACGATCTGGGTAAATGTAGGATGACAGAAAATCTGAACATGAAATGCTGAACACTTAACTAAACCAGACTTTCATGTTATAGTTATAATGACAAAATGCTGACGTGAAGTGTATATTGTGTGAAGACTGAAGTCCAAATATCAAATAAACATTTTCACAAAAGGTATTATGAAACAACTGTGCTTTTATTCAAGAATGTAACCGAAGAAAAAGAAATCATTCAATTTACATGTTGACGTCAATGACCTAAAAACCCAAGCCCAAATATCAATCGACATAAAGTGAAACCGTCTGTTTGGCTGGTGCAGAGTAAGAACTGCTGCCTCATAATTAAAAGGTTGCAGGTTGAGCCCAGGCTCTTCCCCGTTGAGAGTAGTGATCAACTATTATTATTACTATTATATTAGAACCGAATGCGTTAATTCTGAAATCTAAATGAAGACAGTGTATACCAAATTAAGTAATTCTTTTATTTATTGTTTATCAGGCTGTTTGGAGTCATACAAATGAAAGGAAATTAAGATTTGTATTTTAATACATTCTTGTTCATCATGGCACCAGAAAGTGGTGGTATGTTGGATGTTGTTTAGACCTGCAAGTAAGAATTTCACTGTATATGTGATAATACTACAGGATACTCTAACACTACGATCCCTGAATCCCCTGGTGGAGGAATGGGATAACAGGCTGCTTGCTGCCAGTGCTGATTGACACATTTGCAAAACAAAGACACTGATGAAGGGGTACAAAGGATTTTAAAGTGGCACGACATTACAAATATTTTCGTAGGCTTCAGGGATTCTAGTGCTAAGAAGAATTAATCCAACATACTACAAAGTTATGGAAAAGACACCTGTTCTGCAAAGGAAGAAAAATAGTAGCATGTTCTTCAGCAGGCCGTCTTTACAATGTCTACATGCCTAAATGCATTGAGTTGCTATCATGTGATTGGCTGATTAGACACTTGTGTTAACAAGCAGTTGAACAGGCGTACCTAATAAAATGGTCTGTGAGTGTATATTTTATGTTTATTCCGCCCACATGTTGCAATTTATAAATAAAATAACTGGAGGAAATTGCAAATTCCAAAACATATTTTGTTATTGTCAAAAACTGACATTTTTGGAACTTTTGCGTCTAGGGAAAGAGCTGCTTCTTTTGAAAGGAATACAGGTATTTGTACACTTTTGTAGATGTATATTCCTTTTTGTGTTATGTATGCACTAATGTTGAATTGCTCACCTCTTCCTGTGTATTTATTTAAAACTCTTTTGTCATTCATGTGTGAGCCGGTGGGCTAGTGTCCCAGGAACTGATTATTGAGCATTGCTGCTGTAGAGAATAAAGTGATCACTCAGAATAATTGAAAGGAAATCCAATCATTCGTTTAAAAGCAGGCATCCTATCAGGAGCATCAAGCATCAAGAGAATGGCTGCCAGGCAGTCACTTTGAATTGGAAAGAAAAATCCAGATCCCTTATAAATATGAATTCTCCTGGGGTGTTTGGAGCAACTTTTAATAATGAAATAAGTGCAAGAGATTTTATTTATTGTACTGTATTACAAAATTGATTTCTTTTACTCACATTAGATAACTGTATACCATTTAACTTGAATTTAAGCAGGTATTAGGTAGTTCATTTACTAAAACAGCCCATAGATTTATTTCCAAATTGAAATACAAATTCCTGCTCCTGCATTAGCAAGTAGGGAACGCAGCCAATTAACTGATGCTATTTGAATATCTATGCTAACAGTCTAAGAACCTTTTCAGACTGTGCCAAGTAGAATTGCATACTATACATGACAGTGCTAGTTTGAGAAATGAACCACATTTTCTGCCACATGATTCTTTTTCGTATATTAAGACAGCTAAATACTTGCTTCTCTTCACTTATGCTAAAGGTTACTTTAAAATGATATCAAATAACACTGCAAAAAATGAAATCTAAGCAAGTTAAAAGAATTTATTTCATGACATTAAATCTTGTTTTCCTTATTTTAAGAATTATTGACTTATCAAAATGTTGTATTTATGATTATTTAACATTAACATTTTTTTTTCTAAATAAAAGCAAAACAGCTCCCATTTAAAGTTTTTTTTTGTCTAGTTTTTGCATATGTATTTTTTGCAGTGAAACAATGATATGTTAAGATAAAAAAAATCTTAGAATTCCAAAAAAACCTTGGGCCAGGTTAAATTGTTAAAATGGAATCTTATTGGTTGAATATGTAACAGTAATGAACCTGTAAACCTATGTATGCATTTGACTTTTTTTGTAATTTTTGCAACATTCAGTGTTCAGGGGCCAAGAAGAAGCCGGTGCTGCCTGTCATAGCTTGCAAAGGACATAAGACAGGAAGCAAGCTAGAATGAGAAGTCATTCCATCACAGGACACACTCACATACATGAACCCATGATTACTCTTGCTAAGATGATTTACAGCCACCAGTTAAATTACCATACACATCTTTGGGATATTGGAGGAAAACATACAAACTCCACATAGGCGGTAACCAAGTTTGGATTTCAGTCTAGGGCACTCTGAACTAGATTATGGATGTTACTGCTTTCTTATAGTATTGTATCTGCCTTTTTAGTGTTTTCATACTAGACAGAAAATGTCAACAAAATGCATCCAAACTTAAATGTTCTTAATGAAATTCTTTCCTTAATACATTTTAGCTATTAATCTTAACATATGGTTCACATATTATACAAGCATTATACATAATTGTTGAAGCATTGACCACATGGTAGTATACTTTGCACTGGGAAAATGTGCAGATCTAAAGATTTAAAAAGCTATGAATGTAGGATGGAAGTGGAAGGCAGGCACACCACTATCAGTTTTTAGCAACAAATGTCCTGCTGGCGGTTTCACAATAGTCAGTGTCATGGGTGTAATGTGAATGGGTTGCCAACTGCAAGAAAAGAATTTGCAGCAAACAGTTGGTGAAACTTGCTGACAGAGGCTTACATGTCTGCTAATAGGAGAATACAGTGGTGGTGCCAAAGAAGGATTATTACAATGCACGACTTATCATGGATGAGCTTTTGCAGCCACGTTTACAGTACCAGGTTGCAATGCCTTAATTTGAATTTGTGAAGAAATCCAATATGGTGTCTCTGCTGTTTATGCTACATGGTCTAAATTTTGCCTGAGCGTTTGTGTCTACATTCAGATTATATGTGCTGTTCGTGCATTTTGAGGTAATATTATTGCAGGTAAGGTGTAGACGTAAATCCTACTTTTTTTTTTCTCCTGATGCTCTTTATTTTTAGAAGCAGAGTTCTTTTTCTAAATATGTTGAATCAGCACAGGCAGCAGAATTTGTTTCTTTTCTGAACTACTTACCATTTGCTTCATCAGCCATGATTGTTTTAGGTATTTGCATTGTGCACAAAAATGACTTAGTCACACCACATCCTTGAACAGAAATCTGATCTGACTGTTTAAACTTAGATATTGGAGAGCAACATTAAAGTGGAATTCAGTACCACATGTGAAAGTAGCCTGCATTCAATACCAAAAAATTGAATGCCATGCAGATTTTGGGTGTTTGTATCTAAATTTGAATTGTGGAAGTTCTATGAAAAAATCAAAATCAGGTTAGACCAGAGTGATGGTATAGATGTGGCCTAAAACCCAACCAGCTCTTTTCATGGAAAACAAACAAGGTGCAATTACAGTGTGGGAAAGTGAAGCAAAGGACACTGAAGTATTAGAGAAACTGTCCCTGGCTAGGTGAATCCTGGATTTTACTCATTCATAATAACAGGAAGCTCAAGATTTTGTGAAGTTCCTGTGGTTTCATTGAGTCATCTTATAGAGTGCCAACAATACCTGTTGGTGAAGTTGGTTTAATGCAGTTTGCTGCCAACAGATTAGTTCCTTCATTGTAGCAGGACTCCTTGCCCTTTCTGTATCTGAACTTGTATGAGTGATAAACCATCGGAACAATGGACGTTTATCCAGTCATTCTTACTATCCTGCCTTGCTTTATTAACTTTGAAGGCCCCAATCTGTAACCTTTATTAGTTTGTTCTGCTTCCTAATAGCCAATCATACCTGTACTCTAGAAAATGCTATACTCCAGGAACCAGGAGAACCAGGAGAAGGTGAGTAAAAAGCTACACATTTGACTGGCCAGCATTGTTATTAAATCATAAACCCATATGTGAACCTTCATGAAATTGACCAGAAACACAGCTAAATTTGATCATTTTCTTTTGTTTTATTCCTGCATATGCTGTGAAATAAAAATATATCCATCCCCTTTTTAGACTCTAGATCTAAGCCACTGCATCACCAGGTCACACTTTTTCAACATATCTATAGCAAATAACTGGTTTAAAATTAAACTGGCACTTTATTTTTAGGTTTCTTGTACTGGATTGTGTTCAGCACACACTTTCCTGCTTGCTTGTGCAACTGAGCCTTGTAGAGGAGTGGCCTAATGGTATTTTTGCTTCTTGCCTTGGATTAAGTGCTGCTGGGATAATAGTAATGCAAGTATTTTTACTTCAATAAAATAAGTATTGCATTAGGTTACTCGTTAATTTAAAAAGTAATCTAACTATGTCATGCACGTTACCTTTAACATGTTACCCCAACACTTCTCCAGAAATTGTGCTACTTAGCTTAGCACTGCATGTTTGGGTAATAAACAGAAATTTAGGGATTTCTGCAATATTGAGTTAGGAAAAGGAATAATGTCATCACCTGAGTATTTGCTTCAGGAAATATATTTTTGTGGACGCTTCCGCCAACAAGTACGCATAGCAAAGATTGATTTGGACAGAGTTAGCGCAGAGTGCTAACAAAGTTCAAAGGACATGTGCAGACTATGAAATCTTTAACTGCAGCCCAGTTAATAGTTTACATGGCCACATAACCTGATTACTCACAGAGAAGTCTATGTGTGTTAACCCGGGTTCTCCGAAATCAATAACCCAGTTCTCTAACTGGAATAAAGGAATGTAAGGCATTTTTACACTGGGTATTTGTGAATAACCGTTTTTATTAAAGCGCACTCACTGATTCATAGAAGCTGTTAGACAAGCATCTGTGCAGGACTGCAGGCTCTGTTGACTTGATGGTTCTCATGAACGCGGAGAAATCTGATAATTAGATTCAGTACTTTTCTTCTGAAACACCTTGTAATCCTTATCAATAAAATTTTATAATGAACCAACTTCTGTGTCCAGACTTATTGGTACAGAAATAAATCAAAAGAAGGCTGTCACATAATGCTATACTGACAAAACTGATAGCTAACAAGGTTCCACTTTATAAACCTCCATTCTCTATTAAAGGGTTGCAAAGACTACAAACACCATCGTATGAACTAGTAATGGGCAGGTATGCCATGTAATGTTCCTCAGGCTGGACAAATGGCCTATGACAAGAATAAACTATAACTGCCACGTGTTGGCGCATTGGTCACAAATTATGGTGTTAAAAATGTTTTATTCACCCACCACCAACCACTTTTAGCCAGTTACAACAGAATCCTTGAAATAGCTGACATTTTCAGCAGTTTTGGGTGGGTGTTACAACTAGCAGATAGTCAGGCATCTTATATCCATTACTTGGAGATAAAATGACAGACTGTTGTTTACAAATGGAAGGATTCAAAGAAGCAAAATGCACACGGAATCAACATTAAAGTTCAAACTGTCATCCTGAAGACATGGCTGTGCTGTTTGAATGTCAGATGCCACTTTGCCTAATCAACCTAAGCAGTATTTCTGTATTTAGAGTATGTCCTATAAATGCAGATACAAAGTTTTCCACATAACCTGTAATTAGTGGCACACAAACAGTGACATAGAATAACAATATCATACTTTTATACAACATTTCAGAAACAAGTTGCAGTAATCTAAAAAGATTATAATCCTTCAGATCTTGTTAGTTTGCATTTATTAATAATTGCTATTAAGCAAACAAAAAGGTGTAGTAAAGCCATAGTAAGAAAACCATTACCTGCTTTAAGTGTTAATGGAAGTATTTGACTGGAGCAGTAGTGAATACAGTATTGCATAAAAATATCACAGCCAGTGATTTATGTTTTGTTCTTTTACATTCAGGAGCTGATTATTAGGGGCTGTTTTAATATTGATCTTTGTACTGATTATACTCCTTCTGGCATAGAATGACAAGGCACACAGTGTTGGCTCACCTAGCCAAAAACTCACTGTTAGACACCTACAAAAAGATGGATATGTACATTAAATACTACCTTACCATAACACATTTGAGGAATTAGTTGAATATTTCCCCAGACTAGGTAACCTTGCTTTTGCAATGTTCAACTGTCAAAGAAGCACAGGAGTAAAAACTTTTCCTGTGACTTCTTTTGTGCAGTAATTACCTTATCTATTTAAGGATGAGACAGAATGTTGAAGTTAAAACGTTTGGTGACCAAACTCCAATAGAAATTAAAAAGGATATAACATCAAAAGATACTAAGCAGGCAGTTTTACAGAAATAGACTTTTACTTCTAAGAATAAGATACATTGCACTGACAAATGAGAAAAATGCAATGACAGTTCTAGGATTCTAGTATTAAAAGTCATTCTGTGCCACCCAGATGAGAAACAAGGTCTTGTTATACACATACATTGTAGTTATCACATAGCAGGTTACATAAGTTCTTCATCTAAGTTAGCTTCATGACATATGCTATGAGAACCTACAGTTAAATCTCTTACTGCTTCATTCATTTAGGTGGATATAGTTTACAAAGACATTTGACTGTATGTCAATTGGCTGCTCTGTTTGTTATTCTGTCTAACTAACTAACTCTCTTTTGTGAGCCCCATTTACAGTCTTATCTGTTTAATTGAAGTATGGATGGTTTTATCAAACCTGTTCAGGATGCAAACTTATCTATGTGTTAACTTTTGTAAATGGAAGATTAAATTTGAAGACAGATTTACAAACAAACATCATATCTAATTGTCACCAGTCAAATTAAAAGAAGATTATATTCAGAGTGTAGTATGTAGATGGGTACAAAACTGGCTAAAATACAGGATGCAAAGAGGCTTTGTGTGGGGGAACTGGATCAGAATTTGGTGATGTTTAAAAGTGTTTTTCCTCAGGGAACAGTGCTGGGGCCATTACTGTTTTTAAAATATTTAAATGATTTGGATAGGGATTGGACGGCATTTAGGCTTAAGCAGGTTTGTGGCAGATGAAATTTAATGTCAGTAAATGTAAAGTGTTACACATATGAAGTAAAAATGTTAGATTTGAATATACAATTTGAGGGAAAAAAGTACATGAGAAAGATTTACAAGAACACTTACAGAATGTTAGATTATATAGCACGATGTGTAGAGTACAAGTCCAAGGACGTTATGCTCAAGATTTATAACGAATTGGTAAGGCCTAATCTGGAGTGCTATGTACATTTTCATTCTCCAGGGTACAAAAAAGACATAGCAGCACTGGAAAATTCCAGAGAAGAACAACTAGGCTGATTCCAGGGCTACAGGGGATGAATTATGAAGAAAGATTAGAAGAGCTGAGCCTTTTCAGTTTAAGCAAAGATAAGTTAAGCAAAATAACAGCTTTTATTGGCTAACTGAAATGATTACAATGTGCATTTTTTGAGATGTGTCATTACATCCATAATGGCTAACATGGTACAGCACCCTTCTACTACAGTTTAAGCAAAAGATTAAGTGGAGATGTTATTGAAGTGTTTAAAATTATGAAGCGAATTAGTACAGTGGATCAAGACTGTTATTTTAAAATGAGTTCATCAAGAATATGGGGACACAGTTAGAAATTTAAGGGTAAAATTCACAGAAACAAAGTTTTTCTTCACGCTGAGAGCCATAGAGACTTGGAATAAATTACCAAGTAGTGTAGGAGAGAATAGGATTTTAAGGACCCTCAAAGGATGACTTGATGTTATTTTTAAGAAATTAAGATAGGGGTAGGATTAGCAAGCTTCTTCTCAAATATAAACTTGGAGTGTGGTCTGCCTTCTGCTTCCTGAATATCCTGAATATCTTTGACCTCTTCCTTGCTTTTCTAACATTAAGAGAAAAAGAATGTTGTTGTAGCACCACTGTGTTAGAAGGCTGATTTATTCACTGTAAACCTCTCTTTACTGTTGGTGATCAGGTCTGTAGTAAATTTTATACAGTATAATTTATATAATAATAATGTGTGTGGGTATACAGGGGTGGGCAAAAGTAAGTTTGCAGTTGTGAGTATACAAAACACAGTTTTTCCTTGTATTATTATTTATTTATTTATTAATTGAATTATTTATTTGTATTATTTCTCTTCTTGTTTGTCTTTTTCTTAAAGCTGTTGAGTTAATAAAGCTATTGTAATAATCATAGCATGCATGTCACTTTCCATACAAACAACAATAAACCTACTTTTGCCCACCCTGTATGTGTGTGTGTGCATATATGTATATATCGTGAGACTTTCCCAGACACCACCAGTTGGAGACCACATCTTTATAAAACTCACACGTTTATTTTCCATCAATAAACTCAGGTTTACAGTCCCAAACACCACACAAAGCACTCAGCAATGATCCCCACAATGAACTTCTTTATCTCTCAGTCCTTAGCCGCCTCTACTCTCCTCCTGGGAGCTTTGTCCTGCTCCCACTCCCGACCCAAGCTCCCAGACTGTAGGAAGGCGGCCCCTTTTATTCCCGCCCGGACGTGCTCCAGGTGGCTGATGACGTCCTTCCGGCAGCACTTCCTGGTGTGGCGGAAGTGCTGCCCTTTGCACTGGAAGCACTCTGGGCATCCCTGGCAGGTTCATCCACCATCTTGCCTGGTGTGACGGAAGTAACAGTTTTCCAGGTCCGACGAGGCTTAAAGCACCCCCTGGCAGTGGCCACAGATCCCAACGGGTTAAAATTTTTTCCCTCTTCTCCCATGGTCCTCTCTTAATCCAGAGCGGTTGCCCCATCATGGCCGGGAAGCTATACATGCCCCTTTCTGGTCTTTCTAGGCATCCCGGCCAGGTAAGAACCCCAGACATCTGTGACAATATGTCTATGTGTGTGTTTGTGTGTGTGTGTGTGTATATATATATACCTATATATATATATATATATACCTATATATATATATATATATATATATATATATATATATATATATATATATATATATATATATATATATATATATATATATATATATATATATATATATATATATATATATATATATATACCTATATATATACCTATATATATATATATATATACCTATATATATATATACCTATATATATATATATACCTATATATATATATATATATATATAGGTATATAATGTATAAGTATAAAGACATGCAGGTTAGGTGGATTGGCGATTCTAAATTGGCCCTAGTGTGTGCTTGGTGTGTTTGTGTGTGTCCTGCGGTGGGTTGGCACCCTGCCAGGATTGGTTCCTGCCTTGTGCCCTGTGTTGGGTGGGATTGGCTCCAGCAGACCCCCATGACCCAGTGTTTGGATTCAGCGGGTTGGAAAATGGATGGATGTATAAGTATATGATAAATAGATCCCTATTGAAGCATAAGAGCGGCTGCTACTAATGCCGTGGAAGAACATCATTCCTGGCACTTGGATTTGTGAATTTACTGTTTCAGTCACAATAGAAGCTCATGATGATGGATGAGGGTGCTGACTGATTGGTAAAGCAGGAGCTTTTTTTAACACTGAAATTCTGCTTTGTCACAGCTCTATACTGGCATTCTAGCAATTGTTTTCATGATCTCTTCTATCATCATATGAAAAGAAAACCATTGGTACGTGCAATTGTCCACTAAATGCAACTGTCCCTGATCTTGTCTGTAATAGAGACTTTGGCATTTCAGTGAAATAGTGATTATTTATTAACTAATATATATATACGTATATATACAGTATATATATAATTTTTGCATTTTTATCAACATTTATATATAATACCTATGAAAACTCAATGTAGTAGAGACATAGCAGATATTAATGTGTGATTTGGCAGGTTTAGAAATGCAGCACTGTAAACAAACCACTCATTTTTAAACACTCTTAATTAATGGCAATGGTAGATTGATTATATAGTTGAATAACAAGATAAAAAGTACTGGAAATGGAAAATTAATTTGTCAAGTCAAACTAAATGACACTTTTTATTGGCTAAAAAGATTACAATATGAGACACCTCAAAAGCCTACATATTATAATCTTTTTAGTTAGTCAATGAATGGCTATCACAGTACAACAACCTACTATTTAAGTCAAACTAAAAGCGTGGATGAAGTCTCAGTTTGGGTTGGTATGCTTTTGTTTCAACTAATCCAGTGAGGAAAAGGGTGCAAAGCCAGTGTTGGAGAAAATGACAGGCCACAGAAGAGTGCAACTTAAAAATTATGCTTGCCATGTCAATTACAGTGTCATGACGACTTAAAGAAGGAAAATTCCCTCAGGGACATCTACAAATATGGATAAAAGGAAGTTTAATATTAGACTAGATGTAATGTTCATGAGGCTTTTTTGGTTTCATTTCCATTTGTTATGGCTAACATCTCACAGAATAGACTCCAAAGTTCTGAGACCTCACCCTTTGACAGCACCCTAGTGAATGATCTGGAGTGATTAAAATGGTGTCAGATGTTCCCTTGCTGTGGCATTTAGAGCATGTGCTAACTTTTCCTGGTGCAGTATATAATTCAGCCTCAATTCAGTACATTTCAGGTTCACTGGTGGCCAGAGCTTATCAACAATATAAAGTGTAAATATTATACTGTAAATTCAATCCTTATAATAGCATACTCATTTGATCATTTCTGTTGCTGTGACCATTAGCAATATTTGGAAAAGCCAAGCATTTAAACATTGTGTAGTACTTTGTGACTTTTCCATACCTTTTTCTCTCACCTTAGCCTGCCAAGGGAGTAATACCAGGTCAGGGGATACCACACACCCAGAAAAAGTCATCTGAAAGGCCAGCTACATTAGAGGACTGACCCTGGACTCACTAGAGACAGTGGTGAAAAGGGGGATGATAGTAAAATTAGAGACTTTTATCTCAACGACTTGTTCCTAAGTGGAAATAACAGCTGTCCAAACCCCAGACACAACACAATTCCTTGTACAGGCTTAGTCTTCAAAGTTACAATTAACAGCTCAGCTACAATCCTTTTCCTCTGTTCTCCTCCCAGCAAGCCTTGTCCACCACCCTCCCGATTTTGACTGCCTTTCCTGGGCGGAGTAGCCTCTTTTATGGAGGAGCCAGGAGTACTCTTTTGGTGTCAATGTTGGATAACAGTAACGCTTCTGGGTCAGGCAAATGTGCCATAAAACAAGGAAGTCTTTCACAGGCAGTGTCACCTCGGAACACTGACAGTGCTGTCCTTCTGAACTACAAGTCCCATGGAACTCCGTAGGTTTTATAAACTGAGATTATGCCAAAGGAACACTGCTATGTCTCATGCAGGGGGAGAAATTTTCCCTGACATCCAGATTCCCCAGTACATCCATTATGGCCTCTCCCCGACTGGGATTAAAACTGGAAAACATCCTGTCTTGCCTGCACTTTCATCCATGTGTTCCATCCACTGTGGCCTCCTGGCCTGGTAAGGTACTGCACTCCATCTCTGTCGGGACACTTGTCCATCCACTACAGCATCTACATATGCTGTACTTAGCCACACTGATCTGGCTGTTTTTTCCTGAATTTCATCAAGCTGTATAATGCCTCCTCCCATTATGCATAATAATGCAAAATGGCAAAGTTGCTTCAAGGATAAAAATTAAATTATACACATTAAATTAAGGTTAAAAATTAATTGTACACCGGGTGTATTGTGTTTCTGCACTTTTTTTGATATTAAATTTTAATGTTTTCTTTGTGGCACTAACATGGGAGTTGAATTTCTTTGGTGCTGAAGGCTGACCATGTCTCTCCCTTGTTCCATTTTGCACTGGTCTCTGTGTTAGAGCGATGCATCCATGTTTCATCCCCAGTCTGAATTCTGTAGGTTGGAATTCTCTTTGGAATACTAAATGCAGTGATACATCATTCCAGAAATCAGGACACCTCATGTACAAAGGCCTCTCTCATGTTTAATTGTTCATGAAGAATGAGTTCAACTGATCCAAAAAAAAAATCCCTGTAGTGTTTTTTTTTTTTTTGAATGTGCATTGCAATCTGATCTGTGGTGGTGGTGTTTTTTTTTTCATTGTGAATGTCCAAGACCAGTCAGAATTTGTGTCATCTTTAGAAGATGTCTTTCTCAAAATGTAATTCTGTGGTCCACTTTTTGACAGTGGCATATGAATCTGACTGGTCCTGGTACACAATGATTAGACGAGAATGAATCTCTGAAGGTATATTGGTTTCTAGTGGATTTGGTTAATTTGTGTTAATGGGGGACATTGTGCAACATATTGTTCTATATTGTTAAAAATTCAATGATAGCATGGTACTTGATTTCTCAGTTTTCAGCATCAATTTTGAAATAGTGAAAAATTTGGAACATTCACTGTGACATGCAGTGTAAATTGTAAATTAAAATATTTACTATACCGGAGCTAATCTTTGACTACCGACAAAGTCGACACTATAGAAAAGGTTCGGGGTGACAATGTTCCTGTCTGTCAATCTATCAATCAGAGTACCTCTTTTATAAAGAATTCAGCCCATCTGTTTATGTAATCTTAGTTCTTAGAACTATAGTAGATGATGATTATTAGTTATGCCTAGATATGTAAAACCATACAATCTAAGGAGAAGTGCTTCCATTTTCAAATGGCTGTACCTTTCTCTGGATTTGAAGTATAAGACCATGGAACACAGAAGATTTATAACCTGAAACGAGAAATCCATTGTTATTGTGAGATGTTAAATACAGTTATGCTTATCAGTCATTGGCAGGAGTACAATATTAGACTTGAGACTTACAGCATGAAAGTTTAAAACTGCTTTCAATTTTAATGTAGATCAGAGTGCTTTAGCTGGGATTTGGTGTAAATTACATTTTTAATTATCTCTCTCTATTAAAACAGCAATCTGTTTATTGACAGTCGGCAGTATAGAGAATCAATAAAGCATCTGCATTTATGAAAATAACAAACTTTTGTATTAATTTTCAGAAGCTTTCTGTTTAATCTGTTTTGCTTCAAGAAGATAGCCAAATTTGTACTTGTGCAGCTTTAAGGTGTGGTGATCTAATTAGCACTAACTGCTTAATCCATGAGTGCCATATTCATTATGCCTATATATACACCACATTAGCCTGTGCTGCAACAGTACTTATTGACTGTGAAATTCTGAGAAGATTGCATATTTCTGGAGATTCATTGAATACAGAATGTGGTATATTCAAATGTTAACATTTTTTACCAGAAATGCCCCTTTGCAATTTTTTTTTTTACAATTCACACTTTAACATGTTTTGATATATGCTGTTTAAGGTGCTCACATGTAACCAAAATACAAAAATGTTAAATCTATAGAATTTTTCTGGATTTTTAAAATGTCATATGTATAATTTCTCTTTGGAAATATCGCAGACTGCAGGTGAAAGAAGTACCCATTACATCTGAGCAAAAGTCATTTTTCTTAGTTATTTTAACAGCAGGATGGATGTCGAGTGTCATTCCAGGAATTTCAAACAGGTCCTCAAGAGAAAGTCAAAATAAGTAGAGCATAATATGTTTTGTACTCAAAAGTATTCATTTTTATAACCAAAATAAGTTATTGATTAGTGTTACGTAATTTGGCTTATTTATAATTATATTAAACATTTTAAAAGATCACCTAATTATTTTTTTTTTGTTTCTGATTAACTACAAGTTAGACAACACTGTCAGCTTAACCATGGTGATAAATGGAAACAAAGAATCGATTTCAAAGTAGCTCTTTGGCCACAATTTAGTCTTGACTCATCATTATTTTGGATAGATCAGGTGAATAGGAATTGATAAACTATCCTAGGTTGAGTGGCCTGTACTTATTCAAACTTTTTATGTATCATTGTGTAGTCATTCTGCATTTACTGCCTTTTGAATCATTTGGAAAGTAATTGTATAAGTATTAGATGTTCATGTGGAAACAAATCACACAGAGGGGAAGAAGGAATTATAGAACCAGCATTGCTGTGGTGTGAAACATTCTTTTCATAGTGTAAGTTTTTCTATTGATTTATGTCATGCTTGGATTTAAATTGTATAAAATGATATATGTACAGGCCTTCAGTAGTATATTTTGGCTGCTATTTGGTCCCATTATTCAATTTCTAAAATACAATATACAACATTTTGTATTTTATTTATTAAAAACATCCACCAAAGAGGATCAGCCTAAAAGAAATACTCCACCCAAAAATGACATTTTTTATGTTACTTACTCTATGTAGTTTGTAGTAATGGTTGAGAATTTTTTTAATCTGATGGTTTCATGCAGAACAAGAGGAAAAAAGTTTATGATATAATAGAATCCAATGCTAACCCATGCCATACAGTGGCAAACAAAGTGAAAATGTCTATGGAAAAAAAGATAAATATCCTCATGCCAGTTATCCACATTTCAATTATCTAGTCGTATTCTGAAAACATGCAAAACACATGCATTTTATGCCAAAATATTATTAATAGTTGCTCATGTAAATATCAGTTTGCATCATAAACAGGAAAGGCATTCCCATAATGCTGTACTTTTGAATCGAAGATCTACCTGTCCCCCTCATTCACTGGTCAAGAGTTCAGTCTTCGATTCATAAGCACTGTATTATTAGAATGCCTCTCCTGCTTATGTTACAGTATATGCTGATTTTTCTGGAAGTAACTATTAATAATATTTTAGCAAAGAATGCATGCATTTTGCATGTTTTGAGCATACGACTTGATAAAGGATATGTGGATTATGAGACACAAGTAATGTGAGTGTTGTTTTCTTTTCTCAATGGATGTTTTTCACATTGTTTGCTGTTGCACAGCATTGGTCACTATTGACCTCTATTATAGCAGTTTTGTATATAAGCGGGAGATTTAAAAGTTTTCTCGGTCATTGTTACAAACTACATGGGAAAAGTAATATATAAGAAAAAAAATATTTTCTGTAGATTATTCCTTTAAGTAATTTGGAGTATATTACCTGCTCCTTTCCATTAGGATGCTACTTTTTATTTCCTTCATAATATTTTGAATCAAGCAGTAAATATTGACTAAGCATGTGCACTGAATGATACTGTTCCTCTGTAACATGCACATTTTTGTTTTGTTTAGCTACTGAACTATTTAAAGTTCAGGGGCTAAATCTTAAAAGGTAAGCAGAAATAAAGAAGAATTACAAAGTTACAAGCAGCTTTAAACAGGAGCCATTCAGCTTGAAAAAGCATGAATCATTTATTATTATTGCGGTGTAAATCACAAGATTACAAGATGCACAACAGAAGGGAAATAAATTTATATTTTCAACCAGCAACAGTGCCTATATATGTATGATTTATGTTATACAGAGAGAACGCAAGTTTTCAACCCATGATAAAGAAAAAGCATGTTGTTCTGCTTTACGAACATCAGAAGTATTATAAATCAGATGACAGGATGGCATTTATCTTTAGAAATAAGCTGCAAGACCAATGACTGTATTCTCCTGGAAGAGTTAAATGCTTGAGTGTTTTTCCATTTTTTTCACATATTTTTTATTGTAGATTGTGGAGCCAAAATTACAGCATCAAACTTAGTTATTTATGAATTACACACAAATGTACTATGTGAACAATACTTTAAAGTATACAGGCTCTATTTTTCATTAGTTAGGAATATTAAAATAAACTAGTGGCAAAAGAGAACATCACATCTGTTGATTAAGAGCTTTGCTTTCAACTGAGATTTTTTTTTTTTAATAAGAAATATGGTGTACATTCAGCAGCTAATTTATTAGGTGTGCCTTCTTCTACTAATAGCCAATGTTGTTGCTGCAACTCAAAATGTAGAGCATGAAGACATGGTCATGAGATTTATTTGTTGTTTAAATGAGCGGCCATTAGAATGAACAGTATGCATTTAGTAAGCAACTTGGACCCCATGGTATTATTGCTGATGCCAGAAAGTGATGGTTTCAGGATTTTAGACGTACAGTAGCTGCTCTACTGGGCTTTACGTGCACTGTAGTCTATAAAGTTTAAACAGAGAATTTTAGCAGTAAATGGAAAACATTAAGTGAGGAGCAGGTTTATGGGTAAACACATCTTGTAAATGTGCAAGGTCAGGAGAGAGTGGTCAGACTCTTTCAAGCTAACAGAAAGACGACATATGCTCAAATAGCTCTATGCAAGAGTGGTGTGCAAAAGGCATCTCGGAACACATAAGAGTCAAACTGTGAACTGGGTGGATTATACAATACAATACAATACATTTTATTTTTGTATAGCCCAAAGTCACACAGGAAGTGCCGCCATGGGCTTTAACAGGGCCTGCCTTTTGACAGCCCCCCAGCCTTGACTCTCTAAGAAGACAAGGAAAAACTCCCAAAAAAACCTTGTAGGGAAAAATGGAAGAAACCTCGGGAAAGGCAGTTCAAAGAGAGACCCCTTTCCAGGTAGGTTGGGCGTGCAGTGGATGTCAAAAGGAAGGGGGTCAATACAATACAATACAATACACAAAACAGAACAAATCCTCAATACAGTATAAAAATAAAAATTGTAGAAGCATGGAGCAGAATTTAACAGTGGATGATATCATATAATAAGATTTGGATATTTTTAAGAGTCCTGGAGACCTCATCCAAGCTGCCTCCCTCATTTGGCCATTCCACGGCTGAAACAGTGCTGGGCCAGCCAATCAGATGAAAGGACCCCTCTTTCCTATGATTCCTGTGATCCTCCATCAGGGATGACTTTACCATAGGCAGGCAAAACAACTTGGCAGGTGGGCCGTGGCACCAAGTGCCACATTTGAGTACCGAGAACAGAAACAGAATAGGTGAGGGTTAGTATTCAATTATAACTATTATGTTACTTATGTTTTAGTGCTAATGACTAACAACACAGATGTAGTATGTACAGTTAATCAGCAGCTCTAGTCATGATATGCTAAACTGAAGTAGTGAGTCTTCAGCTGAGATTTAAAAGCGGAGACTGAAGGGGCATCTCTTATTGTAGCAGTCAGACCATTCTACAGTTTAGGGGCCCTGTAACTAAAAGCTCGACCTCCCACTGTTATTTTATTAATCCTTGGAATCATAAGCACACCGGCATCTTGAGATCTTAATGCCGCACTCAGGTTTGTAAGTCATGATAAGTTCAGACAAGTAAGCCGGACCTTGGCCATTTAATGCTTTATATGTTAAAAGGAGGATTTTGAAATCTGCCCTAAACTTAACCGGGAGCCAGTGTAAGGATTTAAGAACTGGAGTTATGTGTTTGTATTTTCTTGTTCTTGTAATAATTCTTGCAGCTGCATTTTGGATTAACTGGAGGCTGTATAGAGAACAGTTTGAACAGCCAGTGAATTATAACCAAAGAAGATTAAACACATGCAACTCCACTCCTGTTATTATGTCACAGCCAGAGTTTTTTCCTGGCTTGCATTTATTTGTTGTTTTTGTCATTTTTAATTATTATTTTAAATGTTTAGATATTTGTTTTAGATGTGTTTATTATGTGTGATTTGTATGCTGTCCCATTAAATGTGCATCCATTTCTTGTGTTCTGTGAGTGGGTACCCCAAGAGACGGGTCCACCCTCATATCACCACTACTGAGACGTCCCTCATGCAATAGATTGATGTAAAGAAGAAGATTTTAGCACTGGTGCATTAAGTTTGTTAGGAGTCTTTTCTGTAAGTACTGATTAATTTTTGATCTCTGGCTTATGGACTTTATTGCTTTCATTATTGGATTTTGCTTGTGGATAGTATATTGGGAATTGTTTGCTTTGGAATGCCTTTTAGAAAAACCCTTTGTTTCCTTTTTTGATTGTTTTGCTTTATTTTCTTATTTTTTGTTAATAAAGCTTCAGTTATAAAGGTTTCTCATCTTGACATAACTCTCAAACCAGAGTTTTACTGTTCTGCACCCATGTGAGAGCATACCAAACCATTTTCTAAATGTAATTAATCCTGATCAGAGCTATGCACAAGGCAGAGGAACCATCTGTGGACAGGGTGCAAGCCCATCACAGGCTGAACACACTCACATATACACACACATTAGGGCCAATATAGCAACTCTGTTCCACCTGTATATCTTTGCACTGTGGGAGGGAACCAGAGCATATGGTGGAAACCCACACAGATACAAGGAGAACATTCAAACTCCATGCAGGAAGGAGTTAAGACACAAAACCCGGTCTCCTTACTGTGAGGCAGCAGCACTACCGCTCCACCACCATAAGAGGTGTTTTGATACTTCTTTGTATTTTTTAACCTTTAAATCCAGCTCCCAAATTTTAGGGTCTGTTTAGACAAATAGCAATTGGGGGACTAGCTGGGTTGAGGTAAGCCTGTTTATTGCTGGCTAGTGCAGATACTGTCCTGCTTCATGTCTTTATCATACTATACCATTTAGTTAATAATCTGTAGATGAGGCTAATTTGAACATATGACCACCAAACTTGGGCAACTGAAGCTTGTTAAATTGTCATCTGGTGTGATGTACTGTGTCTTGATTTCTGCTACAACATGCAAATAATGGAGATAGAATATGGCATAAACAACATAAACTCATGGGTTCATGCTCTCTATATAAATAGGTCAGGGTGGTGGTTGTAGTGTTATGGGGTTGGAAGTGTGTTCTTGGGACACAATATGCCTCTAATACAAAGTGAGTGTATATCAAGTAAAAAGAATGGAGAACAAAAAGAGTAAGGAACAGGGGAAAAAAGAAACACAAAACACTCAAAAGGGCATCGCAAAAAAAATATATTCCAGTCCATAATCTAATAGCAGCAAAAATAGCCAAAATCCCAAATAATCTAAGATCTTTACAAAAATTAACCACACTCCACAACACTCAATGACTTTCTGAAGGACCTTGGCCCCTAGCTGGAATAAATAGGCAGGGGACAGTCCTCCAGCAATGACATTATGGTGGAGTTTCACCCAAATAACACAAGCAATATATCAATATACAAATATACAAAGGGGAAGCCCAAAATTCCTGTAATTGTTAAAGAAAAGGAAAAACTTTATTATACAATCTACAGCGATTCTGTTTTAGTCACATAATTGTACAGTAAATTTTAGAAACGCACATTTCGATCAAGTCAACAGATGCCACCTGGCAGACAATATCTAGCGACGTAATCAGTGTGCTACACATTACACCCATGCTATTGAACGATTCAGTGATTTTTAGGTCTGCTGTCATAGACAATAAATAAACACAGAATAGTTAAACAATGCAGTATTACCAAAAATCAAAAAATTACATAAATTCCAAAAAGATAAAACCAATCCAAAAACACAACACACATCCATCCATCCATCCGTTAACCATCCCGCTATATCCTAACTACAGAGTCATGGGGTTCTGCTGGAGCCAATCCCAGCCAACACAGGGCACAAGACAGGAAGCAAACCCTGGGCAGGATGCCAGCCCCGCAGCACAACTAACATTAACTGCAAAATAATATATGAAAAACAACAAAAGCTCTAAAATAAACACAAAACTTACTTGAGTCAGGGATCAGAACATAGAAGTTACTACTTAATACTAGAGAGTTGTAACTAAGGAAAAAAGCAGCCACTGAGTGTATAAGCCAAAGTAAAAGTTTTTTGGTCACGGCTTTTATGGTAGTAAAATTTGATCTTTCAAAAAAAAAAAAAAACAGATATGAACTGAAACAATAATTTGATAAACAATAAGTGCTAAGTTGTTCTCTTTACAATTCTGCATGGAGAGTGGAGAGTAGCTGTGTATGCTGTACATAAAGTATAATTCACGCTGAATATATTTGAAATGATCCTCCTTTTAATTAACAAATAATAGTATAAATGAAAAAGGGTGGATGCACTTGGAATTTAGAGAAGCAAGGGAATCAAAAAAAGAGGAA
Source organism: Polypterus senegalus (assembly GCF_016835505.1). NCBI lineage: Eukaryota > Metazoa > Chordata > Cladistia > Polypteriformes > Polypteridae > Polypterus > Polypterus senegalus. The sequence continues at coordinate 10,059,425 of NC_053161.1, read as the reverse complement.
ATATCAGTTTATTCAGCTGGGGGAGTGTGAGCGCCAGGGGCTGCCAAGTGGAATTGAATTTGTGTTGTCCAGAGCTGAAAATCAGATTTTTCTGAAGCTTTGAAGAATAAAATAATATTCCTAAGCCATGTATAAACAAGGTTTGTTGAAATTAATTGCAGTCAATTAAAATTAAGGCTGCAAAAGCCAGTGAACCGGGCTGCCATTTGTTTAATAGAATTTGATGAGGCACAATCCAAAAGTAGAGTGACTCAATATTTATTAATGACCAATAGGGATTTAAATACAAAAGACCACACTAGACCCAGGCTGAGACAGTACTAGAATTAATCGGGGCCTGTTCACATCTCGTGGTTAGGTCAGTATTTGGGAGGACCTGAGAGAGTCTGATTTAGTGAAATCAATTCAATGTAGAATCTTGAATAATATAAATCTGTGAGTGGTGCAAACAGAAGATGAGTAGCTGCAAATCTTCCTTTGCTTCTTATCTAGGAACTTAGATTTCTGGGTCTGCTCCAGTAGATGTCTGTTATTAATGGGAAAGAAGGCGTAAGAGTAAAGATGGAGCTTATGTTTTCTGGATCTGGCCTCTTGGACTTTGAATATACTGGAGTATTACATCTATGAAGTAAGGTACAAATAGTATTGGAAATAATGTGAACTTATTTTGAACAAAAGTAGGATTTATCAATGATTTTAAAAATTGATTAGGGATGGCATATTTAGCAGTAGTTATTCAAGTGACCACACATTTTTATTCATGTAAAAATGATTTGATTCCCTTTCTGTGTGCAATCTGGGAAGCCACATTGAGATTGCCCCTGGATGGATAAATAGTAAGTAATGTCAGTTATAGAGAACAATAGAGAATGGACAGGAAGTTGAAAATCAGTCAAAAAAACAAAGCAAAACTCAACCAGGAGAGCAGGAAAAAGATCATTGAAATCAAAACATAAGGTAAAATGTTTAAAAATTATCTAATTACATTTATATAGAGCTTTTCTTATAAACTCAAAGTGCTTTACATGACAATGAGAAACCCCTTAAACCACCGACAATGTGTAGCATCCACCTGGATGATTCACTGGCTGCCATTCTATGTAGAGAAAAGAAAACAATCAAAAAAGGTAATAAAAAAAGATTAAGAGAGAGATTTACTAAGTGAGAGTACTTTACTTTACTACTTTAGAGAGGTTTGGAAACACTATCTTGGACTCCTCAGAGAGCATGACATTGCCTTGCAAGGGGTTGCATAATTCGTTATTTTTCATTGTTGTTCTATTATTTTTTCATAGGAATTGTTTAGCTGCCTATGTTTTTGAGGTTACTGACCAGTTTTTTTCAAAATTGTTTTTAGTATGTTTATGTATTTAATTGCGTTCTCCCGCAAAACCATATTATTTGGTGTGGGAGACGCCATTTTCTGTGATTTTGTTTACTGATTGCTATGCGGTTACTAGTAATGTCAGGGCTACAGGATATAAAAAAATTAAAAAAGAGGAGAGCAAAACAGAGAGCAGAGGCCTGGCAGACGGCTGCTTCCATTTGGACATTAGGGGCACCAGAGTAAAGTCTTATAGGTATGTTGTACTGTGAGCACAGTTTACCTAGTAAGTAAGTAAGTAAGTAATCTAAGATGGCAGCCAGGTCAGTCCATTTGCTTTTTGTGTGTCAGTATCTGAGGCCTGAGTTTTTATGTTTTTATGAATGATATTTGTGACATATGGACCTGAATGAGTGGTACTCTACAAGAATAACATCTTTTTTTAGTTTGGGATTTTTTGGATGATACATTTTTACTTTTTGCTATTGGATTGTCACAGAACTAAATAAGGCCTGTGGCTTACCTGGACTTTACCTGCTGGAATGCAGTATTTAAAGTAAACAGAGTAGTATTCTATAGGTTCTCCATGGATTTAGGTTTGAGTGAATCAATTTTCCATGAATAACTTTTCTTTCAGTCTGGAACATTCTGGGTGATTTTTTTTTTTTACTTGATGCTGTTTGGATTGTTATGGAGCTCTAAAGTTGGATTATTTGGGGCCTAGGATCTTACCTGCTTTAGCACAGTATCTAAAGGGGTCAGTGTAGCATTCTATGAATTTCCTGTGAACTTGGGTCTAAATGAGTTGGATTTTCCAAAATATGTTTTTGAAACCTAATCTAAGGATTCACCCCTGTTGTTGAATTTCAGACTTTATGGCAAGGTAGAATTCTGATTCTGAATTGTTATAGGACTTTGGGTAAAACGAAATGATTGTATTTCTCCTCAGATGTGAATACTTTCACTTTGCATGTTAGACTCTTTTCTGCTACCTGATCTGTTTTTCAACAAAAGGCATTTTAAATTGGCATGGTGTTCTTTTTTTATATTTTGGTGCTTAATCAGTGCAAGCCTGGATTAAATTAATTAAATGCATACAAGGGGGAAAGTTTTCTTATATTGTTGCACTCCAGACAACTGTCAACTACCTTGATGAGTATTTTTGAGTCATATTATTGATCAATTAGTCCATGTTAACTGAAGATTTATCATTTTCAAGTGCAAGTCAATGAGGGTTCTCTTTTACAGTTTATAGATAATGGTGATTCTGATAATGCATTTTTTGTTAAACTAAAATCATGTTGTTTGGTTATGCTTTTATCGTTGTCGCCTGGAATTGTAAAGCTAAATCTTTGGCCTACTACACCAGTTCAATATTCGTCTACCCAGCCAGATCTCAAAAGTAGAGCAGGTCTTGGTTTCCTACATTTAAATGTTAGAAGTCTTGTCCCTAAAGTAAATATGATAAAAAATCTGGGTGAATGAGACAGATGTTGACATAATGGTTCTACCAGAAACTTGGCTAAAATAAATCAGTAAACTGATGACTCAGTTTACATTGATGGTTACAATGTTTATAGAATTGATAGGATAGTTAGGGGAGGTGGAGTTGCCATATACAGTATGTTAAATCTAAATTTATTTGCTCTTTAACTCTGTCATTTACTAAAGCTAAACAGTTTGAGGTCTTGGTGATCAAAGTAGGGGTCGCAAAGGATTTTCTCATCACTATGGTTGGTTGTTTTAGACCCCCATCTGCCTCCAAGGAAGCACTTAAATCTATAATAGATCTTTTACATAAATTAAATGATTTTGTATTTATTCGTATTGGCTATCCGGTACCTCTGATTGTTTTAAAGAAATATGTGACTCCTTAAATCTTGTGCAGTTTATTAATACACTAACAAGACTCAATCCTAAAGCACAGAATAAATCCACCTTGCTTAATTTAATTATAACAAATTCACCACATAAATATACCCCAATTGGCGAATTTTGAAATGATCTCAGTGATCATTGTGCAATCGCTTATGTAAGGAATACAAAAATCATTAAGACAAAACCCGTTTCGTCTTTAAGAGAAATGTTAAAACATTTGAAGAGCAGGCTTTTCTGCCCAACTTGTATTATAGTGGTCTCAACAGAGTTACTTAGATTCCGGAGGTTGAACTGGCATGAGATTATTTTCATTCAATTTTCCTGACTATTTCTAATAAGCATTTTCCTGTTAAGAAATTTATGATCAGCAGTAGGGACAATCCCTGGTTTTCAAATAGTCTTTCAGAGTTAATTCATTTAAGAAATAAATCATAGGCCCAAGCTAGATTTTCAAACTCCTTTGCTGATTGGGCTACTTTTAGAACCTTAAGGAATAAGTGCACCTTAGTGGTATGTAAATCCAAATCAGAGTTTTTATCTTAAGTTAGTTACAGAAAACCTAAATAACCCCTCAAAATTTTGGAATTTAACTAAGTCCTTGTCAGGTACGTATGCTGCCTCAAGCCTCCCTGAACATATTCTGGTTGGTTCAGATAAACTAAGTGACAAGGCTGCCAAGCATCTTATTTGTGCTGTCCTTCCACTGCTGTAACTAATGGAAACTCCAATTTGTTTCATTTTAAACCCATTTTAGTTACTCAAGTATATAAAGCTCTAAAAGACATTGATCACATAAAGTCTGTATGTTCAGATAATTTAGATCCTTATCTCCTAAAGGTGGCAGAAAATATTATTGCTGAACCCATTACACATATTATTAATCTGAGTCTTTTATCCAATTCCATACCTAAAGTTTGGAAAGCTGCTTATTTTCTCTCTCAACGTAAAAGTGGAGACCAGTCAGATATGAAAAACTTATCACTCAATTTTTAAACTTTCAATCTTGGCTAAGATTCTTGAATCTTAAGTAAACCTGCAGTTAAAATAGTTTTTCCTTGATAATAACATTTTAAGTGACTTACAGTCTGCTTTTAGGCCTGGCCACAGTATTGTTACTATTGCTATGGCTGTGACAAATGTCATAGATAAAAAACCAGCATTGTGCTGCCTTATTCGTAGATCTATCTAAGGCCGTTTGATTCAGTAGACCATGAATTGATGTTGAACAAACTCAGGAATATTGGTTTCAGTCCTAATGCTGTTAAATGGTTTAGAAATTATTTTGTATATAGAACACTGTGTGTTTATGCAGAGGGCTACCAATCCGTTTTTTTAAGGATACACTAGGGCTGCATTCTGGGTCCTAATCTGTTCTTTTATAAATGATCTGGGTAAGGACATTCAAACAAAAATGCATCTCTGTGCTGATCATACTGTTATTTATACATATGCTTCTTTTATAATACAGGCATTGAAAGAACTTCAGACTGTTTTTCAATCATCACAGACTGCTTTGTTGAGTTTAAAATTGTCTTTAAATGTTCAGAAAACAAAGGTTATGGCCTTTTCAAAAGCTCATTTGCAGTTGTACGATAATTTTCCGATTTTTACAATCAATACTAAATCTATTGAAAGGGTGTCTTCATATAAGTGTCTGAGAATATGGATAGACAAACTTTTATTTAAAATACATATAGCTACATTAGATAGGAAACTGAAAGTAAATATTGTTTTTTATTTTAGAAATAGACCTTGCTTTACTTTCAATCATGAAATCTACTTTTTTTGCCTGTGATTGATTACAGTGACATATTGTATATGCATGCATCCTCTTCTATGGAGCCTTGATTCAGTTTATCATATATCTCTGCTTTTTATTACAAATGCACAGTCTCTTACTCATCATTGCATTCTTTATGATTGGGGGGGTTGGACATCATTGACCACTCGCAGATAACATTGGTATATTTTTATGTATAAAGCGATTTTGGGTAAACTTCCAACTTATCTTAGTAAGCTACTCTGACTCTTCTCCAAATGGTTGCATTTTACTGTACCTCGGATTTTAAATGATCCGGGAAAAACTGTATTTTCTTATTATGCACCATGGACATGGAATAATTTGCAGAAAGATTTAAAATTAGATACATTAATGAATTTGACATTGACATTGATGAATTTAAGGGTATCATAAAGAATGTAGTAAAGTAGACATGTAGTTGTTTTTCTTAAGAGGTTATTGTGTTTATGTACAGTAGTGGTCTAATTTTGGAGATTGCATATTGTATATGCTGTATATTACATTATTTATGTTTACATTGAATACATGTTATATATTAAATTGTATATGCTGTACTATGTTGTGAGTGTGTATGGCTGCTACCTTGGCCAGGTTTCTTGTAAAAGAGATTTTAATCTCAATGGGACTTCCTGGTTAAATAAAAGTATAAATAAAAATAAATGGTAGAGATGAAAGCTCAGCAGTGCCAATTCCCTCTAACTGTTTTGGTCTCTTGAAAAAAATTACATGTATACTAGATTTCTTAAACTCAACCCTTCAATGAAGAAGCTTCTTGCAGTCAGGAGGATAATTCTGTTTAGTGTAATTTACATTGTATCAGCAAATCTCTCCAAATCATTTTAAAGTGGAAAGAATGTGAAGTATCAAAGCATTAGGATCAGAGACAAATAATAGCATTTAGCTGCAAAAATGTGTGGTATGAAATGCATTTGAAAGGATTTTTTTTCTTTATTTAAGTCATAGTGAAAAGTCAAGCAAAATTACACCTTTTATTAGCTAACTAAAAAGATTACAATATGCAAGCTTTCGAGGCAACTCAGGCCCCTTCTTCATTACATCAATTACATCTTGCCAGAAGAAGGGGCCTTAGTTGCCTCGAAAGCTTGCATATTGTAATCTTTTTAGTTAGCCAATCAAAGGTGTAATTTTGCTTGACTTTTCACTACATTCATAATGGCTAACACAGTACAACACCCTAGTACTTTAAGTCACAGTCAAATAATAGATTAAACAAAAATATTTTATTTTATATATTGTCTTTCAGGGCTGAAAGAACGTCATTTGTGTTTTGTTTTGTACAGTGATTGCTTATAGTATTGTCATATTGACTCCTTTTGGTTTTCTTAATAGAAAAACTAGTCACAGTGCCTGTTGAAGACAGGTAAGAGAATAATTAAAAAGTATTTATCATCATTTTCTCAATGTGCACCTTTAATGCTTTTCTTCTGTATTTGTGCGTGGGTGAACCTCTCGTCACTGGCACCCCATCTCTTGAACGAATTTCACGTAAAGCCTGCTTCTCAGACTCTGCCATGATTTTTGAGGCACCTTTCTCTCCTCCTGTCCATTTTCATTCTTGCTGTCTCTGAAGACGACTCTCTCTGTGTGCCTGTTCTTTACTCCTCCCCTTACATCTCACACTCTCACTTCCTCTTTCGTCACATCACCAAAGCTTAACTGATTAATCAGATTGCTCTGAGGGACTAGGCACACAAACCTTAGTGTTTTATTATAAAGTAGATTGATTACAAAAACATTAGTGCCCACAATGTACCATCCCATGTACATTCAAAAATTAGGATATATTATAGCTACAGTCAGGTCTGTAAGTATTTGGATAGTGACATAATCTCATATATATATCTCTTCTGGTTTGTCCTGCTTCCTCTTCAAACCTGGTCCCCCACACACACAGCCCACACGGCATTTCTCAATTTCTATTCCTCCTCTTCCAAACCCTTCCCAACGCTGCCTGTGGCCTCCCATACACCCTCACACCACTTTTCTCGATTCCTATTTCTCCTTCGGACTACCGTGTTCCCCGCTCCTCTCTCATGACCCCATTGGTTTCACGTCACCGCCCTATATCTAGCCTGACCGCGTGACCTTTCACTTCAGCCATGTGTGTGCCCAGGAGTCTTTTCCGTAGCCTGCTACAGGAAGGTACTCTCTCGACCATTGGCATTGGTTTCGCTCCTTGCTATTGGTTTCACTCCTTGCTATTGGTTTCACTCCTTGCTATTTTCGTTACACTGCAACGGTTGTTTCCTAAGCCTTTGTTATAAGATGAACGACAGTATCTTCACTGTGGACAGGTTTTTGTACAACGTCATCTGTATTCCGGGATCCGGCAGCTGCCTGTTCCTATCAGTGGATTATTTCTTGACGCAAACGGTTGACAAAGGCAATGCACTCTCACTACGACATAGGGCAGTAGATTTCGTTGCATCACATTGAGACAGATGTGGAGACATTCTTCCTGTTGTTCTTTCCAACGCAAGTCGAGATATCACAACAAGTCAGGAGTGCTATCAATACATGTCAACATGTGGAGTTTATGGTGGTGAAGCTGAAATTCAAGCTCTTTCCGAGATTAGATCTTTCGACTCCAGCAAAACACCTATTCACAACTGCGACTTTCAAGAACTATTTCTTTCTTCTTGATTTCTGAATTCCTTTTTCACCGTTTTCCATTCCTATTCTTACACGCGTATGCTACGGGGCGCGCTAGTTTTAATAATTTTAGCTCTGTACTTCAGAGAAATAGTATTTGAAATAAAGCAATCATTATGTGATTGAAGTATACACTTTCAGCTTTAATTTAAGGGGTTTAAAAATATCATATGAGCTGTTTAGGAATGACAGCCATTTTTATGTATAGCCCCCAACTTTTCTGGCTGTTCCATAGCCAGCTGGGAGCAATTCCCTCATCATTTCATTAACTATTTAGCAGGTAGATGGTCTAGAAGTGATTCCAAGTTTGAAATTTGCATTTGTAAGAGCTGTCACTGCAAACTGTTAATATGAGGTCCAAAGAACTGTCCATGCAAGTAAAAACAGGCCATCATTAAGTAGAGAAAGCAACAAAAAACCATCAGAGAGAGAGCAGAAACACAATTAGTGATGAAATCAACCATTTGGAATTATGAAATTTGTGTCACTGTCCAAATACTTTTGGACCTGACTGCACTTGTATAGAACACAGGAATTTAAGGTGACAAAGCCAGGATCACATAATTCTTCTGGATGGGGACTGACCCACCACCCTTGTTTATTGACATAATACCATATTGGGTACCAGTTTGATAGAATGATTTGGGAGAAAGTTATTAATTGATATGTGAGGATTTTGCTGGTTTTGCATCCATAAATGCTAACATTATTTTAGGAATAATTGTTCATAGCCTCTTGTTAAAACAGATCAAATTCTGGCTGTAAAACCTGTCTTTCCCGATAAAACCCTAGCAGGAGAGTCTGTAAATATTTCTGATGTAAATTTAAGATAAGGTAGGTCAATTTACTGAGTGTCTGCTTGTGTTTCTTTATTAATTGAACTTCAGTGTAAGATATAATCTGGCCACAAAGGTAGGCATCCACGGTCTCCCACAGAACATGATTCCTAAAGTTTAATTAGTGTGGTTTGTAAGTCACAAGGTATTAAAATGCAGAATACTGCCAGAGGTAGGCCCTTTCTGAAAGATCAATTCCAAAACAATGAAGGAATGATCTGAAATTGTCTGCATTACTCGGAAATAATAATCTGCAGCCAAATATGAACATTTGAAATAAAGAATACTGCTTATAGGCAAGATAAAAGAAATGTCACCATTTATACTACAATGAGTGAATAATATGAGAGGATGCAGAAAGTGGAGCTACCTTTAGAGGCATTTTGTCCAAAGTATCATTTAGTAGTTAATTTGGTGGGAACGTGGAAGGAAAGTTTAGTGATGAATCACCCCAGGTAGGTTTGGAAGCATTTATAATACTTTGTGATATATTGGAAAGTTTACCCATTTGCTAGTACATCTACCATGAAAGCATTAGTAAGCTTAATAAGTATCTAGTTTATTTTTAATGAATTAGTTCTTTAAAGGTAACTTTTATCATTCCTGGAGGTTATATAATTAAGTAACTTGTGTGCCTGGTACACAGTTTATAGAATCTCAGCTGGTGACCATTTTCTTGTCCACCATTACTCTGCATACTTCCATATATCCTATGAAGTGTGCATGTTTGATAGTGGACAGTACTTGGATAATTAGGATCTTGTTACAAGATAAGTGGTCAAACACTCCTAACTGTGGTACTGCATTACGGAAGTTTATTCCTGACACTCCAAAAAATTGACTGCATTGTTTCAAGTATTGTGTTTTTCTTGCAAAGATGTTTCCTGCTGGGGTTAGTGACATTGTGCACACAAGTGTTCTGGCTTTGTAATTGACGGATAGTGAAGGAGAGGTTAAGGATGTACATAGTATGCAATCAAGTGAAAAGAAGCAAAAAAATCAATAGTCATAGGTATAGATTTAATCCTGCATGTGTCAAGGGGTTAAATTTCATCAGGCCAGTTTACAGTCACATGGAGCGAATGATCATTGCAGCAACACTGGGTGTAAAGCAAGAAGCAAATGTGGCAGACAGTATGCCAGTCCTTAGCAGGGCTCAATCACATAGCCACACAGAAAAACAAGTGTGCAATCCAGCAATAGAAAGCTGTAAATAAAGTAACAGTTTAGTTTTGTCCAGCTTTTTGCTATAGGTATTTTAAAAGAGTGTGATCTGGCTGTGCAATGGCCAGTACTCATACTGCAAATCTTCAAGGGCTCATGTTGTGGATGGAAAAAGGGGGTGGATATTATTTACTTCAGAGCACTAATAGGACTAAATATATTTATAAAACACAACAAAATTATTGAACTTGGCTGTTTTTCAATCTGTTTCATGAAGGTTCATATACAGTATGAGTTTTGAATTTAAAAATAAATGCTGGCCTGTGAAATGTGCAATTTTTCATACAAATGGAGAAAATGAAATGCAAAAGAAATGCAGTGTGTAAAATACATTGCATTTTATAATAAGTAACTATATGACACATTTAGTTTGTTTTTTGTAGGTAATCAATAAGTTATTTTTAAAACTATTAACTATCCCCAATGGTGATTGTGAAAGATCATACTGTTAGTTGCAATTCTCTACCAAACCATTAAATTAGGGCACCATTATGGCTTGGTCTTGATCATGTAAGTTATTGTTTATCTGCTTGTGTTGTTGTTGTTTTTTCTTTTGCTTACAGTGACAAGGTACCTAATTCTAGCTTCTTTATGACTAGTTAGGAGAGGTGAGCTCTTAAAAGCTCATCTGTTGGCTAGATTTCACTTTTTCCTTTGTAGGCATTAACAGAAAGCTACTAGGGTGCAGCACCACTGATTTTTCTTTAGTATTTCTTGATTATGCTGTTTCCCTCATTTGGCTCAAAAACAGTCCTGCACACTCTTACATGATGCAGTCTTCAATAGTATGTTGGGGTATGAGAGGTCTGAAGTATTCATGTCGAGAGTGTCTTTACAAATAGCAAAGGGTATAGCCTGGGCTTTACCATAAAAACTGGAATGTAACCGCTGGCTTACTCTTTCTCTACATATGCAGGATAGGTCAAAAGTGTTTAGAGGAGTTTTCTTAAATACAACGTTAGCCTTAAGAGGTTATTGGTGTGATATGGTCTTGCAGTGCTTGACCTGATCATTCAAACCTTTGATTGTGGCCACTTACTGACTGAGTGGAGCTTGCTAATTTCCTGATGATGTTTTCCAGTGGCTGGGCAACTTGTCCTGTTGGAGATTTAAATTGGAGTGTTATATTTATCAGGCAGTCTGACATTCCCTGTAACTGAAGATAAGAAGGACACCTGTGTGAATAGGCCCCCAAGAGAATTGAAGAAGCAGAAGGAACCAAAGTACTTGAATACAGGACAAGTAGAGAGGGTATGTACTTTGTAAGAGTTAATGAAAGACTGTGTCGATCCAGGAACCATGAACATCCACCTATTGAAGAGAACAGCACAAAGAGTTCAAATCAGAATCGAATAACATTTTATTTGTCATATACAATTACACATACAGTTCAAATTGTAGTGAAATGCATAGTTACAGAAACTCAAAATATACATATTATAAAAAAAACAACAACCCATAGACCAACCCATCCAAACTTCCAACTTGGCTAATAAGAGAGCTGCTGCCATCTGATAACAGGCTTGTGTGACACTAAGATTGTCAGACTTGCCCATTTGTGCCACAGGCTTACGTTTAAAGGAAATAACGTTTAGATAGACCAGGTCTAGGTTGTTGTGTCCATAAATGGAACATAAAAATAGAAGTTTGTTCATTCCAAAGTTATCCTGGTTGAAGTCTCCTTGATTCTAGGGTCAGAAGGATTCATTCATTACAGTGTTAGTAATAGAGTGAATCATTTATGATTTATTTTATGCTGAGTTAATAAACATGAATCAAGATGAGGTAACTTAACTCCCCAGGCAGTAATGTTAATGAATTCAGTTTGTATTTCAATGTCTGAATGACATATTTCTGTTATATTTGCAATGTGCCCACCTTTTACAATTGTTCATTTTTATAAATCTCCTGTCCTTCTCCTGCCTTTTTCACTGTCTGATTGTATCAGATGAAACCTGTCCAGCATTACAATAGTGTAGGAAATAAGAAGTCAATGCCAGTTGTCCGCAGTACACAAAATGCCACAGTAAATGAACTCATTTTAACTTGCCATGAGATGTTGAAGTTCGTCCTGCTTATTTAAAAGCGATTGAACATTCCGCATTTATGGAAGCAGACCAGTTCTAAATCCTTTGCACCTCACTTTTATCCCTGCTTCTGATCCTTATCCTTTCCATCTTCAGATGAATTGCTGTTGCGATAAGGTACAACAGAGCTCCTTAGGTGGCAGTGTTTACAGTGAAAGTATGGAAATATTTAATATATCACACTTTACATTCCTTAGATGTTATAGACATAAGGTAGTGTTCAGATCCTTCCAATCCCCTCTGCTCACCCTATGACATCTCTCAAGTTCACAACCAGTCCAAAGGCTGTTGGGCACAAGTTTGCAGGTGTGCAATAGAGTGTGACTTGCAATCATAGCGTAATGTAAAGAGGGGAAAAAAGCGAGTGGTGTAAGCACTTGTACTGTTGTCTGGGTGCAAATATTTTTGTTTTGAAAGCCCTAAGCCACTAACAGTCATGGTGTTTGATTTAGCATGCTAAGTTAAGTAACTATTTCATTTTTCTGATTTCTCAAACTGCTTATTCTGCATGATATCTGCATCTCTCCCAGTTTTCTTTACACTATATTTTTTTGGAATGACTCTCTCTAACTTAAACTTGCGAGAAAAATGAGGACTGTAAACCAGTAACATGCAAACATCCATCACCATATGTAATTTGAACTGAAAAGTCAAAGGTGAGAAGCAAGAAGTGGTTTAACTTTTCACAGTCATAGGATAAACTTCATCAATTAAAATGAGGTTTTAAAGTAAATTTTTTGGCATTCCAAAAATGTTTGATTCCATTAAGTGAGATGTGGAAACATGTGGGATGAATAAGTTTATGCATGAAGGGGTTAACATCATTAAATCCTGCTCTACAATGAGCTAAATCAGCACTGATATTTTAATAAGAGAAAAAAAATGAGTGGCCAAATGATCAGTAGAGTATGTCATCCTTGATCCGAAAGTGATAGAGTAGAAAAATCATGGATCTCCATGAACATTTTTCACATAATTCAGACTAAGACAGCATTATGCAGGTCAGCCACTTGAGGGTCTGTTGAAAGTGTCTTTTCTGAAAATTTTACCAAAGAAGGTATGTTGGTTAGTACTCTCAACACCCCCAGAAATTCCATCACTCTCATTTTAATAAAGTGAATGATATTCTAAATCATGTATCTTTGCTTTAAGGCTTGTATTTTCAGTAGAAAGCTACAAACAAAGTGATTAAATACCTTGAAGCCTGTCATGTAAGTCTGTCAGCCCATTCTTCTAGGAGCCTCTGCACCTAGGAGGAAAACATAGGTTGTAAGGCCTAAATGGAAAATCAAAGTTTTGAGATAACATCGACTTGAAACACTGATATTTCAGGTTGGCTGACAGTGAGAAGCTCCATAATTGAATCTGGGGGCAGGTCTGACCTCTCGGCTTTCAGTCTATCAGCTGCAGTGAGAGGCTCCTCAGATATTCCTTTTGTGGTTTTTGTCATGATCTGAAAAGGTAAAATTACTAGAAGAATATGGGAGAAATAGAAACAGAACTAACTAAATTCTAGGATTTTTTTTTTTTATTAATTGTTAACGGAATGATTGCTTGAATGCTATAAGTCTTACAATATGTTTGCTTTCCTGGAGGTCCCTAAACTGCTATTTTTGACAGTGTTTTGACAAAATAAATATGTTTGGAAAGAGGCATGTCATATTTCTGTCATTCCGATTGACCAAAGAAAGACGTCTGATTAAGGGTGGAGTTCTTGATGTTTAATTGCTGTACTGGATTGGAAGTCCATAGCCTTTGAGCTACTTCAAGTCTAGGTATGTGAATCCATATTCTAAAGTGTGCAGGCAGTACACAGGGACAGTATTTATAGGCAAGTTATAAAACAAAATCATACTTTTGAAGAACACTTTATAAAATTCCCTAACTGCACGTTACTGAGTAGACACATCTAGAAATATGGATGACACAAAAGCTTAATGTTAGAATGAGTGCCTTGTCCATGAGGCATTAGCCCAAGACATCTCTTTTGATTATTATCACTGCTTGTTTTGACACTTGACTTAATCACCTTACTGATAGAGTTGAAAAGGTGACTACATGGTGTTCAGCACATAGCATTTGGCTTAAAATTGATCAGATATGGTTTAGAAAATCCATCTAAAGCTGCACTCATACTAATAAAGGATTTCTTAGAATTGTCCCTAAATTCAATTCGAATACAGTATAATTTGAAAAATGTGTTTGAAAGAAGGTTGCAATTTTTGAAATCTGCAAAAAATAATCTTATATATAACAGATGTTCCTAAATACTTCTATGAATAGTGAAATTTGATAAAATTTAAAAAATATACTGGATTTATATTAAGTGAACACTTTGTTAGGCACATCTATATTATGGGGAAAATGTTGTGAGGTTATTTAAACTCTGAAAAGGAAAGAAAGTTAAAGGCACAACTTTTGGTTATTCTGTAACAATCTTTATTTCTTTGCATATTGACATAGCCCTACATCCCATCTACCTGCAAATATAAAACCTACTTTCTTCCACATACTGTATACCCTTCAAAAAGCTTAAAATCTGTTGATGCACAAACCAAGCAAGGTCCTGAAAGGGAGACACTTAAATAACGACCCCTGTTTACTCCAGTGTGTCCAAGAGTTTCTGTAATTTTGCAGAATAATGAATCTCTAGCTTCTTACATCTCATTCCACACATCTGCAGCTGAAGTCCACTGCAATAAGCTTCTTTGCTGCATGTTCTGGGCCAGTTCTAGAACTTACCTTGTGGTCTGGAGAACTACCTTTCATTTACAGATGTTTGAGCTGTCTCCATTAAAAGATATACCTGATTAACAACAATGCACATATAAATCTGAGGATGTTATGCTCGGACTCTATGGAGACCTCATCTGAAGTACTGTGTGCAGTTCTGGTAGCCACACTACAAATAAAGATGTAGCCCTAGAGGTGTACATAGTAGAGCAACTATGTGTTCCTTGACTAAAAGGTATGTTCTGCAGTGACAGATTAGGGGATTAAACCATTTTAATTGAACTTGAGGACCTAATTGAGATTGTCAAGATTCTTAAAGGTATTATTGAACTGATCCCTTATGTCAAACTTCAGCGTACCAGTGGAAGTAAAGGGGTAGTGCATTTAAGATGGAAACTGTGAAATAATTTCTTCACACAAAGAATCTTGAGAATCTGGAACAAGCTATCAAGTCACATTGAGGGGTTAAGGAAATATGGACAGTTCAGTGTCTCATCTAAATTATTATTTGTATAAGATTCTAATCAGAATAAAAAAACAAAAAACTTAAAAGACTAAATGATCTTTTTATTTGTCAAACATCTGTTCTTATTACAGTGTGTGTATATATGTGTGTGTGTATATATATATATATATATATATATATATATATATATATATATATATATATAGATATCCAATGGCTGTCAAATTTTGGTGTAGTCATATTAAGGGACCAATGCGTTCCACGAATAACACTCATCACAGTCTCCATTGTTAACCACCTTACTGAGGTCATCTTATATATAAGCATAACCAGGATTTTTCAGGGCAGTCAGTTTTTTTTGTTTTTTTTTTTTATTCCGTTCTTCAGTGTCAAATGGTTGTGTATTTTAGCCCATTGCAAACAAACCTTTTCATTTTTCAATGGCAGGTTGGAATTACTGTTGCCCATTGACCATTGACCGACTGTAGTCAGTTTGTTACTGTGTATAAGCTAAGCTGTGTCACACTTTTTGGGCTTCTTTCATCAATGCTCTTTCTCTGACCTCAAGGGCCTTTTTGGATGGCACCTCATGTTAAGTGCACCAATGACATTGTCATCTAGGAAGACTCCAGTGGATACAGTTTCTGAATACACTGATGGCAGCATTTCCACTTCAGTTTTTATTCATGCCTGTTCTAACTTTTAATGTAATCCACACTCTGCATTATTATCTGCCTACTTCCTTTAAGCAGGGTAGACTGACCATATGTTGTTGTCACTGATTAAGCACCCAATTAAGTGGGATGACAGGTGTACTTAATACAGTGGTCACTCAGTGTATATAAGCACAGTCCTTAATACTGCCAGCAATTGTCAATAGCTGTCAATAAACAAACCTACAGTAATTTGATTTTGAAATCTAATTGACTATATGCACAGAGAATTGAGCTTGTTTTTTTTTTCTTCTCAGTGGTTTCATAATTGACTTTTTTGTTGTCTAGCACACTTTGATTCCAAGTTATATTTATGTAGCTCTGGTGGAAATCTAAAGTGATGGCCCTCCTGTGGCTCACTCTGTAAAGGTGATGCTCATGTCAGTGCAACATTGAGGCCTACTGCTGATAGGCAAGTCATATTGTTGCCTCTTTGTGTATAAAAGTGGCGGAGCTGTAGTAATATGCTCAACTACAGTACTTGACATTTGTCAGGTTTGGGAGGCGAAAAAAAAACTATTTAAACTCAGTTTAATGTATAAAAGACCTACTGAGGTGTAAAGGGCACTTTCTGCATATCCCAACAGCAGCAGGAAGGTGTTCAAATACACAACGTCAACATAAAACATGAACTTTAGCAAGAATAGTATATTTTTCAGAATGAGAAAGAAGAAAGAATAATGCAGAGGTGATTTGTGTAATGGAAGATATTTACACACGTCACATAGCATTAATATAAAGAATTAACCAGCACGTTTTTTTTAATAATGTTTTTTTTTTTTTATCTTACTTTTTTTTTCATCTTACTCATTCTTGGTTATAGTCTTTTTGGAACAGCAGGCTAATGATTCATAGATCCCGATAATGTACAGTGCCTGCTTTTCTTCTGTAATGTTAAGTTAATTTTAGGGAGAAATATATATATAATATAATGATTAAACTTTACTCATTTCTCAGGGAACACTATTCCTAGACTGATGTAGCACATTGTTGTCACATTAGAGAAAAATTCTTTTGTCGAAGGAACTGTTCTGTTTTAAATATTAACAAATACATGTTCATGGCAAATATAGCATTTGTATGTTGTTGTTCAATAAACAAACCCATTATTTAGGTGAACTTGTAGTGGTGATACCAAGAGAATTTCAGTTCCCAGCAGTAGTGTGCAGGGGCACAAGAGAATAGGCGTGCATTTTAAAAGAAATTGTCAGTAACAGAGCTAAACTGTACTGTAACTTAAACTCTGAATGTCACATCTGATGGCGTGTGGTACATTAGTAGAAAGTTTTCATCTGCATATTATTGTATTAATTATCCATCCATCCATTTTCCAACCCACTGAATCCGAACACAGGCCTTTGTTGCTTACAGCAAAAGTGATGCATGACAGGGTTACAGTGACCTGCTGGGTTGTGGGCTTTCCATTACCTCCTGACACAATGCTACATGTGACAATTTAACTGCAGAGATGGAAAATAAGGAGTAGAGAAAACAGTGGCCTTTCTTTGTGAAAATGGAAGGACTAATGAAATTTAGTAATGTGATTTAGAAAAAATATATAATTTGAGTATATCTATACTGAAGCATTCTGCATGTAGTGTATGTTAATGCCCAAATGTAAACTGCGTCTATCTTTCTCCTCCAGAAAACTATAAAATAATCACAGAAAAAATATCACTTACAGTCACTCTTTTTTTCAGCACTTGTAATAAAAGTGGTCAGATGTTATTCTGAAAACTTTTGGTGCTCCAGTTATTTCAGTTTTCTAAAGAAGTATACAAAAACTCACATGAAATTGTATTGCACTTTTTTGCACTCTTGACATACAAAGTACGATGTCAGGAACCAGTTTCAGAAAGGAAAACACGTCAGGTGGGTCACTCACGATGCTTCTGCACTCTGCAGATCCAATGATCATGGCTGGACTTATGCTTAGGCTCTCCTGGGCTGCAGTCTAGAGCCCAGCTGGCTTCAGGGGGCCTGCAATTAACGCTAGAATTCCTTAAGCCTACAAAAAAAACTTGTAATTCCTTAAATCCCTTCGCACCTCTACCATCAGCGTCTTTTGTTTTGTAAATGTGTTGATCAGCACAAGCAGCAATCAGCCTGCTGTCCCATCCTTCAATTTAACGGAGCTCAGCTTGGGCAAAGAGTTCTCCCAGCTCAAGCCAAGGTTGCTTATTTGCGTGTGAGCTACCCTGGTTTTGAATAGGGTAAATAATACAGTATATCGTTATTTGGAATATATGCATTTCATGTGTGTTCCATCTCTACAAATATCTGGGTAAGTGCAGGATGAAAGAAAATGCGAGAAATGCAAGAAATGCTGAACACATGCCTAAAGCAGAAACTTTTTCCATGTTATACTAATAATGACTTGAAGTGTATAATGTGTGAAGACTTTAGTCCAAATATCAAATAAGCACGTGCGTTTGTCAAGAATATAACCAAAGAAAAAAAAAAAAGAATTTGATTTACATTTGGCTTTCAAGGAGTTAAAATCGACAGGGAATTTACACATATTCTTGAATAATGCAGAGGTAAGAACTGCTGCCTTGTAACCCGAAGGCCCTGGTTCGAGACCGGGCGCTTCATGTTTTGAGTAGTAAGTTGCTATTATCTATATATATATATATATATATATATATATATATATATATATATATATATATATAGCAAAATACCAGCTTCATGAGAGAAGTAGTGTGTTTTAGAAGCAATGAAAAGAAAAGGAAACATTTTGAAAATAATGTAACATGATTGTCAATGTAATTGTTTTGTCACTGTTGTGAGTGATGAGTGTTGTTGTCATATATATATATATATATTTACACACACACACAAACATATATATATACATATCTATACATATACACATATATACATACATATATATATCTACATATATACACATACATATACACACACACATAAATACATACATACACACACATATATACACACAAATACATATATATATATACATACACACACACATATATAAACATATATATACATATACATACATATCTACATATATACACACACAGCTATTTCGTATCAGTGCAATACGCTGTTTGTTAAAACGGATGACACCGCTCTTACGTGCAAGTCTGCGTGGATATTATGAACTATCGTATTTGTTCAAGTTCTATTTAAATTTTAAATAGAAGGAATTTTTATTTAGTCGACAGAAATATCTTTGGTAGGAATGGTAAAAACAGACAGGAATATTATTCCTGAATAAATCAACTCAAACCTTAAACAACTTATAATATTTTGCTCTCCATAAAAATATATCCTGTCTAAATTATACAAGTTAGAAATAAAGTAAACATTAAAAGAACAAACATTCAAATTTCTTTACTCTTATGTAATTTTATATTTTATAAAAATAAACTTAGATTTTAAATATCCCAAAAGATTTTGCTCTCCATAAAAATATATCCTGTCAAAATTATACAAATTCAAATATGAACATGCTGCATAACAAAACCTGGAAATATAAATAAAATGTGTTCCTTTCAGCAATAACAAATCAAATCATTCAGTTGTCTTTGCTCATATGTCATTTTAGAGCTGGACACCTGGCATCTTTTTTTGGCCACAGGTTCGTTTCTGTTTGCTGTGAGGTTCTGTGTTGTGGAGATTCTCAGGATGGATTGCAGGTGCTCATCAGTGAGCGACTCCTGTGTGCTGTTTTGTTAGTCTTTATCACTGAGAAGAGCTTCTCACACAGATATGTGCTACCAAACATGCACAAGGTTCGAGCCGCATGTAGACGGACTTTTTGTTCTTCAAAGTCACCAAAGCGCCGGCAAACTCAGTGCGCTCAGTTTATCAGCAAAGTGCGTATTTGGGAACACTGTAGTGACGACTTGGTTTAACATTACTTGGTAATAGGGAAAGTGGGGCAAGTGGTTGTGTCTCCCATAAAAGCAGCCTCAATTGAAATCACTTTGTGATTGTGCACGGTAAAACGTCCGCTGAAGTGTCAGATTCTTATTTAATTCTTCTGCTTTCTGTATCTTCTGCATTGCATTCAGGTCTTTCAGGTTACCCTGATGTTTTGTTTTATAGTGCCGTCTTAGATTAAATTCTGTAATTACAGCCACATTAGCTCCACAAATGAGACACACGGGTTCAGTAAACATATACTCAGCCTCCCATCGGTTTTAAAGGCTCTATTTTCAGAATCAACTTTTCTCTTCAGCATCGTGTGAGCTAGCTTCGCAATAACTTGCAGCATCTTAAGGTAGACTTGATTAACGCGGTAACTGTTCGGCAAGGCAGCTGAAGCGCTGCATTATGGGATCTGTAGTTTATTGTGTTACCAGCGCTTCATATACCCGGCTTTAATAACAATAATACAGTATATAAAATGATCTCGGGCGGATATAATTACACCGGGCGGATGTGGCCCGCCCTTGAGTTTGACACATATGGACTAAATAGAACTTGAAAAGATATATTTTTTCAAATGTGATCGCAATTCAGATAGAGTTGACGCACTACAGCCTGCATGCCTCAATAAGTCATCCTCCCTTGCCCTTACTTTTTACCGCTCATCTAATGAATACACTGAGTATGGCTTTACCAAAACAATCACTGATGGCTAATAAAGTATCCATTATTCGAGTATGTAGATCGGGTTATACATATATACATATATATATATATATATATATATATATATATATATATATATATATACCCGCGTATCGCAGCGAGAAGTAGTGTGTTAAAAAGGTAGAAAAGAAAAGGGAACATTTTAAAAATAACGTAACATGACTGTCAATATACAGTATTTGTTTTGTGAGTGTTACTGGGTGTTGCTGTCATCAAGGATTTGATTATCATTATTTCTTTCAATCAGGTTCGTATTTGTAGGATGTGTTGTGTTCAAGTTACATTCCGTGTTTGTCAATCGTTGTAAAGATGACAGGTTTCATTCATCGATTCGTTTCTTACTGCATCAATAAACAGCTCGTCTTCTTCTTTATCTGAGACCTGACACACTGCATGCACGGGTTTTTTTTACACTGTCTTCCTTTAGCGGGACATTGACTTTTTCCAACGTGTGCTTTGTTTCCGCAGTAGTTGGATTTATGAATATGCTTGTATGTATGAGACGCTTCATATTTTTGCTGCCTTTTCAATTGTGTAATTCAGTTTTGTTCAGCTCTTTGGAACTGTTGCCTTTTATCTGTGCACTGCGCCAGTTCACGTGAGCCGCTCGGTGTACATGCATCGAAGGTTCCCAGCTGTGCTGGTGCCATCTGGTGCTATGTCCGTGGCTGTATTTAATGTTACCTTAGTCCTGGCACTTAAAACTTTCTCTCGCAGTTTCGCTGAGTTTGTGTCAAACACCACCCTGACCATCTCATCTTCCTCTGCATAAGCACAGTCCTTAACCCGTGAATATTTAGTGGCAGTTTGCTATTGGATTGCCGCTGACGGACGGCCTTATATGGGCAGGCACTAAATTACAAACGCCAGCGCAGCCTGTCTATGAACTTAATTTAAAGTGTAGGTTTACACCGTACTTTGTTTCCGAAGTAGCAGAACTCATCAATATGGTTGTATATGTCACTCGCTCGCTTCTTATTGTTTCGCTGCATTCTCAATTATATAATGCATATTTTCTTCAGCGCTTTTGAGGTCTTCCTGGTTTTCTATGTACTGCGTGATTACGTGGGAGGCGTGTCACACGAAACTCCCCCACGGCGTTGAAGCTCATCTCCATTACAGTAAATGGGAAAAACTGCTTCCAGTTATGACCATTACGCGTAGAATTTCGATATAAAACCTGCCCAACTTTTGTAAGGAAGCTGTAAGGAATGAACCTGCCAAATTTCAGCCTTCCACCCACACGGGAAGTTGGAGAATTAGTGATGAGTCAGTGAGTGAGTGAGTGAGTGAGTGAGTGAGTGAGTGAATGAGTGAGTGAGTGAGTGAGTGAGGGCTTTGCCTTTTATTAGTATAGATATATATATATATATATATATATATACTGTATATATATATATATATATAATTCACTAGAAACCCATGGAAAGCACGCCGGAAGGGGCGTGGATTCACTAAGCCGCCGACAAGTAAGACACCTATCGCGCACACAGGAAGGAGCCACGCCGGAGGTGAATCGCCATATGCAGCGTGTAAAACAGTTTGCGAGGGGTATCCCATGGGATCCTTAAAACAATCCTTTACAACTGAGGTTAAAATACAATGAAGTAAGCAGTCTTTAAAAACCGAGTTTTTGGTTACGACGCACGACCACGTGCACCATAGCAAACTGTTTTACACGCTACATACAGCAATTCGCATCCGCGACAAACATGCGTCTTCTTAGATGCTCCTGCAGGAACACGGAAAGTCTACGTGAGTCACATGTGCATCTGAACTGTGCAAAGACGACAACGACTCAAGTGACGAGTTGGAGGTGGGCACATGAGTGATTGCGGTCCGCCGATTGTGTGTTGGTTCGTTACGTGCATGGTTACTATGTTGCTTTTCTTGCTGATTTATTACATTACCGATTTTTCAAATGTTAATTTTCTCCCAGTGCTTAGAAATCATTAAAAAACCGGCCTGATTATGCAGCGTATGGTACGCCGCGGGTTGGCTAGTTATTATTATTTTTAAAATATAATAAAAACATATATTTAATTTTAGTCTGTAACACCCAGTGTAAATTTTGGCTACTTGTAAAAGTTAGCGTTGCCTGCTCAGAATTGTTTGTTGTACCAGCAATCAAAGGTACGATGTCCCTTAACCACTATCAGACTGGACAAAGGCAGGACCGTAGCAACAGACAGCTTCTTCACAGCGATTTTGCTGGCTGATAGACTGCTCTGCACCACAATGCAAGTCTGCTAGCACCATAAGTAAAATGGGACTTCCACCTGCAGCTAAAATCAGTTTAGTACATGAGCAATTTGCCATGCAAGTGTTTAGATCTGACAGCGCTGGGCTGATGGTTTATAAGCCCAAAAAGAAGAAGCCTTTGATTTCAATCTGTAACAGCTGGTTTTGAAACCTGTAAAAGATATAGTGGAAGGGGTAGAACCAGACACACACATGCTGGTGAATCATGTCTTCTTAGTATCTTGTTGTCACTTGAATTTTTTTTATTCAGTTTTATTCTTGGATTAAAGCATACTTGTTGGGTTATACCTTTGCAAAAGTGTTTATTTTATATTCCAGCAACCACTTGAATGAGATTGAATCCATCTCTGCCTCTATCGTGCACGCACATCATTATTTGAAAATGCTATGCCAGATCTTGCCTGTACTACACGTTATGGTGCATGATACTGAAAATGCAGACAGAGTGGAGTACGGGCAAGATCGAAAAAATGCTATGCCATTTGAACATGAGTTGTTATTTGAACATTTTTTTTCAATCTTGCCTGTAATCCACTCTGTCTGCAAAATGTTGAGGTAGACAAATTAGACAATTTGGAAAGAATGAAGAAATTCCGACTGGACCTCCTACAATTACCGAGCTGGACATGCACTGAACAACAGGCAAACTTTATTGGTATAGCTAGACAAAAGTGCCCAGAGACTGCAAACTGGTTAAACAACAACATTTAGTTATATAGTACATTTTCATACAAACAATTGAGCTCAAAGTGCTTTACAAAATGAAATAAAAGGAAGTAAATATAACAAATAAACAAATAAGATTTGGAAATATAAACTAAACTTAATTCATTTTTATCTATATTTATTTTTGCTTTAATTTTTCTTAGTTTTACCTTAAAAGCTGGAAATACCCAATATTATGAAAAATAAAGATTTCATAATAAAGATTTAAATACTGGTCACTCCTTCCCTCCTCTCTTTTTTCAATATTTGACATGTCAAACAGTGCATTCATATCTGTTAATATAATTCTAAGCTTTGGCTTTACATAGTCTGTCGCTGTCTCTTTTGTTTTGTGTGTTGTTTTTTTTTTTGCTGGTAGCCATACTCTTGCATACTTTTACACTACTTGTCATTCTTATGTAATGCCTAGTCAAGCTTAGGCAACTTCTAAACTTTGACATTTCATATGAGTTTTGCGCTGGTTTTCTGTTACAACATCTAGGTGGGGCTCAAACAGTGATTCAAGCCCAGGGACCCATCCTCTCTTGAGTCCACCCCTGCCAACATTGCATGCACATGTGAGAATGAACAGTGAGTTTTCTCTGAGAACATGGAAGAATTGGTACTTGGACACCAAATTAGGTGCCTTTTAGAAATGAAAAATAATTCTGAGTACAGCTATATTGGAATGATGGCACATGTATTAAATCACATATACACACTCACACATATTGAATCACATATACACAGAGTTTTATGGCAGATGCGATCACAAGCATAGAAAGTTGACCATTTGTTCTTAGTTTTATATACTGTACATTGTAGGTTATGCAGTCTGTGCTTTGAAAAGTTTTCACATATATTGTAATACACAGTAAACTGCCAGCATCAATCTGATGTGTGCTGTGCTCTTCAGCTCTGTTTCTGCACATAGCTTGTTTCATCCATTGTGAGCCACCTCATGTGTTCTCCGTTCCCCAGGTCAATTTGGTGCTGCCTGTGTAATTCAGATACTGACAGCTTGGCTGCTCTCAGACAGTTCACACACTTTGATGCCGACTGTGTACTTTGTATTCCAAGTTGTATGAAAACATAACACACAAGGTGGCACATATTGGACTTTTTTATTTAAGAGATTTTTGCACTGCTGCCAGATAGGTTTGGTTCTTATAATATTTGCTAAATTTGTTCTCAGTTTGATTTGTTTAATTGCAGTTTACATGACTGTTTTAACACTAGAATCCCCGAAGCCTATAAAAAAACTTGTAATCCTGGGCCAACTTAAATTCCTTCCCACTTCTCCATCAGCATCTTTTGTTTTGCAAATATGTCGATCGCCACAAGCAAGCGAGCAGCCTGCCATCCCATCCCCAATGGATCTCAAGTCAGTTGCAAACTTCTCCCAGCTCAAGTCTCTGTATCGTGGTGTCAGGTGCCTGGAGTTGTATAGGATAAATATATCGTTATTTGAAATACATACATTTCATGTGTGTTCCGTGTCTACAAAGATATGTGTAAGTGTAGGATGGCACAAAAGGCGAGGCAAGAAATGCTGAACACATACCTAAACAAGAAGCTTTTCCATGTTATACTGCTAATGATGTGAAGTGTATAATGTGTCCAAATGAAGTCCAAATATCAAATAAACATGTGCGCTTTTATTCAAGAATATAACCAAACAAAAAACATATTGCTGTCATTTAGTTAAAAACCCAAGCTTAAATGAAAATTACCAGAAATTTAATATGTATTCTTGGATGGTGCAGAGATAAGAACTGCTGCCTTATAACCAGGTTCTGGGTTCCAGTCCAGGCGCTCCCCATTTTAAGTAGTGAGCTGCTATTACTACTCCCATAATATGATAAAAACATACATTTGATTTGAGTCTGTAACACCTGATGTAAATTTTGGCTTTTTTTATTTTTCAGTTTTATTCCGTTAGTGACGTTCATGTGGTACAACAAACTTGTCTCTCCCTCTCTGAGCTGATGGCATTTATCTCCATTCTTTTCACAAGAGCAGTGATGACCAAAGTTGGTTCTGTGATTGATGCCTGCTCAGAACTATTTGTTGTACCGGCAATGAAAGATATGATATCCTGTGATCGCAATCAGACTACCATGTGGCATTTGCGCTTTGACAACAGAAGACACCTGTGGCCATAAAGCTTATGGAGCCATTTCTGGACAAAGGCAGAACCATAACAACAGACAGCTTCTTCACAGTTTTTTTGTTGGCTAATACTCTGCTACACCACAACACAACTCTGCAAGGCATGTGGTGGAGCAGGTTTAAACTACTTAGGTAGGCCTGTCTAATTAGCCAAAAAATAAGGCTTGAGTAACCTAACTAAAAATAAGTAAATATTTGAATATATTTTAACTTAGGTAAAAAAATTCTGGGCATTATACATGTGCCTTTTTTGCATACTTTATTATTATAGTAATGGATGCACAGCAAGAACAAACAGCAACAGTAAAAAAAAATAGATAAAAAATACTTGCAGTACTCAAGCAACTATTATTTAAATGCATCTCACGATACGTTTGTAGCTCAAGGACGCTAGCTGAGACCTACGCAACATTGTCATAAGCACTTTGTGATTTCAGAGGCACCAGAAGTAAAAAAAAGTCAGTCAGCCATTATCCAACCCGCTATATCCTAACACAGGGTCACGGGGGTCTGCTGGAGCCAATTCCAGCCAACACAGGGCACAAGGCAGGAACAAGTTCCCGGGCAGGGCACACACATACACAAACCAAGGACAATTTAGGCTCACCAATGCACCTAACCTGCATGTCTTTTGACTGGGCGAGGAAATGAAAAAGATGTTTTTAAAAAAAAAAAAAAAAAATTTTATTATAGCATAGTACTTGTGTGGCTTGTAAGGGTTTAAGCTTGTTTTCATGGTGACTTTGGTGGTTCACTGTCCTCATAAGGATCATGAGGATTGCAGGTCAGTTAGTAAGATTGCAAGAGGGTAAGAATCGCGAGTGAAGTAAAAGAGCAGACCAGAGGCAGGGTGGTCAAAGGCGGGTTTGTTTTATTATTTTGGAGGCTTCCAGTGGACAGCGACAGGGTACAGTTAGTATCATGGTATATAATTTACAGTTAGTAAATATAAATAAAATATAAATATAAATATACAGTTAGTATCATGATATATTTAGAATCTGTCAGCACCTGATGACTGACCCGGAAAAGCAACTCCTGTGTGGCTTATGGGATCATCACGGTATCAAGTCAGAGTCCGCATAATCTGCCTACTTTTTTTGTTCTTTACAGATGGAGAAATATTTTAATACAGGTGACGTGAACATTATCAATTTCACCTCATTGTTTTAGGTATGATGTTTCAAACTGGCAGCCACATAAGACCAAGACTAATTATAGGACAAAGCTTATTGGCTATTTAAAGCCGGGATTTTAAAGCATTGTAGTAAAAGGAAAATCAGAATTATGAGTTATTTTCTGTTTGCCTCAATAAGAATGTCTTCACAGTTGAGCTCAGTTTTGTGAATCCGATGCACCAGAAAGGCGTTTTTATAGAAACTGCTCCAAACATACATGGGAGTTTGTAGGGGGTGGCGGATGAACTATGTTGTGAAAGGGTCTGGCGGCAAGTTTTATTAATAAAGGTAGCAAGCTAGCCATTCGAAATTATGACATGGTTGATCGTGGATATGAAGTGATGCACAACACATCTGGAATAACTCAATGCCAAAATTAGTGCAGGTAAAACAAACAACTGTTCTTTTACAATCAGATTTTGCCTTTAATTAAGACCTTTTTTTAAATTAACTAGAATTATATTTAAATAGTAATGTTTGATTTGACAGCCCTATTACTCAATCATTTTAGATTTTTTGGTATTCTTCATATACCAAAAGCAGGAGCAAAGTAAATGAAAGCGTCCTATTACTCTATACAACCTGGATGTTTTGGCAGCTGTATTCTCTGTTCATTGTTCTTCCAATGCTGCTTCCCCTTCTGCTTTGGTCATTTCATTGTCTGACCTTAATCAAGATGGTTTAAAGTGTTTCAGTTCCTAAAGTGGTGCACCTGTCTCTTTTATGGAATTTATTTTCATTTGTTTCCTAACCATTCTTTTGACATTTATGTATAAGTATACATTTATGTTAAACTGCCCATTCTGTGCAAGCAGTTTTTGCGTATTTGGCCAATTCAAAATAGTTCTTAACCTTTAACAGAAACACATCAAAGTTTCCCCTTGCAAAATCTAAAAATATGTTACCTGAGGAAGCTTACATCCATATGACCTATTTAAACATACAGACTTATCCCGTCCAAATACTTTTAACATTTCTGAAGATGAGCAAATTCTTCAACAGCATGTTACTGTAGGAGTTACAGCAGGACAGGCTCTTTAGTCCAGGAATACACCTACATTGCTCCTCTTTGTGTCATTTCTAGATCTGGTATGACAATTTTGTAGTGTGTTGACCGGGGCTGCACACAGGAGCCCAGATGTGCTCTCAGTAGTGAGTTTAAGTGTATTGTTGTTTTATTTGTGTGGAACTCTTTATATATTGTTTTATCTACTTTTGAATTTTTACTGCAGTGCTATGAGGGCAAGAAAAGTGTGTCAATGAAAACCTCAAGTTTTATAAGAGTTTGCTTACTGTGTTTCAGAGTTGGCCAGCTTGTATTATTCAGTGTGGATTGTGCTTTTTAATTAATTATAGTTGGTTGCTAACATTTTCTACATTCTGTATAATGAATGTATGAATATTTTTTCACCATATCATGTAATGCAACTTAGTAGTGTTGCCATGTTTCTTTTGAATTGGTGGGTTTGTTAATAAATTAAGATTCAGTTTATTTTGTTTATAAATCACTTTATGAAAGTACCTACTGTGAAAGGTTCCTTATAAAGTAAACATTCATTTCAGTGTGCCAAAACCGTAAAAACGTACTCCTCTCAGTTAAAAAAGAACAATAACAACCTAGTTGACATTCTAGTTTATTACACAGTTTAGTTCTAGTCCCTAAATCAGGAGGTTTTACGTTCTAGAGAGTCACATTAAAACAATTTCTTTTTATGACCAAGATGATCTAGTTATCCAGAGCATCATTTTGTTGAAGAAATAGTTATCAGTGCTCATAAAAATATTGTAGGTTTTGATTTTTTTTTGCTACAATCTGGCATAGCCATTAGATGAATATATTTGTCCCAAGAGGAATATTTAGGTTTTTACATAAGCTCAAGAAATATTAAAAGAAGCAACAACAACCCCCTGAAATGCACACAGTTTTACAAAAATGAAGAAAACTAATGTCTGGGCTAAATATAGAGCAACCACAGTGAGGCATTATGCAGGTTTTTTGCCTTTGGTATAAAGAAGCCCCAGTCACATTTCTTGACACACTTCTACTGAATAAATTGTTGGGTGAATTTCCTCTTCATTACTGCATCAGAGAGGCAATGGACAGCATTGTTTATAACGGCACTCAAGTAGTTTTGTTTTAATTCTCTCCTTTGTTACGAACTCGCGGGGGTCCAGAGTGCATCTTATAACTGAGGTGGGCCTCATTTGAAGTATTGCTACCAGCCCAGCACACCACAGTGTAGAAAATCTCCTTAGCCCTTACAAAGTCACAGAATATGTATTATATATTGAGCGCATCGCTCTCGTTTACAATTGTTCAAAATGTTTCCAGGACAAGATCTAACCTGCGAACGCTGCAGTCAAGTTCCAGCCTCCCTGGGCCACATGTTTTGCGCATATACCAAATTAATATCATTTTGGACCAAAATCTTTAAATGTCTTTCAGACAGCCTTGGTGTCACAATCCCTCCTAACCCACTAACAGCTGTGTTTGGTGTACTCCCAGATGGGCCTTAAGTGGAGAAGGACAAACAAACTGTGATTGCCTTTCCTACACTATTGGCATGTAGACTTATCTTGCTGGAAGAATCCTAACTCATCTCTTTTAAGTCAGTGGGTAACTGATGTTATATACTATTTGAAACTGGATAAAATCAAATACTCACATAGAGGTTCAGTACAAAACTTTTTCAAAACCTGGCAGGATCTAATCAATAACATTTTAGAATAAGCGTTTAAATTGAGGAATCAGGTTCTCTCCCCTCTTTTTCTCCATTTATCATTATTCATTTATTACCTTATTTATTAACTTATTTTTACTATTATAAGGTTTTAAACTTATTTATGTTAATAAAATCAATAAAAATAATAAAAAAAGAATATGTAAAGCAAGGGTTTCCTACAAGTTGGTTGTGAGCTACCCCTTTCCAAGTATCTTGCCAAAAGGACCTACATAAATTTGAAAATTTGATTAATCAAGTTAGGGTTGGGCGATCTTTCCAAAAAATCATGTCAAGACCCTTTTAACACAAAATCACAATCCACAATCTACCTTTTCAATGTGGCATACACTTAAGAGAATATCCGGACTCAAACTCATCAAGACCTAAGTAACACTTTATTTTAAATATCAAACAAAGTTGAATTCAATTGTTCTCTTATTTGCTAGCTAAGCGATGTTAAGGAACACGCCCTGAAGCTGGCTAGTGAGTGAGGAAGGCCCCTCCCCTCGGCCCGCTTTGTGTTTCTCGGATTTGTGCAAATAAATCGGTACCTCAAACAAACTATGATACACAGCAAAATGAGAGAAGTTGCAAAAATCAACCGGAATGTTCAAGCAAATTATAGAAAAAAACCCGATCTAAATCCGTGAAGTAGTTCTCTCATGAGAAGCGGACAGACATATAGACAGAGACAGACATTGGATTTTATATATTATATATTAGTAAACCTTCAAAATAATGTGCAGTAAAGTCTCAACAGCATTCTCAGCATTTCTGGAGCTTAGTAAATCCAGATAACTATAAGAATCTTCACCAAGAAGCTCTGAAAATGTCTGCTTGTTTGGGTCTACATACCTCTGTGAGTCTGCCTTTTCTGACATGAATGTCATGAAATCAAAGTTCAGAACAAGACTGACAGATGAACATCTAAATGACTCCATAACAGTGAACCCAAGTGGCTACACTCCACCATACACCTCTCTTGTTGACTCCATGCAGTGCCAGTCATCTGACTAACTGAAAAACACATCACACATGCAACTGGACATGTGAATACTCTTGTGAAGTGAAACAGTGACATGTAACAAAATGACAAATGAACAAGTTAATATCTGTGTATTTGTAATTGTTTTGTTTTGACATCATTCATGTTTTAATTCAATATTGTGAGATACACTTAAAAATGCATGCACACATACAAAATGTACTTGCAGGTGAACTAAATATTTTTTGTGATGTTTTAATGCAAAATGTGAGTTGTGGACACCAACATTTTGTAAATGTTCTGGTAAAACAAGCTTATTCAGTTTGTTTGGGTTGAAATAAGCTATGAGAATAAACATTAGAATACATGAGTAGTTCTCAGCCATTTTCATTTTGTAAAAGTAGCTCTGAGGGAAAAAAGGTTGGAGACCCCTGATGTAAAGGATGTCACAACCTACATTAAAGGAACACATTCGATGTGTAATGTTTGGTAAAAATTAGTTGATATGTCTCTATAAAATGAGTGGTATGGCTATGTAATTTAGGAATGTGTTTGTCACCAGACACCTTTTTCTTCTACTATAATGACCTTTAATCTGATAGAGGTGTTTGAAATTGGTGCTTTTACAGAATATATGATAGTAGGACAGGACTGCAGTTAATGACAAAAGACCACTTATCATATGAGAAAATTTCAGAAGGAAAATTAATTGAACTTTCCTACAAACATTTTAATTATTCCACCTTTCCAAAAAGTGGTTAAGGTTTTAACTGAGCTAGGGTTTTTCAATAAAATTATAATACTGGTGAAACACATTGACCTAAATTTTATATTATAAATTAATATAAATAAATAAAACTATGCAACACAGAAATAATGTGTATTTATAATACTCCTTTATATACTATATATAATATTTGTGTAAAAATGGTTGATGACCTTTCCTAGAAGAGAAGTGTCTTTTATTATTACTTTAATGTCATCTTATCTGCAGACAATACCATGTAGAGTTGCCCATGAGAAAAACAGGCAAATCTAAAAAAAGGACGACTTTGTGGAATGTTTGTCCTTGAGCTTTATTAATGGTCATTGCAAAGGCTGGGTGAATTAGAAACTGCCTTCTCTTAACTTTAAAAGGCATTGTTTAGTCTTTAGTAGACAGATCCATACGAGGTGAAAAAAAGAATCTTCTTGGCAATGAAAGGTTCAGTGCTGACTTCAGCTTCAATTATGTTTTGAAGGAGATTTGTTACCACACATCCGGTTCCACTGACTACTCTTTTAATGCCATTAAGGTTTCTTAGGACCTTAATGACTGTACCTTTTTTAAGAGTAAGCTTGTGAGTGGTGGCTCTGAGGCTAGGGATTTGCACTGGAAATTGAAAGGTTGCCGGTTCAAATCTCATAAACGCCAAAAGTAACTCCACTTCGCTTGGCCCTTGTGCAAGGCCCTTAACTTGCAATTGCTCCGTCCTGGGTATGACATATGATAATCTGCATCCAGCCCAGCATGTAGGCCCTCCAACCTGCAGGGAAAAACCTAGGGGTTGGTGGCAGAACTGGCACTCCAGCCATTATAAAAAAAACCTCACACTGTTCCGCTCCATCTGAACTAGTGTGGTGCTGAGGTGTCACCAGCCAAATGGCTGCACTCGGGTCCTAATCTGGGATCATGAGTTGCTTTGTCATGTGGTGGGTGTGGCAATGCTGTGTATCAGTGCATCAGTGCTCCCTCTCTGTGTCTTGTGAAGTGGCAGTCCTGAAGGTGTCAAAGAGTTAATGATCCCAAATAAGAGGTTGTTGTTTTTTGTGTTCAGAATCAATGATAACTGTACTCAAATATATCCATTCTCTGCCTTCCATCCGCTTGCATATGATGCTTGTGTTAATGTCAAAGCAGTTACTGTTCTTGGGACAAAGGATGATGTTGCTTTTTAACTAACTCAAATTAATAGTGTAAGAAAAGAAAGTTCTTGAAGCTGCCTTTCTATTATGCTGGGATATCATGACGTTATCTGTACTAGCACACTTTGTGTAAGGAAATGAGATCATATATAACATTTAACTTTATGCTTTGATTTCTGATAACAGTTTACATAAAAGAAGTATTTTTCTATAAACTAAATGTTTAGACAACACTTTTTAATGATGTTATGGATGTTATTTAATGGGAGAGGGGTATTACTAGAATGTACCTTTTATATGAGTGCTCATTGGTGGGATTAAAATGTTTACTGAGTTTTCTACGTAAATGATAACAGGAGCTGTTCAATTAGGACTATCAGACTTTGTACGGAGAGCCTTGATGCTCACATAGTGATCCTCTACCAGATGGTGTAAATAAAGGACGTCTTTAGATTTCATTTATAACAATAACTCAAGACTTTTTTATTTACTGCAACAATAGATGACCCCAAACCTTTCTTAATTAAATACAAAATATCTTATGCTTCAATATATTCAAGAGTATATATACACAGAATAACCACAGTACTTTCACTTATTTCTAAATACTGTATGCGCTGTTTTCACCACTTCAGGCAAATATTCCACAAAGTCAGCTTTTCTCGGGGTCTGTTCTCATTCTTGTCGTCAAATTAAACTTGACAAGTTGATTTCAAAGAGGATCACTCATAATGTAGGGTTTTATAATTAATGTTAGCCTTGCAAGCCCTGTCCAAAGTCACCACTTAGTATTACAACTTAGCCACCAAAAGTTAAGTCCCCATCATTCATTCTTAATGAAAGACTCTAGAGCATTGAATCTTCACCAATACTAAGTAAAAGGGCATCTGTAATATTTTTGTGGTTTTTCCAGACTTGCGCTTGTCTTTAATGTTAAAGTTTAATTCAAATTAAATAGGATGTGCTGTTTTCCCACCAGGTAATAAATATGGCTATAGTGACAGTTGGTTCCACTGCAATGACATTTTTCTCACATGCCTTAAGTTTCTGGTAAATAACAGTTTTTCTGGCTCCGCCAAAACCATCTAAGTTAAATATTTTTGCTTCACCTGTCGCAATGCATGTTATAACAGAGGGAAAAGGTCTTTGTTCAACATTTAGCAAAAGCTTGAAGTGCATTGGAGAGTGAAACATACTTTTCAGATGTATGTTGATTCAGTGAATGTTGTACGTTTTGTGGTTCAGGCAAAACCGAGACATAATTAGACTTTCTATTAGATTAGAAATCCTCATAAAACTAATACCTTGGTCATTCATGGTCCTTGTATGGTGTGAAAGGTGTGCTTTAAATTCCTGCTGTAAGTCAGAAGTACTTGAAGGAGAGCAAAAAAATCCAATTTGTAGGCATTTTTAAGGAAATTCCTTCTAGAAGTCAATTTCTCCACTCATCTTTTTCATGCATATTTAAAGCTTTACCTGCTTCAAGTGTTTTCCACAAAGTCCATAAATCATGCAATTTCACAAGTTTCGTGACGTTTCTTTATTCCTTGTCAGGAATATCTGGATAAACCATGGAATCAATTTGACTGATTTCTCTTTTCTTTTGTTTTTGTCTAAGAATGATGAGATAATGACAATGAGAAAGGCCTGTTTTCTGAAATTCAGTAGTGTAAATGTAAGATCTGATGGCACCAAATATTTCTTGGTCTTTTGATATCTTTCATAAACTCCTTAAGCTTTTCATGAAAGATCCGAAGAACCAAGTCAGGTCAATGAACAGCTTCTTGGTATAGCTATATGATTTCTTGGCTTTCTTTCCAGTTTTGACTACATGTAAATGTCATAAGCAAATCTGGCTTTCCAAGCTGACAAACTTACGGTCACAAACTCCGTTCAACTTTCCCTCGCAAAGCAGTTTGAATGACACAAAAACTCAGCAACAAGCACTTCCTGTGTACTGTATCTGCCATTTCTGTTTGATTTGCCGCTTGTAAATTTGTTTCAGGCCACTTGTAAAGTTGTTTTCTGAACTGTTAATTTGTTTTACCGTTTGTAAATTTGTCTCCGGAGTTGTAAATTGTTCTCATTACTGTATTGTAAATTTGTTTTCTGAAATGTTAATTTGAATTTCATTTGTAAATTTGTCTTAATGGTTATAAATTTGTTTTGTGAAATGTAAATTTGTTTTGCCCTTCTCGGCCACCGTATAAACTTGCCATTGTTATCTTGAAAGTTTTGCTGCATGTTTTGAGGAGAGTTAACAAACATTGAAGGTAAAATAACCAAATTCCTTGCCTTAATGTTTTCAGCTTTTACTGCTGTATTTACAGGGTCAATAAGGGACTTTGTATTTTTCAACTTGCAACCTGCACTTTTGATTTTGTCCCTCCAATTAAGTCTATTCTTTCAACTTTGATGTAAGAATCAGCAACATATTGCTAAAAAAGCTTTCCTAAACTTTGAATAAGGTTGAAGTGTTCTGTGATTGACAAATGATAAGTACACGATCGAAGTGTAGTTAAGGGCTCACCCTTGTTTCTCTTAAATATAGGACTTCTTCCATGGTCATTAAGTGGAAATAATAACAGATACACAATCGGATTGACATGAGGGTTTAAAACGGATAGTCACTTAGGTCTTCATTCTTTCAAGTAAATTATCCAATGTCTTTCTGGTGGTGCTTGACTATTGTTTCCAGTGAACATGGCAGCTATAAAATTTGATGTTGGGACATTTTAACACTTTTGTTCTCTTACAAAATTATGGTTAAGAAGTGCATTTTAAGTTCTTGAAGCTGTCTTCTGTCCCTTTGTGCTTTTTGTTTTTCTTCGTCTTCAACTTGGCTTCATATTGTTAAAGGCTTTTGACTTAAATACATGCTGTTACTTTTTAAGCATATGAGGTGAGATCTCTTGATATTCCGGACTTAAAGGACTTTGCCTAAGAGCTTCATCACGATCTAGAATGTAAAAACTGGTGTGGGCTGGAGCTTTACCTTGGCATGGGTGCTATCCACAAATATTATGATAATCTTGATTCTGAACATGTCTGTACCATGACCTGGAGGATTATCAATACATGGGCTTGTGGGGACCATGCTCTAATTATAATAAACCTTTTTGCCCACCAAATTGCTCCTACCTAAAATATTTTTCATTTCCAGAACATATCATAAGCTTTTGATTAAGACCAAGCACAAGTTTCTAGCCCCATTAGTTTCTGAGTAATTGCATTGCAAACATTAGTATTTTATATATGTAAGTTTATGCATAAAATAGATATTTTTATATTAAGTTTATAATGTGTATATTCATGTTATTTTCTATAACCAAAATACTGTCACGGTCTAGCCATAGGCTGCTAGGGTGTAATCCTGAAATGCTTGTCAGCAGTGATTCCTGAATCCACCGCTTGCTTAATGGTTATCAGATGAGCAGGGATCAAATGCATGACTGTGTCTATACAGGTTTAGTGCTGTAATCAAAGGACTAACCCACCTTTGCTTTATTAAAATGTTACAACTGGAAGAACCCAAACTCTCCTCTTTTAAGTCAGTGGGAAACTGATGTGTTATATTATTTAAAATTGGAAAAAATCAAATACTCAGTTAGAGGATCTGTGCAGACTTTTTTCAAAACATGGCAGGATCTAATCAGTAATATTTTAAAATAAGTTTATAAAGCACAGAGAATTTATTAACTTAGGTATGTTTACAAGCCTTAAATCTTACACCGTTTGGCATGCTCTCTCTCTCAGGGGTGGGGATCGATCTGTTCTTAGCATAATTCTTTTTTTTTGTAAAAACTTGATTGCTATGTATTGATTGTAATAAAATTAATAAATAATAAAAAATAAAAAAATAAATAAATAAAATGTTACATTTTGTACCCGTGGCTTACAAGTAAATGCTTATGTGAATAGATTTATTAAATAGCTTTAGATGTGCATTCTAATATTCCTTCAAATATAACTCACTCTCTGATTTCACACAATTAAATACAAAGAAATCTACAGATCCTTCTAGACTGCTGTCATTTTCCTATGGGTATGGGGGAATGAGTTTTTGTGTTGATCAAGGCCAAGAAATTAAATATGAAAGTCCAAGAGTATGAATGCTGCTTTTGATAACTACTGTCATTTTGGAAAGTAACTTAATGGTATATTTGTATTCTGAATTAATATTTAATTTTTCAGGAAAAAAAGTGTATAAACACATTTAACCAGAAATTAAAAAGTCAATTGCTTTGGATTATATTTAATTTTATTTGGTAACACAGGATGCACAGCTTTCACTAACACAGACTGCATATTCAGTACATTGAGAGTGCTTACAATAGTGCTAGCAAAATAAATGCAATTGAAAACTACACATGAAAAAGCACAACAGAGAAATTGAAGGTTAACAGGCAGATAAAAAAATATTCAACATGAGAAAAAATTATACTGTAAATAATATTGGAAGCTTTCAGTGTCAGAATGTCAATGTCATTATTTTTACTTTAAAAATGAAAGGAAATGGCAAGAAGGATTAGTTAAAATTACGGTGAATAGAAACTCTGAAAGAAAAATCCTTCTCTAAAGCACCTATTGCCCACTTCTGTGCACTGAAAGTCAAACCTACAAATGGTTTGCATTGACGCCTCATTGCTCCAAGATTCTGGGCAATATCTCCAGGCCCTGCTCTGTCTATATGGAGATTACATGTTATTCTTTTGTCTTTGTGGGTTTTCTCATATCTTAAAACTTAAAATTCAAGTTGAACAGTTGAAAGTTAATTTCCTAGGACAGAAGAGTTTACCCTGTGATTTTTTTTTTTCTCTTTTGTAGGTCATGCATTTTTTTCTGTAACACAACAAAAAACATAAGTCTTAACACTTTTGTGGCTCTGACTCGACAGAGCGAACACATGTGCCACTTACCATACATTGCTCAAAATCCTACCCTTTTCCACGTCACATCCACACACAGAGAGGATGGCCGAAAACCCACAGGCCTCCGAGTCAATAAATGGCAATTCATCCAGCTCAACTGAAGGGAATGTCATTTCATTAAAAGAATAAACAGCCCACTGACTTCAACTGCAGCAAGGAGGGTTTCATATTACACAGTTGAAGGCACTCTCTCTCAGCCTCGTTGTCCCTTCCGATCAAAGTGTTCATTTTAAAATAAGTTCAGGAATAACTTTGCTTTTGCATTTTAACATTGCCGGGTAAAGCTACTTACACTAGTTGATGTGAAAAGAGTAGAGAGTATGCTTTCCTTTAAAATGGTAATTTAGCAAAGAGGAACTTCAATAACATACTGTGTGTCATTCTTTATGAATAAATTTTAATGGTAAATTAGTGTAACGCAACAATGTACACGCTCACTTAACCTTACAAACAAACATGCTCTGCCTTCCTTCTCCCGTTTTTTCTCTTGAATTCTGGGTAATCAATCAATCATTCAATCAACATTTATTTATATAGCACATATTCATACAAAAAATTTAGCTCAAAGTGCTTTAAAAAATGAATAGAAAAATAGAAGACACAATAAAAGATTAACATAAGTCAACATTAATTAACATAGAATAAGTAAGGTCCGATGGCCAGAGTGGACAGAAAAAACAAAAAAAAAAAAATCCAAAAGCTGGAGAAAAAAATAAAATCTGTAGGGGTTCCAGACCACGAGACCACCCAGTCCCCTCTGGGCAATCTACCTAACATAAGTCAAACAGTCCTCTTTGTATTTGTATTGGGTAATGCAGTTCCTATTATAATTCAAGCACATACATATATTTACAATACCTATACAACAGTTTAATCTTGCAATTGATTAAACACAGATATTATCAGTTGTATAAAGTTACAACCGGTACCGCCAAACATCTGTGCTAAAATTATTTCCAACTTGTTTTTTGTTAACACAGTGCTTTAATTTGGCCGGCACACACTAGTACAAAGTGACAACAGTTTTCAATTTTTAACAGGTGCATGCCATTAGTTTTTTGTACATACCCGCAGTGTTTTCAAATGTACCAGCTTGCATCATGCATTTTAAAACCCTCTCTGCCCCCTCTTCGATCAAAGGTCAATGTACTGTGGTGCTCAAAACATCCGCTCCCCATTTGTTAGTGCTATACACAGAGTACCAGCACTTGTGTGTATTGACTTCTGGCACTGTTTCCACCTATCCTTGAAACACCAAAGATACAATGAAAGCAAGCATAGCCACTTACATATTCAGTAAGTTCTGAGATATTTGTGTCGCATCTGTGCTGGCATCACACAAGGACCATAAAAGATGTTTAGAGACTTAAAATGTAATAAGAAATTAAGAAATTTAGCTACAGTCAATAAACCAAAAAATAACTTTTAAGTTCAGATATTGAAAACATATAATTTTTGTTAAAGTTTTAGCACTTTTGTGATTAGGAAATTAAGGTGTGAGTCATACAGGGTTTGAAAGCCCTCTTCAAGGGTATTTTTAATTAACTACAGAAAATGAAAAATAAGCAAGATTTGTTACTCTGATGGATAATAAATCTTTGGGATCTACAGTGTATTCTGTTTTTCTTATTTGAAAATTTAATATTATGCAAC
Source organism: Polypterus senegalus (assembly GCF_016835505.1). Classification (NCBI taxonomy): domain Eukaryota; kingdom Metazoa; phylum Chordata; class Cladistia; order Polypteriformes; family Polypteridae; genus Polypterus; species Polypterus senegalus. The sequence goes on along the minus strand of NC_053161.1, from coordinate 10,020,547 downwards.
AATCATCGGTAGCACTGCAGGTAATATGCAGTAGACCCAAGCATTTAAGTGTATACTCCGTTTGTTTTTGCTGCATGTTGATTTTCTCTTTTTACTGTTCTTAAATACTGATTTTCACTAGGGAAAGCAATCAAGTTGGTTTTCTAATGTGAAGCTTTCAATTGTAAAACATGTTTAGCTGGTTGTAATTACAGTAACTGAATGATAAAAGCTTTTGTCAGAGAAAAATGTCCAAAACGCTGATATTCTGTTTCTCAAAAGGGATTACCTCATTAGCTAATTAAAGTTAAAATGGTGAATTCATTAAAAATTAAGAAATAGTAACAATCAGGAGAGCAAACCTTTGAGAAGCTGTTTAAGCACCATTGCTACAGTAATTGCTGTAGTGTGTTTACCTCGTTACTTAGCTATTAAAGTGATGGCTAGTCATGGGTGAATACAGATTGTTATACTGTCAGAGTAACATGTTTATTTTTATTGTTCTTCTGGGGTCTTGGAGAGGTTGACATGGCAGTCCTCTGCTTCAGTATTTGTTAGCAGTTTTATATTAGTTCCCACCTGACCATTGTGAGAGGATGCACATCTCAACACAAAATAATGGCAGGCTGTTGAGGTGTAGCATTCATTCATCAAAATCTGACCATGATTTGATGATTAGATTTGAGTACATTTAACGAGAAAATTAAAAAAAAACTGTTGGACCTGCTGCTAAACATCACCTTGATATCCAATGCACATATAATGCAACTGAAATGGAGTTGTAGACCATCAAATTTCCCACAATTGACTAGACTGGTAGGGTGGTGCACAGAACGTAGCCTACACTGTACTACTGGGTCAGGAGAATATTGACTTTAGGTTTGGTGTTTTCTATTTTTCTCCTCTCATAAAATTTAATCCAAGTGTAATGAGGGAAAGTAAACACTTAAAAAATGCCAGACACGATATTACACTGTTAAAGGTGCCATCCTTCATTGTAAAACCTGAAACTAATATGAGATGCTCAGAAAATATGTTGTCAGAAACTTATGTTTTGCTGGCTTCTTTGCAAACTAGATAGCCCACCACATGGGTGATACAGTACACTAATTCTGAAACAGAAATTATCCATCTTTTGAATTGGCTTTTATCTAAAACAGCATCATGAGGTGCCACAGGTGAAATATGATGTGAGACAGAAAATTTAAGTGTATTGGCAATCAAAGTAAAATTGCCATAGCCTAGAAGAACTACACATAACAAAAGGAAATATTCACAAATTTTGGTAATTAGGTTGTCACACTGCACATATTGTGGGTCACTTATTTATCTTACATATATTGGAGCTGAGTTCTGGCTTTAACTGGTCACTTCAAAATTCACTTGGACAGATGCACGCTTCATTCAACTGTAATCTGTGAAGTGGTTAAGTTATCAAACACACAAAAAAATGGAACCTTCGAAAGCAGAAGGCAAGAAGCCAACTTAAGTATCAGTGACTGTTACCAGAGATCAGTTACTGAGCTCCTCCTGAGCCTAACTGCATGCCACTCAATCTATAATTGTGTTTGTATACATAGGCTATAATCATTGTTCACAGTGACCACACTGGAGAGATAATTGTGCTGTGTGGTCTTTGTGGACAAAATCCTTAGATGCTATGAAGTCTAGAAAATCAAGCACAAAACATCTAACTAACTATAGTAACTTCTGCTGTTTCAAGTTAATTTTCAATTTTTATTAAAAAAATGCAATTAGTAATTCTTCTTTCATTTTTTGATTCCATGTACAGTATCCCAATTTGTGATCATGGCGATTACAGCTTATCTCAGGTACAATAAGGAGGACAATTTAGTTGATCCATCACAAAACGCAATCAATTCAGTTGTTTTTTTTGGTAAAGCTCTTTTCACTGTGTACAAGCACAAATTTACAACTGTAATGCAGTAACAGTAAAATGCTAAACCATACAACATTTAACATACAGTCTGTAAACTATGTTACGCACATAGTTAAACACCAGTTTCAAATTTGATTAATGTTAACACATCATGAGAATAGAAAATATATTCACTTTATAAATGAACTAAGGCCAGATGACATTGGAGGAGATGAAGTAAAGAAATCAGTTTACATCTTTCTGGAAAAGCCATTGTTCTAAGGACTTACACTGACTGACCAGCAAACCTGTCTAGACATCCCAAGATCATAATGCAGGTTCCAGTATTCATACATTAACAAGTCATGTTTAGTGAGCCGAACCTGGAGCATCTTAAGCATAAGTGTGGTATGTTTCAAGTCTAAATTATTTCTTCACAATTCCGTAATATAAGCATATAACATATCATTTACTCTTGAAAATAGTACTGATAATCTGTGATAAATTTTATTACTTCCAGTTCCTGCCTTAGATACATGGAAGGCATGTTTTCTTAAATTGCAACCTTTGCCGCTTCAAAGTGGACATATTTGGTAAGTTTTAAGACTTTGTTTTCACATGTGTGTCCAGATACCCATTAGCTTCATTATGAAAAACACAGGAGTGGGCCAGGTAAAAAAAAGACATGAGTCACTTTTGAACACAACTTCATGTGGTAAATTAATATTTATTAAAAATGACATACTTATCCTTTAAAGCTTTAAATGTAAGAAAACTGATTGCTGAAGTCAGTTCTAACCTCAACTGGAAGTCAGTGAGAAGAGCAGGAGCTATGTGTTCATACTTCCTAGTTCTAGTAATGATTCTTACCATTATGAATAAACTAAAGACCACAGAGTAATTAGAAAAGCCTGTGGATAATGCATTAGAGTAGTTAATCTTAATAGAAATAAATATATGAATTAATTTCTTTGTGTCCTCTATTGTTAGAGAACATTTTAATTTTCCGGTATTTTTAAGATGAAAAAAACAGGTGATAAATACTGTTGTAATGTGTTTGGCAAAAGACTAGTGTCAAAGATGACGCTTAAACGGTATGCTGGTTTCATATAACTAATGTTTCGTCCTGCTGAGTTAAAAAGTGACAGAATATCTATCATTGCTGTCTCTCATTCGCATCAATTAGTAACATTTGTGCTTTTCTGTATTCAAATACAAATAGTTATCAGTCATCCACAGCATATGGGAAATATCTTGAAAGGAAAGATATACCTTAGTATCATCGGCATATCAGTGAAACAGTATAGTATTTTTTAACTGTATCTCCAAGCAAAAACATACAAACTGAAAAAAGTAACAAGTCTGAGTCTGGTTATACCCAGAGCGAGAACGAAACAGGATGAAATGGCTTTTAGCCATTATGCAACACAAAAATGGAACAATCTGCCAAAACATGTTAGAGATGCCCCAACAGTAGAAGCGTTCAAATCAAAATTAAAAACATTTTTATTTTCCTGTTCATTTGATTATGTTACTGATTTGTAACGCTACTGTGTCACAATTTTATTTTCTTAATTTTATGTATTGTTTTAACTTTCTGTCATTTTACTGTCTTTCAGATTATCATTTGGTGGTATCTTCTCTATTGAATTTTATTCTTATTATGTAAAACACTTAGAATTGCCTAATGGTATGAAATGTGCTATATAAATAAACTTGCCTTGCTTTGAGTACGAAGGTACCATGCCTAACTTCAGAACTTAAGAAAGGAGTACTATCATCACATTTATATGCACATTGAAATAGATTTTGACAAGTATGATCTAAATCTCACAAGGCCAGTGCTTGAGAGTACAATAGGACTTTCAAAACTGTGTAACAGAATAGAGTAGTCAATGGTTCAAAAACTGTGCTTTGTTAACATCATCGGGAGACAAATGTTAATGGCATCACAAACATGACAGTCATCCATGTACCCACTAATTACAATAGATTTAGTTTGTTTACCTAATGGTGACATCTTTGGGATGTAAGAGAAGATTGGTGCAACCACCCAGGCATGGGGAGAACTTGTACAATTTATACAAATAAATAACAGGCTGAGATATAGTCTCACATGGCTTTGGAGCAGTAGGACTAACCACTCTCCTTCCCATAAATAATCTGTGTAGTTACTGAAAGGCAACATTAGTGTGCATCTGCAAGAGGGAAACAAAGGTTTTAGGTCAATTCTTTACAGCTAAAAAAGGAAAAGAAAGTTAAGGCTGCAACATTTTGGCTGTGCTCGATAAAGACTATGCAGCCAAAACTGTGTATATGAACGTGTGTATATATTGTATATATATACTGTGTGTGTATATATATATATATATATATATATATATATACTCAATTACATAACAAAGGACAACTGTCAGCCTCGATTAAAAGATGGCATAGGTTGGATCATGTGATAAGTCGTTTATTTGAAGTTTCTAATTTTCCAATTAACTTTCCCCTGACTACTACTACGTTTTAGCTGTCATTTCTTATCTATTGTAGGAGAGGATCAAAAGACAATGTCAGCAGTTGGGAGCCTTTGCTAGCGCTTTGTTTAATAGGCAAGACAATTTGCCCCACATGCTGCCTTTCAGAGGCAGCATCCTCATTGAGAGTATGGTTGGTAATGATGACACCCTTCCAGTCATATCTCCTATTATACAGGTCATAGGGTGAAAAGGACGTGGCCGGAAATAGCATCATTGTCGACTGAGGGATACAAAAGTTAAGAATGATGCAACAGTCTTATCCTTCTTTATACCCAGGGCTGTCTCTAGACTAAGGCCAAGAAGGCACTAGCCTTAGGGGCACCATGATTTGGAGGACACTAAGGCATATCCATTCACTCTACCTCTCTTTTCTATTGAATGTCATTATAGTGTAACTTGCATAACTACAAGAAGACCTGTCCCCTGTTTTTTGACTGCACATACAAATATGATCATGCTGTGATCCCCAGTGGGGTCCCACAGCCCACTCTTCAATTTTTTATAATAGTAAAAATAGTCTGACATGCCATAATAGGCATTCTATTGAACATATAAATATGAATGCACATCATTTTCATAGGGGAACACAACTCCATTCTGTTTAATTTAATATACAAATATAATCTGGAAGTGCCGTGTTCACTTGAGACAGCAGTTTGTTCATTCCATTTCAGAGCTAGGTATCCGCTCCAGCAGCTTGTGTGTATGTCACTATTTTTATAAAAGCTTAGGAATGTCTTTCTTAAGTCATGTAGAATGAAGAGTTTATTTGCCACTTGAATAAATACAGACTTGATGCTATACTCTGATTAAAAAGTGTTCCTTTTTTGAGCAGTATATATCTACTGTGCTTACTGTCCGGCACCATGGAGCTCAACTGGCATTTGCCATAGAATACCAGAATTGACAGGTCCACCACTGGCACCCTTTGCTTTTCACAGATGAGAGCAGGTTCACCATGAGCACATGTGACAGACGTGAAAGGGTCAGGAGAAGCCCTGCGGAACGTTATGCTGCCAGTAACATCGTTCAGCATAATCGGTTTGGTGGTGGGTCAGTGATGGTCTGGGGAGGTATATCCATGCAGTGACGCACAGACCTCTATAGGCTAGACAACGACAACTTGATTGCCATTAGGTATTGGGATGAGTATGTGGGCAGTTCCTGGAGGATGAAGGAATTGATACCATTGACTGGCCCCCATGCTCGCCTGACCTACATCCAATAAAACACCTCTGGGACATTATGTTTCGGTCCGTCCGACGCCGCCAGGTAGCACCTCATACTGTCCAGGAACTCAGTGATGCCCTGGTCCAGATCTTGGAGGAGATCCCCCAGGATACCATCCATCATCTCATTAGGAACATGTCCCGACGTTGTCAGACATGCATACAAGCACGTGGGGGCCATATAAATTACCAAGTAAGATTTTGAGTTGCTGCAATGAAATTTCAACAAAATGGACTAGATAGATAGATAGATAGATACTTTATTAATCCCAAGGGGAAATTCACATAATCCAGCAGCAGTATACTGATACAAAGAAACAATATTTTTATATAATATACAGGACTAGCCTGCCGCATCATTTCTTCACTTTCATTTTTGGGGTGTATTTGACTTCAGCCCTCGGTAGGTTGATAATTTTCATTTCCATCTAACGATGTGGTATCCTTTCATTCCTAACACATTACCCATTCCATATCAGTATAGATATCCAGAAGGATTTTTTTTCCCATTGAGATCTGATGTGTTTTCAAAGTGTTCCTTTAAATTTCTTGAGCAGTTTATATATACACTTGTGGTTGGTCAGCCAGTTGGAAAAAATCAACCACATCCTCTCAGTTGCAAGAAGCAGATTGTATACTGTATACAGTATCTACAAAATAATAATACAAAGAATACATGACACGTTTCGCCCTTATTGGGGCTCATCAGGTGTACACACTTTTGCATCCCGTTATGGGGATTGAACCTCAGACGTCGGCGCCTGAGGCAAATATATAAAGTACACCCTTTGAAAAATGATTTCAGAACATATTTTTAAAATAAATCCATGAGACTAACTTCTCAGTGTGGAAATACAATTTGAATTTATTTTTCTTTCTGTAATTTACAGTACATTTAACCAAATATATGAATTATGATTATTCTTTCCATAAGTACGCTTGCAGTATTTCAGTCTCCTGTGTGTTAAAAAGTGAATACTATACATGTAATTATGTCAGTAGCTTTTTACCTGATCAAAAAACCCTCCCACAGTACTATCCTTACACACTTTCTTCATCTCTTTTTTTTTTTCTTCTTTCAGACATCGGCTATTTCTTAGGCACAGGAGATAAGATTTCAAAGCAACATGCTGAATTACGCAGATGATTATTCAAATTCATAATCAAACAGGGGATATGAGTACTAGCAATACTAAAAAGTAACAATAAGCGTGTGATACACAGTTGTAGACTTAAAATATGAATTGATATGCAGCATAATTGAGTTTGCATGGATACATGAGGTCCTTAAGGAACAGTAAGATAATAACATAAATACATATTCTGGGTCATCGTAGTCCGAACACCAAGTTTAAAATATCCTGCATTCTTTACAATGCCAGCTGGGAGTGATAATGGAATAATGGAAGAATCCCAGAAAGTAACTGTTCAGGGGATGATCAAATAATGTAAGAACAGCTGCTTCAGTAGTCCATCAAGCTGATGCATGGCAACAGGGAGGCTTATAAGGCAAGCCCATGCCCCCTGCAACATACTATGTTCATCTGCATGTTTGAACATAATATTAACTTGAGGTTGACACCTGCAAGGACACCTAGATAGAAGAATGACTTCCAAAAATTACATTTGTGATCACAGAAATGCTCCAGAAAGATTACATGGAAAATGTCCTGCATTTGTGGCATTGCAGCAGACAATCAAAAGTGGAAACCGACATCCGACTGTAATTAAAAAACTTGCGCGGAAATTTTCGCATTTCTTCATAAAGCACAAAAAAACTTCCTTTAACCCGACGTTGTGCAGTCAGAGGATGAACCCAGTAGCGGCGATTTTTTCTCTCCCTACGTCGCCGTATTACGAGTGTTTTTAAAACAAGAAGATTAATATCTAACATAGCAAAATGGTCCATATTGAAAAGAGACACCTCAAATAAAACGACAAGGGCTTTCATATCCAGTTCCCGACACTGCCTCCACAGCTTAACACACAAACTACAATTTGGGCTGCAGGCTGGCGTTAGACAGAGACAAACGAACGCCGGTGTAGAAGTCAATCGATCACCACCACAAAATGCAACATAAACGTCTAGGACGTTCAGAGCAAGTTCGTTTATCCAAAAACTTAACGCCCGTGTGAACAAGGCCTTAGGAGCACTTTGACTGAATCTCTCAGAAAGACTGCAGTAGAGAGTTTTACAGAGTTGGACGTGCAACGCTAAAACAATGTCAGTTTGTTAAAAAAGGCTTTGGAGTATTAAGATGACCAGTATTGACAAACCTAAGGCATCTGCCATGTATACATGGATTTGCTTTCAAGCTGTATTTTAATTTCAGTATCAAGCAGGAACATGATGTAGTTGAGCTAGCTGAGTGGTCATTTTTAAGGAAGAGGTTATTCTTTTATCAATTAGGAAAGTGTGCCAGTGAAAACTCCTTCATGAATTCCATCATTTAACCAAAATTTTCCCCCTAGGATGATTTAGACTACAGCATGTTTTGCTGTACAATACTGAATTTTCCAGTCTGTACCTTCCCATGATACAGCTGGACATTATTGCTGAAAATGTTTGAGAATAAATTGTTTAATATGAGGAAAGAATGAGAACCATGGAAAGAGTATGTGATCTGGAAAGCCCAAGGAAAACACACAAAAGCCAGTGGGCCTGAACATTTGACTAAATCTCAGATGGACAGCTCTTGACTTATTCAGTGTTTTCGGACCTTGTGTGAGGTGTTGTGCTTTGGCAAGTGATTGTCCTGTAAAAGGACTCTTGTCTCCATTCAGGAATTACAAAGACAGGTTATACATTTAACCAAAGAATAACGGTCTGATCAGCAATTATTTCTTGGTGAAATATTTGTCAAGAACATCTTTCAAGAGCAATGCATGGTCATAACATCATGAGGTGTACGTATCCTAGATTGTGCCCAAAGATTGCAATACAACATGAAACAAGCTGTTAATTATCCAGCTATGTTACTTTGAGCCTTGAGACATGCAATTCATGGTCTAACTAGTTGTGACTATAAAGGTGCTTATGCCTAGCCTAGCAAAAGCATAAAATTGGTATGCTGTGTGTGAATCCCTTAATCTGCTCTATCCTGAACAAAACTAGCCTTACAATAAGTAGATTTCAACTTACAGAGGAAAGTAATGTAGGAACTAGGAAAAGCATTCGACTTCAGTTAAAGAAACTCCTCAAAGCAGAAGTGTAATTTTTGGATCAAGCAGTATTTTTTAAATTGTCCATTAAATAAATGAGTCTGGTGAACACAAAATGACAGGATATACTAATAGTATTTGTCATTAAAAGTATGAAGGAGTAACATGGTGGCATAGTAGTTAGTGGTACCAACTCACAGTGCCATGGATTTAAATCCCGTGTCAGGTCATTGTTGATAAGCATTTTCTCATGTTCTCTCCATGTCTGCAAGAATTGTTTTCTCCCACATCTAGAAAGTACATGTAGGATAAGTAATCAGGATTTCAAAATTTACCCAACGTGAGTGTGTACATGAGTGGACCCTGCGATAGACTAGTGACATGTGCAGGGCTGTTTCCAGCCTTACATCTAGTGCTGCTGCAAAAACACTCTCCCCATAACTTAAAACTGGATTGAACAGATTTGACAATTGTGAACGATAGGGGGCGTCCTCGGTCCCTTCAACCGCTGTCCACGACTCCAGACACCAGGTAAAAGTCCAAATGATGACTTTATTTTCTTGCCACAGTGCACAAAGCACACTCTCCACCACAATTCTCATTAAACTCACAAATACTCAATAATAAACAATCCTCCAGCTCCCAGACGCGTTGCCAGCCTTCCACCCAGCTCAGCTCGTTGTCTGGGAGTTCCCATAGTCCTTTTATACCTCCTGACCCGGAAGTGTTTCTGCCCAATAGTCCACAAGTCCTTATTCCTTCCGGGTCAGGGTAAATAGTCCCTTTCTTCAACCCGGATGTCCGTCGCTCTTCCTGTGACGAACCTCCGGGTCACAGGGCACAAAGAAGCCCTCGGTCCTCTCTGCAGCTCCCTCCTGTGGCCCCCACGGCATCCAGCAGGGCTTTGCATAAAAACTCCAATGTCCATGATGCCCTGCTGGTCTTTTGGGGACCTCCACGCTGCAAGGAGGGCTCCACCTGGCGGCTTGGGGGTATTGGCCGGGATAAATGGCCGGCCATCCATCACACAATGTTATGTTAAAAACATGTGGCTGTGAATTAGGTTAATTGTAAATGATTCTTGGTTCATTTGTGTGTATTTCCTTAATTTTTTCTTCCGGTTTCGAAACATTGGGAATTAATTTCTCTCGGGGCAATAAAATATATAGAAATAAGACTGTTTCTCAGGTCTTCAAATTATTTTGTGTCATGACACACTGGCATTTTGTTTTTATCACAGAATCTTCCATTTTGGGCATTGTATTGTATACTAGGAGTATTCAACTAAAAAGGCAAGAGGTGCAGTAAATCAGCCCTCCTCTCTTGCTGAGGTTCAAACAATTAGATATCTACAAATATGGTTCATCCTTTTTACCAGTCCAAAGACATCTGTATAACCAGAACAAAGTATAAAAAATTTTATCAGTCTTGCAGTAACATGTTTTTTGCATGACATTACTAAGCCTAACAAAGTCATCTTCTGCCCTCCTGGTTGCTTTAGTCCAATACAAAATCTTTCATAAACTCAAACAGGCAAAAATACAGTGCCTATGCTGAACAAAACATATGATGAATGAAAAACAAAGTGAAATAAACCCTTCATCTCTAAATTTTCATTGCAAATGCATTCATTTCGGTCCATAACAATATGACATCCTCAAAAGTGTTCTTTTAGGCTGACCTGAGCTTAGCAATGACTTGAACACAAACTTCTTTGCTTAAAATAGAAATCAAAAATCACATTCATATGCCTTGTCTATGCTTCCCTAATTCAGTGGGAGAAACTGGCTTTAGCCTTTTCTGCTAGCATTTTGAACCTTGGGATGAATGGGGTCAGTGCCATTTTCAAACAGGCAATGTTCATTGCTCATTCTTGAACGGTATTTAGTTTTAATAATATTAACTGCTGAGAATTCTGATTCACAGCTCTATGTTGAGCCAAATATGGTCAAGATGCGTACTGCTACTTTGGTAAGTCCAGGGAAAATGGCCTCAGATACAGTCAGTAGCCAGAAGGTGGCAGGGTCACAAACCCCATACTGCTTTCTCAACATCACATGATTTGCAGATCAATGAGTTCCATCTGTAGACATCCAGTATCAGCCCACTTGTACATCTGTTTAGCCTCCTGTGAAAGTGTGATGACATTTTTGATCAGGAAGGGATTTTGTCCAAGGCTAAAGTTATCAAAATGATCACTAGAGTTTCCAATCAATTTTTGTATGAACTCAACATGAGAAGAAACATGTCTGTCACCCTGAATTTGTTGCATGGCTCGAAAATGTGCGCAGTCCTCTTGGAGATCCACTTTGAAATGCCCAACTTCCTCTGAAAAGACTGGACAGCTGCTATCAGATCACAAACAGAGCTTTTCTTGCCCTGTAATTTTAAGTTGAGGTCATTTAAGTGTGATGTCATGTCAACCAGGAAGGCCATAATATCTGGTTTTGTTTTCATATTCCAAAAACTGACCAAACTGTCTGGCCTTATGATTGTTCTGTTGTGCCAAAAACATTTTTATTTTACAAATTGTAATTGCCCAAAAGCATGCTAGCACTCTGCCTTTGTTCAGCCATCTAACATTGCAGTGCAGCAGTAGGTCATTTGAATTTGCATCAACTTCATTAAGGAATTCTCAAAGCAGGAGATGCTGATGGGATAACAATGCCCAGAGAAAATTGATAAGTTTAATCACTGTATTTGTAACCTCAACATACTCTTCGGGAAGAGTGGAACACAGAACAGACTGATGGATAATACAATGATATGAGGAGAGGTCGGGATTGTCCTCTCTCATTCTAGTCAGTGCTCCTTTTTCTTTTCCTATCAGGGAAGGAGTTCCATCAATGGTGTTGGACACTTACATACATTTCTTGTATGACCAGGTAAATGTCTTCTCCTCTGGTGTGTGTTGTAAGTGCTGTGACACCTAAGAGGTCCTCAATAAAATCTTTCCCCTCTGCATGGTAAAATCTGACGTATAGCAACAGCTGGGCACTAATATTAGTTGATTCATCAATTAGTAAAGCTATGCAAGGTACACTCTGATCGCAGCATCAAGCTGTAACTGTACATCCTGTGCTAATATTTCAGCTCTTCTGGTGGTGGTTGTGGCTGAAAAGGGATTTTGTTTAATTTTTTTTCTCAGTTTATTTCTTTTCCATCTTGAAGTATTTCAGACACAGCATCCATGCACCCCTTTTACTATTTCCCCTTCCATAAATGGCTTTTTATGTTTTCCTAAAATCTATTGTATTTTCAACAAACACTCATATGCTCACTGCTGTGCTGTGAGGGAATGAGAGAGGAGCCATGGAGATCACTTGTACTGGGCTGGCTTTGAGCTAATTTATTTTACACATCCTTACCTCTGACTGCGGTAGTTAAGTTTCATGGAAGTGTCTGTTTGGTTTCGTAATGGCGTTTTCAAGTTCCACTTTTGACAATCATAACAGATTCCAAGCAAATTAGGCACACCGGACTTGTTGAGTTTGTTGTAGGATGAATACATGCATAATTTCTGTCCTGTCATTTTGGAAGGCTCTGTTTTCACTGTCAACTTTTCTCATTTTTGATAATGCCATCTTTTTCCAGTCATTCGAAATTACATATGCCTTTGTGTCAATCTTCTTGCATGTGTACCTAAACATAGCAAACATAGAAATGTGTAGTCCTATAGGACTGAGAGGGTTCTGCTGAGCTGGCCTTGTGGTGCCTTTTAAACTGTTCCTTTCATTACGACATAATAATAATAAATAAAGATTGGAGTTTGTTTTTTTCCCATTATGTCGCAAGGGTTTGCAGTGCATATGGAAGCCTCTTGCGGTCTGGATTTGGATCGGAGTCCGTCAGTTGGTAACCTCTCTTGTATACCAAAATTCTGGATACAGTCATAAATGTTGTCTTGTTTCAAGTGGCAGTGGCTTAGTGTTTAAGAAGTTAAAGTTCAACTAATTAGCCAATTTATAATTAAGGCATTGGAATTAGCTTTCTGGCCATTTAGTTCCTTTCACTTTTGACCCCTGCTTCTTTCCTGACAAAGAATTTTGACTTGTCTATCTCCTGGTCCTTTAATGCACTTTCTTTTCTCTGCCAAATACCAGCTAGGCAGAACATGTGTGCAAAGTCAGGCTGACTGTCTCCCAGACCCCAGCTTCTACACATGCCTGGACAGTTGCACAAATTAGCAAAGTACTCATTGTGTCCATGTATTTTAAAGAAGGATTTGTTAATATATACACAGTATCACACATTTGCACATAAGGGGCTCCTTCATGGCTCTGTTAAGGTAAGCGCTACCACCCTGTGATGATAGGTGTCACTATTGTTCACATCTTTGTCTTTGCATCGCAGTTGCTAAGGACAGCAGCCAGATGAAGCCTGACTACTGTATACCCCTGACCTCCCAAGCCTCCCCCCTTCTGGTCTCAGATATATATATCTTTGCATTATTTGACAGTAAACTATATAACATTCTATGATCTGCTTCTCGCAACTGAGAGGGCCTGTGGCAGATGTTTGCTGACCGGCAGACCAACCACATGCGTTACCTGGTAGGTAACCACCCATACAATCAGATCGAGACTCAGACTATGGATGCTATGAATGTAATTACTCCGATCTCCAGGCTGTCAAATAAACAAACCACACGCCGTGTCGCAGCGTAAAGTGACTTTGTCTCTGATGCTGATGTCCGAGGTTCGATCCCTGCGAGGGGTGCAGTGGAGTGTGTATGCCTGATGATTATTTGACAGTAAACTATGTAATATATATATATATATATATATATATATATATATATATATATATATATATATATATATATATATGTAACATATATACCACTGCTTCAGTGAAGTTATGTGACATTCAAACGTGAGTGATAGGGCAGGATCCTCTCCAGTCATTCATAACATTATGGCCTATTGATACTAGCACAAGTCGTTTCTTTCCTTTTCTATATTTTGTCACCTTTTTTAAATAGGTTTACCTGGCTTGTACCCCTAATCTTTGTTTACAACAGATGCTCTGAGGAAGATATAAACATTTTGGAAGGATATTTATTTTAACAATGTTTATTCTACAAGTAAATGTAAGTTGAAGACCTGACAAGCCAATAAAATCATGTTTAGCACTAATCATTAAGTTGCTAAAATTGAATTTGAATCGGCTTTTAAATCATTATCTAGTTGTAATTCCTAAGTACGTGAAATGTAGCATACAGTTAAAGAGAATTTAAATATTATCTGAATTGCAAAGCTGTTCACCAAATATAATATGCTCCAATTCTAAGTTAATCTTGAATATTAATATTTTATAGAACTCCTTTTAGTAGATTTAGTACACATGGGAGTGATGAGTAATAGCACTGTATGATCTGCATAGTGAGAGGCTTTTAGTTGAGGTTCCTACCTTATAAATTCCTGAATCTCTAGAGATTTATGCAACTAGATGATGAAAGGGTCCAGTAGTGATCACAAATAAAAGTGATGATAAAGGACAAGTCCATCTTATTCCATGTACAATAACCAAACAATTTTCACATGAATTGAAACTTCATAATGAAGTATGACAGTTTAATCCACGATCATAAATTAGGTCAAAATCTTAATTTGGGTGAATAAATAACTCCTTTCATCTCTCTCAAGGCTTTTTCTGTGTCCAGACAAAGCAAGACCTCAGGGGGCTCAGTTGCTGTTGAGGTATATATTACATTGAAAAATATAAAAGATTTTATACTAATTGTCTGCTTTTAACAAATATAATTTGATCTTGCAAAATTAGAGCTTTCTCTGATCTGTTTTCTAGAGCTTTGCCCAGAATGTTAACATGCCTGTTAAATAAAGAAATCGGTCTGTATGGGTGTACATTTTAAAGGGTTTTCATTTTTCTTGGACAGCAATTATAACTGACACCCAGAATTGTGTTTTGGGTAAAAGAGTTATCTTCTCCAGCTTCCATGAACATATCAAGTATTAATTAACCTAAATTTGAAAAATATTTTTTTTAATATAAAATAGTGGATAGCTATTTGGGCCTGCACCTTTCCCCTTTTATAAGGACTGCTCTTCTATTTGGCTTATCTGTGCATTATTCTTGGACCTTTGCTATTTTTACTTCAGCAATAGAATTAAAACAACACTAAATGTTTTTTGTCATGTTCTTTAAAATTGTAGTAAAACCTGTAACTAGTTTGCATTAGGCATACTGATATTCTTTGCATCTGCCTCTTAACAGAGGGCATTTAGCCTAAAACAGACTTATTTTGAGAAGTCCTGCTGTGAAGGTGCTGTTATTTAAATAAATTTGTACTTTAAGAATGAGTTACATTTTTTATTTATTTTATTTTTGTTAGCGTAGGAAAGATCTATTTAGAGCATGTGTTTCCTCTGGCAATATAATTAGAGAAATGTTTGCAGGCAACCTTGCAACTTCCTATCCTGAAATAACAGTTTATAAATTAATTCCTGAATTATGTTTCAAACATTTGTATGTTTGTATTATACTTGATAAACACTTTATGCAACGTTTGTGCCTTTGGGATATGTTTAATATCTAACTTCAGCAAATGTACATTACATTTACATCAAAATTATTTGTTCCACAGATTTGCCTATTATTATTATTATTTTTTATTTATTTTTTTGCTTTTTTGTCAATGCTGTGTCATTTACAGCTTTGTATTGTCCATCTATACATCCATATTCTGACCTGCTTGAATCTAGTACAGGATCTCAAGGCTAAAGTCAATACCAGCAGCATCAGGTACTTGGTAAAAAACAATCCCTGTAGCCAGTCCATCACAGGGTACACTTATACACTAAACTTCGATCAGTCATGTTAGTTAATTTGGACTGCTCAGGTTAACTTGACACACTTGACCTGTGTGGGAATGTAGTAGGAAAACTAGTGACCCTGAAGAAAAAAGAGACATAAGGAAAATACACAATCGGTTGCACACAGAAGATGAAAAGACTGAGATTTGTACCTAGGACTCTGGACCTGTGAGGTAGCATTGCTGTTCACTTCACCACTGTACCACCTTCCCTGTGGTGCTGTTTATATCTGTTAATGAAGTTTTGCTCATGTAGCCCTTTAATTTTTGAGTCCATGTGTTTTACCTCTTAATGTTTTTGTATCATATTAAGAAGGTAATTTAAACATGAAAAGATCAGATGTGTCCAGTACATTAGTTTACTTACACAAAGCTGTGAAATTGTGTGTGTGTTTTTATATATGTACCTACTACATAATAAAATACTAAGGTCTGTGTGTCCAGTCCCTGAGAGCAATCTAATTGATCAGTTTGGCTTTGATGACACAACAAAAGATGAAATGTGAGTGTGCAATGCATAAGGAGGAGTAAAGGTGCATGCTGGGAGAGTCACCTTCAAAGATGGAAAGTATAAAACCAAACTAGAGGTCTTAAAAAAAGCTATTACTAGAAAAACGCTGAATAGAGGGAGCGCTGGTAAAGATACTTAAAAGCAAATGGAGAGGAAAGGCACTTTTAAGGAACACATGGGGCAAGAAATAACAAATATGTTTAATTATTCTATTACCTGTCTTCCACAGATACTGTGGCCTATCTATCTATCTATCTATCTATCTATCTATCTATCTATCTATCTATCTATCTATCTATCTATCTATCTATCTATCTATCTGCATACAATAAAATGCTAAGGTCTGTCATGTTTGTCAACATTTATGACCCGATACACTCTGAAAATTCAAAAAAACATTAGGTACTGGCAACCTTGGTAAAGTAACATATGCTTGTAATGTTAATTTGACAAAGTAATCGCTAAACCAAGTGACGTGGTGGAAAGAAAAAGAAGAGCAGCAACATCTGCTAAGTGTCAAGCAAATCACAGATGCCAATTACATAATTTTGGACACTATAATAGATAAAGGAAGAAGAGTAGTGATGTCTGCTGAGCATCAAGTATGGGATAGAGATTTTTGTATTTATTTTATTTATCAGAATGCAGGACAGAGAAATGCATGGAATTGTTAATATGTGCTCAAAATTCATATTCAAGTGTGAGTTCTCATGTTTGTAAACAACTGGCAAAAAGTTAACTGTTTTTCATATCTAGGCTTTTTCTGTGTCACACAACCTGCTCTGTAACGTGAAAACCTCCTTGGTTTACCTTCTGAAAACAAAGTGCTTATAAAAACAACATTCTCTTTTTAAATTAATGTGGACGTATTGATCATTGAACTTTATTAAACATGCATAAAGGATGACAAAGAGTACTGTGTCAAGATAAAGATGCAAGCATGAGAACAAGAAAAAAATACATGCAAACAAATAAGATCATCAAAGGCTTGAAGTAATTATTTAAAAAACACAGGATGTATTAACAGCTCTTTATTTTAAAATTTTTTTTTTGTCTTTAATTTTAGGATCATTGATACACATATTTCACTAGTTTCACTAGTTATTTGTACTGTGAATATGTTACGGGTAAATCCTGAAAATTAGATAAACCTAGTTACCTTGGTAAAGTGTGCATTATCCAGCAGACCTGGGTAAAGGTGGATTGACATATTTGTTTCTAACTTTATCCTGGTAATCTCTTTGGATTATGAAAGCTTTGTCTAGGTAATGTTAGTTTTTTTCCAATTTCTGGCTTCACCTGTAACATATGTTTAATATAACCAATCACTATCCCTTCCCTGTGTAATGATTTTTCCCCATTGTTAGTATTCTCAATATGACTATAGCATATGCCTTTAAAGTGTATTGTGGATGAGTTTAAAGTGCAGCTTAAATGCCTGTAAATTTGCAAATGCTGTTTCATACTACTCTTACTGTAAAGTGTAATATTTAGATAAGTGGTAAGATATTAGAGTTGGTTTAAACCTAGTACGAATCTGAAAAATATCAGTAGATAGTTAAGAACTTCTGTTTCAACCTGCTTTTGGCTTGTATTTGTGCACAAAAATGCATATAGCCAGTTGTGTCTACAGAGCAGGCCATATAAGCGAGTTCCACAGGTCATATAGAAATACATGGCACAACTTTGGGGGAGACATTCATTATAAAGGCAATGGAAAATCAAAAAGGAGATGCTCTCATAAACAGCACTATACTTAAGATCTTAGAAGACCACATTTAAGAACAAGAAGGGCTGCTAGCTTATAAAAAAAACCCAAAAAACTAAATATGTATCCAACTACTGCAGCCATTGTATGGAGTGTTTCAACTAGTATGTAAGAGTATGCAAATGAGAGTCGTTCAGTATATTATTTCAGAAACAAATTATAAAAGTGCGGCAGCTTTATCATTAAAACTATTTTGAGATGAGAGGAATCTGACTGATCTATGAGGAAAGCTTTCATCTCCTTTGCTATTATGACATTCTTAATTATCAGCTCTACTCACTAATGGAGAAGACATCAGTGAGGCTGCTATTCATTCTTGTCACAGTGGGAAAATTGTAACCATCAAAATGATCACTTTTCAATGTTTTAAACAGTTAAAGAAAACCAGAGTATGCTTTCTTTTTACTTAACAAGTAAATTATTGAATAGCTGAGCTGCAATGTATTTGCTGAAAAAACTAGTGCTTTGGTTCAAATGTTGTACTGTATTGTTATTGTATTTTAGTCTTAAATATGGAAAACAGATTTGGTTTTTAAACTCATTCATTTATAAATGTACCTAAACATCAAGGAAGGAATCTTGTCTGGATATGGCATCCAAATTGTTTGTATAACACAACATTCTCACACACAACTAACCACGTTAGTCCAATGTACAACACAGGGACTAGAGCCTGTCCCAGCAGCATCAGGCACAAGGCAGGCCAGGAGAAAGTGCCACTGTCATTTTGTTGTTTTTCCTCTAATAAGCATAATTTAAAATTTTACACACTGAAGCTTTAGGTTGTAGCGGTCCGGTGCCACTAAGATTCACACCATCGTTAGGACAGTGACTTATTTATTTTTTCAGGGGGGATTCCAGACCCGCACGCAATCGCAGGCAGAGACACGGAACAACCAAATAAATAACTAATGTATTAAATGGAAAATCAAATACAAACAACAAAAATGAGACAACCCTCCCCTTCCCCTATGGCAATACAATTTTAACACAACAATGAACCTCGACAATAAACACTCACTACAATGTCCTTATACAGTCCAATGCGACAAAAGCAGATGAAATTTGGCTGGATTTTCATGGGAATTGTTACATATGCATAATAGAACTAACTATTTTATATTACAGCAAGTAATTAATCATAGTAAAAAATAGTAAAACGTAATAAATTGAAAGAAAATTATGTTTCATGTTGCGTTAGAGGTATTTGTTATGTTATACATTTTCATTCTGTTTGGCTTTCAAATTAACATGCAAATACTTTTTAAACTTACACTTTTACTGTAAAACTTCAGTAAAAACAATGTTTTTAATTAACTTTTTGTCAATATCGCATTGAATTTTGATTCTGTGTTTGGATTTACATCATAACAACGCAACGTATAACTGCCAGTGAGTGAATATCATTTCTTTCTCTCTAATAAATAAACCGAATTTTTCAAATGTTTGTCCCTGTGATTTTTTTAATTGTCATAGCAAAAGCTATTCTAACGGGAAACTGTAAACATTTTAATACGAATGACATATCAAGATCTCCTTTGGAGACTAATGTTATCTGCGGAAGATGTACTACATTACTTTTCATTAACCATAGTAAAAAATAGTAAAACATATGTGAACGATAGGGGGCGCTCTCGCTCCCTTGAACCCCTGTCCATGACTCCAGACACCAGATAAAAGTCCAAATGTTGACTTTATTTTTCTTCCACAGTGCACAAAGCACACTCTCCACCACAATACTCATAAATTACCAATACAATCAATAAACACAATCCTCCCGCTCCCAGACGCGTTGCCGTCCATCCACCCAGCTCAGCTCGCCGTCTGGGAGTTCCCACAGTCCTTTTATACTCCCTGACCCGGAGGTGTTTTTGCCCAATAGTCCACAAGTCTTTATTCCTTCCGGGTCAGGGTAAATAGTCCTTTTCTTCAACCCGGAAGTCCGTCGCTCTTCCTATGACGAACCTCCGGGTCACAGGGCACAAAGAAGCTCTCAGTCCTCCCTGCAGCCCCCTTCTGTGGCCCCCACGGCATCCAGCAGGGCTTTGCATAAAAACTCTATTGTCCATGATGCCCTGCTGGTCTTCTGGGGACCTCCATGCTGCAAGGAGGGCTCCACCTGGCGGCTTGGGGGTATTGGCCGGGATAAATGGCCGGCCATCCTTCACACATAATAAATTGAAAGAAAATTATGTTTCATGTTGTGTTAGAGGTATTCATTGAGTTATACGTTTTTGTTCTGTTTGGCTTTGAAATTAACACGCAAATACTTTTTAAGCTTACACTTTTACTGTAAAACTTCAGTAAAAACAATATTTGGAATTAACTTGTCTTCAATATCGCATTGAATTTTGATTCTGTCTTTGGACATGCATCATGACAATGCAATGTAAAACTGCCCATGAGTGAATATTGTTTCTTTCTCTCAAATAAACCGACTTATTGGAACGTTTGTCCCTATGATTTGCTAATTGTAATAGCAAAAGCTATTCTAACGGGAAACTGTAAACATTTTAATACCAAAGGCATATCAAGATCTCCTCTTTTGGTGTCTGTTATCCACGGAATATGCACTACATGTTCTACTATGTTAGAATTGTTTGACCAATTTTTAATAAAACTAATTTTGTCCTATTGCATAGCCCATCACTCATACATAAATTATGCAGTAACATTACGATACATCCTTCTTTGAACAGTAATTCAGCCAGTGGAAGACCAGACGGTGTTAATGCTTGTAGATATTTTACGGGATATTGTAAGTTGATGTTTTTATCTTCTGCACTATCACCACAAACTGCTTTAGCATAGTCTATTGATACACATTGGCCAGCTTTGGAAGTGACGTCTTCTGAGGTGCCGGAACCTTGCAGGAGTTTCCGGGAAAGGTCTGTAGGGACCTGAGAAAGACAGTCAGCGCACTCCGCCGCCCCCTAGTCAGATGTTTTATTATACATACTCAGACCCTTTAGCTGCCTCCTACTCGCACGTGTGTGACAATATGTATATATATATATATATGTGTATGTGTATATATATATATATATATATATATATATATATATATATATATATATATGTGTATATATATATATATATTATGCAATAAAGCTCAGGATCATTAAAGCAGAAGTCCGTCCACCCTGATAATTTCAAACACTTTATATTTGTTTAATCCTAGTGTTTATCATTAAATCGAGAATAAAGTTCATTAAAGTGGAAGCCTCACCTAAGTGTCTGCATAATTACTGCCATTGTCAAGAACAGAACAAATTTTTTGTTTTTGTTCCAGTTTTTCTCAAATGTGCATCTTCCAGTCTGTTTTAACAACATCTTTGTAGTTACTCACAATCCACTGTGCTAGAAGACGATACAATGAGAATGGCATTAATAAAAGCAGGCAGAACAAGTCTGTGCTGTGTTCAAGCTGAGACGCTTTGAGTATTCACAACAGGCATAACATTTATATGCAGACATTTCTGTTTAAATCAGGAAGGCATGTACCAACAGATTGTGTGTGCACAGTTCAGATAGAGAATAATACTAAAGGTTTCAGTTACCTTTGACATTAGTGTATCAAAAAAGCAGACTTGCTGGATGTTTCGTGCATGCTATTCATTGGTCAACCCACCAAAAAAACATACAGCCAATGGTAGTCCTGCAATCAGAAGCCAACTAGTAATGGGAAGGGCTCAATAGCAGCTTGGCTACAGTCATCTTAACTAACAGAACAATGGTGCCAAAAGAGGCATTTCAGAATATATAACACTTTGCACCCTTGTCAATAATATGTTATGACCAGTGACGTTTTTGCCATTAAAATTCTGATGGGGCAACACAAGGACCTGGGAAAGGAATGCTGGAACAGTGCCTGGACTATCAGAAGGATTAGAACTATCCTGAAAAGCTAACTGTTAAATGAGCCAGTTAAGAGGGTGTGTGAGAGTGAAGGGGAGAGAAAGAGAGATGGTCAAACACTTAAGGGGTAGCACTTACGTGACCTGCTCTACTGCTTAAATTCATCTGTCTGCGTAATTGGCCACTAGCAACTTTGGGGTAAGATCTTAGCATTGATTGGGTGCTGAGGTTGGGGAAGAAGAGTGCACAAGGTGTTGCCTCTGCCTATAAGTGAGTGTTGTGAAGTTCAACTGGCATCATGATTATGCAGACATGGGATATGTCAGAAAAATGATCACTAGAGCTGTATGGAAGAAGCTGTGTGAGATAGGAGTGGAGGCAGTGGTGTTGGAATGTGACCAAGAAAGGCGACGGCTTCCAGTAAACCTCAAAACAACAACATTTATATAAATAACTCATTTTCATACAACAATGTAGCGCAATGTGATTGGTGCTTGAGTTAATAAAAATAATAATAATAAAATTTATATAGTGCCTTTCCCATGCTCAGGGCACTTCACATAGACTCATAAAGAAAGATCAGGGTATATGTAACATTGGATAAAGATGTTTCCTGAATAGAACATTAAAGCAGAAACATACAGGATACACAAAGGCATTAAATATAATAAAAGACAATAAACCAGAGTAAAATACTCAATTCACTACTAAAAGAAAGCTTAGCAAATAACATCATTTGTAATACAACACACACACACAAATTATATCGAGCATCTGGACAGAAGAAGACTGAAAGAAGGGACAGAATGTCAGGTTAACTTGAAAGCCTTCCTGAACAGATGAATTTTAAGTTCTTTTTAAAAGGATGAATGAGTCAGCTGATCTAATTAATTTAGGTAGATCATTTAAAAGTCTGGGCACTATGAAGCTGAAGGCCCTTTCACCCACAGAGTGCAGGTTAGTATGAGGCACAACAAGACTGCTAGATTCAAAAGACCTTAGTGGGCGAACAGGAGCATATTGATAGAGAAGGTCACTGATGTAGTCCATGGTGACGAAATTTAAAGCTTTTTAGGTTAATAATAGAATTTTATATTCAATTCTGTAAGAAACATGACCAGGGGAGGCAAAGCAGGATGAGTATTATGTGCTCACTGTTGCTGGTTTGTGTTAGAACTCTTGCAGCAGAGTTTTGAATCAACTGGAGCTGTGATATAAGATTAGAACTGGCATCTGCCAGTAGAAAATTGCAGTAACCGATACAGGATATGATAAAAGCATGAACAACTTTTTCAGCATTACAAAATTAAGGAATGGAATGAGCGAACATGGGGTATGTTATGGAGGTGAAAGTAGGAAAGTTTCTTAATGTGGTTTATGTGAGCAGAATAAGAAAGGGAGGAATCAAAAATGACACCAAGAATTAGAAGAAGGTCTGATGAGATCACTGCCAAGAGTGACTGAGAAGAAGCTCATTTTCTTAAATTGCCCTTTAGTGTCAATTTGCAGGAGTTCAGTTTTGTTGCAATTTAATTTTAAAAAGTTCTGCTCCTTCCAGGTTTTAATTTCAATGAGGCAAGTTTTAAGATGAGGAAAGCCATGATGAAGCTTAACATTTAACATTGAAATAGATTTGAGTATCTGTATTAAAATGATAATCCAGTCCAAAGCCACAAATTCTATGGCCAGGGAGAAGCATAAAGCTGAGGGCCGAGCCCTGAGCAACCCCTTGTGTGACTGTGGGCACTGAGCTGGACCTGTTGTTGCCAAGACTAACAGATTCTTGCCTTTCAGTCAGATAGGACTTAACCCATTGGATGGCAGTGCCAGAGATACCCAGCATGTTCTCCATTCTGGACATTAAAATGTCATGTCTGACTGTCAAATGGTGTACTAAGATATAACAGAATTAAAATGCTAGTTTGCCCAGAGTCTGCTGCCATAAGCAAATCATTGGTTACCTGAAGCAGAGCAGTCTCACAGTCGTGCTGCACCCTGAAACCAGACTGAAAGGGGTTCATCAAATTATTAGAAGTTCAGTAATTGGTGAGTTGAGAGGCTACAACATCCTCAGGAAGTTTTGACAGAAAAGGTGAGTGAGAAACAGGCTGAAAATTGTTAAGACTATCAGCATCAAGACCAGACTTTTTTAACAATTGGGGTTACAGAAGCAATGTTAAAAGTGGCTGACAAATGCCAGTGTCAAGAGATGTATTTATTATTGTTGTAACTGATTGGATTATGGGATGAAGGCAGGATTTAAAAAGTGTGGTGGGGATGGGGTCCACTACACAGGTAGGGGGCCTCATCTTACAAAGCAGATCATTAACAAATGCAGATGTGACTGGTCAATATTTAGAAAAAGAGCAGGATGGAGTGGGAAGACAAGGAAGATATAAAAGGATGATGGATTTATGGTAGTTGAATCATTTAGATCTTTAATTTTATTATGGAAAAAGTGGAGGAATTCTTTACAAACTTCGGTAGAGGAGGTAAATGGGCCAGATGCAGGTTGAAATAGTTTATTAACGACAGAGAACAAAACCCTTGGGTTGTCATACCCACTTTATATTATTCTTATATAATGAGTGATCATGGCTACAGTTAGTGCATCTTTGAAAGCCTGGGGGTATGCACAGTGTAAGTCAGAGAAAGCCTGAATATGCACAGGCAGACCAGTCTTACATGACATTCTCTCAATTCCTCAACCAGCTGCTTTCATAGACCGTAACTCTGAAATGTACCATGGAGCTTAAAGAAAACCTCCTTATGCTTTAAAGGAACTGTTTTATCTAGTGCTGGATGAAGGGCTGTGTTATAATGATCAACAAGACTATCTAGTGTTGATAGAATATTTGTAGACATAAAAAGATGAGAAATGGAACTAGCAAGGATAGAAGGACAGAAGTTTTAAGGTTTCTAAATGAAATTTGACATTTACTGTATAGGTAATGCGACAGTGAAAAGTACTGCCTTATGATCAGAGTCCGACAGATAAGCTAGATGTGCAGATTAAGTCCAATATACAGTATAACCACCAGAGTGAATAGGAAAATCAACATTTTGCACCAAGTCAAAACAGTCCAATAAGAATAGGAATTAATGTATCTGATTACATGTAGTAATGTCAATATCTATGTTAAAACTGCAAAGAAGAATGACTCTGCGAAAGGGAATTTAAGTGGAAAAGTGAAAAATGAGTAAGACAGGACCTGATATCATTATTAGCTTAAGAGCCAGACACTCAAAACACAATGGGCAGTCAATTGGAAGTCTTTTGTTTAGTTCGCTTATAATAATTACTGCGACTCCTCCACCTTGTCTTGGACTGCAAGGATCTGCGAAGTAAATGTATCCGAATGGTGTCACCTCTGTTAGAGATGTAAAATACTTTTTTTTTTTTTTTTGCCAAGTTTCTGTTAGGCAAAGTTTGTCAAGGTTGGAGTCTGTAATGAGTTCTGATAGCACCAGCGCTTTACCATTAAGAGATCTTGAGTTAAACAATGCAAAGCAATATTAGTTGATGAGGGTTCATTGTTTACAGATTCATGATCAGAGTTTGTTTTAGCAAACTGCAAATTTGGTACGCTAACACTCATATTTCCAAAGCCATGAATAGGATGGCGTGTTCCTGAACAAATGCTATCATTGA
This sequence comes from Polypterus senegalus, assembly GCF_016835505.1. Taxonomy (NCBI): domain Eukaryota; kingdom Metazoa; phylum Chordata; class Cladistia; order Polypteriformes; family Polypteridae; genus Polypterus; species Polypterus senegalus. The sequence goes on along the minus strand of NC_053161.1, from coordinate 9,995,146 downwards.
ACTTTTCATTCTCAGCCTGGCAGAGGCGGGGCCCTGAAATGCAATGTAAATATTTCAGGCTCCGCATAATACCAGTGTCTATTAGGACATTTCAGTCTGATGATTTGCTCTGGACAAATTGTTTAATATAAAGGAATTCGTATGTTAGCATTTAGCATTTTTGTATTTTAGAGAGGTAAAATATCAACTAAATAATGTCATAGAAAATCTCACAAAATTCAGATCTGTTAAAATATTATTTTGGCATTCAGCATAACCACCACAGGAAAATATTAATAGATATCTCAACATTACATACTCAACACTAAATACAGAAATGTAAATAAATATTCATACATTTTTTAATTTCTGTTGGGCAAAGTGCTAAATTAAATGTACATAACTAATGGGCATGATTCATGATGACAACTGCTCCAAAATAGAAAGATGTGCCAGTTCATGTATGCTTCACAAAAAAAAAGTAAATAAATGGGTTAATTAAGAGGCGTGAAAGGTCAGGCTGCATATATGGGCACACATGAGCTAGGCAGAAACAAAATGTCAATACCAAAATATTTCTGGATAAGAAGTTTAGACAAATGTGATTGTGACAACTATGAAGATCTTAACAATATATTAAGTTACTGAGGTGAGTTTACTACTATTTAATATGTTTCATGACAGTTTGTCTGACATGCCCTGTGGCAGCCAATGGCTCACAATGGTCCACTCCCTTTAACGAACAGCAACGAAGTGTATTGTAGTGGGTTAAGGAGCTCAAGCAGTAGACTCTGAAGTACTGGAAATCCCATTGCTGGTTTTATAAGCCCTGTAGCCTACTGATTCATTCTGAAGGAGGACCAGGAGATGATGCATACTTCTGCAACCAGAGTCTGCAGTCATAAATAATATAGACAGGAAGTGGATATTTAATGGAGTGAAGGGAGTTTTCATGACACACTTCAGGGTCTTAATATGGACAGGACTACATTTTAGTGCCACAAAATACATGAACATTGGTCCTGCTTAGGTGCATCCCCTTATAGCAGTAAAGTACTCCTCTGTGAATAATTTTTTTCTTTCCTGAAATAATTGTAGAAATATGACAATAAATTCAACTTAAAGCAGTGAACTTCTCAGTTATCACATCTCAATACAGATCTCAAAAAAACTGTTTGGAGTACAGATCTAGCACCAGCTAATCTGTGGTTTCTTTTTGACACACTAGAGTTGAAATGAGCCAGCATTCGTGTACCAAAATTTCAACACCATCTTGAGTCCACACCTCAGTGAACTAAAGGTCTTCTGAGTACAACTCTGGAGCCATCTCAATTTTTGGTAGTGCACATTATGTAATTTAAAAAACTACCTTTATAAATATTGAAAAACTATCATTCTCCAACAAAATCTGTAAAGCACACTGCTTCTTATAAAAGATTGCCTTTATTAGTACTGCAAGTTGTAATTACTTTCCTGCATATATGAATCGCATCAGCGTTAATGTCTCAACTAAATTATATCTTAATTTATAATATCTGCCTCTGAAGAGGGAGTTAAAAGATGGAAGAGACAATGATGAATCCAAGCTGATCTTCTCTACCTTTCGAGAACCAATTTATTATCTGTTGAGGGCATGGTTCAATGAAAAAAACTGATACCTAAATTCTGAAAAACATACACCTACAATATGAAGGTAGGGTCATTTTAGGACTAATTGCTAATGTTGCTCTGTCTCATTTTTTAATTTTTAAGATAATGTTTTTAAATTACTAAATCTAAATGATTGTAGCACAGTGGCCAGTGTTGCTGCCACATAATTTCAGAATCCCAGCCCTGCAACTTCTCTTTGGAGTCAGCCTGCTGTCACATGTTTGTGTGGCATTTTGTCCAGGTATTGTAGTTTCCTTACACATCCTATAGATTGTTCAGTTTAGACTGATTAGTGACTAGTAATTTGATTTGGATGAATTTGTGTCCCCTTTAATGGTATATTACTCACTTTAAGGTTGAATTCCTGCATTATAGCCCATCTACACCCCTGTGATAGAGTAAGCAGGTTTGAAATGTGAAGGAAGTTAAATGATGAAGAAAAATAAGCTACAAGCTGCAACTCATCTGTGTGGTGTTATACTTTTGAAAATCTTTAGTACTTTTATACTGCTGTGAGGGTGTTGATGGAGAAGTATACAGAATACCAGAAGGAGTTGCATTGCATCTTTGTGGACCTGGAGAAAGCATATGACAGGGTGCCTCCAGAGGAGCTGTGGTATTGTATGAGGAAGTCGGGAGTGGCAGAGAAGTATGTAAGAGTTGTACAGGATATGTACGAGGGAAGTGTGACAGTGGTGAAGTCTGCGGTAGGAGTGACGGATGCATTCAAGGTGGAGGTGGGATTACACTAGGGATCGGCTCTGAGCCCTTTCTTATTTGCAATGGTGATGGACAGTTTGCTAGACAAGATTAGACAGGAGTCCCCGTGGACTATGATGTTTGCTGATGACATTGTGATCTGTAGCGATAGTAGGGAGCAGGTTTAGGACACCCTGGAGGGGTAGAGAAATGCTCTAGAAGAGGAATGAAGGTCAGTAGGAACAAGATAGAATACATGTGTGTAAATGAGAGGGAGGTCAGTGGAATGGTGAGGATGCAAGTAGTAGAGTTGGAGAAGGTGGATGAGTTTAAATACTTGGGATCAACAGTACAGATTAATGGGGAGTGTGGAAGAGAAGTGAAAAAGAGAGTGCAGGCAGGGTGGAATGGGTGGAGAAGAGTGTGAGGAGTAATTTGTGACAGGTGGGTATCAGCAAGAGTGAAAGGGAAGGTCTACAGGACGGTAGTGAGACCAGCTATGTTATATGGGTTGGAGACGGTGGCACTGACCAAAAAACAGGAGAGAGAGCTGGAGGTGGCAGAGTTAAAGATGTTAAGATTTGCATTGGGTATGATGAGAATGGATAAAATTAGAAATGAGTACATTAGAGGGTCAGCTCAGGTTGAACTTTTGGAGACAAAGTCAGAAAGACAAGATTGCATTTGGTTTGGACATGTGCAGAGGAGAGATACTGGGTATATTGGGAGAAAGATGTTAAGGATAGAGCTGCCAGGCAAGAGGAAAAGAGGAAGGCCTAAGAGAAGGTTTATGGATGTGGTGAGAGAGGACATGCAGGTGATGTGTGTGAAAGAGCAAGATGTGTAGGACAGGAAGATATGGAAGAAGATGATCTGCTGTGGCAACCCCTAAATGGATGAGCTGAAAGAAGAAGATACTTTTTATAAGTGCTTGCTGGCTAGAAAACACTTGAATAGAACAAGTTTCATAGTCCTTTTCAGACCTGACTGCTTTTGACTTCATTTTTTTTTTCTTGCTTCTGTGGCTTATTTCTATTTAAGGTAAAATTGTTTCTAACTCAATTTTACCTGAGTCCACCTCAACTTTACATACTGTATAAATCATTACACCAGAGTGTGTTTTCCAGGCATTTAAAAATTCATTACTCAGGGCTCAACACTGGGATCACTTGAACAACTACAAGAAATGCAAAGTTGGTGCATGGATTTCTTACCAGCAATTATTTTTAATTAAAAGCAAGCATTTTCCTGTATACATTGTCCCATAATTTTATTAACTCACATCTTTTATTGTAAATGTTAGCACTATTTTCAGTTATTTCACTTTGATTTGTAATTAAAGAATATAGATTCTGTTCACCTTCTGGCCATTAGCAATAAGACTGGCGTGAGTACAGTTTTGAGTGCTTCTCTGAAAGTATCTTAGTCACAAGTTAATATTAGTAATACTAGCAATATTGTGTTAAATAAAGCTTAATGTCATATGTACTCAACTGCAGATATACTGTAGTCACATTGTAATATCAGTAAACCTTATTTTTAGATACACTATAATAGATTTACAGTACAGGGTTTCTACTGTCATGTGTGCAGAGTACAGTGAAATTGAAACTTGGACGTGCTAAGAAGCATACAACACAACAGCATCACAAGGTGATTTACAAGAATGACAGGATTACAATACAATATCAAATTGAAAAGAATTGAACAGTACAATAAATAATAACACTTCTTATGTGAATTAATATAATACTGTATTTTGTAAAGTTCTCTTTACCAGTCTGTAAGAGTATCTACAGTAACTACTGATGAAACATTTTTATATTTGGGGTGAAATATACATATATAATACATCTTTTAGGTGTAAAAATGAAAATAATGCCTACTTAATGTATAAAATTTAACAGAAACAGGATCAGCTTAAACAGTTCAATAATCAATAGTTTAACAAATCAATTGATTTGTTTACTTTTAATAGCTGTTAACCCAGTAGATATGGCAGTTAATATATTTTGCACTCCACTTCTCTCTAAGTTTATTTAACACAAAGGCTAAGTATGCTAATAAAAAGGAAAACCTATAAAAAATGTGTAATTGTGCAATATTTACACATGCAAATGAGACAATCAAAAATTGATGAAACATTGCAGAAAAATGTGGGGGAGGATATGAAGGGATGAGCCATTCCTGCAACGTTTCATCAAAACTTTGAAAATGTAATAGATGAAATTATCTATCTATCTATCTATCTATCTATCTATCTATCTATCTATCTATCTATCTATCTATCTATCTATCTATCTATCATAAAGAAATATATATTTATATATATATATATATATATATACTGTATATTCATACACACACACACATGCATCAGTCACAACATTAAAACTACTTGCCTAATATTGTATAGACTTCCCTTGTGCTGATTAAACAGTTCTGACCCATTGAGGCATGAACTTTGAAGGGGTCCTGTACTATCTGGCACCAAGATGTTAGCAGCAGATCCTTTAAGTCCTGTACATCCCACAGATGCTCGATCAAATTGAGATCTGGGGAATTTGGAGACCAAGTCAATTTCTTCAATTCTCAAACCATTCCTGAACAATTTTTGCAGTGTGGCAGGGCACTTTATTCTTGTTAAAGTGGATACCACCATCAGAGAATATTGTTGCTATTGAAGGAGTGTATGTGATCTACAGCAGTCTTTAAGGGGGTGCTATGTGTCAGAGTATCATCCACATGAATGCCAGGACCCAAGGTTTTCCAGCAGAGTATTGTCCCGAGTATCACAATGCCTCAGCTGGCTTGACTTCTTCCCATAGTACATCCTGCTGCCATCTCTTCCCCAGGTAAACGACACAAACACACCAAACTGTCTGCCAGATCTATAAGAAAACATGATTCCTCAGACCTGGCCACTTTGTTCCCTTGTTCCATGGTCCAGTTCTGACGCTCATGTGTCCATTGTAGGTGCTTGCAGCTGTGCACAAGAGTCACCGTGGATGGGCACATTGACCAGTATGTAGGTATGCAGCCCCATACACACAAGCTGTAATGTGCTGTGTGTTGTGACACCTTTCTTTCATTGCCAGCATTATGTTTTCCATCCATCTGTGGTATTGTAACTCTTCTGTAAGACTGGACCAGACAGACTAGCCTTCAACACCCAAGTACATCAGTGAACCTTGGGTGCCCATGGCGCTGTCGCTGGTTCACCAGGTTTTCTTTCTTGGACCACTTTTGGTAGATAATAATTACTGCATGCTGGGAACAACCTCCAAGATATGCCATTTTGGAGATGCTCTGACCCAGTCGTCCAGCCATCACAAACCAGCCCTTGTCAAAGTCACTCAAATCCTTATGCTTACCAATTTTTGCTGCTTACAACACCTCACCAAGAACTGACTGTTCACTTGCTGCCTAATATGTCCAACCACTTGACTGGTGCCATCGTATCGAGATAATCAAAGTTATTCACTTCATCTGTCAGTGGTTTTAATTTTGTGGCTAAATAGTGTATAGGTACACACATAGATACATCTAGATTTTGTGTCCTTCTGCCCATAAAGCCATCTTTTCACAATGTTTAGTTTATCACTATAGAGGTCATCATAATCCTGTAGAGGATTAGTAGGAGCTTTATAGTGCCTTGCTTTTTGAGTGTTTTCTGGATGGCTGATGGAAAAGAAGCTACAATGAAATGCTATGCTGTAGCTGCAGCTGACCCTTTCTCTTTAGTATTACCAGTCATATTGTTGTTTTTCCACCTCTGTAATTATATATAATGTATTTTTTACCAGGTGAGCTTTTGTAACTTTGCAACTAATTATTAAAGGAAAGTCAGGTATCAGTCTGTAAAAAGGGTATTTGCATGGGGTTTAAAAGAAAGCTGTCCATTCAGTAGTGCATTAAGAGTGTGTTAGTGCGGCACTGTTAACATATTCAGGCTATGACACTGATCAGTGTAGATTCAGTACTGCAATCATTTCTCATGTATAAGAAGCGTATCACTACTGAAAACAGTATGGTTTTTGTCTTTTTCTTTTTTTTCTGTGCGAGGTTTGGTTGCTAGTGGCAACAGCAGATTTTGTGTTAAGTGTATCTCGAATGCTAAAACACTGTGCATGCTGGTCATACCAAAGTCTATGCTGAGAACAAGATGAACTCTGCCTCATCTTCTAAAGTCTGATCTCTGACCCCCTACAAGGAAATGTACTCTTTGAAGACAGTTCAGTAGCACTCATTCCATCTTTTATCATGAAATGTGGATGAGAAAAATATGTGGGTAACTCTTGGAGTCACAAATGGGTTTCTGGATGACACCAGAAATGCTTTAAATAAATGTATTATTTATTTCTTCCCTTTTAACTCCTTTGCATCAAGAGCATTCTGAAGAAAAAACATCTGAGAAGGTAAAAAAAAAAAAAAATCTTTTTGTATGTTGTTTAACCCACTAGTTTTGCATTCTGTAATTATTTTTTCACCTTGCACGTTAACAGCTTCATGAACTATTTCTATTTTAAACTTGTAAATTTTCAAGTCTGTGTTTAAATTTTTCAGTGTTTATCAGATAGCTGAATGAGGTAATTAGAAGGCATAGCAGTGTGCATAGTGAAAGTGAAGCAGAGGAGTTCACCAACATGACTAGATTTTGTGTTACAGCAGATTTATCAAAAGAAGAAAAACACAGTCAGGGACCTGAGCAAGTCATGGAGGGAAACAATCCATGATTGTCCTAATGATTTCAGGGAGCTCCCTGCTAAGGTTTGTATACTGAGCGTGACTTATGTTTTTCTAGGTCTGAATAACTCATATGAAATGTCATTCAAGCTGTGTCAGTTCAAAGGGTGTCCGCGGTTCTATTTACTAAATAGCATCTTGTAGGATCATACATAGGTAGATAAGTTAGAGGATTTGAGTTTTAATTTTGTACTAAGGCAGCACAATAAGTCAGCACAGTGATGTACTAGTTAGAACCACAGTATCAGTGCTCCAGAGATCTGGATTCAATTCTAAGCCTAAGTGCTGTGCTTATGTAGAATTAAAAGTTCGCTGTACTCGGAACACATGATTAAAATCTTGAACTATTAAAATCTGAAGGACATGCAGTCTAGTCTAGTTAGTAACATTAAATTCAGCTTTTATTAGTGATTGCAGAGGCGTAAGTATATGCGTGGCATACAATTGACTGGCACCCTGTTCCTCGAATAGGTTCCGGCTTAATCCATATAATAAAAACAGTTGCAGTACACAGTAAACTATTTGTATTGCTGTTTCTTTCTGTTTAAAACATTACACAGAGACTACTCTTTTCACTGTAAGTGAGGTGCGCCAATGGCAGCTACACATTGCCAGGCTCATAACCCAAACCAGTCACACTCTAGGTGACGTTTGCATGTTCTCCCCATGTGTTTGTGTTTTTTTTTTTTTTCTGCGTATCTCAGATTCCTTCCCACATACCAAAAGCTTGTGTTTTTGCCTGTTTGGTAACTTTAAGTTGGGCAGGCTTCCTAAGGCTGGTTGCTGCCAAAATAGGCTGTGGTGCCCTGCAGCCTTGAATTGTTTTTAACCAATTTGAAAATCTACGTAGTAGTATACGTTTCTTCCATGCTTTTAGTGTTTTATATTATTATTGTAATACAGTGTGATTAGGCTGGTTAAATCAGAATATAATGTTTGTTCAAGAAAGTGCCATTTTGTGTTAGCTCTACCACTTAGCAAGAAGGTGCTGATTCATACCACTGAGAAATCATAGAACTGAACATAGAAATGTGGCGTCAACTACCACAAGCTTTTACAAACATTATGCTAAATGAATAAACCCACCTATTCATTTCAAAATGTCAAGGAGATTCAGTTTACTCATTGACTAGCACTTTGTGCATCCATTTATGTTAGAATTAAAAAAAAAAAAAAAAATGGAAGCGGAAGAATTAGTAAAATGAATGCTATGACAGTTTTTTAAAGGATTTCTTCAATTAAGTATACTAAAAATGTGAATGTGTTTTATAATTCTTTCTTTTTCCTTCAACAGTTTACCCATATTGTTCTGTATAAGTTGCATGAATGAGCCATATGCAATCCTGGTGTGATATTTTATACTTGAGCACAATTTAAAAATAATGTGATATAAGCAAACCCATCTACATCATAGTTATTCTTTACTGAACTGCTCAGTATAAACCAGAGCTATTGACACTATTCTGCATACCTTGTTTAGGGTAGATAGTAAAACTGGATGCTCCTTTGTCAGTGACCAACCAGGCTCAAGTCAAATGTGCATCTGGACACAGCAATGCATTTGTCACTGATCCACATGAGATCCCAATACCATCTTGACTGTGAAAATTCTGTCTGGAGTTTCTTGGTGCTACATAGACCACTGCCAGTTGCTTTCTAGTTTAGCTCTCTCTCTTATTCCTTGTGGCTCTTAATTACTGTTGTACATTTTTCTGTCTTGTTTATCATCCAAAATCTAACATTTTCTCAACAATTTGATTTAAAGTGTCTAGTACAGACCTGAGAAATTCTGCTCTGTCTTTAAAGTGACCTTCAACCTCTGCGATGGTGCAAGATCCTCGGTGGTATTACACAATTCATCAGTAATCTGAATAGGCAAACACCACCACACTATACTGTTAATGTAAGTACTTTGATCCAAAATAATGGAATGAGACTATAATAAATGGACATTGATTATCAGTCGTTGACTAGGTCCTCACCCAAATCCTTCACTCATAGTTGTTTCCTCTGACAGACTCAAGCATTAGAACAGATTGTTTCTCAAGACATAATTCCACCAATGCTTCTTGCACACCTTGTTTAATAAACTCAGTCCATGTGCAGGACTTGACAGCTGCTGTTAAAAGCTGTGATACACAGCAGCTACCTGTAATGACTATTAAGCTTCCCTCTAATTTTCCCCTGAACAGGTTTTGTTGCCCAGCCAGTTCAGCTGCTCCAATATTTCCTTTTACTGTATGTTCACCTATATATTCAAAAATAATACCTTGATGTTTCAGCTCATAATGCCTTTTCATGTTATGCCCCTTCATGACCACAAACTACAAGACAAATAACGTTTCCTCCCCAAGGTGCATAAAAGTATTGCCCTAACTATTTTGGTTTCTTTGGGTTTTTTTTTTTTTTTTTTGCCCTTCTGCAGTGATCTTTTGTTTATTTGATAAGCTCTGGATATACAGAACAGTATTTGTGTGATTTTTTTTTATTGCCTATTCAATGTTTTATACAATAACTATAACAAAATATTTTTGGGGGGTAAATGCAAGCCTTCCTGAATCAATGGGACACTGATGGGACTTAATTGAACTGGCAGAAATAGAGATATTGGAAAGACTGAAATGTGTAAGTTGCTATAACATCATTATCTTCATTTGTCAATTTCTAAGTCACTACAGTTGATCTCTGGCAAGTGATGCCCCACAATCAGGATATCTTTAATAAACACTTTTGTGAATTGTCAATGTAATGGTCTCAAAAATATGTGGCAGCCTAATTTTCATCAGCAGTGCATAGTTTGTAAACTTCTTATATAAACGCTGTTAGCCTGAGATGTGAGAGTGAAACCCAATTTAATGAGCTCTGACGGAGCATTTGTACTGCTGCACTTCAGCTGATTGGTACAAACCTTCAAAGGTTAAGAGGAAAGCAAATGAATGTCTGCTCATGTCCTTACTTCAAAATCAGTTTCTGAGATGTCATCTGAAAGTAGAGCTTCAGGGATACCATTATTTTCATTCTCAAAATATACACATATTACTCAGCTTATATGACTGAAGATTTTTTTTCCTCAAATGCCATTGATTTCTTTTTGCTATCCCTTTTTTGTCCCTAACAAGCATTTTCTTTGTTTGTAGTGCTGAAAGACAAATAACTCTCATGGAAAAACATGAAAATAATTTGACAAGTATAAGATTTGTTGAGCTGCTTTTATCATACAGCTTTATACCAAACCAATCACAACATCTTAACTTTAAATTAGTCTTAGAGGTTTTGGAATGGTAACTGTTGAACGTGGTCACTTTCTCTTGACAAAGCAAGCATGTTTTTTGAAGAGGGTAATGAGAGTTCTTAAGTACTTGTCCAAGTATGATGTTAGAAAAACCACTCAGGCCTACAAGAAACAGCTGAATGAGACACTTAGAGTTATTAATTGGTGGCTAAGTGGGTAAACTGAACAGTTATTCCTCGATTGCAGGTAACCTTAAAAATGTGTTCTGTCTTTCCAAAAACTTGTGTAGAACACCACACGTGTAGTACAGGATTCTTTTCCATGTTTTATTATTCTTCCTTCTATTATATTGATTTCAACAAGACTATTGGAGGCATTTCCTATAAGTTATGCAGGTAGTTAAATTATTATTGAATATTTGGTGGATTCCTTTACCTTACATATTTAGGTCACATTAACATATAGTATTCTGCCCATGTGCTTTTATTTGTTTGTTTTTTTTAGCTAACACAATGTGGGGTAAGAAATGCAGGCTATTGTTAAAAGGATCAGATATTTAAAAAAGTATAAGTTCCAGAAGATTAAAATTGAATGTTTTGAGGGATATGATCTCAGGTGCATGTAGCAAGGCAAGATGCATTCATATAATTTGTTTTCTTCTATTTCATCAGTTCACACATTTAAACCTAGTCATTCCTATTATAGCATTACGGTGAAGATGTGGAATGGCTCACTGATTCCTTTTAACAGCTGTATTCACAATGTGTCTATGCTAAAAACAACAAATATTTTAATCACCATGAAATTCTCCTCTCTCATCCTGACAAGCATTTTAGTTTTGATGAACAATCAAACAGCAATAGAACTGTCTGATGTTCAGAATAGATTTTGAGCAGTTAACTTTTTATATAGTCAGAATACATTTTACAATTAAATAAAAGAAAATCTAATGCCTGTATTAAACACTAACTTGTCACCAAGGTGTGCCAGCAGGTGCCCACATTATCCATTCTGCCATCCATTTTCTAGCCTGCTTTTCCACAGGCTTAGTCCAAGTGCATTTAACAGCTGCAGCCAGTAAGTTCCCTTGCAAGGTATTTATTCGCTTATGACACTCAAGGTGTTCCTTAATTGTATTTTTTTACCAGGATAAAACTTTTAATCATACTTTTTTAAATTCTAGAAACATAAAAAAAATATAAAAATACAGAAAAAAAGATTTTTTAAACAAGTATGTGCAAACTGTGTTTCTTCCATCATTCTGTGTGTGCGTGTGTGTGTGTATATATATATATATATATATATATATGTGTGTATATATATATATATATATATATATATATATATATATATATATATAGTGGTGTATGGCCGGCCGTTTATCCCAGCCAGTACCCCCAAGCCGCCAGATGGAGCCCTCCCTGCGGTATGAAGGTTCCCCGAAGACCAGCAGGGCATCATGGACATTGCAGTTTTTATACATAGCCCTGCTGGATTCCATGGGGGCCACTAGGAGACGCTGCAGGGGGGAACAATGGTTATTTACCCTACGCCCCGGAAGTACGTCCAAATCACATGGACAAGGGGAATGACGTGCTTCCGGGGTGAAGAAAAGGACTTTTTACCTGACACAGAAGTAATACAAGATCACATGGACTGGGGATTGAGAACACTTCCAGGTCAGAGAATATAAAAGGCTTCCTGGGAGCTCCCAGACAGCGAGCTGAGCTGGGTTTAAGGGTGGCAACACATCTGGGAGTGGAGGATTGATTTATTGTGTTAATTGTGATCGTTTATGAGTATTGTGGAGGAGAGGGTGCTTTGTGCATTGCGGCATTTAAATAAAGTCGATTATTGGACTTTTACCTGTTGTTGTGGACAGGGGTTCACGGGAGCGATAGTGCCCCCTATCTGTCACTATATATATATATATATATATATATATATATATACACACACACACACACACAAGGGGGCTTCACTCGCCAACCCCTTTCCTCCCTGCCAGCATGCAGCACTATGCGCCGTTGTGAAGAGGGGGGCTGAGCACACCCCAAGTAGATGCGCCCGCTCCTCCGAAACCCCTCTTAAATGGTGATACAATGGGAAACAAATACAGTTTTTTTTTTTTTCTTTTTTCCCCCCCTCCTCTTTGCTCGATCAACTGCTGGATTGCTGCTGCTTCCATGCCGCGTGATCTGTATTTTATGCGGCGCTTCAAACGTTTAAAAGCCTGTACAGCACCTGAATATTCTATCTCTTTTCGCTGTTCCATTATTTCACAGAGTAATATTTTCCATTTGTTTGTGGTAATGCAATTTTTACTCTCATGCTTTGATACTTTTGAATTGTCCTACTTCCATTATCTCTAACCTGCTCTGTATATGTATCACGGGACTTGCTTCCAAAGGTTTTAATTATGATGTGACTTGTCTGTCTCATGAAAAGTGTCTCTGTCTCTCTTCAAAAGATCACGTCTCGTCAGAGAAAAATGTTTTGTTTTGTTGCAAGATTTTTTTATAATACTGTAAACAGATATATATACTGTAATGTACTGTATGTATATACAGTATATGAATTATATATTTTTTTAATTATCTTTGTTGTCAAACTGAAACCTCTACTTCAGAATTTCTTCTACACAGTATACAGTAGGCTGTAGCAGCAGCAGTATAGGCAAGCCTTCAAATTATGCTAATCAAATTATAGATGGCGAAGTAACAGGTTTATGGCTGACTGACATTCTTGGCAGGGGTGCTTTCTTTCTTGAGAAACGAATGACACAAGTCTCATCCCTGTCTTTTTTTTATTCTGGAGAAATACCCAACAGTTTGGACAATCAATATGCATGCAAGAAGCCTACGCATCAATATCTTATGCATGTGTCTGACAGTGGAGTGATAATCCATTCTGAGGTGCAAAGATATTTTGATGAGGAGGTCAGCCTTTGAGGCTATGTGGTTGCAGGCTACTGGGATTTGACGTCAATATATTTAAAGGTGTTATGCCTTCAGGATTTCTCAGCTGCCACTGCCTGTCGTTTCTGATATTAGTTTATGTATGTGTGTGTTAAGGGATGGTCACAGTGTGACACAGGTGCCTGGCTCTTAGGACCCACCCACCACTTAACCGTGCATTCCTTTAGCTTATGGGGGTCAGTGGCGTGTGTCACCTAGGCCCTTGGCTGCTGGCCTCTTGCACATTAGATAATTTATAACCCTGACTAACCTCCTCCTCTTCCGGCCCACATTGACAGGCCGTTGTGTATAACAGGCCCCCAAGGGCTGTTTTAAAGAGGCTCCTGCTGTTATTGTGATGGAGAGGGCTGTTAGCTTAATGTGCATTGTTATCTGTTATTGACCTCAGCCTTTTAGAGTTCCCAGCATATTCCTTTCTTCACAAACAGGTCTACTATGTGACAATGTGTGAACAGTATGTGTAGTTATGTAACAGTGGTGACAGTGTAGTTGAACAGCCTCCTTTCTTTAGCGCATGCAGTTGAGTTGGCATTGGTACTCTTTTGTAGTCTTTGAGAAGCAGTACTTGGGAGTGAAGACCACCTTCAAACTTGTACTTGGTAGAAGTATGTGACATCTTTTAAACTGAGATTTAGCTGCTGAGTGAGCTGTACTTGAATCCCTTTTCTGTGGATGCATGTTGACCAGTGCTTGTAGACACCATACATGTTAAATCCAGGCACAAAACTGGAAGCACTTAGAGGAGGGTCGGCTACCCCACTCCTGCCTTTACTGTTTTATCTGGTAAAGTATATTTAAACACTGACACTATTGCTCAATGGGAAGGCAGCTGAGGCTTTGGATCATAAAAGTATTGGAGTAAAATGGAAGAGAGGAAATTTATTCCACAGTGGAGACTAGCTTGGCTGTGTCTGCTTCTTTTACATACCTGTGTATTAGATATCTACTATAGGATCAGGTGGTGTGCTCAAAATCCATATCATGATATAATTAAAAATTCTGATGGTTTTGATAGATTCTGGTAGGCATTTAAGGTTGAGGCCAGGAAGTACATCTTCATGCAAAGGGTTGTGGGAATCTGAAACAAACTAACAAGACATGTAGTTGAAATAAAAACTTTGGCATCCTTTATGAAAAATCTGGATGAGATATTGGGGCAACTTAGCTATTAGCTAAACAAATGAGCTTAATGGACAGAATGGTCTCCTCTTCTTTGTAAAATATGCTGTAATAACTGGAGACCAGAGGCGTGGAAAGGTTTGGGGCAGCCACCCGTTTAATGCGGTTTCCCGGCTGCAATTGAATTTGAGGCATTTTCAATACAGTTGTTTACACAACAGAGTCCAAGACAGAACTGCCTGCCTAAGCAAAGGCAGTGAGCTTTATAGCTCAGAGGGCGGAAATGATGTCGCCCTCTGGGCGGAACTGGAAGTGACATCACCCTTGGGGCCGGAACCGGAAGTGACCTCATTCTTGGGGCCGGAACCGGAGGTGGTGTGTCCTTCCTGGAAATGGCGGCTCCTGGTGGGATTTCCCGGGTAAGACCTGCAGAGAACTCAGAAAGAGCGTCAGCGTACCCGCCCCCCCCGGGCAGATGTATAAACAGTATTGTCTAAGCCCTTCAGCTGCTTCCCATGCACACGCAGGTGACAAGACTCCCCTCATCCCAGACCCGTCGGGTCGGGCGACCTGCACCGAGGTCGTGGGCCGGGAGAGGGCATCGGCGTTGGCATGAAGGGACTTGGGACGGCGAAGAGCGTCGAACACCTCGTACCGCTTGCCCAAGCTCACGGGAAGGGGCCCCCTCGGGGAGGGAGGTTGAAGATTGGGGAGTATGGTTTGGGGGGGAAGGGGTTTTGTGTTGGGGCAAAAAAAATAAAAAGGGTTGGTTTTTTCTTTTTAAAAATTGCCAATTGTTTTTGTATTAATTAATATATATATATATATACACACACACACACACACAAGGGGCTTCACTCGCCAACCCCTTTCCTCCCTGCCAGCATGCCAGCACTATGCCGTTGTGAAGAGGGGGGCTGAGCACACCCCAAGTAGATGCGCCCGCTCCTCCGAAACCCCTCTTAAATGGTGATACAATGGGAAACAAATACAGTTTTTTTTTTTTTTCTTTTTTCCCCCCCTCCTCTTTGCTCGATCAACTGCTGGATTGCTGCTGCTTCCATGCCGCGTGATCTGTATTTTATCGGCGCTTCAAACGCTTTAAAAGCCTGTAGCACCTGAATATTCTATCTCTTTTCGCTGTTCCATTATTTCACAGAGTAATATTTTCCATTTGTTTGTGGTAATGCAATTTTTACTCTCATGCTTTGATACTTTTGAATTGTCCTACTTCCATTATCTCTAACCTGCTCTGTATATGTATCACGGGACTTGCTTCCAAAGGTTTTAATTATGATGTGACTTGTCTGTCTCATGAAAAGTGTCTCTGTCTCTCTTCAAAAGATCACGTCTCGTCGTAGGAAAAATGTTTTGTTTTGTTGCAAGATTTTTTTATAATACTGTAAACAGATATATATACTGTAATGTACTGTATGTATATACAGTATATGAATTATATATTTTTTTAATTATCTTTGTTGTCAAACTGAAACCTCTACTTCAGAATTTCTTCTACACAGTATACAGTAGGCTGTAGCAGCAGCAGTATAGGCAAGCCTTCAAATTATGCTAATCAAATTATAGATGGCGAAGTAACAGGTTTATGGCTGACTGACATTCTTGGCAGGGGGGCTTTCTTTCTTGAGAAACGAATGACACAAGTCTCATCCCTGTCTTTTTTTTATTCTGGAGAAATACCCAACAGTTTGGACAATCAATATGCATGCAAGAAGCCTACGCATCAATATCTTATGCATGTGTCTGACAGTGGAGTGATAATCCATTCTGAGGTGCAAAGATATTTTGATGAGGAGGTCAGCCTTTGAGGCTATGTGGTTGCAGGCTACTGGGATTTGACGTCAATATATTTAAAGGTGTTATGCCTTCAGGATTTCTCAGCTGCCACTGCCTGTCGTTTCTGATATTAGTTTATGTATGTGTGTGTTAAGGGATGGTCACAGTGTGACACAGGTGCCTGGCTCTTAGGACCCACCCACCACTTAACCGTGCATTCCTTTAGCTTATGGGGGTCAGTGGCGTGTGTCACCTAGGCCCTTGGCTGCTGGCCTCTTGCACATTAGATAATTTATAACCCTGACTAACCTCCTCCTCTTCCGCCCACATTGACAGGCGTTGTGTATAACAGGCCCCCAAGGGCTGTTTTAAAGAGGCTCCTGCTGTTATTGTGATGGAGAGGGCTGTTAGCTTAATGTGCATTGTTATCTGTTATTGACCTCAGCCTTTTAGAGTTCCCAGCATATTCCTTTCTTCACAAACAGGTCTACTATGTGACAATGTGTGAACAGTATGTGTAGTTATGTAACAAAGTGGTGACAGTGTAGTTGAACAGCCTCCTTTCTTTAGCGCATGCAGTTGAGTTGGCATTGGTACTCTTTTGTAGTCTTTGAGAAGCAGTACTTGGGAGTGAAGACCACCTTCAAACTTGTACTTGGTAGAAGTATGTGACATCTTTTAAACTGAGATTTAGCTGCTGAGTGAGCTGTACTTGAATCCCTTTTCTGTGGATGCATGTTGACCAGTGCTTGTAGACACCATACATGTTAAATCCAGGCACAAAACTGGAAGCACTTAGAGGAGGGTCGGCTACCCCACTCCTGCCTTTACTGTTTTATCTGGTAAAGTATATTTAAACACTGACACTATTGCTCAATGGGAAGGCAGCTGAGGCTTTGGATCATAAAAGTATTGGAGTAAAATGGAAGAGAGGAAATTTATTCCACACTGGAGACTAGCTTGGCTGTGTCTGCTTCTTTTACATACCTGTGTATTAGATATCTACTATAGGATCAGGTGGTGTGCTCAAAAATCCATATCATGATATAATTAAAAATTCTGATGGTTTTGATAGATTCTGGTAGGCATTTAAGGTTGAGGCCAGGAAGTACATCTTCATGCAAAGGGTTGTGGGAATCTGAAACAAACTAACAAGACATGTAGTTGAAATAAAAACTTTGGCATCCTTTATGAAAAATCTGGATGAGATATTGGGGCAACTTAGCTATTAGCTAAACAAATGAGCTTAATGGACAGAATGGTCTCCTCTTCTTTGTAAAATATGCTGTAATAACTGGAGACCAGAGGCGTGGAAAGGTTTGGGGCAGCCACCCGTTTAATGCGGTTTCCCGGCTGCAATTGAATTTGAGGCATTTTCAATACAGTTGTTTACACAACAGAGTCCAAGACAGAACTGCCTGCCTAAGCAAAGGCAGTGAGCTTTATAGCTCAGAGGGCGGAAATGATGTCGTCCTCTGGGCCGGAACTGGAAGTGACATCACCCTTGGGGCGGAACCGAAGTGACCTCATTCTTGGGGCGGAACCGGAGGTGGTGTGTCCTTCCTGGAAATGGCGGCTCCTGGTGGGATTTCCGGGTAAGACCTGCAGAGAACTCAGAAAGAGCGTCAGCGTACCCGCCCGGGCAGATGTATAAACAGTATTGTCTAAGCCCTTCAGCTGCTTCCCATGCACACGTGTGTGACAAGACTCCCCCCTCAGCCCAGACCCGTCGGGTCGGGCGACCTGCACCGAGGTCGTGGGCCGGGAGAGGGCATCGGCGTTGGCATGAAGGGACCCCTGTCGATGAGCGAGCGTATATTTGTACTGCTGCAGGTCAAGAAACCACCTCGTGACCCGCGGATTCGACTCCCTGTGAAGGGCCATCCACTTTAAAGGCGCATGATCCGTCACCAGAGTGAACACGCGACCCAAGAGGTAGTACCGCAGCTGCGTCACCGCCCATTTGATCACCAGAGCCTCCTTCTCCACCGCCGCGTACCTGGTCTCCCGGTCCAACAGTTTCCGGCTCAGGTACATAACGGGGTGTTCAACACCGTCGACGCTTTGGCTCAACACGGCTCCCAAGCCTGTGTCCGGCGTCCGTCTGGAGGACAAAGGGAGAGAGAAGTTAGGGGAGATTAAGATAGGTGCTGAAGTCAGAGCCCTTTTTAAGTCACTGAATGCAGCCCCCGCTTTATCAGACCATACCACCGTATTAGGAGCTCTTTTCTTTGTCAAGTTGGTCAAGGCGCGCTCTCGGAGAAACGAGGCACAAACCGGCGGTAGTACCCGCCAAACCGAGAAAGGATTGGACTTGCCGCTTGGTTTCTGGACGGGCCAGGCCATTATGGCTTGCAACTTGGAACACTGTGGCCTCACAGTACCCCGGCCCACTAGGTAGCCCAAATATTTGGCTTCTCTCAACCCGAGTAACATTTCTTGGGGTTGATGCGAGCCCGCCTCTCCCAATGTCCGTAATACTGCTGTGACCTGCTGTATGTGCTCCTTCCAGGTGCTGGAATAGATGACAACGTCATCCAGATAGGCAGCACAGAGCGAGTTATGGGGCGGAGCACTTTGTCCACCAGGCGCTGAAAAGTCGCAGGCCCGTGTAACCGAATGGAAGGACACGATACTGCCAGTGTCCGCTAGGAGTGCTAAGCGCTTTTTTCCTTCGCGGACTCCGTTAAAGGAACCTGCCAGTACCCCTTTGTCATGTCAAGTGTAGTCAAGAATTTGGCTGGTCCCAGTCTCTCGAGGAGGTCGTCCACGCGAGGCATGGGATAAGCATCAAATCGGGAAACTTGGTTGAGCCGACGGAAGTCATTGCAAAACCTCCAACTGCCGTCAGGCTTAGCAATCAAGGCGATGGGGCTGGACCAGGGACTACTACTTTCCTCGATCACTCCTAGTGCCAGCATTCGCTTGATTTCCAGTTCCACTTCTACTTTCTTTGCCTCCGGGAGTCTGTAGGGTCGCTCACGGACGATCACCCCCGGGTCAGTCACTATGTCGTGCGCAATCAGAGAGGTCCGACCTGGCTGTTCACTTACCACCTCTGGGACCGAGCGGATAGCTGCTTCGAGCTCCTGTCTCTG
This sequence comes from Polypterus senegalus, assembly GCF_016835505.1. NCBI lineage: Eukaryota > Metazoa > Chordata > Cladistia > Polypteriformes > Polypteridae > Polypterus > Polypterus senegalus. Next base: position 9,975,851 of record NC_053161.1, on the reverse strand, counting down.
TCTGGGAGATAGCTGTTCACGAAATTAAGGGCACTTACTTCGCGAAGAGAGCAGGGCTGTCGGAGGAGGGATCGGGATCCCTCTCCTTCCACGGTTTCAGCAGGTTTACATGATATATTCGCTCAGCTGGTGGCGATTGGGCTGTTTCACCAAATAGTCGACCAATCCCTTCCTCTCCTTAATTTCGTAGGGGCCTAGCCAATGTGCGAGCAGTTTAGAGTGTGAAGTAGGAACCAATACCATGACGCGATCCCCCGGTTGGAACTCCCGGAGAGTCGTACACGGTCATACAGGCGGGCCTGTGCTGATTGTGCCTCCTCGATATGACTTTTTAGTATAGGTCTTATTACATCAAATCTATCGCGCAATTGGGCGATATACTCCAAAATGTTAGTGGAGGGCTGTGCCTCCCCTTCCCAGCCCTCTTTTAAAATATCTAATAAGCCCGGGGCTGTCTTCCGTATAGTAATTCAAAGGGAGAGAACCCGTAGAGGCTTGAGGGACTTCCCGGTAGGCAAAGAGGACAAGGGGGAGGAGTTGGTCCCAATTCCTCCCATCCTTGCTGACTACCTTACGTAGCATTTGCTTGAGAGTTTGGTTGAATCTCTCCACTAGCCCATCGGTTTGAGGATGATACACCGAGGTTTTTAAATGCTTTATTTTCAGTAACTTGGCAGTCTCCTTGAGCGTTTCCGAGGTGAAAGGCGTTCCTTGGTCCGTCAGGACTTCTCTAGGAATGCCCACCCGTGAAAAGACTCCTACTAGTTCCGTGCAATATTTTTAGTGGTAGCGGCGCAATGGAACGGCTTCAGGGAATCGGGTTGCATAATCCACGAGGACGAGTATATATTTATATCCTCGGGCTGAGGGCTCCAGGGGTCCTACTATATCCACCCCAATCCTGTCAAAGGGAACGTCAATAAGGGGAAGGGGAATCAGAGGAGCACGGTCCTTCCTAGGAATTTGCCGCAGTTGACACTCCGGCAGGAAATGCAAAAGCGCGAACCTCCTCATTAATCCCGGCCAAAAAGCGGAGCTTAATGCGCTCTAATGTTTTATCGGAGCGAGATGGCCTCCAAGAAGGTGAGAGTGGGCTAACTTCGCAAACCTGCCGCCGGTAGGTCCGCGGGACTAGCAACAACTTCGGACCTTCCCCTCATGTTCAGCAACCCGATACAATAATTCATTATCCATGACAAAGTGAGGTCCCTGTGGCATGGGCAAATCGTCGTTGGCCGTTAACGAGAACCACTGCATTCTTTATGTGCTTCAGAGAGTCGTCATTCCACTGTTCTCTCTTGAAAGAAGCCGGAGTCGCTCTAAACTGAAAGTGCAACTCAGAGAGCGGGTCGGTCTGACCTCAAGGGGCGGAGAATCCTCCCTCGCTGCCGGGGCGCTAGTGGATGGCGTAGTAGCCCGCGACGGTCCGGGAGTATCTTCGTCACTCTCTTGGCCTACCGCCCCACTCCCTGTCGGCTGATTACACGGTGTGGAAGCAGCTTGAGATGAGTCTTTATCATCTATAACGAGGCCAAAAGCTTTTCGGGAATGCTTTCTAAACTACAGCGTTACTGTCAGACCAGTCCGCCCGAGGATTACGGAAGCGGAGGATCCGGGTGTACCGCTACGTAAGCCGCGAAGGGTTCCTCCGAGACATACGTAACACGGGCGGTATTGTACGGCGGATATCTCCGTGTATACATTTTAGACTGGTCTTTTTCTTAATCCATTGTTGCGGTAGAACAAAGCGGCGAGCAACGACAGACACGTTACTGCGGAATCAAACAGCGCTGTTACCATATGTCCATTAATAATAAGCTCTCCCGTATGTTTATCCGCCAGGGATTGCTAAGGGCACACAAACAACCCCGCCATTGTCCCCTACGGTCCGCCTTGTTCCCGACAGGTCGCAAGCCAGGCGGCCCGGCGACTTCGAACAGGCTCTGGATTGCGTGGAAGGGACTGCTTTGTAGGACATAACTCCCGGGTAGTCCACAGAGCGGCTGGTCTGCCCTCCCGGTTTCACAGCCGGCCTCTGGGTTGCAAGAGCTGTAGCAGCTCGTCCAGGAATGGAATTCTCCCCAGGCGGCTGGGCAAATTCCTGGGGTATTCGCTGTAGCAGCAAAAAACAGGCCACTTGCTGCACTATTTGCAAGGGGGTCAAATCAAATGGCCGTAGCCACTCACCCACCTGTTGCCAGAGAGCCATAGCCTGCTCTGACAGCCCTTTCGTTGGGTTAAACTCCCAGTCTATTATATTCTTTACCTGCCGGCCTGGGGACAGCCCATCGTTAACAGGGACCTTGGTCCCGATGGGCTGCTCGGCTTTCCTACCCAGAAGAGCATACTGAGCCACTCGTGTGTTTTCCCCAGAAGCCAGCCCATGCCTGTGGGTCCCCTCTACCTTCTCCACGAGATGGGTTGGTAGCCCCGGGTTATGCTCGTGGAGCAGAGCCTGCACCGTCCTTCCTGACCCTCCGGCGCACTCCCTGCCCGAAACTTCGGCCCGGTACTCACCCACCTGGTTCCTTGAAGGTCCGTGTCCCGGGTTCTTCGGGGACACCATCCTGCCGACTACGCCACTGTAATAACTGGAGACCAGAGGCGTGGAAAGGTTTGGGGCAGCCACCCGTTTAATGCGGTTTCCCGGCTGCAATTGAATTTGAGGCATTTTCAATACAGTTGTTTACACAACAGAGTCCAAGACAGAACTGCCTGCCTAAGCAAAGGCAGTGAGCTTTATAGCTCAGAGGGCGGAAATGATGTCGTCCTCTGGGCCGGAACTGGAAGTGACATCACCCTTGGGGCGGAACCGAAGTGACCTCATTCTTGGGGCGGAACCGAGGTGGTGTGTCCTTCCTGGAAATGGCGGCTCCTGGTGGGATTTCCGGTAAGACCTGCAGAGAACTCAGAAAGAGCGTCAGCGTACCCCGCCCCCCCCTGGGCAGATGTATAAACAGTATTGTCTAAGCCCTTCAGCTGCTTCCCATGCACACGTGTGTGACAATGCGTATGTTATGTAATTTTCAGACTGAAAAAAATATTTAAACGAATAAGAAATGTACAGGTGAATAACTATGCACTCAGGAGCACCTCATATCCATTAAAACAATTGTTAAATTGTTTATGCTTAGCTACTTGAATAAAAACAAAATCATTAGCAGGTGTTCACCTCCTCAGCCAATAAAATTGCAACCTCTTTCTCACTCAATTGCTTACACTGCTATGCAAACCAAGCAAACACTGCACAAGGCACAGCATATTCCTGTCGTACCTTCCTGTTTGCATCAACTCACAATTGTGCTGAATAATAGATTAGTATGGGAAATAAAACAAAGGACTGGAAGAGGAGACATAGTCAATAAACAAAGCCAGATCATAACTAGGAAAGCAAAGGCCTTCCTTCTAACCCCAATACAAAAATTAGAATTCAAAGTTGAAAATAACATAGGCAAAAAGTTATTTAACAAGAAAAGATAATAGGGAATTAAACACAAGCATAGTTTATTATGGTAGATGCAATCTTGGATAGTGACAGGACCAAAGGATGACCCTTTTATCCTACTGTATAAGTGGCATCACACCCATGTGCTGCAGGGTCACAACCAAGGCAACAAAGCAACTGATGGTGGTGTCTGTGGAGAATAAACAGGACTTTAAAGAAGGTAAAAAAAACATTTTAAACCATTCAAATAGATGTCAGTTGTGGGCAACAATGAGACGAGAATACAATAAAGTGTTGGCTTCTCCTGAAGATTCGCATTTATTAGAAGTAATGCAATGTAATTTAATTTTTTCATTGCAAATAATGAAAAAATAATTTTAAAAAATAGGTTAAGGTAAAACATTTATGGGATTATTCCAGGGCTTGAGATTCCATACTTCTGCAGGACCAACAATAAATACCCACAACCTGCTGTTCCACTGTTTATATAGATCCAGGGCTATTAGGGGCAGGATTTCCGGTGGTTCCCAGAAGGGACATTAGTGTTCTTCACTGTGTTTCTTCTGCACTGTTGAGCTGGATGAGAAAGAGTGTTTAGTGCATATGATTGTACGTAAACTGTCCCTGTTAGGTTTTCCAGTATGGAGCTCTAAACAACCACAGATATAAGTGAATTTGCACCATTCAAAAGCCCAGCAAGTTTTAAAAAAAGTGATGAAATATAAAAATACATCCATAATAAATAATCAGTAAAAATAATTCACGACACTCACCAATCAGGTTGTCCGCATAGTTGTATGGGTAATATCTTTACAGGGTTAGGCTCAGTTATAGCATACAGTTTATATATAAATCGATACACAAAGGTATTATTACCTTAAAAGGAAAAGTTTGGTATTTTTCAAGTTGAAGGCATTTCTTTGCAATCATGGTATATTTAAATTTGTCACATAAAATTATGTTCTTATGTGTTTTCTGTACTTGCATCTTATAATAGAGCTTATTGTAACAGGTGTCCAAACATGATAAGCAGCTAAGATTTCAATTTAGGAAACCACGTCTCCCTTTTTTTATGAGGAATCCTTGTGGTATGGAAAGGAAACTGGAAATAGTTCCAAGAATCTGTGATAAAATAATTGTTTTTCTTGAGGTAAGAATGAATTTCCTGCTTAGTCGTCTGCTAATGGTGGCCTTCGTAGGTGTAATTGGGTGTCAATAAGGAAGTTGATCAGCGCGAAAACAAGCAAGTGTCATAAGCAGATGAGAGCAAATATTTCACTTGAGAAAATAGTTAGAAAATGCACATATCTGAGATGTAAACATTGATTGAGAAAACAAAGCATTTACAATTTTCATTGACTATTGTGATAACCAGTGTATGTTACAGTTATGGCTTGTAGCGCTTGGGTTTAATGAGATTATTCAAATGGAGCAGTAGAATAATAACAATGGCAATTCCTTTCATTAGCAAACTGAATACTGCATAGATGAGTAACTGCTATGTAGGGTGGCAATGCAGAACAATCGTTACTGGTGCTGCTTCACAAATCTAGCGTCGTGGTTGAATTTTGTGTCTGGTTGTCCATGTAAATAATAATCTCATACAGTTACTCAGATCTTTCATGCATCAACACTAAGTAAGCATTTTACACTGCAAAAACTAAGATCAATAAGCAAACTTAATCTAATTGAAGCTGCCCGTTTGATTCTTCAGGTCTTGATTGTTTTATTCCAGTTGAATTTTGTAAAGTGGAAAAATGTCTCCTAAACTCTGTGACTAACGATAGCTGAAACTTTCGCACATACTGCAGCCTCACGTAGCAAAGCAAGCTTATGTTTTCCAGTGGTGGAAGCAGCACTTCTTACTATTCCTGTAACACACACACTTTTCTTCAGTGTTCATAACTTCACATTTTCCACTTGTGCACCACCAATCAACACTTTTCCATTGCATCACCGTACCTTCTGGTGTGTATGTTTTATTTGTTTTTTTGCCTCCCAAATTCTGTTGTCCACTATGTTCTTTTATCCTCGATCTTTCGCATCTCTTCATCAATATATTCTAGCCATAACAAAAAGGATTCAGCAATAATACTAAACATAATCTATGTCTTCATTGTCAGACACTTGGCCAATGTAAAATGGTAGCTTATTTGTGTAAATACTGAAAGAAGTGAAGTTGGTACAGTGTTTTACCATATTTGTGCAATCTCAAGACGTGGATTAACATCTGATAAGGTACTTTCCTTAAAAAAATTGATGTTTTTGTTAAGTTTAAAGCTTTTTTCTGTTTGGACATGAGTTACTTTAAGCCCTATTGCAAGGTGCAAGAACAGGCAAAATATTTTTAGAATTTATAATAAGAAAAGATGCTTCACTTTAAAACACACTTTTATGTGGCATTAAAATAATTAACACCATGATTGTGAAGAAATAACTTCAAGCTTGAAAAATATTGAACTTATCCTTTCAAGACATTTCCCAGTTCCTGTTGTATAAACAAATTACAGATTTTGTGTTTTACTTTTACATTTAAATTTTTTTTTCAAAATCTGTCTGGTTTTCCAGATGAACTGGTATATTGCCCTCTTCTTTTCCACTCATTCTTTGTTGTATCCAGTGGACATACTGTAATTACAGTGTTTGCACATACCTTCAGATCTATCTGGATTTTTATATTATACAAACTTTACCTGTTTTCTGGTACTGGTTTTGGGTTTATTCCTGTTTTCTCTGAGTTCTTCAATGTCTACACTTTTTCGGTTTTAGATGTTGGAACTCCAGTCATTTTGTGAACATTTTTCAAACTGAGTATGGCTGGGGATGAAGACATTTCCTGTTTGACTGTGAAAATCGAGACAAAGTGAAATCTCAGTCTAGCCAGAGTGGTGCCAAGTAGTCAGAATAATATCCGTAGTCTTCGCTCCTGATATTTAATTGTTGTTTATTAGATTAAAATAAATATAATCAGACCTACAATATAGTTACCTGTCGCCTTAACCAGGAAAGTTAATAAATGATTATAAATGACTTTCTGCCTGTAACATTTTCATTCTCAAGTTATACTGCCAGTTAAAGTGGATAACGGCAATAGGTTGTGACATGTCTCACTGCGAGGCATTGTTTTAAAGTGCATTCTGAGTAAAATGTTGTGCCACTAATTTAGAGCCCTCGAGTGAGTTAAATTCTTAATAGCTTTGTGCTCAATAACATTTCTGCGTATTTCACCTCTAATACCATCAGAAAATTGTGGTTCTGTTCAAGTTAGGCCAGCAGCTTCAGAGGCATTTTGGCTCATCAAGTAAATACTTTGTCTGGAGAGTGGGGTCTAGCTTTGGTTTTAATGCTACATGTGGAGTAGTCATGCTACTCTATAATTTGCATCCTGAATCATACTGTATTCTGATATTGGACATAAGTCAGAACAAAAGTAGAGAGATAATGAACAGAGAGCAGAAAGAGTAGAGATATAGACTTTGAATTTGAAACAGCTAATTGGAATGTATGATCACATATTGGTTTACACTGCTGCCTCCCTTGCCCATGTGGAGTCTATATTTTCTTCCCAGAAGCCTGTAGGTTTGTACTTCACTTTTTCAAATCTCAAAAATGTGTGGGTTAGGTGGACTGTCAGCTCTGAATTGGCTATCAGTGAGACTGAGTGTGTGAGTGCATCTAGTAAATAAACGGCACCCCATCTTGCGCATTATGCTTCCTGGCTATGATCTGGCCTCTGCAACCCTGAACTACATAAGCAGGTTGGGAAAATGGATAAATATCGTACTGAGAGCATCGATAATGTATTTCTTTTCAGGGATAAAAAGGACCCCACCCAATGTCTAGAGCTTTGTGAACCACTTGGTGTATTAACGGTTGGTTAAAAATAATCTCCATAGGCCAGCAATTTTACATTTGCTTTCAACCCCGCAAAGTGATTTGTGGCTCTGTGTGACTGTAAAGGTCAGTTATCTGCAAAGTGATCCTTTCCTGGCTTCTGAAGTCTTAAGCTGTTCTTCTAGACGCTGCAACCTTAGCGCCACAACTGAGCATTTGTGATGGGTTCATTAATGGGGTGGACTGTGTTTACAGGAAGGCAAGGTTTAATTTATGTCTGCACTTAGCTGTAATTCTTGGCTATAATTTATTGCAATTTAGCGATTTACTCAAATTTCCAAGCTGTCTGCTTTGCAGCATCAGGTAAGAGTAGCCCTTGCTTAAGTGCATGTGGGCAATATTTCACTTCAGTCAGAGACAAGGGAATGGGCATGTTTGTTAGGTGAAGGAGTAAGCTGATTTCACTTTTTCAGATCACTTTGTCTTTTTGCTTGTCATCTTTTTCTGTCATCCTTTTTTCATTTCCTAAATTTCCTGTCTAGGTTGTGATCTTTTGTTGTGTTCCCATCCTACTGTTTAGCTTTATTAAGTTTATTTGACATATGACACGTTAATGGAAAAATCTTCTGTGGCAATGCAGCTAAATGAAGCTAGAGGAAATTATTTTAAATCAGGCACTATCCTGACCAAAAATGCAGAATACTATCAAATACTTGAGTGTTTTATTTTTTCTGGAATCTAATTTACCGCTTTTGTCTTTTCTTTTCAATGCTTTGTTTGCTAATTGTAGAGTGGAGAGAGATGTACATGAGAATGCTTTACTGGAATAGTCCATATCTCCAGGTATTAGTCCAGACAGTGCCTTCTCTTATGACAAATGTATAGCTGTTTATCAGAAGTGCCACTGTAATTCCAGGTTTGAGCAGATAAGACATTCTTCAAAAATGCCTACAGTGTAGCTCTGTTACAAATATACTGCATGTTACAGTAATAAAATCTTTGTATGGTCACATAGTCTGAGAAATTCTCCCGCTGACTGGTAACCTCAAACCATCAAAGATTTGAACAAATGGTTGACACCTCAGGGAATATCAACTTGTGATATTGTTTGGAAATATTTGGTTAACAATGTCATTGTAAATTATCATTCAAGATGTGCCTGGCACATTTACACTTGTTGGCAATGTGTCTGCTCTGTGATGGACTGGCCTCCCAAACAGGATCGGTTCCCTCCTGGTGCTGATTCTGTAGTGTAGAAGTAGGTTAAGGAGTGGGTTAATAAAAAAATCTATGAGCTTTTGTCACTGCTCTTGACAGTGGAGAGGTGCCTTCTGTTAAATTTTTTTCAGGTTCGGGTTGGTATCGGTTACCTTTAAATTAATTTACCATCAAAACTGATGTAGCTTTCTTGATATCCGGTGCCACGAGCTGGTTTGTCCTCAGCAACTGAACAAATCTCCTGTGACACAGGCAAGTCTACAATTTATAGGAACAGCTGTTGTAGTGTATCTCTGTGTTACAATTAGCTCTTTAAAACTATTAAGGCTGTATTTTCTCTCAATAAGAAGTAAATATATACACACACATGCAATATGTTAGTCTAGCTCCTTTAACATTGCATTGCAGTGGATTCTTTATCGTTGTTGATTATTAAGTTTGATTCTCTTCTGTACATATTACTCTATAAAAATCCATTTTTCTCTAGCAGGTAGAAATCACACTCCTTATCCAGAGTAAGCCATTTACTTGTTGGATAAATTTCTTTTTAGGCAGTGTTCACAAGGATGGCCTTTTTAAACATTTTTTTTAATAGGCATGTAAACATTTAAACATATTTATTTATATATATTATTTGTATAGCAAAGAAATTCTCTGTATTTGACATTTTTTTTATTCATTTTAGTTCACACAATAAAATCTAAGCTAGTGATGACCAGTAGATCAACTGTCATTCACAAAGTCTGTAAATGGCCTGCCACATCATTAACACAAAGTGAATGGAACATTAAAAAACCTGCAAGGCCAGCAAGTCAAGCAACCAGAGCAATTGCTTTTGGTTTAACAAAAAACAAAACTAAGTGTCATTAAGGTTGTTGTTAGGTTAAAAGAAATACAAATGACACAGTAATGTAAACCCCAAACTCACTGTTCACTTTCTTACACTGAATTCTGTTCTATAGTTTAGTTTAAACTTATTTGAGTTCCTGAAGTCAAGGACAAGTAAAGATTTAGAATTTGAGGGGCATGTTGAACTTTTCTATGTGTGTAAGCAATGTACTGTATGTGTCTGTCTCTCTGTGTCCAGTATGTTTGTACAGGGTGATCAATATCTTTTGAGTGTAATTTTGAATGCTGTATTCTTTAGGGTTGGTTTTGTAAGAGAGCAAAGATACAAACTCTGTAGGAAAATCTGTGAATTACATGATAAATCACAAATGTTATAAATGTGTACATTTATAGTTTTGTAAACATGCATACATTTATATATCACTGAATTTCTAAAGCTACAGAACCAAAATTTATTCTTAGCTTATGTAGCACAGACCAAGACCAATTCCCTTCATATGCAACAGTCAAGAGAGAGGCTGTAGAATTACTTTTTGGAAGAGTGTCTTTCAAGTATCACCAAAGGTTAACATAGAAACATAAGAGTTTTTTTTTGAGTCCTTAGAACAAATCCTAATGGAGAACGGAAGAGTGTGAGATGGCAGACTCTATAGTTTTTAGTTATACATTAGTCAAACTCAATCTTCAGATATTATTAAATAAAAGCAGGATCTTTGCACTTTGGGTGCCTCAAATGTTAACACCTGGAATGAACCATCACTGTCTTGTTCCAAGGAGAAGCTGGAAGTAGGAGAAATTTAAGTGTTTCATAACTGAGGATGGAATTTTGATCAGTAAATATTGTTAGGTTTGGGTTAGGTAGACTTTATTATCCCAAAGGTCAATGTGTTTGCAGCAGCTTCTGAAACTTCACATCTTTGTATAGCAGAGTGGTAGCTCCCACTGCAATCGATAACCCTGCTGTTCCTGTTTCAAGTTGAATAAAGCTATTTTTGCTAAATTACTGAGACTCCGCCTAGTGCTTTGGGGTGCAAGACAATGATTCACACCTCTCTCGCACACACACACACACACTCATATATATATATATATATATATATATATATATATAAAAGGGGCTGAACACACTCCTAGATGACATGGTCGCTCCTCCGAAACCCCCTCTTAAACAGTGATACAATGGGAAACAAATACAGTTTTTTTTTTTAACATCCTCTTTGCTCGATCAGCTGCTGGCTTGCTGCTGCTGACGTGCCGGGTCATCTGCACCTTGTGTGGCACTTGGAACATTTAAAAGCCTGTACAGCAGCTGTACTTTTGTCTTATTGTCTTGTCTCTGTTCTCCCCCAGACATCCTCTGCTTTATTCTTTATACTTTTATTATGCTGTTTACGAATAAAGTTTATGTTTCTTGAAAACCCTGAATGAATCTGTTCAACTGTGTGTGACCCAAGCCTGACAATCGATATATATATTTTGTCACGGGCAGCTGGGCGCCATACACAGCCGGGATGCCTGGAAGGACCTGCAAACCTCCCCCGGGCCACGAGAGGACAACTGCCGCCCTGGTTGCTATGGGGCTAACGGGAACGAAGCTGGGAAACTAAACCCTATAGGGGCCTGTGGCCACAGCCAGGGGGCGCCTGCTGGATCCTAGAGCCCTGGATGCCAGCACTTCCACCACACCAGGAAGTGCCGGCGGAGGTTCGTCAGGGAGCACCTGGAGCACATCCAGGTGAGCATAAAAGGGACTGCCTTCCAACAGTCGGGAGCAAGTGCCGGGTGGAAAAAGGCAATGCTCGGGAGAGAGGAGAGAAGGCGGCCCGAAGAGGACCATTGAGAGGCGCAGGAAGCAAAGAGTGTTTGGTGCTAGAGCACTGTGTGTTGTGCGGGACTCACAAACTTGTATATAGAACTGTAAATAAACTGTGCGTGGTAGACTAAAGATCAGTGTCTGTCTGTCTGTGGTTGGGCTGGCTTTCACTATATATATATATATATATATAATATACACATATAGTTTTTATAGGATCATTATTGTCACATGAACAGATTACGATGAAATTCTAACTTGCATATGTGCTAATCAACATTCAACTCATTGCCACTTTTTGAGTCATGATTAATAAGTATAACTACCTTACCTTAAAACATATGCCTTCTTTACCTGAAAAATCTCAGAACAGTTTCAGAATTATTGGTGTAATTCCAGTTGTTCTTAAAATACACATATCTTGCAGATCAAAGTAATAAAGCCTTGTGTATTTGATTACACTTGGACGTCAATAGCACAAGTCCTCTTCTTCCACTATTGAACTGTGAAAAGAGCCTTCCTTAGCTCATGGATCTTCAGTTGCTCACTGCACTTGAGTTTATATTTTCTGGTAGGTGTATATGTAATTGTCATCTATCAATCTGTTTCACAGTATACCGTATAATGTATTCACACACACATTTATAGGTTTAATATAATGCTAACATTTGGCACTGTTCACACTTCTTATTTCTGAATCTGTATAAAAATATCTTGTATATGTTACTTTTATGTTATCACTTTCTTTATTTTTTTCATTATCAGGAAAACACAGTAGTTTGAGTGAAAAAAAATGAAATTGTATACTTCTGCCAATCGATGTAACAACTGGCTAGTAAGAAGTGATTATCTATTTACCAAAAATATATTACAATAGTCATGTGCTAATGAAATTTCCAGTACTGTGTACAAAAACAAGTCTGTTTATTCTGCACTGAGCACAAGACAGCAGGTAGCTCATACAGAAATGTCTTATTTAACGTTTTTAAAAATGTACTATGTTTTACATATTTACATTATGCGTGAAAGTGCCTGTGTTGTCTCTCCTTAATATTTTCTTGTATTTGTTGGTTATTTTAGCCAAAAAAGGAGATTTGGCTCATACTGTATCTTGAAATGAATATTAATTTTATCAAAGCAGTATGCAACAAAATGGGGAAACGTGAGGAATGAAACAGATAAGCTATTACTTTGTTGTTCAAATGTAATATGAAATTAGAATTGAATTTTGATAGCTAAATATGATCTTTGTTTTCCATTTAATTTTGAATGGCACTCTGTTTGTTAACTGTATATAATATTTATCTTTTTCTATTTGTGTTTTTGCTTACACTTGTATAAGAAAAAAGTTGATAGCACTATCAGATTCTGCTAAATACTGATTTTTTAGGAAGTGGAATTTGATTGCAAGTTGTGCAACATTTTGGTATGGGTAATAAAACAGCAGTCTATAAAATATATGAAATGTGTACATTTAACATTTGTATTGACAACTATTAATTATCAATTACTGCTAATTCAGTAGCAGTGTGTGTAATATAGAAAATGATGCTATTCAGTTGCTGCCTTCAGCTTTGCAATCAGCTAAGCCATGCATAAAAATGTTTTCTTTGTACATCAGAGATCGGTATCAACCAATATAAACATGAACTTTCTAATTGTTGCATAGGAAAAAGTAATAATAACATGTCGACTTGAATGTTTTGGGGTGTCAGTTACAACACTCAAAACATAAAATTAATTTGTTTTCAGATTAACTGAGGCAGTTTTACCAATGTTAGCAAAGGTAAATGAATGAACAAAAACATGTTATTAAAAAAAAAACAAAGCAAAACATGATTTCATATTTCCTTTAGATGTAAGACTGATCATGACTGTTCAATGAATATTAGGCCTGTACAAATGTAGTAACGTTCAGCAATTAAAATATGTATGCACATCTTTCATTTTTGGTATAATTTTTTGTACTTGTCATGACATATGAATATAAAAAGTAAATATGTGCAAGAAATGCTGACAAGTAAGGTCCAGAAGCACCTGGGAATTCACCAGGAAAAGCTAGAGATATGAAAGTGTCTTGTGAAGACAGATGCGTGGAAAATGAGATGACATGTAATCACAGAAAGAAGTTAAACCTGTGATAATGTCACTTGGGTTTACTGGCTTGAAATTAGCAACTGTAGTGACTAACCATATCATCACGACTGGCTTGTTATCAGCCCAAAGCCTGTAGTGACTTTGATTAATTGCCATCCTGACTCGTACATTAAGATGCATTCACACCAAGAGAATGATGAAGTTGTTTTTAGTTCTTGTACATGTTATGATAATCATCTTTTAATTTCAACATAATATTAAATTTGCTGTGGACTGGCACTCCATCCAGAGCTGCTTCCTTCTTCCTGCTTTTTGTTTTGTACCACTTTGATAGGACCCTCTTGACCCTATATTGGAATAAACGGTTTTGGAACTTGAATAAAATAGGCTTTATTACAGACTGAGCTTATTTCATTCCAGTTGTAATTGCTGACTACTTTATACTGTATGCCTGTATTCATTCATTATTTTTTTTTTAAATCTTCAATTGTCCGATACACGATTGTACAGTGTCACTTCTTGTCTCATTTCTAAAAAACTGTTGTCGTTGTACAAAAATGCAAATAATCATTTGAATTAAACCTTTTGAATTAAACTCTTTACAATGGCTATTTCTTCTTGTTTAGAAGCATTCTTTCTTCTCAGTCTCATAGTAGTTGACCTTTTCACCAGTTTTCCCTAATTTCCTTTCTTAATTTTTTTCTTCTTAAATTATTTGATATAGCAGACATGTGAAGGGGATTTTATCTTCTTTGACGTGCTTTACGGATGCATCTTTTTACAAACCACAGCTTCTCCCAATACCTCTGACCGTTGTTTTATTTTTTGCTTAGATTTATAATTTGTTTTTACTTCAAAATGCACCCTGTTGATTCTTGCATGATTGTAAGATTATTAAATAGAGATATTTCATTTCCAAAAATGTTTAATGACTGTGTGTGTGTGTTTTTTTTTTTTTAAGGCCGCCTCCAAGTTAAATTCATGTCTACCGCATCCCCCCTTTTAGATGCCCTCTTTCATATTGCTTGTAGTCAGGTAAAAGTATCATACTTTTGTAATAACTCACCCACATTAGATCATTATTTGTTGCATTTACAATTATAAAAAGCAAAATAAGTGTCGGGCGGCACGGTGGCGCAGTGGTAGCGCTGCTGCCTCGCAGTTAGGAGACCCGGGTTCGCTTCCCAGGTCCTCCCTGCGTGGAGTTTGCATGTTCTCCCCGTGTCTGCGTGGGTTTCCTCCGGCGCTCCGGTTTCCTCCCACAATCCAAAGACATGCAGGTTAGGTGGATTGGCGATTCTAAATTGGCCCTAGTGTGTGCTTGGTGTGTGGGTGTGTTTGTGTGTGTCCTGCGGTGGGTTGGCACCCTGCCCAGGATTGGTTCCTGCCTTGTGCCCTGTGTTGGCTGGGATTGGCTCCAGCAGACCCCCGTGACCCTGTATTCGGATTCAGCGGGTTAGAAAATGGATGGAAAATAAGTGTCAAAATGTGAATTATTAAAAGATTCTGAGAAAAACCTTTGACAACAATTTAAAATGTCTTTTGCTGCCACAAGAATGAGAGCATTGTGTTGATAAGGTGTGCATCATGCATTTGTACGCATATTGAGTGGCAGTGAGAGGGGTGGAGGAGGAGAAGAGAGGCTATGGAAGACCGAGGTTTCAAGGTAAGATAGTAATACTATGGATCATGGCATTAGAAAGTGGTGACATGTTACATGGCGTGTAGCACATGCATGTATTCATTTTACTGTACTCTGTGCTTTTGATAGTAATAACCCTTTGAACATAAGTTGTCTCAAAGCTCTATGTTCAAGCAGCAGATATAAAAAATGGCATGGGTTAGCAACAGTGGCTACAAAAAGAACATAGCACCAATAGAAAAAGTCCAGAGAAGAGCAACTAGGCTCATTCCTGGGCTACAGGGGATGAATTATGAAGAAAGATTAAACGTTTAAGCAAAAGAAGATTAAGAGGTGACATGATTGAAGTGTTTTAAATTATGAAGGGAATTAGTACAGTGGATCAAGACTGTTTTTTTAAAATGAGTTCATCAAGAACACAGGGACATGGTTGGGAACTTGTTAAGGGCAAATTTCACACCAGCTTTAGGAAGTTTTTCTTTACATACAAAACAATAGACACTTGGAATAAGTTACCAAGTAGTGTGGTAGGCGGTAAGACTTTAGGGAGTTTCAAAACTCGATTTGATGTTTTTTTAGAAGAACTAATTGGATAGGACTGGCAAGCTTTGTTGGCTTGAATGGCCTGTTCTCATCAAGATTGTTCTAATGTTTTTAATTTTGGCCATGGTGCGAATCAATTACTAGGTCAGCTCACATACTCGCATGCGTTCATTTGTTTGTTGCCAATTCATTGTCATAAGTTAAAGCAGCTGAGACATGAGAAGACCATGTAAACTCCAAACAGACAGTGAAAGGTTATGGGATTTGAATCCAGGACGCTGGATCCAGTAAGGTAGCAGCTCTCATTGCTGCTTTGATTTTTGACATTGTTGACTACTCTGTTCCATTACATTATCCTGACTTTCTATGCTTATTATTGTCCTAATCTGTTTTGTTGTAATTAACATAAGGTTTAGTGAAGGTGTCCAGAACATCACACACATTAAGTTGCATTCCCTCAGAGTCGCTCCTTCGTATGTTGCATTGCATTACCCTAGAGAGATCACTCAGTAAAGTCACTGTCCAGTTGATGCATCACAGTCACTAGTGAGAGTACTTTTATATTTACCTTTAATATTGAAAGCATATGTGAGGCTGGCCTCACCCAGAAAGTGTGACTCTTACTTTGCTCTCTCATCTCTGTTCATTGCTATTGTGACATATTATGCCAAAAGAAATGCACACAATGCATTAGACACCAAATATGGCTGATGTATGCAGATGAGTCTGGAGTAATGCAAGGCAAAATGTCAACAGTAAGTGTGAAGGGTGGCTGGTTTAAATTGACTGTTTGTAGTAAAAGCCACTCAAAGAGCCATCACCTAGGAGGAAGTAGGAGCTATTTCATAATCATTGAAATGCTCGATCTGAACAGTTGCTATAGGGACTTTTCCATTTTTGTATTCTCAATCCATAAAAGAAAGGTTCTTCTTACAAAGGGTGCCTTTATTAAGTTGGTGGGCTACTTATTATTAAAATGATGGCTAACACTTACAGCCTGTTAATACAGAGGCAGTTCTGTAAATACATCTGGTCTGATAACTACTTATGAAATGGCAGGTTTTAAAAGGCTTGTTCTTGTATAGCTTTGTCTAACTGGTGGTTGCAGACAGATGACCTTTATGAAAGTATAAACCTACTAAGACCATACTGTACAAAGAGTGTTTATTCCTATTGAAGCAGCAAATCGACATGCATGATGGGGGGTAGACGAAAGGTAGAATTGTAAGAAATGAATGGCAAGTTTACTTGGAGAACATGGACATCAGGTCTGCAGATTGGTTGGGGTGGGA
This sequence comes from Polypterus senegalus, assembly GCF_016835505.1. NCBI lineage: Eukaryota > Metazoa > Chordata > Cladistia > Polypteriformes > Polypteridae > Polypterus > Polypterus senegalus. The sequence goes on along the minus strand of NC_053161.1, from coordinate 9,959,118 downwards.
GGGGGGGGTCAGCCCAGCTGGTGATTGATGACAAGCTTTTACCATCGTTAGCGATCGGAGGAAGCTGTAATGTGCGCTGTAAACATTATCTCCCATCTCCTGTGCGTCGTAGCAATGCTGAGAGCCTGTCACTGTGAAATAGGGCAGCCAAGGGCCGTGCTTTCTACAATATTGAACATAAACAAGGCAATGATCGGACTGAGGAGGAGCTACTCTCTGTGATTGGCTTGTTGCAAAGCCATGATAAAGTAAGCAGGTCAATATCTCTCACGCAGAATGGTGGGGCTGATACTACACATGAAGTGTGAACACAACTCAAAGCTGTCATATTGAAAACTGACATGGCAGCTCATCTGTATGTTCCAGTTACTAGTCCCCATTTTGACATGACTGCTTTGTAACTGGATATTTGTTCTCATTAGACATTCTTTACTTGCCTACCTGTTGCATTTAGGAACATCATAATCCCATGCTGTCAGTAGTGCCTGCTCAGAAGCATTTTCTTTTTGTAATTTGACATACAGACCGCTTTTCTTACTTTAAAGATATGTAAAATTCTGAATCCGAAGCATAATGAATTAAGCCAAGCGTCATTCAAATCTTTTATACCAATCCACACAAAATTATTAAAAGAATAGCCAGGTTAGGGTTTGGCAGCTAAACTTTATGACTGCAACAAAGACATTTGCAAGCAGCCAAGTATTAGACGTTTTAATATTTTTAATGTTGATCTTGGATGAAGGTTTTATATTTTCAGTAGCATTTTTACAATAGGCTAGCACTCTATAGACACTGAAACCAATAATCCCTCAGAGTTAAGTGATTCTTGTTATGTAATTATCTGAAAGCTTTGGTCATGTCTGTAGCCGTGTTTTTCCAGAATTTCTAAAGTGCTGCAGATTTAGCTTACTTCATAGAACAATTCATTCAATAGTGTGACGTGTCTTTAAATAATTCCACCATCCAACTGTCTTCATTTTAAAAGAATCACAGAAAACAGTTCACACAAATATAGAGAAAAATTGATATTAAAAAAAAAGCAAAGTTCAGTTATGCTATTTGGTTTTGATGGGTGCTGGAGTATTTGTGCTTTTGCTGCTGTGGTAAACTTTGGCTTGTGTGTGTGTGTGTGTTTGTGCATTTTCTCAATGTGTCTGCATGGGATTTCCTCTCACATCTTAATGATGTCTGTTAGATTAATTGGAAACTCTAAACTTGTCCAGTATGGGTAAGCAAGTGTGCAAAGTGATGGACTGCCACCACATCCAGGGTTGTTTTCTGCTTTGTGCCTGAATCTTCTGACGCACCCTTATGACCCTGAACTGGTTCATTAAGAATAGATGGACGGAGGGACTGCATAACATGTTACCGTCTCTGTCTTCCTGAGTGGCTAAGCTTTAAAAATGGCATTGAGTGTTATTTTAAATTGTTAATGTAAAGTATGCCAATTTCAGACTAGTCTTTTAAGCCTGATATTAATCTCTTTCATAACAAGCAAACATCTGTCAGTTATTTGGCATGATGGAGCTCAAGGCTGATTTTGATATGTTTTTGTCTCCTTTTTTTAGTGTAGCATATAAACCAGTCAGCCAGGAGAGTTGTGCACAATGTCAGCTGCTTACTGAGTGGTGACTCCAGGGTTTGTGTGTAACAAATATAAAGAAGAGGGGGCAGGGCAGGGCTGGATTTTCAGTACATTTGCTGTTTTTCAGCAGTGAGACGGCTCCAATAAAATATCTGTAAATCCATCTGTACAAAGCCAAACATTTTCAGTGAAGCCATGGCAGCAGTCTCCTGCACTTCACAGCAACTGAACCATCTTAATTTTCTCTCTTGGCACATGGCTGCCATTTTCCCAACTTCTGTTGCATCAGAATTCTTTGCTTGTCCTCTGGGGCTTTGAGCCCAGAGATGTACAGAGGGCCATGTCTCTACAAACTGCACATATGGCTGCCAATTAAATATTTAGCGATATGATTAAATTAGAAAAAAAAAACCCTAGCTGAGAACACAATAAAACAAAGACTGACTGCTGGAGCGCAGAAAAAAAAAATGATTGTGCTTTCTGCTATAATGGAGGTGCACATGACCTGCATGCAGGAAGGAAAAATAGTAAGATTTACAATTTTCTGTGCTTGCATTATTTAGCTTCTTTTATGTAAAGATAGGCAGAGGTTGTTGATTCCCGTATTGGATTACTGGGTTTTACCACATGCCATATCGTGTGTTTTGTGAGTCGATGTTCCTTTGCGCCATTTTTTGAAGATGTACTCTCCCTTGATGGCTTGTCGGTTTTTATCATTGCCTTTCTGTGTGTACTGTAGCCATTGTCTGGCTGAGGGAGTGCACTGATATGGGCCGTGGGGCATCAGGTTGTTTGTCATGGTGAGAACGACACAGGTGTCAGCAGGTACAGTATGTGTTTCCCAGGCTGTCGATCGTCTCCTGTGCTCAATTATTGTTAATTAACTCCCACTAGGGAGGCCTCTCTCCCTATCAAAAAAGGCAGAGGGAGCAAAATAGGCAGGTGAGTCACCCTTGAACTTGACAAAACAAGGAATGTACTGCCTGTTACTGTAGATTTCATGTTTTCAGTGTAAAATTATGGGCTGCATCTAATAATGTATTGTTTCCTTTAGTTTTTAAGTGTTTATTTTTTCCTGTGGTGAGTGATTATCAGTCCCAGTGCTGTATAAGCACCATGCTAAAAAGCTTCTTCTGAATAATTATGCAAAGTGCCATTATACAGAAGGACTAATAAAACCGTGGCACAACAGGCCAGCAAGGGTTGATGTCCACATTACTGACTTGCATTGTAGCTCAGCTATTGGATTTTTTACATTATACTCTGAAAAGAGTAAGAGTCCTAGGACACCCCCATGAGTCTACTTAAACCTGAAAAACAAACGCACACCCCTGGTATTAACACTGAGCTTCAAGTCCCAGACATTCAGACCCAAAGGGGCCACTTAAAACTGCAAAACAAGTAGTCATGTGAACACACACGTGTGCGTTTCAGAACTAAAGCTTGGACAGACAAACACCGTTAGCCCACAGATGGGAGATGATTTTTGCACTGATTTTGCCATTTAAAGAGTACTCGATCCAAAAAGGAGATATATACGATATTTTTATCTGCTGCTTACCATGTATTGTTTGTAGCGATGGCTGAGAAAAGTTTTCACGAGAAACATAGATCCCAATGTTTGTGATAACAGTGGATTTCAATGGGGGCCCACAGGGACCAATACTGTACAACAGCAAACAATAACAAAACGGCCAAGAAAATAAAGCTCTAGTTACTTGTGTCACTGTTGTGTTATGATTTGGGCCCATTTTAAATTTTGATCTCCTTATTCTGGACTTTTTATTTTCTGTAGCATGTGTTCTGGTGTGTTTTTGTTTTTAAACTTGTAATATAATTCTAAAGTTGTTACAGTTTTTCTGGCACCATTTATTTATTTATTTTCATGGGTGCTGCTGTTATATACCAAGGGATGAGTGGAGGTCACATGCTTTTGACGTAATCAGATTCTCAGTATAGAGGTCATTTGAGATTGAAAGATCCAGTAAAAATGTTTTGTGTTTCATTGCTTATGATTTCCAGGTTTAGATCATCTTGATTTCTCTACTAAATTTTGAGCTTAAACTTTTGGCTTTATTTGGTTTAACTTGACTTTCTGGTTTCAACTTTGTCCCGTTTTTTTGACAGAATTTAATTTTCTGGTGCCAAATTCAATCGCATACTTTGGCAGCATGTCCGGTTGTATGATCACAATGTCTAAAGCACATGCATTTTTTTGCTAAAATACTTATGGGAAATCAGAGTAGTATACAAACAGGAAGCATGTTTAAAGGGGATTAAATTAAACTCTTCCCAAACCCACTAAATGAATGATTTTTGGGTCGAGTATTTGTTTGTGTTTACCCATTATCTAGTCCACAGATTGCTGCAGTTGCCGCTGCCCAAATTCTAGGCAATTATTTAAGGGTCACTTCATTGTCTAAATTGAGAGTTGTAGGCATGGAATCTGATCTGTTTACATTTGGCTTTCATGTTCAATGCACCTCAATAGTTTATTAAAACTAAAGCGGGGCATCCTGTACCTTGAGTCTAAAGTACGTCAGGCAGCTTAACTTAAATCTAAAAGGAGATCTCCACATTCCCCAAAACAACAGCCTCACGCTACATCTTTTTAATTTTGTATTTGCTTCGTATTTGGTCAAGGTCTTTTGCCTTGCACAGAATGCTGCTGAGGTTGGCAACTGACACCATGACTCTGATATGGATTAAACAAGTTTGTATTTGATGCATAGATTTTAGTAATGTTTTTTCTCATGGTTCTTCCAACATAAGGTATCATAGGTCTTTATAAGGAATACAGGTCACTGGGGGCGGTTGACGTGTCCTTTTTCTAAGAGAATGGTGGTTCTGTTGAGGACCCTTGTACCTTTGCACTGTCTCACTCTTTCTCACTCTACCAGTGACTTTTCTTCATTCACCCAAGTTGGCTGGCTGCTTCCCCTTCAAAGGGGCTATTGAAGCAGAAATTTTTAAAGCTGGATGCCCTTCCTGATGCGTGCCTCATTTAGTCACCTTTTATGACACACAAGAAATACCAGTTACCTTATTCTAACCCCAGGTCACAGGGGTATATGAAGAGCCCTGTTATGGACAGAAAACGTCATGCATCCAGGGCAGAATGGAGCTATAAAAATACTGGCTGTAAAAAGCGTCTTGTTGTGAAGAGATTTGAACTAAAAGGCAGGGAAGCAGGTGGCTTCATGGTTTGGACCCTTGGGCGTGAGTGGCTGAACTCGACTGCTGTCACTGCAGGGCCTTTAATTGTTGAGTCTGTAAAAACCCCATTCTGCTCTAGTTGACATGAATGCAGTTAATGATGGCTAGGTACGTTGATCTTTCCTCAGCTGCAGCACCCTGCCAGTTTACTGCTGTGAAAGCAATATTGTTAAATGTGATCCTATTTGGGCGATGGACTAGAAAAGTGCAGATTTCAAATGTGTCCTTTGCAAGTTGATCATTTTTGTAACTTAGTTTTAAGCAGTTTTTATGGTATGGCTCTGAGGCATTTCACAATATTGAGTGTATAGGTAAGAAAAGTCTGTCCATATTCTGTTGTATCTTATGAAGTATAAGACATCCATCCATTGATAAAACTGACTAAACCAGTTCAGTGTCTTGTGGGGGTTTGGTGCCACATCCACACACCCATAGTCACTCATACTGAGCCTCATTAAGGACACTGATTAGGCTAACAAGCACATCTTTGGGACGTGGGACAGAAAACTAATTTGGACATAAGGGGACATCCATAGAGACAGTGACCAGCCAGGCATTCAAATACAGTGCTAACCGCTCTGCCATTATGGTACTATAGTACTCTAAATAATAGACGACCGCGTCATTAAACCCTGAAATGAGTCACTATTAGCTCCCATTTCACAGTGCAATTGCACTTTCTTGTGTTAAAAGACTTTCATGAGTGATGTAAGCACATCTAAACACTGGAGATGATTATTAAAAAAAAAAAAAAGTACTGCCATTATATAGCGGTCCTTGCTGCTGTGTCTCTTATTTTCTTACTTCGAAACTAAAGGTCAACTACAATTGCTCCTCATTAAATGTACAGTAGCAGAGCAAGCCAGTGCATTTCAGCTCGGTCTGTTTTTTTTTCTTGTATGAATCCTTGCCTGATCATACCACCCTGGGTCATCAAAGGCACATATTAAATATTTAGGTTCTGGAATGATATAGCAGCAGTTCCCTCTCTTCTTACGCTGTATACTACTCCAAATGCACTAACTCTCAAAGTGTTTTCTAAATGTACGTTGGATAACCCACTTAAGTGCAGTTGGTATAGCTGTAAAAGTAGTCCACTCATCCTTCAGGGAGAAGAAAAATTGGGCCAAGCTGAACAGAACCAATACACCCTAAATATCACCACTGCTTTTTAAAAAGTGATCTGTAATGTTGACCCCAAATGGTTCATAATATTATTCATCATCTACTGTTTTGGGGCTTGCTGGCCATGATAGACATGTCAGCACAGGAGAACACCCTGTTGGGCCTGTTGATTCAGGTCAACAGGGTTATGTAGTAAGGAATAGGAATGTGACGATTCCAGAATTTTTGAATGTGATATCAATACCAGTGAAGTTTTATGATACTCACTACCTATTCAATACCCCAATGAAGGCAGAAATCTCATTTAATGGCTTTTTATTAATAGTACTTCCATTACTCAAGTGATAATATTGTGCCTTTTTTCTGAAGTAGAATATAAAATATAAATGCTAATAGTATCACCAGCTGTAAGTTACTTGTATATATGCATCAAGTAATTACCCAACTGTAAATTAAGTAAACTAGCATAGGCATTCATAGATCTCAAAATGCAATGCAGGGCTTGAATTTTAACATGTGATGGACATGGGGATTCTCACTGTGTAACAACAAATGGGGGGAATTGTATAATCTTGGGGAGGATTTCAGCATAAGGTTTATAAAGTATGGCATTATCATGGACTACCTGATTTTTCCAACCATGTGCACATTCCAGATTTGTCCTCTGACATTTTCTCTCTAGTAACTGAAAAACTGTTTAAAATCAATACTAAGAATAGAAATTCAGACTCTGCATTTTTCTGTACAATTAGTGAATTTCAAGATGATTCAGGATATTTTAACTTAAAACAAATTCTTTGATGTTGTTTTTATAACAAAAACTTTTTAAATCACTTTTGTCTGTTTAAAACGTTTGCTCTTGTAGCATTTATATTTACCTCATTAGCTGGTTAAAAACTTACATAAAGAGTAATATTTAAAGATGAATCAAATTAATTCAGTTTTCCAATCATACAAAATCCTGGTGCTTTAATTTTCCATATCTGTCCCTCCATTTTGTAAACATTTTTCTTGTGAAAAATCAAACTTATTAGTTTTCCCTTAATCCACTTAATCAGAACTCATTTAACAACACCCTTCGATGTGCTGTTTTCAGAGGCTTTTATATGGATGATAAGACTTAGTTATTGCTTAGCCTTTGTACTAATCCAGAATTAAAATATTTACCTGCATTGTAACTGGTAGGCTTCATTACATTCGCCAAGGTACCTCTTAAATATGTGACATGTGCTTTCACTCCACTCATCACACTTAAGGGGTTATACTAATGAACATTAGTTTGCCTTCAAAAAACAAACGAATAACACAAATTTAGCGTTTACAAGTTCTTACTTAGTAATGAAGTATGCCATTTGGCCTGTCCTGCTAACTAGTATAATATTGTAATCTGAAGTACTAAAAACATTTTATTTTGGTATTAACAAATGCAGGAGCTTATTTCATCACCAGTGTACAAAAGCCAAATAGCCTCTTTGCATGAAACTTGCCTCAACGTTTTACTTACTACAACTACTGTTAGTGATGCCAGTGTGCACAGTCCTGTTTACCCAAAAATGGGTTAGAAAATGGATAGATGAACATCTGTGGACATGTTTGATGCAATCAGGTGACTGTGTAACACGGTTTTAAAAAGTGATTCATTTCACACACATTAATTTATTTTTTAAATCCATAATAGGATCAAAAATGGAAATAACGAAAGCAAATGTATGTGTGTTTTGGCTTTTTTTTAAGATGATAATAAGCATGATTTGTGCCATCAGAAACTGAAATTCTCCTGCCTCAAAAGCATTTCCAGATGTGACCTCTGCTGTTTTTCTTTTTGACATGTGTTGATGCAGTGCTGTATCATCCATCCATCCATTTTCTAACCCGCTGAATCCGAATACAGGGTCACGGGGGTCTGCTGGAGCCAATCCCAGCCAACACAGGGCACAAGGCAGGAACCAATCCTGGGCAGGGTGCCAACCCACCGCAGGACACACACAAACACACCCACACACCAAGCACACACTAGGGCCAATTTAGAATCGCCAATCCACCTAACCTGCATGTCTTTGGATTGTGGGAGGAAACCGGAGCGCCCGGAGGAAACCCACGCAGACACGGGAGAACATGCAAGCTCCACGCAGGGAGGACCCGGGAAGCGAACCCGGGTCTCCTAACTGCGAGGCAGCAGCACTACCACTGCGCCACTGTGCCGCCCTGCTGTATCATCATCACTGTAAATGTAGTGTAGTTTTTTTTTTTTTTAACTCACATTTTTCTTGCATATCATTGTACCTTTTGGAGTAACTCATCTACTTGCAGTCACGCATGAGTGCAGGACCAAAATTGTTTATTAAAAAAAAAAAAACTGGTGCTATTATGTTTTTCGGAACTTTGGTATCAAGCCTTGTGACGTCCCTTGTAAGGCTGCTTCCCCCAGACCCCTTCAATAACAAATGTTACAGGTATGGTCTGTTAGGAGAAGATCCAGTACACACTGGAGGGGTTATCTTTTCTTACTGCCCAGGAAGTGTCTGCAAACTCCTCTGGAGGTGCAAGAAAGCATTGCTGATCATTGGCTGGTCTAGTCTGTCAAGTTCAACATGATGACACTGCAGCTGTCAAAGAAGAAATGTGAACTATAGTGGAACTTAAGAAGAAGGATTCTTCAGAAGAAAAGAACAAAAGGTGTGATGCAAATCTGTGGTTTGGGTCTGTAGTCAACTTAAATGACCAGATTTACAGCTTCTTTTTCCACATTAACCACAAGAGTGTCACTCAACACTCAACATTTGTGTACTAAACATCCATTTTGGACTCCATGGGATTTCACAATTCCTTTGTTGTTGGTCGTTCTGCCAGTTTGGAAATGCATTTTATGCATACTAAAAGGAAAAAGACTAATCATTGGACTGAAATGACAGTATTCAAATGAGAAGAAAAACATATCCTACAAAAATAACAGAAATTCAGTAGTAACTACTGTATTATTATTGACAACCGTCATCTTGCAGTCCTTCAGCATCTTGTGTGATCATCTCTTGCACTCACTACTGCTTGACACCATTGGCTCATAAAGACAATGAGCTCCGACACTGCAGATGTAGGCTGTTCTTCCATTCGTGCAGAAGGTCCTGGCTATTGGCCAAAGTGCATAACGGGGTTAGGGGTGTGGAAGCATGTGCACATCAGATTTCATTCCTCAGTACAGTTGTGTCCACAGCAGCTGTTTGTGGCCCACCATTGTCGTGCTGTAGGGTCAGATGTCTTAGAAATGTAAGTAGAGGGCCTTTGGAAGGTCACCTAACTCAAAGGCCAACTGCATGAAATCTGTCTCTTACTGCCTTGTCATTGATGCAGACAATTATGCGTTTGCTGGCAGTGTCAGCATCAGTGTTGGTGGCAGATCTGAGTCTACTGTAGTGGGGTCTTTCAAGGACAACCAGATCTTGGGCAGTAATCTCTCCTGTCAGGTTGCAGAAACCTTGCCAGTAGTCAGGACATGGTGGAGTGGCATAATCCATAGTGTCTGTCAATGCTGGCACATGTTATGTCTGTCTGCAACATGCCGATAACTTTCTGCCTCTTGCTTACTTTTTTGGACATTTGAGATGCTATGGAATATAGGTAAGGCCTTTCTCTTGCTGTGACCATTGAATGAGGTTCTTGTTGTAATTGTCTTCACTGGGTAAAAGTATAATAAGCAGCTTTTGTGGGTTTTTCAAGTTGCAATGACACCCTGCACAAGCTATGTAGCTGGTCAGAGGGCCAAAACAAACAGACAACTTTTCTTGAAAGGCACAAGCTAAAACTATCATTTTCTCTTCTACGAAAATGTTCAATTTCTTTTATACTTCTATATATATTTATATGTCTGTTTCATTAAATTGACATTAAAGGGCAATTCGTGTGCTTCAATTAAAAAGCTACAGTTTAACAGTGACCTTTTACCAAAGTGGCAGCATTTGGCAGAGGGACATAATCACCTCCTGGGATACAAATATTCAGTTCAATTTATTTTTATATAGCAGTCTTCATGGACTACAGGCTCAGAGTGCATGCACAATTCCACATCTATAATGTAATGCATTACAGTAAATTGTCAAGTCATATAAGCAAATAAAATAAATGCATTGGAAGTGTTTCTTGTTATTTTTGTTCTTTGTTCTTTGTGCATTATTTTGCATAAAGTTGAAGAGACATGATGTTATTAAGGAGAGTATTAATAGCCAATTCTGACAGTTTCTTAATAGAAAGCATCTCTGTGCCATCCAACTGTCCAATCCAGCCGATCAGGGAACTGCAAACATTGTCACCACCTTAAACACAGTACCAGAAATCCATTAAAATTTGAAACCAAATGTCCCTGGTAGGGTGTGAGGGACAAGGAGCAGTGACACATGATTTGAGGAGTGCTTAGCCTTTTGCAAGTGAAGAACCCATGCTGTCTGGCTCACACAGAATTTGCTTTACGGATATCAAAACCCTCTAACCCCACTGCACATTTCATCCTAATGTTCCACCTTAGCCCACCAGACAGGTGGAGCTGTTGTCCCACCCCAGAATAGAAAAAAACTAAAAAGACACCCAGTACCTGTTACTAGGATAAATATTTCTTTAGTACCACACTCTAGATGGCATGTTTGGACACCACAGAGCATGCACAGGCCACAACAATGATGTCAACACTAGCAGGCTTTTAACTGTTATTTATGGTCCCTCCGCAGCTGTTTATGAGCATCGATCGGACGGGTGTTTGTTTTAGCTGACGCCATTCATCACAAAGAGAATTAATCAAGCAGAGAGAGAGGAATACTGGAAGAAGAAAAGGAGGGGAAGTGAGAGGAAGGAAGAAAGCACCTCCAAAATATTTCTCCGTCTAGTTCCCCTATGTATAGACTGTTCATCAAACCATCTGCAGTCCTTTGCAGTTGCTTTGAAGAACGCAGAATATAGAAGCTTGGCTGCAGGTCTCTTAAGTGTTGCTGGTTAACCCCGTGCCAAATGCAAGTGTTGTAGATTTTGAATGATTTGTACTATAATAGACTTGAAGATTTACCTTTCTCTGGAGGGGCGTCTGCCCTGGTCCTAAGCAGCAGCTTCCTGATGTGTTTTCTGGAAATGTGCATCAAGCAAGCAGGAAAGTGGCAGTGTTGGCAGGTGCCCATGTAAGTGGACTGTATGTGAAACTCATTTCATGAAACTAACACCAGAATAAGAATCAATCACTGCACTTCTGAAATTATCATTTATCATTCAGAAGCACTGTGTATGAATTCCTTTCTAGAATCAAGGGGATCATGAAAAGCAAGATACATTGAAAGAAAGTATTAATTCTTTTTTGTTTTGTCTTTGCAGATGTGATCCATACAGTAGGGCCAATTGTTCATGGTCAACCTGGTGAGCAACAGAAAAGCTCCCTCCGCAGTTGTTACTGGACCAGCCTTGATCTTGCTGCAAGGCATGAACTGAAGACCCTGGTGAGTGACTCATATTACACAGCGAATGAAGGAGTGGAGGCTACACTGACATTTTGCAGCTGTCAAAGGTAGCTAAGCTCTGCTATGTGTATCAGGAGAGCTAGCTGCACGTATTAAAACTGACCTTGATGTGCTGCATTTTGACAGACCTGAGTTGTCAGATCAAACCTCATGAATGATGTGCACTTGTGCACTTCAGGGTTCTTTCATTATTAGTCTGCACTGAGTACTTCCTGTATAAACTTAACACATTACCCAACTTGTCCTGTGCCGGTCAGTCCTTCTGCCTCTGTGAAAGGGAAGGGAAAGAAGGAAAGAGCTGGTTTGACAAAGCCAAGCTTCTATTGATTGCCTGCACTCAGTTCATTGATTTCCTGTCTTGCACAAACTCTTGCCATTTACAATATGCAACAGCCCATTTCCTGCACTTAAGTCACATTCTGCCCATCAGAGAAATACGAGGCTAGAACGAGTTAAAGGGGAGTGGACGACAAATTCAATTTTTTCTTGCCCATACTTATCCCGTTTTTCCACTTGTCTTATCGACTTCAACCTCTCTCTCTGTCTCTGATCCTTTGCATATTGCTAGAAAATAAGCCAAGGCTGAGTGAGATGATGATCTAATAATTTTGTTTGCTTTGCAGGCCTTCCCATGCATTTCCACTGGGATCTATGGTAAGTGTGTATAATGTATGTTTATCTTACCTCTTCATGGTTGCATTTTTTTTTTTTTAAGATTAAAAAAAAATAAATAAATAAAACTTTCAACATGTCGGTAAATTTTACAGCTGAGAGGCTAGTGACTTAGATGGCAATGATTGTTTGTCTGGTATTTTAATAGCTGAACCCAGAGCCACGGTTGGAGATAAAATGTACAATGAGTCAACACTGCAGTAAGCACAAAACGTTATCACAGTTGTGTTGTCACTCCTGATGCACTGACATTTTTTTTCATCATCCTCCCAAGCTTATTTTTACGGAAACATTTTTAAGATTGCTCAAAATGAATAAGCAGCAACAACACAAATACAGTTTTTTCTTGTTTGAATGAGTGCCCACTACTAGTAAGAAGCGAATTTCAAAGACCTTTGATTAATTAATTTATTTTTTTAAATGTTATATAATAACAGGTTAGACTGGTATCTTTTAATTCTTGAAAAATTACAGCATCACTTTCCATTGCTCTTTCCATGCAACTCCACTGAGCCACTCTGGCTGCCATTTCCACAGTATACTGAATAGCTACATTGTGAAAGGAATAATCGAATGGAAAAATAATTAGTGAGCAGTGTTAATGTTTGTGATGTGCCATCTTTTAGAAAGACAAATGCAATGCATTTTATTATTACTATGTTTGGGATGTGCCATCCTTTGGAATGACAGAGACATAGGAACTGGACAGACACACAGACACCCTTTTATTAAGGTGGATTGAAAGCTATTGTATACTGTTAAATTTAATTATGTTCTCTGTTGACTCATAACTCTGTACTCTCTTGCAAATTATTGTAATGTATTGCCATTCTATAATTTTTTTTTGTTTTTTGTAAGTCACCTTAGAAAAGGTGCCTGTCAAATAAAGAATACTAGTGTTAATAAAATTAGTAGTTGAAATAGTAAATAGTTATTCACATACTAGAAACTAATGCACTCAATATCAGTTATTATGATTAGGTTCTATTTGTTTTTTGTGATATTTTTGTGATTGTTATTAAATTTAAGAGACGGCAATATAAATCCAGTATTGTACACATTTAAAAAAAATATGTGAATAAAACAATCCTCTCCCCATAGCGTCCACCTAATGTCCATCCCACCCAAACTGCCCACAGAAGAGTTCCATAGAGGATTAAACTCCTTAGTGCATTTACAAACTGGGAAGAGAGATGTTGGAGGCACCAGAGTATGGATGTGGTATATCAGATAGGGAGGTTAAGAGTCGAGACTAGACATGCAATGCTGATCATCAACCAGCCAGCTCCTGACCAAATGCACAGCAGCCTGCCACGTCTCAATACTGGAGTCAGATGAGCTGCTGAACTGTGCCACTGAAAGTTCAAGTAAGATTTGGTTAAAGAATGAGAATCTCCAAAAATGTCAAGAAAGAAAATTTGGAGAGAGAGTCAGCAACTGTTCCCAAGAGAAATAAATTCTGCTGGATACAAGTGAAAAGAATTTGATTGCATTTGTTTTTGTTTTTGCTTGCTGACTTTGTACTTTCTTGCTAATTGCGAAATACTTTAGGAAATCACTTTGGATGACTCCTTTCATCCCAGAGCTGATTTTGTGTGTGCACCTTGAGTTCAGTTGGAAACACATTCAGGGATAATACCTTGCACCTCATGATGGCAGTATAGTTTGTGTGCTTTGCAGTCCTAAGCTGAAGAAAATGGTAAAGTAGGATTTATATATATATTTGTGGATTTATTTTAGACAAAATGGGGATAGTGAGAACAGCACTAAGGTAGGATATTTCAAACATGCAAGATCCCATCCATTGATAACAAGTGTGAGGATGGTGTGACAATTTCTACCACACAAGAGTTTGTAAAATGTTTGAATTTGTTGACTGAAAAGTAACGAGCATTTGTAAAATAACAAATTTGACTGAATAGGTGCTGCTGCATTCCTTTATGGCTCTTCATTATTTCATTTAACCCAGAAGATATTGGCGGGTCTGTAGAATTAAAACCAATGTAACAACTTTGACATTGATTACGGGATCAGTGCTTTGCCTTTGAGGCACACTTCAAATTAGTTACACCAGTTGGATTATTTTTGTCTTTATTTGTAATCTGCCTGTTTTTTCACATCAGCTATTAACTGTCAGTATTTATTTTTAACGGAGCAGCACCAAGGTGCAGTAGTTTGCACTACTGACTGACTGCTCCAGAGTCTTTGAATTCCAATGCATGTGCAGAGTTTATGCATTCCCCTTGTATCTGTGTAGGATTTCTTCAATGTATTCTTGTTTTCCTTCTAAATAAAGTTTCCACATTTTGTTATGTTACAGCCTTATTCCAAAATGGATTAAATTCATTTTTTCCCTCAGAATTCTACACACAACACCCCATAATCACAACGCGAAAAAAGTTTACTTGAGGTTTTTGCAAATTTATTAAAAATAAAAACTGAGAAATCACATGTACATAAGTATTCACAGCCTTTGCTCAATACTTTGTCGATGCACCTTTGGCAGCAATTACAGCCTCAAGTCTTTTTGAATATGATGCCACAAGCTTGGCACACCTATCCTTGGCCAGTTTTGCCCATTCCTCTTTGCAGCACCTCTCAAGCTCCATCAGGTTGGATGGGAAGCGTCGGTGCACAGCCATTTTAAGATCTCTCCAGAGATGTTCAATCGGATTCAAGTCTGGGCTCTGGCTGGGCCATTTAGGACATTCACAGAGTTGTCCTGAAGCCACTCCTTTGATATCTTGGCTGTGTGTTCAGGGTCATTGTCTTGCTGAAAGATGAACTGTCGCCCCAGTCTGAGGTCAAGAGCGCTCTGGAGCAGGTTTTCATCCAGGATGTCTCTGTACATTGCTGCAGTCATCTTTCCCTTTATCCTGACTAGTCTCCCAGTTCCTGCCACTGAAAAACATCCCCACAGCATGATGCTGCCACCACCATGCTTCACTGTAGGGATGGTATTGGCCTGGTGATGAGCGGTGCCTGGTTTCCTCCAAACGTGACGCCTGGCATTCACACCAAAGAGTTCAATCTTTGTCTCATCAGACCAGAGAATTTTGTTTCTCATGGTCTGAGAATCCTTCAGGTGCCTTTTGGCAAACTCCAGGCGGGTTGCCAAGTGCCTTTTACTAAGGCGTGACTTCTGTCTGGCCACTCTACCATACAGGCCTGATTGGTGGATTGCTGCAGAGATGGTCGTCCTTCTGGAAGGTTCTCCTCTCTCCATAGAGGACCTCTGGAGCTCTGACAGAGTGACCATCAGGTTCTTGTTCATCTCCCTGACTAAGGCCCTTCTCTCCCGATCGCTCAGTTTAGATGGCCGACCAGCTCTAGGAAGAGTCCTGGTGATTTCGAACTTTTTCCACTTACGGATGATGGAGGCCACTGTGCTCATTGGGACCTTCAAAGCAGCAGAAATTTTTCTGTAACCTTCAACAGATTTGTGCCTCGAGACAATCCTGTCTCAGATGTCTACAGACAATTCCTTTGACTCCATGCTTGGTTTGTGCTCTGACATGAACTGTCAACTGTGGGACCTTATATAGACAGGTGTGTGCCTTTCCAAATCATGTCCAATCAACTGAATTTACCACAGATGGACTCCAATTAAGCTGCAGAAACATCTCAAGGATGATCAGGGAAACAGGATGCATCTGAGCTCAATTGTGAGCTTCATGGCAAAGGCTGTGAATACTTATGTACATGTGCTTTCTCAGTGTTTTTATTTTTAATAAATTTGCAAAAACCTCAAGTAAAGTTTTTTCACGTTGTCATTATCGGGTGTTGTGTGTAGAATTCTGAGGAAAAAAATGATTTTAATCCATTTTGGAATAAGGCTATAACATAACAAAATGTGATGCGCTGTGAATACTTTCCGGATGCACTGTACATCACCTGTGCAGCACAGTATTTAAGAAATCTTGATACTGCCCTCCATTTATGTAACTGAGGTGTTTGTGAATATTTGTAGTTTTAATATTTTAATGTAAAAGTGAACTTTTTAAAAATAAGTTTTATATAGAAATAACCAGCAACACCTAATTAAGACACACATATATAAATAACACAGTATACACATTGTAAAAACAACAGCATTTTTCAAAGTTGAGTGTTTTGTGTGATTTCGTACAAACAGTCAATGATTCATCACCATAACTGACAAACTAAGAAGGAATCGAAGTGTAAGAAACATGTGAAAATACTAATAAATATGCAACCATTCATTCATAAATAGTAATTATAGACTCAACAAGAGCCTGAAAAGAAGAACATTGAAAACCTGATGAAAGTGGCAGCCTGCTGTTTGTTTTTTTAATGAAGATCGGGCCACTTGTCTCTTTTCAGCATAGCATCTGTGTCATTTGCTTTGCCCAGCATAATGTACAATTCAGCACAATTGCTTGCTGTACTCAGTTGCTGAGCTTTTCGTTTTTCAGGGATATGACAGCCCAGGTTGTTGTTGTGTTTAGGAGAATTTGGCTCGATATTATACACATTATACTTGGCTGGAATTTCAGGTCGAATTTTGACACCTTGCGCTGACTGTGTCACTTCACAGAACATATTGAGGCAACTGTTGAATTGTCAAAGCGGACAGATTATCGCAACCTGTTTTACAATTTATAGAAATGTTATTGAATCCCATTTAAGGGTAATTGATTAATAAACCATCTGGGCCACCAATGGGCTCTGTAATGCACTCAACTGTTAAAAGTATTTTGTAAGTTCACTGTATTTCAAGATATTGACTGATGAATTTATTAAATGCTGCTATCTAAATTAAAGTTGGGTACCATCGGCCCGTGAAATGCAGGAGCTGCTGATTTGCATTCCAATTTTATACTCTCCATTAACTTTCAGGTAATTGATCTCATTTGGATAGTAGAAAGTGCTGAATATTGATAAAGTGTGCTTGACGGACAGTCAGTATCCCTTTTCAAAGAAATAAATAATAATAAAGTAGAAGATTCCCTTCTTATTTTAGATTTAATCGGATGTTGGAGCATATAATTTATGTTCTTGGCGTTTTTGCACTAGTTGGACCAAAACGACAGAAGTACTTACCTGGAAAATCTCTCGTACATCTGCTGTCACTCTGAAGGGGCAGTGTTTGCCATGTTAGTTTATTATTTAATTGTATGATTTATCAGTTTCCTCAGCTCATATGTTATTTAAAACCATTGTCTTTTGTAAAGCTTGCACTCCACACTGTCTACCTTTAGGCAGGAATATAAAGCAGGTTTCTTTTCCTGCCAGTAAGCAAATGTGAAGAAGAAAGCAATGGCATTTGAAATGATAGCATTTACAAGCGTAAGTAGTCTACTTGTATGTTAAACATGTTTTAACTTTTCTTCAGCTGATGCCCATTCTCTGAGAGTGATGAGCAATTGCTTTGTTAATCAGGGATATCTAGATTTTACGTAGCATGAAGTAGGCATGAAAGACCATAAACAAACCCACAGACAATTGTTGTTCACTGCAGTAAGCAACAGAAATGAAACGGATTGCTACTCCTTATAGTACTATGCCAGGACTGTTTTGTTGTGCACAGAGACAGGGCTATGGGATGATCCACTGTTGATGGATATACCGGTATGTTTTGTAATTGAAGAGGAGCTATTAAATTAAATAGGCTCTTATGGCTTTCATTTTGCCTTAGTTTGGTAAACATTTGCATAAGTAGACACGGTAATGATGGTATCATTGGTTTTTAGTTCGTAGACAACATATTGTTAATTATATGTATTCTCAACAGAGCAAGGATATCCAGATGCAAGTGTAAGTTGGCAGCAATTTAGATAATAACATTAACATTAATAAAGAGCTCCTGACAGCTTCGTTTGTTGTTATAATACACATTTGCTAAAAGAAATGCATAATTGAGAATAGGGACCTGGCCTACCTCATCTTGACCTTGGAGAGCTGTCCTGTTTCCACTTTCAGCAACATGGTGCACAGTGACACACACTGGGAATCTTAATGTCCCAATTTGATGGTTTAGAATTGCTAGATGAATAGACATTATTAGGTGGGATGGTCTTTTCTATTTAAAAAAAAAAAGTGATACATATAATAAAAAAAATCATCCCTCCATCTTCTCTCATGACTCTCAAAATGAAGAGCAGGAGCTATGAACTGTCAAAAATCATTTCTTTAAAATGGTACACAATCACTGTCTCTAAATAGCAATTGCATGTGAAAGGTTGTATTATTTAGAACTCTTGAGAGTTCCAGATTAAATAAAAATGATATGATCTGAAGTAAAGCTATTTTGTAATCCCAAGCTGTCAAAATACAAAATATTTAAAGACATTTAATTATAACAGTTTTACAGTAACACGGTTGTGGAGTGTTTGTAAAAGCTTCAGACACAGAAAGTTTGAGTCGTAACCCCAACTCCAGTTTTGGTATATAAGGTTCAAACCAAAGTTATGGACATCAGAGATTGCTGTTCTGTAAATAACAATGTAAATCATCATCTCCTATAGATATACAGTAAATGAGGGTGCTAGGGAATAAGATGTGTGTTAGACCTGTGCCTCAGGATTGGGATTCTACATAAAAGTGATTATGGAACCTTTTCAGTCTCTGGCAGGTGGGAAATGACAATCAGCATTGTGAAATGTAGGCTGACATGGTGCCTATAATATGCAATGAAATGCTAGTAAATCTTTTGTTACTTTAAATATAAACAAATAATTACATTATAAAAATTCAGTGATGTGTATGTAGTAAAACTCCAATCATGATACTGTTATTTTTATATAATTTTTGACCTCTAAATATTCAAAGAATGGTGGAAAAATGCAGCTGGCAGATGTGCAAAGAACAAACAAAACAATCAGGATATCAGAATAAAAAGGTGGTGCAGTGAGACATTTGGATCAGTTTTTTCATTGATTTTAGATTAAAAAGAAGCTGAGCGGTCACAAATGTGATAAAGTTTTAAGATACAATGGACATAAACCAGGTACCTACAGTTTGCTGCCATATGTTATATAAATAAAATATATTATTATTATTATTATTATTAAGCTAACACCTTTCCATGCTCCTATCCAGTCTAAGCAAATTGTGTTTCAGAGAGTAACAAGCTACACCTCCCATGCTAGAATTAAGTAAGATACAATAAATGTAGCAAGCAGTTTGAGAGGACTTGCTGAAAATGTTATGGGTTCAATTATAAAATATTGTGATAATGGTAAGAATGCTAAATTAAATGCTTCAGTATACTGAAGATAAAAGACAGAAAAAGAGCTGTTTTTTGATCAAGTAACATCAAAAACAGTACATAATGATACAATATCTTAAAAAAAATAAAATGTTTCTTCACAAAAGTAGTACACCTTAGCTTACTGATTTCAGGAGCTGAGTGGCAGAAAGGAAGGGAACTTGAGGCCTTAACAGTGCCACCTGTAAAAAAAAAAAAATACATAAATCTGCTGATTTGCCTTCTGTTATATATTAGAAGGAATGGAAGATATAATTTCCTGCATATAATACATTTTTGGAACTATCACTGATGGAATGCAGAAGCCAATGATTTACAGAAAACCTCTTTAATTGAACAACTTTGTAAAGTACTTGAATCTGAAGTGTAAGAGTCAGTGTTAGATAAGAATTTTGTGCGTCCTACTCTGAGGCTCTGACTCCATCACACAGGCCTTGATCTTTGCTAAAGAAAGGATTTCTTTTTCTTTAACAAAAATAAATAATGGTAAAATTGCCTAAAAACTTCTTTGTATATTTTAACATACTCTGTAATAGCATTATCTATACAAATGTAGGTCACCATCTCCAAGGAAAAGGATTGCGTGCAATGCCAGTCAGTTGAGGACAACAGATTAGTATGAACTACAGATCTACAGCACAAAATGGCAGTTGGACTACAAGGTCAGGCTTATAAGTCTTTGGATTTTCTTAGTTGAGTTTTTTTTTTTTTTTCTTTTTTTTTTGAGTAACCCAACCTACATCATATCAAAGCTCATTGTCATAAATGTTTCTGGCCAAAATGTCGTCATTGTAATTTGTTTAGTTTTTTTCTGTGTAGGGTTGAAGTGAAGATGTCAGAAAACAATGGAAATTGGACAAAAGCGTGTTGAGCAGTGATGAAGTATTTACTCTTAAAACGGAACTCAGTGAAAGAAATTTACAATGATATGTCAGGTATATTAGGTGACATGTGCCCTTCCTACTCCACAGTCAAAAACTGAGTTGCTTAATTTAGGACAGGACATTTCAGCACAGAGGAAAACTGAAGTGACAATCTCAGATAACATGGATGCCATTTATTTCATGATCTTGGAGTAGCAAGGAATATCTGATAAAAAGAGAGCAGAGACATTGCACATATCTGGGGGAACATGTGGGTTATATCTTTCATTAGATCTTAAAAATGAGAAAGCTCTCACCCATTTGGGTTCAAAAATGCCTGAATTCTGACCAGAAGTGTGATTGCATGGTTGCTTTACAGGCCATTGCGGACCATTTTACGAAGAATCCTGATGGATTTTTGAATCATCTTATTACTATGGATGAAACTTGGATCCCTAGATATAATCCCTAGAACAAAGAATAATTGAAAGAATGGAGGTACGTTGGTTGTCTGAGTCCACAGAAGTTCAAGATATAGAAGTCAGAAGGCAAGGTGATAGCTTTTGTCTTCTGGGACAAAGATGGAATTCTTCTTGTTGATGACCTGGAAAAAGGGTACGACTATCATTGTACAGTACCACATATTACTACTGGACAAGTTTAAGCAGAAAGTGGTCCCCAAACATCGAGACAAGCTTTTGAAGGGAGTCTTGTTACTTCAGGGCAATGTGTCTCCTGACATAGCTGCCTTCACACAGCAGAAATAAGCCGATCTGTGTTTTGAAGTGCTGTACCACCCAGCCTGCTCACCTGACCTGGCCCCTTCTGACTATTACCAAATCCCTAACCTTAAAAAACACCTGAAGTAAAAAATATTCAAGGATTGTGGAGACCACATCAGTTGCTGATGACTGAGTTGCAGCAGAACCACCAGAGGAGTTCTTTGACGACGTGAACAAGTTGGAGCAATGAAGTAAAAAGTATGTTGAGCTCACGGGGGATATGTTAAGTAAATAAAATGTATTAAAAGGCCAAAGACTTATCAGCTCCCCCTTGTATGTTGCATAACTTCATTGACCATGAAAGAACCAAAATCAGAAGGTGGTTTAAAAGTGCTGGCTAGATATAGTCGGCCTTACCTCTGTCTGTAGTATGATGTTAAAACCGGCTCTACTGACCCCAACTGTACTGTTGTTCATAGGAAATGTTCCGAGCAGGTATGGAAATACTTATAAGCCCCAAACTGGGTGTCATACAGTTGGAATTTTCACCAGTGGAAATCATGGCTATTTCAATGAAACTTTCACTTTAAAAGGGAAAACTGAAGTATTGCTTATATGCATATTTCTTAAGAACTATTAGATTTCTGTGCCTTTTTTAATACTACAGGTTTAGATCTTTAAAGACATTGTTTGCTAATTGTTACTGTATGGCCCTGCTGAGAAGTATTTATGTTTAATTGTTAGATGCAATGTCTCTGGATATGGCTGAAACACTTGACAGGCCAAAAAGGTGTGTAGCCATAAGTGGTCCATGTGTAGTGTGAGTTTGATCAACCTATGCAACTTTGGAGTTGATGAAGATACCTGAAGGACATTCATTTTGATGTTTTGATGAGCAAGCTGCCTTATTTAAATCTCAGTTGTTATTGAATTTCAGTGTTAATGATGATTTGTACAAAATAAACACTGAAGAATATTAAAACATCTATCCTATACCGGAGCTCACTAGGCTAATGTTCAGCGATCTACTATATAATTGTGTCATCTGATCCAAGGCTGCATGTAAAGAGATTTCCCAAGCAGTCAAAGGATTAACACTTAATACTGTGTTGACTCAAATGACTGGATCATTGGAGAATAGCCCAGAGCATCCAAAGTGATAGTAAAAGTATCCCAAGAATGCCTGGGTGATTCCTCCTTTAAATATGAGTTCATCTTGACACTTAGATGAGGCTGAGAATGTGTGGCCTAAAATGACCCTGTTCCAGAAAATGGGTAATGGAATGGTAAAACCCCATAACCCATTAGCAAACATCAGTGATTGAAGAGTTCAGCAAGTTACAGAAGGTGTCCTTTTAGACAGTGTTACAAGCAGCGTCTATGGATGTGTTGGACAGTGGTAAAAGTGAATGCCATTGTGTGGTATGGGTCTGGTGAGGCCACAGAGAAAGATAATCTGGTTGCACTTTTTTGTAGTGACAGTTCAGGAAGGGTTTACAGCAAGGGTGGAAAACCTTTAACTGCTGCTGTTGATATTGTTGGTAGATGGAAGGAGCACTTTAAAGGACTCCACTCAGTGGACATTTCCATCTCAAAGGAAAAAATACCAGAAGCATCGGGTATTGAACCAAGTTCTGTGGCAGATTTAGCAGCAATGGCTGAGCAGAGGAGTTCCATGGTATAAAGGCTGCACAGGTGAATAACACTACACCAAGAAAGCTGAAAGAAGTAGATACTCTAAACATATTTTAGTTGGAGCAGCACTTGGATAATGTTAACCATGATTTAAGACAAGTATCCTGTGGTGGTGATTCCAGTTTTCAAATGGACGAAAGGATGTTGTCCTCCAGTTACCAAGTTATCAATGAGAGAGGTACAGTAAATGACTTGACAATGTATATGCTATGTACCGTATAAACCTGCACTTCTTTCTAAGTATGTTGAGCATTGGACTTCCTTCATTCCTAGCAACCTGCTGCTAAATAAAGATCATTGCCTTTGACCCATGTGTCTCATTCTGCAAGAGTGACACTTCCTCTAATTTATTTGTACAGTTAACAGTACATTGATATCATGATGGATGAAGGAATTTTCTTATCACCATCCATTTGCTACATTTTGACTGACATTTTCAAATGGTTCCTCCATTGCAGCTCATCAGTTCATTCATGTACAGTATAGAAGGCCTCCCTCTTGATCATACACTTCCCTGCTCTTTTTGATTGCTATGTGCAGACTCATCCCCCATAGAAGTGCATCACATCAATGTCAGAGGGTGTGTAAGACAAATGCTTTGACCATACTTTACGTGATAGGTCTGACATGCTTGCCTAAGGTACTCATCATATAAAAGCATTTTGTTGTTGTCTGGTACTAAATAGAGCAAATAGTAAAAAAAAAAAAAAAAATCTGAGTAAAAGATTATTCAACCCATTTTACAAAAGTTCCAGCAAAGTTTTAAAGTTACTTTCAGACCAAACATGGTCTAATAAATTCTTTATTACTTTGAAATATGCTGTACAATATTCTGTATTTTGCAAGGGAAAAATACCCTACTAAAGATAATACCAAAAGACCAGACGGAACACCCCTTTTATAGTCGTCAAAACTGAAATAACCAAATGAATCAGTTGATGAAAATTTCAAAGCAAGAGCCAGTTTCTGTTTTTTCTAGGAATCAAATGAGGAGATTGTCAAATTTATACAGTAGTGCCTTAGGCCGGGGTTTGATGGCTGAGAGTGATTACAAGCTGTTATGTGCATTGAGCAGTCCTCTGTGAAAAGCACTATTCAAAAATAAACTGTTTTTGTAGTTAGATGCTTCAGATCCCTCTTATATTAAACCTTTTCCCTGAAGAGTAAGATTTAAGGCCATAAATGTTCAAATATAAGATCATTATTTCAGAAATATCTGCAACTCTACAGAAAAGATTGGTAGAAATGTTAAACTTTATATGGCTTTAAATAAACACATTTTTATCAAATTTTTCTGTAAAAATGTCCAGAAAAATTTTTCAATATTTAATATCATGAAGTACCTGAATTCAGTCAATCTTGAAGTAAGCGTGATTTGTAGTTTTGTTCAGGAATGGCAAAACAATAATTGTGATTGCTGCTATAGCAAAGTGGTGATCCTCTCTTATAGTGGTGTGCAACTTCCAAGAATGATACGTTAAACCCACCAGACTTTTTATAATGTTGTTTTTAATCTTCTCCCAAGCTTTAAAAATGGAACAAATTAATTAAAATTCTTAAAAATAACCACAAGCTTCAAAACCAGCCTTCAGCCTTGGCCATAAACTGAATCAAAGCACCTAGTCAAACTAACATAGGTAAGGAGATAGAAACAGAAAAAATGAACACTCATTAGTGTAACTTGGACAGGATTCCCATTCCACCATTCCAATATGTAGTGGACAGACATTTTAATTTTATCTAGTATAACATTCCAACTCTGCGGTGGGTTGGCACCCTGCCCAGGATTGGTTCCTGCCTTGTGCCCTTTGTTGGCTGGGATTGGCTCCAGCGGACCCCCGTGACCCTGTATTTCGGATTCAGCGGGTTAGACGATGGATGGATGGAACATTCCAACTTTTCCAATCCACTGATTTTGTAAGCTTGTTGATAGCTTCCTTTTGTTATGTGTATGGATACAACATCAAGAGAAGTTCTCAGCAGCTTAGCTGCCTGGCAATACATTTAGGTTCAATGCATAGTTAGGTCATAGTGCACCCTTGTCTTTTTGCAGAGTAAATGCTATCTCATTGACTGGGAAGAGGTGTGTAAAGTTTACACCAACGCCCAACTAATAATGTGCAATCAGAATTTCCCAGTAAAGGTGAGAATAAAAACTATAGAGTTACAAATGTCATTGGTCAATGTCTTGAATGTAACTGTATATTAGGGGTTTCAATCCCAGATTTCTTTTTATTGACTTAGCCATCCAGTTTCTATACAGTACATTGGGGTTTAATAAGTTCCAGATACAACGGCATCTAAGAATTTAATTCTACCATATAAAATTTTAAAGGTCATGACAACAATACATTAAAATGTAAAACCAATAGTACAGTTATTGCAAAAAAAGGTGTGGAAGAAATGCAAGTTTCAATATCTTTAGAAATGTTTGAGAGGCATAACAACCACCAAATATTCTGCTTCAAACTTCTAAATTAAATTGCTGCAATGCGCTCGGCACGTGAGTCTTACCACTTTGTATTCTTGTATAACCAGTTCAACCAACTGTCTCAAATCTTTGAAGTATCACCCAAGAGTAGAATGAAAGATGCTGATGATTCTATGGCATCCCAGTGATTCCAAGGACTTCAGACCAGTTGCTCTTACTTTACACATCATGAAGACCTTTGAGAGGTTGGTCCTAAAGCAACTAAGATCCCTGGTTTCAGAACATCTGGATTCTTTGCAGTTTGCCTATCAGACACATTTAGGTGAGGAGGATGCTCCACAGAGTGTGCTCTCATTTGCACAAAGCTGGTACCACTGGCAGGATAATATTCTCTGATTTTTCCAGTCCCTTTAACACCATTCTGCCTCATCAACTGGGTAAAAAGCTCAACACTTTGAATATTGATGCTTCAACAATCTCCTGGATCATGGACTACCTGACCAACAGAGAGCAGTTTGTGAGGCTTATGGACTGTGTGTCAGAACAGGTCGTGTATAATACTGGAGCACCTCAGAGAGCTGTCCTGTATTCCTTCTTGTTTACTCTCTACACAGCAGACTTCCAGCACAATACCACCTCTTGACACCTACAGGAATATCTCCGTTTTCTCCTCCATTGTAGGCTGCATTAATAACAGAAAAGAGATAGAATACAGGAAAGTTGTGGAGGACTTTGTCTTATAGTGCAGTGAAAACCACCTGCTTCTCAACATCAGCAAGACATAAGAGCTGGTGGTGGATTTCCAGTGTGCCAAGGAGCATATGAGACCAGTCACCATTCAGGAGGAGAATGTAGAAGAGGCACAGATCTACAAGTACATGGGGTTCAAATAGAAAACAAACTGAATTGGTCTGACAGCACAGTGGGAAGGGCCAGAGTAGACTGTACTTGCTAATGAGACTCAGGACTTTTGATGTGTTCAGCAAGGTCCTAGAAATGTTCCATCAATCTATAGTAGCCAGTGTAATGTTCTCTGTTGCAGTCTCCAGAGAAAGCAACTTGAGCTTTAAAGAAGCGCAATGCCTGAACAAACTTATCATGAACAGCCTGCTCCATCTCATGGCAAACTCTGGACAAACTGGAAGATGTTGTGGAAAAGAGGATGGTGGCAAAATTGGATGCCATCATGTAAAATTCCCTCCATTCCATCCAGGAGGCTCACTCTTGGAGCACCTTTAGCCACAGTCTCATTCCACCATGGTTTGCTAAGAAGCATTTCAGGGGGTCTTTTCTGTCCACTGCTATCAAGCAATTTAATGCTTCCTCCTCATGTATTCTTTAAGCTCATTTTGAAATGTCTACACAATAGATATTTATTTATTTGTTTGTTTGTTTGTATTTATCAGTCTGTTGACTGATTGGCTGTATTTGCCCCGTGAGTCCATATCCTTGTTTTTTTTTTGTTTGTGCTGCTGTATGCATCTAATCTAATCTTTGATTCTTCAAGAAGTCTCTAAGAGCCCCAGAATTTCATTATGCGCCCTACAGGTAACTCTTGCCACTGTTGATGTCACAGTGCATACATCTACATGGGAGGTGTGCCAGGAGGAAAACTCTGTTGTCCAAAAAGAACATCAGGGCAAGACTGAAATTTCCTCATGAACACCTAGAAAAAAGACCAAGATTTCTGGACAGGCAAAGGAAAGTTATTTGATCACAAAACCAGAAAACAGGTTTGATGAAACCAAAGGCATTACTTGATCAGAAGAACCTAATACCAACCATAAAGCAGGGTTGATCGAAATGTTATGGGTTAGGGCTGCTTTTCTGCATCATGGCCAGCTATTAAAGCCAAAGATGTACTTACTTTTTCCATAAATGGAAATGTCATATTTTTTCATTGAATAAATTATTGCAAAGTCAAATATTAATTTTTTTCATTATATCCCCCTTATTTAAAGATACTGTTTAAATGAAGTTAAAAAAGACAAACATATATCATGAGATGCACTTACTTTTTCATGACCGTCGAACTAGTATGTCAGTCATCTTTTTCAATTTCAAGATATTTAAATCTACACATACAACTCCTCATGACACATGGTCTGCTTGCCTCTGATGGCAGTACAGTGTGTGGCACAGAGTCATGCTGCTCGAAAGTGATTAAATGACCACTTCATGACACATCTGATATTTTATTTGCAGAGGCACAGAAGCTTATATTTAGCAGAGAAATCAGGGCAGGCAAGAGCTTTAGCTGGGAAGTTTTCTTTCAGATAAAAATATTATTACTGAACAACCAAGTGAATATTTAGGCATGCTTCATGGTTAGGTACAGTTTCTAAAGTGCACCATAGACTCCTGAAATACCAAAATGTCTCTTGCATAAGTGCGTTTGAAGCAATGGCTTCCAAAACTGTAAGAGTCCTTTAAAGCCCAGTGTATGTTTTTCTAACTTAAAGTGCTACCTCAGTGGAATAAGCCTAATCTATTTTAAGGTTGTGCGATCTAGAAAATGAAACTTGATTGAGGAAGTTTTCTTTTAGATTCTGCGTGCCATACTAGCTCTTAAAATTGAAATCTGTGAAGGATACACCAAACACCCTTTGTTTTATAATGCAGAGACATTCTCCTTCAGAACAAAATATTGGTTATAAAATATAAAACTGGCAACAATATCCAACACCCCCATGATTAATTGGTTGCCTGCTATTTGAGAATTATGAGGCACAGGCCAAAGTTTTACAAAGTCTGCTTCACAGAAATGCAGCCTTTAGGTAGCCCTGTGCTTCACAGTCTCAGCCATCTCTTGTCCACCAGCCTTTTCCTCCCACCTGTGACTCTCTGTTCCTTCTCTTTAGCATATGTCTCCCCTAAAAATGTACATGCCTTTAACATCGATTGCTTTAGCACTCCCATCAAAAGGTATCTATGGCATGCTGAGGGAATTTGCAGCTGCACATGACGTTACCACCCGCAAGATGAGAAGCCTTGTTGGCAGACGGCTCTCTTTAGCTCAGCTTGTTAGAACAGTTGTTTGAATGTTTCAATCCCACTGCCAATACTTCTCACGGTGGACATATAGCAGCTGAGGGAGAGGCAGGGCCGTCACGCCCCGAGCTAATTTTTTACCGGTGATGCGATCACAAGTAAGACAAGCAGATCCATTGTGTTGATTTAAGTGAAAAGATGGAGGAACAGGAAAAAGGCCATCCTGATAAACTGATTCACTTCTTGATATGCTTTTGACAGTATTTTTGTATTTTCTGATCTTGTTATTCAATACTAGGCCATCTCACAAAATGATGTTTAATAAAGCTTGTTGGCTGGTATACAGTAGCACCAGACATTGCAGCATTTATTATGTAACCTACAAAATACTATAGGGAGGCACTATAAAGCTGAACGATGCCACTATTTTTAAGTGTATCAAGTAGCAAAATAAATAAGACTGTATTTCACCTGTCTTTGACCAAAAATTTTATAGGTATCAAGATTATTAAGCTTGTAATTATTCTCTGTAATATTTTCTGTTAACAAGTTAAGGCCTCTGTAGATATTCACAAATATAATTAAAACTCAATAAAATTACCTTCAATAATAACTTAAAAATATCACACAACATGTACATGGAAATATACAAACATATGTAGAGATACTTTTGATGTACAGTAAATAAGGTCTTTAAAGCTCCTGATTGTAATTATAATATAACCAAACAGCTAGTTTCCATAATTTTGGTCGACTAAGATAAAGGTTTGATGTTAGCAATGCTAAAAGCTCCCATCTGCAAGGGATAACTTAATCAAAGTGTCAGAAACACTTCGCGCCACCGCAGGACACCTAGAAGAGATGTCACAATTATTAAAATTCAGTTTTGACAGCTTTTCCAGAATGTCTAGAAAGAGTACTCTTTGATAAAAACTATGAGTCTTCAGCTTTGACATAAATTCTGAAACAGATTTGCGCTCTATAATATGGGCAAGTACAGTGTGAGAGATCATTCCAGAATTTAGAGGTTTTGCCAACTACACTAGTTGTATTTATCCTGGGAACTTTAAGAAAGGTTGCATTGTCTTGAATATAAGAAATAAGGATGTCTGCCTAAAAAAGGAGCCTAAAGCCATTTATTGCTATAAATGTTGAAAAATGAATTTAAAACTTTGCTCTAATTTAAGTGGAAGCCAGTGTAGCTACACAGTATGGTGATAATAGATGAGTCTTAATGTAGTATTTTGTATCCACCTGTAGAGTAGTAATTGGGTGATATGAACAGCCTATCATTAAAGGATTTTAGTGTTTAATTCTATTTCAGGCATATGAGTAAAGTAGAGTTTCTATATACTGCATGCCTTCATTTTGAACTATGTTAAAGAGAAAGAAGGCATATTTTTGCCTAGTGTGGAAATGTGAAAACTCACAGGGAAGGCCGTATGTAAAGGACCAGGAGAAGCATATAGTCAAAAGTAAGCCAAGGTCAGAATCAAAAGTCAATCCTATCTTTCAAACAAACCAGAAATATTATCAAACATCAGACGTCAAACGAGAGCAAGAGATCAAAAACAAAAGGCTTAAAACTTTTTTTAAAAAGTGAGATATATCTGCAAACGGGATGGCACAGTGGCACAGTGGGTAGCACTGCTGTCTCATAGTTAGGAGAGCCGGGTTCGCTTCCCGGGTCCACCCTGGGTAGAGTTTGCATGTTCTCCCCGTGTCTGCGTGGGTTTCCTCCCACAGACCAAAGACATGCAGGTTAGGTGCATTGACGATTCTAAATTGTCCCTAGTGTGTGTGTATGTGTGTGTGTGTGTGTGTGTGTGCCCTGTGATGGGCTGGCATGCTCAAGCTGAAATTGAGAAATGTAACCTAATGAGGTCGGGGTTAAGACTTCTGTGAACAAGCCCCCAGCAAAATGGTGCTGTGATAAATGAAAATACATTTTAAACTTATTCAAAGAGCCTTAAACAAAAAAACAATAAACGTCAGATTTAGAATTCTCAAGTCTCAAAGCCCTACAAAAGACATATGACACATGCCTTGCAGGAATTTGCAGAATATATTTTTAAAATCCTCAGATCAAAATAAAGCTTGCCTTTGTCCCTGTAGGTTTAGTTTATAGTGATTCTGATCTAGGGTCAGACTTCTAAAACTTGCGTGCATACATTGATTACAAAGGAAAACTTGATGAGAGACATTGCATATATATTTTTGTCAACTGTGAACATCTGTACGCAAAATTTTGGAGAAAGTGGAAAATGATGACACCCTTGATCAAGTAGAGCAATGCAGCCAAACCAGCTAAAAGATATCTCAAATGCACAACAATTCAAATCACTGAGCTGCTGTTACAATGTGTGTGACACTGATAAAGATTAAAACACAAAACTGATTAATATGATGTACAAACTCTATTTTTGTTGCCTTTAAAAAGGGTCAATGGTGCGTATTATAACTGAAGAAGTTTTTTGCTTTTTTTGTCAGTTTATAATGACTGCCTGTTATCACTTCTCAGGGAAGTGACAGGTCAGGAATATCTCAGCCAAGCTTGTGCAGCACCATGCTTGCTGTGCTGTTGACCATTAACTGACTGGCAAGGTGCTATTCAGTTTCTGCATGGAATTGGTATACATACATAAAACAGCAATTTGCAGCAGTGTCCAGTTTTTCTAATATAATCAAAACAATTGACTGCACTCATATTGCAATAAAGTTGTTTTTGGTAACCATAAGCAGTGACATTCTATTAATGCACAAGTAATTTGTGATGCCAAAATGAGACTGACAAATATGACTACCTGTAATTTTTATTTTATTTTGAGGCAAAGTAGCTTTGGCAGATTACTTGCTAATGGTATTATAATGTGATGGCTGGCTTACTGATAAAGTAACAGGCTGATCCCTCCATTTTTCATATGACCTGTGCTATTCATTGTAACAACAATCATGTCATTACTTGTGGAAGGTAAAGATGGCTTGCCATTCAGATACTGATACCTTAAGCCTTTCCCTGACCCCCAGATTGCAAAGTAAAGGAGCTATAATGCCATACACATACTCTTGTGCGCTCAGTTGTTGAGCACAACATAGAATTCCTCAAATGCAGGTGGAGGTGTGTCAGTGTGTCAAATGGAAGGCTGCTCTGCTAACCATTGAAGGTTCGAAGCATCATGATTGAATATACAGTATATGAATTTGATTAGCATAGTCCATATATGGTTGTTTCAGGGCAGCAATTGGGCATGGTCTGAGGAGCACTGAAGTTCACACATTTGCAGGATGACTGTGAATTATAAATAAATTCTGTCGAAATGTGCAGATGTCAGGTTTTATAAATCAGATTTTTTTTTTTTGACTTACGGTTTTCCCCATGTTTTGCCATATCCATATCTACTCAAAGTTTTTTAAACGAGACCCCTGGTGTTCTCAGAGTAGAGCACACACATTTCTGAGTATAGCAGGTCCTGCTCAAGATCTATTAATAGTTAACAGGATCTTTATCTATCTGACCTGGTATGTACTGTGTACAGCAAGCTTCTTCAGTTCCCTTTAATGTTAACTCTAAACTGTCAGGTCATTCTAATCTAAAATTATGCACTTTAAAGAAAGTATGCATACTGTCACAAACAAGGCCATTTCTTTCCCTTAGCAGCCAATTTAAACTCCTCCTTTGAAGAAATTTTTGCATACAATTATCAAAACTGCTAGATTTTAGAAATACACAGCAACAAAATAAAACAACAGCAAAAGAACATTAATATTAGAATCTCTGAAGCATACGAAAAAACTCAAAATGCCAGGCTACCTTAAATTCCCTTGTACTTCCTCATCAGCATTTTTTATTTTACAAATCTGTCGATCAGCACCGGCAGCAATCAGCCTGCTATCCCATCCCCCACCGACGCAGCTTTAGTTGTGCACAAAGTTCTCCCAGCTCAAGTCTGTTTATCTAGGTGTGAGAGGCGGTAGTATGTATCATGATCGTGACTGAGAGAATAAAAGTGAAAATAAAAAAGTAAATTTAACAAGTTCTATAAATGTACAGTGTCTGTTACAGACGCAAACCAAGTGTATGTGTGTACTGTATAATATTAAGAATAAGAGCAGCTCACTACAGAAAATGGCAAATATAGGAGGCAGTCAGGATCAAACCGGGGACTCGATTACAAGTCAGCAAATCTTACCGCTACGCCACGGAAGCTGTTGTCTTTTCCTTGAACCTTTTGTGAAAGTGTTTATTTGATCTTTGGACTTCAGGCTTCATACATTATATAGTTTATGCCTACATATTGTCATTTACTACTAAAATATGAAAAAAGTTGCTGTTTTAACAAAGTGTTTACAGAAATTTTTGTAGAAACGGAACACGCATATGAAATGCATGTGTTCCAAATAACGATCTATTATTTCCAATCTAAAACTCCAGCACTTCACTCCCAGGTAATCAATCAAGACATGAGCTGGGAGAAGTTTGTGCACGTTCTAAGTCGGTGGGGGGATGGAATAGTAGGCTGCTTGTCTTTATCGGCACATTTATAGGACAAAAGATGCTTGCGGAGAGGTGCGAACGGATTTAACGTGGGCCGGATTTATGAGTTTTTTCGTAGGCTCTGGTAATTCTAGTATTAACTGTTTTGAGTAGTGAACAGCTCTTATTGTTACTATTATAGAATAAAAACATACATTTGATTTATTTGAGTCTGTAACAGCCGGGTTCAATGTATGGTACTTGTAAAAGTTAGCATTTTGTTTTATTATTCACTTTTATTCTCTCAGTCACGTTCACTCTTCCCCCAATCTGACACTGTTAGTTTTCAAATAAAAACGTGCTATAACAGAGGTGAACTCTGAAGACAACAGAAGCCCTCCCCGCAAGAAATGTCCAGTTACACTTAAGAACAACGCAGCTGCACCATGCATAAAGGCGAAAGATGACACCGTTTGGATGCAGCAAGAAGTTAGGTGTAATCCTAGTGAAACTGACACAGGCATGTCCTTCAACGAAGCAGCAGGGCCTACAGAATTCGGCATGGAATCATGTAAAGTCCTGTTTATGATTATATTTTGTGATGGCCTTTATGTAAAAAACACATATACTACTTATATAAAAGCCAGATCAAATGTTATTTACCTGTTTACCGTGATGTATTTACTTATCTTCCTACAGTGTAAAGTCACAAGTAGGCTGCAGAGTTTCCTGTGTTTGATTGACACTGGCGTGCTGACAAAGTACATGTGCAATGCTGCTTCACTATGTGAGTGACTTTAGCTGCAGGTGGAAGCTCCTGTTGCACTTTACACAACTATTGCTAAAATTCTGCCTTTGTCCAGAAACGGCTCCATAAGCTTTATGACCTTCGTCTCAGAAAGTCTTCCTCCAGTGGGATGACTGGGATCTTTTCCTGAATAAGGAGTGGCATATTCTAAAGATGCTTCAGAGACTGAAACAGAATAGGGTACATTCTTCAATGGCACTTAGTGTATACATTTGGTAAGTCTCATTTACAGAAAACTGTGGATCCTAAAGAATGCCAGGGGATGGGCTTCCTCTGTTATATCTTATTTTGGTGCACATGTCACACTTTTTAAAAACATACTGCAGTCCTCTGCCGAGATGTGAATGTGGAAAGTAGAAGAAAATTGATTTTACTGGTGTGCTGCAGATTACCTGTGCTATGTGGTTGTGTAAAAATAACAAAAAGAAAAAGCAAAAGTGTAAACGCACCCTTCAGGTTTCCTTATTATCTTATTTCCTCCCACACCCTTGCTAACATACTGTATGGCTTAATTTACAATTTAATTGGGATTTTGTATGTACTGTACACTAGAAAATTGCAAGCAACTGTGAGAAGGAGAGATGCAGTTTAAGTTCACAATCATGCTTTAATATGTCTGTTAAACTCTGTAATTGGTGACAGTTAATTACATGTATGTACAGTGCCTATAAAAGGTATTCACCCCTTAAACATTTTCTTATTTTATAGTTATACAACATTGAATCATTAATTGGGCATATTTAACAATGATCATCAGAAAAACACTCTTTAATGTCAATCTGAAAACAGATCTCTGCAAACAGGTCAGTTAATTAGAAATATAAAAACATAAATAACTTATCACTTGAGTATTCACCTCCATTAATATGACACCCCTAAATCATCACTGGTGTATCCATTTGGTTTAAGAAATCACATCATTAGTTCAATGAAAATCACCTGCCTGGGGTTTCAATGCTATTAATGATCTATAAATTATCTAAAAGATCCAACTTGTCACGAATCAGTTTTGTGGCCTAGTTTACACAATGAAGACCAAAGAACACTCCAGACAGCTCACAAAAATGTGGTTGAAAAGCACAAGTCAAGTGAAAGAACAGAGAGAGTATGGGACAGCTTTAAGTCTGCCCAGGACAGGCTAACCACAAAAACTGAGTAACCGTGCAAGAAGAATACTAATGAGGGAGGCCACCAAGAGACCCGCGATAACTCTGAAGGAGTTATAAGGTACAGTGACTAAGATTAGAGAGATTGTGCATACAACAAGTGTTACCTAAGTGCTTCTCCAGTCACAGCTTTATGGGAGACTGACAAAGAGAAAGCAACTATTAAAAAAACACACGTCATCTCGGCTAGTGTTTGCCAGAACATACATAAGAGAAGGTTTTATGGTCTAATGAGAATGAAGGTGAGCTTTCTGGCCATTAGACTGAACGCCATGTTTGGTATAAGCCATGTGAAGCATGGTTGTAGCAACATCATGCTTTGGGGATGCAGTGAACACTGAAAGACTTGTGAGGATAAAACGAACACCACAAAATACATGGAAATCCTGGAAAAGGAAATCCTTGGGAGAAGATTTGTTTTCCAGCAGGACAATGATGCCAAGCATAAAACCAAAGCTATGCAGCAATGGTTTAAAACTACAATTTTACTGTCCTGGAGTGGCTAAGTTAGAGTCATGAACTCGGTCCAATTGAGAATTTGTGGCTGAACTTGAAAAAGGCTGTTCAATCACAATCCCCAATGTAACCTCACGGACCCCAAGTAGTTTTTACAAAGCAGAATGGGGAAAAATTGCAGGGTCCAGATGTGAAAAGTTGATAGAGTCCTGTGGACACAGACACAAGGCTAGAATTACTACCAAATACTGACTTGAAATGTGTGAACACTGATGTCACCAATTATTGTGTAGTTCATAATTGAAATTAATTTAGATCACTTTGCAGATATCAGTTTTTACTTTGATGTCAAATAGTTTCTGTGAAAAAGCCAAGTTAAATCCACTGTAATTCAGTGTTATAAAATATGAAAACTTCCAAGAGGAGAATACATTTTATAGGCAATGTGCAGTATATAAGGAGCACAGCAGAGAACAAATACAATATACTACAAAACAAGTTATTAATTCACTTATTTTTCTAATCCTGCCTATTTTTAGTGGTGGATCACAGGGAGCCCCAAGCCTGTTCTGCCAGCAATTTAAATACCCAGTATGCTCAAATATGAATAGGCACAATAACAAAATGAAGCTCACAATGTAGGTGACATACAATACAAAACAAAAATGCAAATCAGAAAAATGAATACTAATAGAAAAGGAAACATTATAATTTGTTTTCATTGTTGGGCTATTTCTAATTCATATATACAATGATGCCAGTCTTGCATTCATGTCATTTAAAAATAAATTAAATCTTTCAGCATTTGCCTTTTAATGCACTTTGGTTAAACTGAACATGAAAGTATATGCCTGAAAAGTTTAACTTAACAAAACATGAAAAAGATGTTTAGATCTTTAAAAGGTTTTCATCAATGAAATGAGAATTATATTTTCAAACAAATATTAGCGAGAAAAGATAATGTGATGCATAGATCAAAGTGATAACACCTGCGCTGCTGTTAAAATCTAATATGTTTACAAATAAAATGATAGATCAAATACTGTAGCCCTCAAAACAAATAAATTGCTGTCAGAGGAAATATATTAATATCATAGTAATCAAACTCAACAAAATTTAGTATGTGTGATATTAGTAGAACAATTAAACAATGTACATAATAACAAGAGAGTCACAATAATAATCTTAGTATTTGTGTCAGTTTACTCAAAATTCAAACATTTACATTTAAATTTATTCAGACAGTAATATCACACTCCAAATATGGGAGTAGAAGACAACACTGCTTTTAATTGAATTTCCCTGCAAATTCCATTGCTTTAACACACAAAATTCAAACTAATCCAATCCAGAGATTTTCATACTCTTTAAACATGTGTCCTTTCATGCATTTGATCTGTTCACTTTTTCTTAAAATGTGTCAGGGTGAAGAAGACAGAGTTGTGCATTATCTGCTTTTTAAACCTTGACTATTTAGCATGTAATATGTCATGAGACTAAAAGGCCAAGCAAGTGTTTGCAGACTTTCAGGCTGAATGTTTCCTAAGCTCTTAGCTCTGGTTCTCCTCTGTCAGGATGTAATCAGCTGAAAGAGAAGAATGACAATAAACCCAAATCACTATTGATGACCTTAGGAATAGTACATGCTACCAGTTAAAGGTCTGATGGTGAATTCACACACGAAAGTGCAGCTACTGTATCTCTGAAATAATAAAAAAATACTGCAGCAGGACCTCACCCGAAATGTCACTATGATAGCAAAAAATATGTAGAATTACTACTGTAACAGGTACTGAAAAGCATAATTACAGACAGTCTAATGAGATATCACACACAACCTCCATTTGTATGAGATATAAAAAATTACAAACAGTGCCTTCAGAAATTATTCAGGCCCCTTCACTTTTTCCACATTCTGCTCTTTTACAGTTTTGTGCTAAAATCATTTAAATTCAACTTCAGAATGGCAACGTAAAAACAGGTTTTTAGAAAATCTTGCAAATGTATTAAAAGTAACAATTGAAATCTCACATTAACATAAGTATTTAGACGTTTTTGCTGTGGCACTTGAAATATTGCTGAGGTACATCCCATTCTGCAATTTATCATGTAGATGTTCCTACACCTTGTTTGGAGTCCTCCTGTGGTCAATTCAATAGATTGGACATGATTAGGAAAGGTACACACCTGTCACTAGAAGGTCCCACAATTTACAATTGGTATCAGATTAAAAACCAAACCATAAGGTTAAAGGAATTGCCCACAGAGCTTACAGTGAGAACAGGATCGTGTTCGTGCACCAATCTGGGGAAGGCTCCAAAACAATTATACAGCATTGAAGGCTGTCAAGAGCACAGTGGCATTCATTATTAAATGGAAGAAGACTGGTGACCTAGCCAAACAGAGCAATTGTATGAGAAGAGCCTTTGTAAGGGAGATGACCAAGGACCCAGTGTTAACTTTGGGTGAGGTTTCGAGAACCTGTGTGAGGACAGGAAAAACTTCCAGAAGAACCAACCATCACTGCAACACTCCACCAGTTTGGGCTTTATAACAGAGTGGCTAAACAGAAGCCTCTGCTCAATAAACGATACATGCAGTCCAGCTTGAAGTAAAAGGCACCTAGGACTATCAGACAGTGAGAAATAAGATTAGCATTATGTCCGGAGGAAACCAACCACCGTTCATCACCTTTGCAGTACCATTCCAACACTGAAGTATGTGGTAGCAACGTCAAGCTGTGGGGATGTTTTTCAGTGGCAAAGACTAGAAGACTAGACAGGGCTGAAGGAAAGCATAAAAACATTAAAAATATAATGGAGCAAAGTAGAGAGATATCCTTAATATAAAGTGTACTCTGAACCTCAAACTGGGATGAAAGTTGATCTTCCAACAGGCAATGACCCTAACCACAAAGCAAAGACAACTTAGGAGTGGCCTAAGGACAACTCTGGGAATATCCTTGAGTTACCCAGCCAGAGCCTGGATTTGAACCCAATCGAACATCTCTGAAGAGACCTGAATATAGCTGTGCACTGATCATGTCCATTCAACTTGACAAATCTTGAGGGGATCTGCAGAGAAGAATGTCTGAAAATCCCCAAATCCAGGTGTGTGAAGCTTTTTGTTTTATTTCCAAGAAGACTCCAGGCTGTAATCACTGCTGAAAGGGCTTCAGCTAAGTACCAAGTAAAGGGTCTGAATCCTTGTGTCAATGTGATGTTTCATCTTTTTATTTTTAATAAATTTAGTTTGTTATTCTAGGGTATTGAGTGTTTCATGATGAGGGAAAAATTTTAATGTTTTTAGCACAAGGCTGCAAAATATGAATGAGTCTTGTGGAAATATTCGGACCCGGACACAAACAAGCAGACACAGAATGGCCCAAAATACACATGTTTTATTGCTAAGCACCTGTACAACACCACAACAGTGCATCAATCACTTTAGACTTCCTTCTTCTTCTCTCTACTGCCTCCAACTCCTCCCAGGCAACCTCTGTCTTCTTCCACCTGACTCTGGCGGCCTCTTTTATACGTCATCCAGATGTGTTCCAGGTGCTTCCTGATCTTCTTCCGACAGCACTTTCTGGTGTGGCGGAAGTTCTGCTCTTGCTCTCGGAAACACTCCGGGTGTACCTGGACTCTTCTTCTGGCAGCACTTCCTTGTGTGGCAGAACTGCTGCCTTCCAGGGCTCCATAAAGGACCTGGTACCCCCTGGCGGTGACCATGGGCCCCAACAAGGATGAGCTTCCAAGCTCTGCTCCTGTGGTACCCACGCAGACCAGGACAGCTGCCCTCTCATGGGTCGGGGGAGGTATTGTCCCTCTCCTGGTCCTTCGAGGCGTCCTGGCTGGGTTAAATCCGAGATAGCAGCGGCTGGGTTAAATCTGAGATAGCAGCGGCTTACCGCGTACGCGGATCAAACACCGTCAGACCCCGACCAAGATCTTTTATAGTCCGTTTTGAACGATTATCATTTAAGTTAGAGGTGATGGAACTCCTCAGGAAAAAAAAGGAAGATATTAAATATGAAGATTGCCAAATTCGCGTCTTCCCTGACTTCTCTCCAGCAACAGCTATCAAACGCGCCGCCTTCTATAATATTAAACAGCGGCTACGGCAAGCCAATGTCAAATACGGCCTCCTGTATCCGGCAAAACTGAAAGTGGAATGGCAGGGGCATTTCTATGTTTTCGCTAGCAAGGAGGAGGCAGAAAACGAGTTAAGAAAGCTGATCCCGGGACTATTCTGATACATAATTGTGAGTCATGGCGGTAAATGATAAAGCTAGGATTAATAATCTACTGTCTGATCTATTTGTTTCTAAAATACGGGTTTTTTATCAGCATATATTCTCATATTCTTATATTATTATTACTTATTACTTATCATTACTTAGTATTACTAGGGCGCTAAATGTTTGTGTTTTATTGTGCTTAATTACGTTTTCCTCCTCTTTTTTTTTTTTCTTTTCTAATTATTTCATGTGTACCCTAAATGAGACTGTTCAATATCATACCCTTGGTTTGCTGTTATTGCTATTACTGCATTAAGACTTGTTATGCTTGTTTTGGACACATCTTTAACACCATCACCTGGGTTTATTATCTGGGGATATCATCTTAATGCACTAAAATTGATGAAGATTATATGTATGTATGTATGTATATATATATATATGTATATGTGTATATGTATATATATATATGTATATTAAGTGCAAAATTCTTTTCTTTTTTTTTTCCTCTTTTAAAGACTATATTGGTAACAGATATCTCTATCTTTTAACCTTAAAGCGCCACTGCATGGGGGCTTGATGTGCTTTGGACGTGCTCTGTCTCTGGGTATGTCAGAGGACTGGGACTGCATGAAGTGGGTTTTAGCCTCACCTGGGGAGGCAAAAAGGGAGGGTGGGAGGTTAAGGGGAGAAGAGAAAGAGAGCAGGCTTGATCTATATCTAATCTATCATCTCAATCTTTATAATTATAACTATCAACGTAATAATAAGCTGCATGGCAACAACTCTTGGGGGAATAGGAAATTAAGACCTAAACTATTTCACTTCCAGTTAAGACTATAATATGACACCAAAAACTCAGAATCAGTGTCTCCATGATGGGACAGTTAACTTCGTAAGCTGGAATGTTAAAGGCCTGAATCACGAATTAAAGAGAAAGAAAGTACTTTCTCACCTAACAGGTCTAAATGCTAAAATAGTATTTTTACAGGAAACCCACTTACTAAGTAAGGATCAGTTCCGCTGCAAAAGACTGGACTGGCCAAATGTTCCATTCTAGTTTTACAAAGAAAACTAGAGGGGTGGGAATTCTCATACATAGAACAGTACCATTTGTAGCATCAGATGTAGTATTGGATCCTGAAGGGAGATATGTGATGGTCATGGGAGACTTATCTAACTGTAAAATGATTTTGATAAATGTTTATGCACCTAATGTTGATGATAAGGAATTTATACAAAATTTATTTGCATCCATTCCCAATCTGAACACTCATAAACTTATAATGGCTGGGGACTTTAATTGTGTTCTAAATCCACTTTTAGATAAGACTTCCTCCACAGGGGAACGCAACTAACACCGCAAAGATAATTACAAAGTTTATAACTGATCACAACTTATCAGATCCCTGGAGGTTTTAAACCCAAATTCAAGAACATATTCTTTCTACTCACCAGTACATCATTGCTACTCAAGGATTGATTACTTCTTTATAGATAATAACTTCTTGCCTAAGATTAAATCTTGTAAATACGATGCTATTGTTATTTCAGACCATGCTCCGATGATCTTGGAGCTGAAATTACTAAGCCCCATACACTCACCCCGCAGATGGCGTCTCAATCCGCTTCTATTAGCTGACGAGAATTGTACTGAATTTATATCCAAACAAATTGAATTCTTTCTAGAGACAAATACATCCCCTGAGATCTCTGCAGGAACACTCTGGGAAACTCTTAAGGCCTTCTTAAGAGGACAGATTATCTCATATCTTTCCCACAGAAATAAATCCGCGAAGAAAGTAGCAGAGATAAAAAGCGAAATTACTAAAATAGATGAAGAACATGCCAGACTACCAAGCGAGACTCTACATAAGAGGAGGCAGGCTCTACATTCAGAATTAAACCTCTTGACAACTAAAGAAACCGAACAACTAATTTACAAATCCAGACATCATTATTATGAACATGGAGAGAAAGCTAATAAGCTTTTAGCGCAACAAATTCACAAGCAAGAAGTGCGCAACGCAATCTCGGTAATTACTAACACGAATGGAGATAAAATCATCGAACACAAA
Organism: Polypterus senegalus; assembly: GCF_016835505.1. Classification (NCBI taxonomy): domain Eukaryota; kingdom Metazoa; phylum Chordata; class Cladistia; order Polypteriformes; family Polypteridae; genus Polypterus; species Polypterus senegalus. The sequence goes on along the minus strand of NC_053161.1, from coordinate 9,917,876 downwards.
AATATAATGTGCACTTTTAGAGACTACTATAAATCCCTATATACTACTGAGTTTAAAGAAGACAATATACAATCTAATGCATTTCTGGATAAATTACAGATACCACAAATTGACGCTATTAGTGTGGAGGAGCTCGATAAACCTCTGTCATTATCAGAATTACTGGATGCTATAAAGTCACTCCAAGGTGGAAAAGCAGCAGGCCCTGATGGCTACCCTGCAGAGTTTTACAAGAAATTCTCCGCTCAGCTAGCTCCCTCCTATTAGCAACATTTACAGAAGCCAGAGATAACCAATCTCTTCCACAAACCTTTCGCCAAGCACTAATCACTGTCTTTCCAAAACAAAATAAGGACTTATTACAATGTGCATCATACAGACCAATTTCACTTCTGAATAACGACGTTAAAATACTCTCTAAAATCATAGCTAGAAGGATGGAGAAAGTGCTCCCTCAATAATATCACAAGACCAAACTGGATTTATTAGGGGCCGACACTTATCTTCAAATCTTCGACGCCTGTTTAATGTAATATACTCACCAACTAAATCAAACACCCCAGAAATATTATTATCATTGGATGCAGAAAAAGCATTCGACATGATTGAATGGAAATACCTTTTTACTATTTTGGAGAAGTTTGGGTTTGGCCCGAACATTTGTGCATGGATTAAATTACTGTATACTAACCCAGAAGCTTCAGTTTGCATCAATAACATTTGCTCAGACTACTTTAAACTAGAACGTGGCACAAGACAAGGATGCCCTTTGTCACCACTGCTGTTTGCAATTGCCATTGAACCACTGGCAATACATTGTCGAAATACTGATCAGATAAAGGGGATTAGCAGAGAAGGACTGGAACAGAAAATCTCATTATATGCAGATGACATGGTACTGTATATATCGGACCCAGAAAATTCTGTGCCTGCAGTCTTAGCAGCACTCACAGAATTTCAAAAGCTCTCTGGTCTCAGAATTAATCTGAATAAAAGTGTACTCTTTCCGTGAATTCGCAAGCATATAATATTAGATTAGACACCCTTCCTTTTATCATTGCAGAACAGTTTAAATACCTCGGGTAAACATCACAAGTAAACATAAAGCTCTTTATCAAAAAATTTCGTCGTCTGTATGGAAAAAATTAAACAAGACTTGCATAGATGGTCAACCCTTCATCTCACACTAGCTGGAAGAATTAACACTGTTAAGATGAATATTCTTCCTAAGCTCCTTTTTATTTCAAAACATACCAATATACATTAATAAATCGTTCTTTAAGCAATTAGATTCAACAATAACCTCATTTATTTGGAATTCTAAACATCCACGCATCAAAAGAGCGACCCTACAAAGACAAAAGGCAGAAGGCGGCATGGCTCTACCTAACTTCCAGTTTTATTACTGGGCGCAAATATACAGTCGATAAGAACCTGGACACAAATAGAAGAACATACACAGGCATGGACCGCAATAGAAGTAAAATCCTGCAGTACTTCTTTGTATTCCTTGCTTTGTGCTCCAATAAACACACGCTATCGGCAATACACTAATAACCCAATTGTGCTCCACTCACTTAGAATCTGGAACCAATGTAGAAAGCATTTTAAGACGGAGAAGCTTCTTTCTGTGGCACCCTGCAAAAGAACCACCTCTTTCAACCCTCACAAACATATGCAGTTTTAATATCTGGAAAAATTTGGAATTAACTTGCTTAGAGATCTTTATATAGACAACGTCTTTGCATCCTATGAACAATTACGTTCCAAATTTAACATTCCAGCTACAAATTTCTTTCACTATCTTCAAATCAGGAACTTTGTTAAACAGAACCTTCCAGATTTTCCTCATCTTGCACCCTCATCCACGCTGGAAAAATTATTGCTCAATTTCAAGGAGTTAGACTCCATCTCTACAATATATAAAATCCTTTTACAATCCCTTCCTTTCAAAGATCCAAGAGGACACTGGGAAAATGACCTCTCAATTAATATATCAGAAAAGGAGTGGAAAGTAGCAATGCAGAGAATTCACTCAAGCTCCATATGCAAAGCATACAATTATACAACTCAAAATTATATATCGAGCACATCTGTCTCGACTAAAACTCTCCAAAATGTTTCCAGGGCATGATCCAACCTGCGAACGTTGCAACCAAGCCCCAGCCTCACTAGGTCACATGTTCTGGGCCTGCTCCAAATTAACATTATTCTGGACAAAAATTTTTAATTACCTCTCAGACAGTCTTGGACTCACAATCCCTCCTAACCCATTAACAGCTGTGTTTGGGGTTCTTCCAGAGGGTCTTAAAGTGGAGAAAGACAAACAAACTGTGATTGCATTCACTACACTGTTGGCACGCAGACTTATTCTGATAAACTGGAAGAACCCAAACTCTCCTCTTTTAAGTCAGTGGGAAACTGATGTGTTATATTATTTAAAATTGGAAAAATCAAATACTCAGTTAGAGGATCTGTGCAGACTTTTTTCAAAACATGGCAGGATCTAATCAGTAATATTTTGAAATGATTTTATAAAGCACAGAGAATTTGTTGATTTAGGTATTTTTAAAAGCCTTAAATTTTACACCGTTTGGCTTGCTCTCTCTCTCAAGGGTGGGGATCGATCTGTTCTTAGCATAATTCTTTTTTTTTTGTAAAAACTTGATTGCTATGTATTGATTGTAATAAAATTAATAAATAAAAAAAAAAAAAAAAATCCCCAGCCGTCTGCCACAGTCTGAATATATTGTGAATCCACTATATATAATCAATAACCTAACACTCACTTTTCTACCCCAGAAATTGTATTTCTGTAGTTAGTTTTGTGTTTGGAGGGTTTACCTAAAAGTTGCTTATTTTTCATGTTTATCTTGATGCCATTTTATTTTGATAACTGGTTGCGTCAGGTTGCTGGTTTTGTATTATCAGTTTTTATGGAATTGTATCATATGATGCACCATGATTGTGCGGTGGTGGCCCCATCATGCAACTGTATAAAGGTCAACTTGCGCAGTCCAGACTCATTGAAGATATGGATTTTATATAGCATTTATTTGCAACTTTCTTTTGAAATTTGTTATGAAATTTCTGCTTGAATTAAGGCTCCGATTTTTGCTTTAGCTTTAGTGGTTTTGACAATGGTTTTCTTGTCTCCCAGTTTTGAACTTAGCTTTGTTTTTTTGGCCACATATTCTTACCCTTCTCTTTAAAAACAGACTGGCTTTTTCCTTGCTAGTCAGTACATCTTGAATGAGAGTAACACAACTGTTGCATGCCATTGGTGTTTTAAACTTATTTCCTAATAATAACAAATGGGTGCTTTTTTGAATATTTATAATTTATATACTACATTTGCCAATTGTGTTCTTATTTTTCTGGTAAATAAGACAGATGTTTTGTGGTAAGGCAGTTATATTCACTAATCATGAATGATACTGGAGAGTGGTGACATGTTGCATGTTGATTATCACATGCATGTCGGAATTTCACTATACTCTGTACATGTGACAATAATGTCTCTAATAATAGTAAGACATATTTTTGAAGAGAAATGATTTTATGAGAGTTTAAAAAAAATACACATCTGACAATTACTATCAATAGAACAGCTGTTGGAAAAGGAGAGATCTATTTAAACCTATATCAGAAAAAGAACCTTCCTAGACAATATAATAAAATATTTACAACACAGAAATTGTATTTCTCAATATTACAGTAATGAAAAAATCAATGCAAATATCAAGGAGGATGGAAAAGATACCAAAGTTTTGTAATTACCATAGAAATGTTGAATATTATATGCGGGCTACAGATTAATGTCTAGAAATTGGATAACTGAGAAAGAAATACTGTACTTTGTCAGATTATTTCAATCATTGAATAAAATGTACAAGACCTAGTTTTTTAATCATTGGCAGAATAATATCAAATCAACCTCATTTGCTTGTGTTTACTCATTAAATCATCAATTTTAGTGAGGCTCTAATGTGGCTTTATGAAAGCTTTATTTGGACTTTGCATAAAATTGGGTAAATGATGGAAAAAATGAAAAAGTATTTTTTATGTTATGCATGTGGGATTATGGAAATTCATTTTTAAATTGCATTTTGAAAGCCTTGCTTCATAATGGTCTCTATAGACCATGGCAGGTTGTGTATATGGTTGGAATAGAGGATCATGAGGATCTGATGGCTCAGCACTTGGTTTGGTTGAGTGGCAGTCCCTCTGACAGTGGCTAAACAAAAAGTTGCTTCTGCCTGTGTTCATTTCTTAGATTATCCTTTGCTGCACTTTCTTTTCTGCTGCAGTGTGATTCACTATGGTTTCCTTTTACTGGCTCCTCACTAGATCTCCTGTCTCCAACGAAAGCAGTTACTGGCTCATTCCTCCCATGGAATTCTTCATGTCATGCTTGCAAAACATCCTTTAAAAAGAATTGGGGGTGTCTTAGTTATCCTTCCATCAGACATTGGGTGGACATGTCCAAGCCCAGAAAGGTGGTGCTGCATAAGCAGAGTGTAAAGACTGATGATCTTGAAACATGTAAAATTTTTGTCATTTGTCACGTGTCAATGTCAAGAATGAGGCTGTGCGTATGAAGGACATTAAATTGCCTTTCTTGTCTGGAGTAGAGCATCCAGGATTTTCTGCCATACAGCAGAGTGCTGAACACACATGTGCTGTAGACATCCATCTTGTTGTGGAGAATCAGTTTCATGCTGTTCCAAACTGTCTGAGTCAGGTTAGCAAAATTTAAGGTAGCAATCTCTGCATCCAGGGAGAGAGGGTGTCAGTAACTGTGTAACTGTACACTCAGTGGCTGCAGGTTTTGGCTCCAACCCAATTGCTTAATAAGAAGCACTTATTGCCCAAGTAACACTTCTGCTTCACTTTAGTTGTCTCGCTCGTTAAGATTTTGAACCCTTATTGCTTATTTTAGTCTTAAACAGCTGTATTCTTGGTTTTTAATTGTCTCCTAAGTAGAAGTAGCAATAACATGCAAATGACAAAAGAGACCAGCATTTCTCTATTAAGCTTGTTACCATTTACACCTTTGTGTATTTATCATGCACTATTGGGTTTAATTAAATACTTGGAAGGAAAATAAACAGAAAAAAAGTGAAGGACTGAGAATTACTCGTCCATTTTAGCCTTCAAATCATTTGGATGGTATCCTTAGAAAGGGGAAGAAAATCTAGGATATGAGAATTACTTGACATAGCAGAGTTAAAGCACCAACAAGCCATGAAATTAAATTATTGGCAAGAATTGCTTTATAATTAAGTAACCGAGTTAAAACAAAAACCTGCAGACACTGTGGCCTTCCAGGGCTGTGATTGAGGACCTCTGCTGTAAGCCATACTGTGTCTCTAGGGTAAACTCTATCTATGAGTTTTTAAAGTTTATTTAGGACTACCCAGGCAAGAACCATGATGAAGAACTCATGATGGCTTCCAAAGCTGCCTTAGAGACACTGTCATCCCTGGTGTATAAGTCTGAGTAATGCTCCACCCACCTATCCAACTATTTGCCCTTGTCCCTGATTGTCTCTACTGTCACATACTTTAATTTCGGGCCTATAACCTTCTCAAAGCTGTTAGAGACCCTGTGGTGGATGTTGCTTATGTCATCTGTAGTCTGAATACCTCTGCATAACTTGCGCCAATAGCTATTCGCAGGGATTCCAAAGTCTTGTGGGTTGGGCACCACTTGTGTTGCAGCAGGGCTTTACATTTCCCTTCCATCAGAGCACAGAGCTCTGTAGAGTGGACCTCATATAAGCCTTTGGATTTGCCTTGTTTTCTCCCAAACACCTGGAATACTTTGCTGTGGAGGCAGCTTTGTGGAGCACATCTCTTCCAGAATCATTGCAAACTCATTGGATTTGACGGGGTCCTGAATGATTCAAACATCAATGCACACTTTCCCTAGTTGCCTGGCATGGTGGATTTTCATGGGCTGAATTCATATCTTACTGCAGAGCAGGGAGTGGTGAAGGTTGTAGTCAGCACTCAAGGTGATGATCAGATCTAGTTGTTGCCAGTGCTTGGAGTGAGACTTTGTATTGTGACTTGGATTGGGAGAAGGTGTTGGTGATGCACAGGTTGTGACTTCTTGGAAAGAAGAGAGGATGGCGGTGCACATGCTGACATGATTTCAAAGACCATATGATGTGTGTAGTTGTAAGGATAAAATTCTGTCTTTCTTGGAGTTCAGCGATGATCACATTCTGCTTCAGCATTTCACTATCAATCTCTGCTGTCAAGGATGCATCATCTGTATGTTTTCCGACAGACCAGTCATCATGGTTCTGACATTCCAATATTCCACTAGGAGTATTGGCCTTTCTTTTTTTGTTTTCTCTTTTGCAATATTCCCATCCACTTGTCAGGCTAAAGAACCCTAAGCTTCACAAACAGTGAATCAGGTGAACCATAGTGGGACCATATCATTTTACTGGCTGGCAGCTGCCTCGGTTGGGCAGGCAGTAGCTGTCCAATGAGACACAACCGCCTCTCGTAACGTCAGCAGCGACTCGCTGCATGTCATTAAAGCATGGCTTATAACCAGTAGACTGCCGCTCCCTATGTTATGCTATCACTGAGCCACAATGCTGGAGTGTTCACTCCAGTACACAAGCCTGAACTAGAACATTATGATAGACTAGCTCATGTAGCAGGCCTCCCTTTTCCAATCCTTTGGTAAAATCCAAGGGAAAGGCAAGAGCTAATACAGCTTGGGGCTAATGTCATCACAGGAGTTCAGGAGTTGCTGAAACAAAGCTGCATACAGCAGTGGGCCAACTTTTCTGTAGGGTTTACTCCTTAAACTTCTCCCAAAGATAACTGGAAGGCAGCTGTTTTACCACCATTAATCACCTCTTATGGCACACCGGGACATACTTCATAAACTTGAATAATATAAAAAGTTGGTTTATATTTTTGGTTTCATACAAATTAACTTTTTCTTCCCAAATTTATTTTGTGTGAGCAGATTATTCATATTGTCTTAAGATACAGAACATAGCTCCTGGTTATAATTGTGTGCAACTTTCTAATTATTTATAATACAAAACAATACAGGTCATTAAATGCAAAGGAATAACACAACTCAACAAAATCAATTATTCCTTAGTTGCAGCTTCTCTTAAAGGGATGATTCTAAAAATTATGTAAATTGCTGACAGTGTTTTACTAGATTTCTTACTTTTTTTACAAATATAACTGTTTATCATTGCTGTCACTTTACTTTGGTGTTAATTGTGATAATTTCTTAAGAAAGAAGTACAGTATGGGTCTCTTTGCCCATAATTGGGTTTCTGCTTGTTGTCTTTCAGTAGTTTTGACGTTAACCCTTTAGTGCTTCCACTTTTTTCGAGCTATAATTGTCGATTTTGAATGAATATGCTGTCATTGGCAGACTTTAATAACAATACTGTTAATAAAGAGCTGTCAATAGAGTTGAAATATTGTGTACAAATATGCTTATCTCACTATGCTAATTCAGTACATTTGCCAACAATATGAGATGTAAGAATAAGGTAGCTAATGGTTACTTAAAAGCTCCTTTCATGTAAGGTCAGCCGACTGTTACATACTTGTAGAGTTAAGCACACAGTAATATTGTGGCCAAGCTGTAACTTAAGGTTTTTTTTTATCAGGAAAGAACTGTTTGTCAGTTACTTCTCATCAAAATGCTGTGTTCTCCACAGAACATTTCTAAATTGCGTCAGGTCTTGTTTTTCAGACAGCGCTAAGAATTATTTGAGCCTTAGATTACTCCTGCCTGGTGGTTGCTCTCATTTTGTCCTCTGACTCCAGCTCTCTCTTTCTCAATTTAACCATCCATCCATCCATTATCCAGCCCACTATATCGTAACTACAGGGTCACGGTGGTCTGCTGGAGCCAATCCCAGCCAACACAGGGCGCATGGCAGGAAACAAACCCCGGGTAGGACACACACACACACACCAAGCACACACTAGGGACAATTTAAAATCGTCAATGCATCTAACCTGCATGTCTTTGGTCTGTGGAATTAAACCGGTTTCTCAGTTTACTTACTCATTAAGATGGGGTATTCTAAGTGAGCAAATTTAAAATCCTGCAGACAAAAGCACATTACAAAAGGTTCCTGATTCATATCTGTGAGTCACAAAATGTAAAACTTACTTGTGACAATAATACAGACCACGCAATCAATTGTCTGTCTTTTTTTTCCAGATTCCTTTTTGAATTGAAAGTGAATTTTTAAGTGTGCTTTGTTTGTCTATGGGCTCAAACAGGAATAATGTACACTGATTAGGATTTTAATGGTTGGTTCTGTTTTTTAATTTAGCTATTCAAATTTGATTACATTGTTAATTCTTAGGTCACCTGTTCATTCAAAGTGACACTTATTACAATTGCGTCTTGGCTCTGCCCTAATATTTTGTATATAGCTAGCTCTTCTAGTTAATGAACTTGAAAGTCAAAATGCTCACTAGGGGAGAATTACCATTGAACCCTGGCTACTCACACATAAGGGCAACAAAGAATCTTTATAAATAAAATATTTGTTTTAAGAAAAAAGCTTTGTCAATCAGTGAAGCTGAAAAGGCAAAGGCAATTCAAGGCAAGCAAGCCACAATTGCAAATGCATCAAACAAAGTCAAAAACAGAGCACAGAGTTCAAAAATTCAGTAATTTACAAAGTACAAGTAAAATTTCATAATCTAAAAAACTCACCATACCATGAGCACATTCAATGAACTACAGGGGACTGTGGATTGTCACCACCTCTATAGGGCTGAGGGCAGTCCTGAGACATCGATGTGAAGGTGGTTCTAACTCTTGCGGGGGGACAACCCACAAAACACATGGCACATAACAAACAAAGTTTAGACATAAAGAAACTAAATCATCAACAATGTTAACATAAAATGAACCAAATATACAGAAATGAGACATTTGAGCCTCAACCAGTGGATGAATCCTGGCTGAAATATGCTACTTCCTCTCCCAGCTTAGACTTTCTTTAATTACTGCTCATAATCAGCTCTTCCAAGTTTGGCTAATTAGGCTTCACCGTGTGCTTAAGGAGGGCATGGCTTGCTGCTGTTTTACTGTCAGGTCAATTACTTAGAGTGGGAAGTTGATCAGATATTAGGGTGTGCACTGTAGCAGTGCAGTGATTTGTTAAAGCCTTTGTTTTAGTCAAGTATTTGCTTTGTATTTTAGTCCAGATAATTTTGGATGTAGCCATTGGCTTTTTTTTCCTCTTTTAGATTAAGGTCTGGAGGATTATTAGCATTGGTCTCTTATTTTTAACTTAGCTGTTCTATTTTCAGTTACTGTATTTTCCAGTTTTTCTTTCATTTGCGATTGTCTTAATTGAAAGAAGTATTCTGTTTATCTAGCAAAATTCTTGTTTAATTTTTAAGTTTGAGTGTTTTTGTTTAAGTAAATGTAAATTATTTTCCTGCTTTCTGTCTTAATTTTTTGGCAATTTAGTGTTATTAGTTTCCATGTCCTTTCAAAGACATTTTGTTATTTCTCTAGACCTTCAGTTCTTTTCAGGTAATAGCTATGCCTTTTCTCTTTCTGTTTTTCTTTTTTTTTGGGAAATGGGTAATGTATTTACGAATACCCTGTTATATTTTTCATAATAATTAGTAGTTAAAGGACAATTATGTAATTGTCCATGAAGTTATTGTGCTTTTTTCTTTTTTTTTCTTCCTCCTAATTTTTAGGAAAAGAACTGGACATTAGCTTTTGGATCATTCCCTTTTGTGTGTTATGTCTGTGTTTTAAGATTTGGAGCAAGTGAAAACAAAAATGGGTCAAAACCTGTAGATCAAAGGAAACCATGCATCAAAGCCAAAAACAAAGGGCAGAATTCTACGTCAAGGACAAAGGCAAAAGGACGATAACACAAAAGCAAGCAATTGAATAGGGTTTTTTTTTCTGCAGCTTCTATCCCAGAAGACCTTTTATTCTGGTATGCTGTAATAACCAAGTCATGACCTTTGAGGACGCACCCATAACAGTGATCATGTGTCCAATCAATGGGCACCCAAAGTCACAGTGAATATGCACAAAGCAGCATGGCACCCGAGAGGGACCAAAAATTAATTTTCTCTTCAAATGGACTTGAATAGCAAAAAGTAAATGCCAGAAATTAATTCAGAGGCTCTAAAAACGAGTGCTTCATTACAAAAATTGATCTACAGTTGCCTGCAAAAAATTAGCAAGGAATAATCCCTAACATAGAGTGGTTCAATGTGTATGTGGTGAGTTCATATTTTATGTGACAAGAAAATATTATACATTTTAAATAATATCACATCTAAAAACATTTGCATTGTAAAGTCAGATTTTTTCAACACTATATATGTTGGGGATGGTGCGCTGCTGTCCTTGACTTCGGACGTTGTGGGTCGGTGGGGGGAGTACTTCGAAGACCTCCTCAATCCCACTAACATGCCTTCCAATGAGGAAACAGAGCCTGGGGACTCGGAGGTGGGCTCCCCTATCTCTGGGACTGAGGTCACCAAGGTGGTCAAAAAACTCCTTAGTGGCAGGGCCCCGGGAGTGGATGAGATACGCCTGGAGTTCCTTAAGGCTCTGGATGTTGTAGGACTGTCCTGGTTGACATGGCTCTGCAACATTGCATAGACATCAGGGACAGTGCCTCTGGATTGGCAGACCAGGGTGGTTGTCCCCCTCTTTAAGAAGGGGGACCGGAGGGTGTGTTCCAACTACAGAGGGATCACACTCCTCACCTCCCTGGAAAAGTCTATTTGGGGGTCCTGGAGAGGAGGGTCCGTCGGATAGTCGAACCTCAGATTCAGGAGGAACAGTGTGGTTTTCATCCTGGTTGCAGAACAGTGGACCAGCTCTACCCTGGAGGGTGCATGGGAGTTTGCCTAACCAGTCTACATGTGATTTGTGGACTTGGAAAAGGAGTTTAACCATGTCCCTCAGGGAGTCCTGTGGGGGGTGCTCTGGGAGTATGGGGTACCGGACCCCCTGATAAGGGCTGTTCGGTCCCTGTACAACCAGTGTCAGAGCTTGGTCCGCATTGCCGGCAGTAGGTTGAACCCGTTTCCAGTGAGAGTTCAACTCTGCCAGGGCTGCTTTTTGTCACCGATTCTGTTCCTAACCTTTATGGACAGAATTTCTAGGCACAGCCAGGGTGTTGAAGGGGTCCTGTTTGGTGGACTCAGGATTGGGTCACTGCTTTTTGCTGATGATGTTGTCCTGTTTGCTTCATCAGGCTGTGATCTTCAGCTCTCCCTGGATCGGTTCACAGCTGAGTGTGGAGCGGCTGGGATGGGAATCAGCACCTCCAAATCCGAGACCATGGTCCTCAGCTGGAAAAGGGTGGAGTGGCCTCTCAGGGTTGGGAGCGAGATCCTGCCCCAAGTGGAGGAGTTCCCTGGTAGTATCTCGGGGTCTTGTTCACGAGTAAGGGAAGAATGGAGCGTGAGATCGACAGGTGGATCGGTGCAGCGTCCTCAGTGATGCGGGCTCTGCATCGGTCTGTCTTGGTGAAAAAGGAGCAGAGCCATAAGGCAAAGCTCTCAATTTACCATTCAATCTACGTTCCTACCCTCACCTATGGTCATGAGCTATGGGTAGTGACAGAAAGAACGAGAACACGAATACAAGCGCCTGAAATGAGTTTCCTCCGCAGGGTGTCTGGGCTTTCCCTTAAAGATAAGGTGAGAAGCTCAGTCATCCGGAAGGGGCTCAGAGTAGAGCTGCTACACCTCCGCATCGAGAGGAGTCAGAAGAGGTGGCTCGGGCATCTGATCAGGATGCCTCCTGGACGCCTCCCTGGTGAGATGTTCCAGGCACGTCTAACCGGGAGGAGGCCCTGGGGAAGACCCAGGACACACTGGAAGGACTATCTCGGCTGGCCTGGGAACACCTCGGGATTCCCCCGGAAGAGCTAGAAGAAGTGGCCGGGGAGAGGGAAGTCTGGGCATCTCTGCTCAAGCTGCTGCCCCCGCGACCGGATCTCAGATAAGCGGATGAGGATGGATGGATGAGTCAGATTTTTAAAATGTTCTTTGGATAGAAAACTGGATTAAATAAATGGTGTAGTAAACCGGAGTACAACAGCTGTTAAGACAGAGTAGGGAAGGATTAGGGCAAGTGAGGAAACTAAAGAGACTATGTTGTGTGAAAGGGGAAATGGGGAACCCTGTACAAATTAAATGATTGTACTCATTCTTTCATATATCATCACAGTGCTGCCAAACATTTTTTATTTTTGACTTGTTTGGGTTTTTAGGATAATGCAGTACAGCACATGCATAATGAGCACATTTTACCATAAAATAACTGAAAACTTAATTTTGTACATATTATGTCTTTGTGAAATTGTAGACTGTCATCACTAGATTTTTATTTTCAAGAACTTTTTAAGCATACTCTTTTCAATCCTTAGCAGAACGCCCACAAACCTGTAGTAATTAAAAAAAGCAAAACACTTCATAGAATGTCATTTAAAACTGTCAAAGCAGAGGTGCGTAATAGCAAAACGATTAGTCTACGTGAAGTAATCTGGGTGTGATATAGTTCCTTACACAGGGATGATTATTAGAAAAATGCTTAATTCAGTAATGCTTCGGTTAACAAATCCTCTGAGAGTGAACCTCCTTTATAATGAAATTAGCATTAAATGTGTTATAGCGTTTGCATAAGTTCAAATTACCTGTCATTATTCAGCCTTCCTGCACAGTAAAAGACAATAATACTGTGCATAGTGTACAACATAAAGTGCTTAGGTAGTTCACCTGTAATTTAAGATTTTCATAATGTAGCTCATACTCCTTGCCCCGTATATCACTAAAACATAATGCAGCATGTTTAGAAACTGATTGCAGAATATAAACAGGAGAATCTGGATGAAAGAAAAGTCACATAAGCAGAATTATTGAAGTTAGCAGCCGAGTGGATAGAGTGCACTTCCATTCAAACATTTGGTCCTTCTTCTCTGCTAAAATTCTTTGGCTTGGTTGCATGTTCACCAGCGAGTCTCCTGAAGGAACCCTACATGGTTTGGGTCACAGAGTTGGGAAAAGTGAGGCAAATGGTGTGTTTTGTTTGTTTTTTTTTTACTCCATATGGAGCAAAATGGAATATCAGCAGGAATGTCTACACTTATATTGGTGCCAGGTCGTTAAAATACATATATATTTCTCGTATTACACATCTTTGTCTGATAACACAGTTTCTTATAAAGAACTAAAGTCCTGAAACACATCTTCTATGTCAACTGAGGTAATACAGCATATTATAATACATTCCACATTCTCACGACCTTATACTGTAATTAAGGATTATGATTAATCAGGCTAAGTAAAAAGATGGAATAGAAAGGTTAGAAATAAATAAATAATTCAAAAAAATAAAACTGATTTGAGCAAAATTTAGAAAATTATAATTAACCATTGGTATAGCACACACCTGGCGAATCAAATTAACAGTCAATTTTTAATTATGTTTGAACATAACTTGAACTAGGGGTTTTTCTTTTTAATTACCACCAAAGGTCAAGAACGTTGTAAAAACTAACAAAACTACAAAGAAACTTGTCACCAAAGAGGTTTCTGCAAATAAATAAAACAAAATGTCTCAAAATTGAAAAGTAAACATTTTTTTAGTAATTTATACAAATACTTTGGGCCACATTTTAAGACAAATTAAGGTTATTGTGTACAGGTAGAAAAGCATTCTGTTTATTTGTATTTAAAGATGTCAGCATGATGTCAGGCAATCAATGTTGGTGTCCCAGCCGCCTTCTGCTGTTTAACATAAGCATCCACAACTACCTATCTATTTTCTCAACCTGTTTATTCTGTTACATTGTTGCAGACAGGTAGAACCAACAAGGCACCAACCAGCTCTGGGTGGGATGCTGGGGAACAGCTGGGAATGTTCAGTCACACACACACTGCCAGTTTAGCAATTTCAAGCAACAATAACATGTTAGAGGAAATGTTGGAGAACTAAAAAGATGCATAATTAGGTGAAACTCCACACTTGTAATCACCATACTGGGACTTGAACCCTGTTTGTTAGTGTAGTCCGGCAACAGTGCCAACCACTTGGGCACATTTTTGCTGCACACAAATGTTTCCATTAATTCCAAATGAAATGTACTGTTATGACAACAGACATTTAAGTAGAACTTACAAGACTTTTAGAGCACTTGCTAACATAAATGGTATATATTGCCACATTTAATCACTTGCTGGTTGCTGCATTATTGAATAAGTACATTTGTATTTTAGGGGAAAAAATGCTGCGTTCTTCCTATCATTATGCTATATTACACATTTAAGCAACAAAAGGACAAAGTTAATTCTAAAATGAAAAGTTACAAATGCAAAATAATAAAATGCTTAAAATGACATTAGTGTTTCTAAATTTCTGGTTTAGAAATTTTTCCAGATTCACACTGATGCTGCCCTACTCTAGCTATGTCAGATTAAACAACAATAGACCGCTTTAACCAAAGTGTTTTATTTTCATTTTTGGCAGGGTGCCTTTTTATTAATTAAAAATGTTTCTTATCAGAATAAGGTATGACTCTTTTATGCTTTCCAGTAAACAGTAGGTGATAATTGCTCTTCATGTTTATCTTGACAATTGCTGTTGCTTAGCAACATTTAGGCAGTTGACAAGCATGCATATGTATTTATGTGCAGTGGTGTGTTTTTCTCACAGCATAGATTTCAAAATGCATAAGTAAAACAAAATTTTCATTAGTGTAAATTATTCAAAAATATAATCATTGGAAATCACATTGGAAATTTCCATCACATTGGAAATGGATTATTTTAACATTTGAAGAAGAAGAATAAATACATTCATCATGATGAAGAAATGATTTACATCATACTCTTCATATCTTTCCCAGTATTTCTATGATTGAAACAGGTTAGCATGGTAACACATTATTAGTTAGGTCGTCAGCTTCACAGTTCCAGAGACCAGACTTCAATGCCCATAATGCCCAGCTAAGGGACTATTTGTACAAAGTGTTCTCTGTGATTGTGAGTTTTTTTTTTTTTCTTTACTTTGAGTATTCCTATTTCCTCATATTTTCTCAAAAACATACTTCACATGTTATTTTGATTGCCAATATAAGTATATTCTGGAATAGACTGTCTTTACAAACTTAAATGTTTCGAATTTGTCTTCCCACATCCCTATAATAAGAACAGCAGGTTCAGAAAATGAATGGCAGGCTATAATCAGAACAGAATGAACGTTTTCATTGATTACTTCTATTACACATCTGTAACTTTCTGGTTTTATCCACCTTTTGAAATTTGATGGAAGGCATCTGCATTTTACTTACTTTGTATTTATAGTCCGTATGAGCTAACTAAAATTATAAGTCAGACAAGACATTTTTGTAAATGTAAGTGGAGTCAATACTAATTTTAAAGAGAAAAAAGTATATAATAATAACACCTTTATTGAATCAATGCGCACACTTTATTATGAGATAGGATGCAAAGGATAAGCTTGGTGTTGGTTATCTGTGTCAACAGCAGTTAAAGGTCAGCCATGCTCTTTATGCAAGGACTAAACAGTCCAGTAGGATTCATTTTAATTTACTGCCATGTCAACTGGAGGAACTGGTCTGAGTGAAGTGTGGCAGTCTGTTCCTACAGTAAAGACTTTAGCATGCAATGATTACAGAATATCTTTTAGACTCAGTATTGAGGTTCAGGGATGCACAAAGACATCAATCTGCCAGAGGGAGCACTTGAAGAGAGGCTGCAGCACTCCAGTAAGGAGTACCTGAACTTGGAAGCTGTTCCAGGGTTGCCCAAAATTGAGATAAAACGTCAAAAATGAGAGCCTTGAGGTTAGAGTTGGGAGTGCATTGTTGGAAAAGGCTCCAGCTGGAATGGAAGTACTGAAGCCAAATATTTGTAGGTGAATGGCAGGAGGTGTAGTGCGAGTGTTGCATGTGCTTCAGCCTCACGTCTTGGTCCTGTTTGCCCAGGCATACATACTTTAAGTTTACCCACATTTATCGCTTTTTGTGTTATTTATTTATTTATATTTTTTTTTGTGAATTAAACTTAAAATTTAGAAAATTACTTTTTTATATGATCTGAAATTGGATTGATTAATTGTGAACATAGTTACAGAGATATTTAATAGATGTCCACTTTTATACAGCCAAAGTGTTTCCATTTTTGTTATAGTTGTTTTTTTTTTTTTCTAGAAAAAAATGTTTGCTTTTCACTCAAATATAGTTTGGTATGCAGTCTTATTAAACGTGAAAAAAACACCTCAAAACTTAAATTTTATTAAGTGTACCGTATGTACACTTTTAATGTCCTGTACATGTTCCAGAACATCAAGGACTAGGTAGAAATGATAAGTACTAAGAACATTAGGTGTGATGTTCACTCCATCAAGCTTTCTTGGTTAGCTAATAGCTAAGGTATGCCATGAACCCATCCTGATGTGTTTTAAAAGTTCACAAGGTGTCCACAGATACACGCCTTGGTAGTTTGTACATTCCCATGACTCTTGATGGAAAGAAGTGCTTCCTGGACAGTGTTTTGAATGCACTCCCCCATAATTTCCTCAAATATTTGATTCAATATTTAACAGACAGATTTCAGCTGGTTCAGTTTTATTGATGCCTTTGAACATTTTAAAGACATGCATTAGATTGCATTCTGCTGAAGACTAAATAGGTTTAATTTTATAGTATGGCTTACTCTTTAGTATCAGGATGAACTTAGTGGTTTTCCTCTGCACAGCTTAATATTATTGTATCTTATTTGTAGCATAGTGACCAGAATGCACTGGCAAAGTGCACTGTTTGAACATCATGTCCCTTGATTTACATTCAACACTTTTTTACAATATACCCTGACATTTTATTTGCTTTTTCAATAGGTTGTGCACTTTGCTTAGACAATGAAAATGTATATATATATCAATGTAAATCCCCAAGCCCCTTTCAGAGTTTGCCCTTTTCAGAAGAGCATTGCCATCCACGTTTGACTCCTGCCTTGTCCCCAGTGCTGCCAGGATAGTGTATTCACAAGCTTCCTTCAAACCTGACTTGGTTTAGGTGGGCTTAAAAAATATTTTAATTCTGCACTTGACTAAATTGAAACTGTATTTTCTGTGTGTTGTCTTCTTAATTTTAACTATGTCACTTATTTGGATGTCATCTTCAACTTCATAAATTTACTCACAATATCAGAATCAATGCAGTTAATACAAATTAGTAAGAATGACAGTCCGGAGAAATGCAAAGGTGACCACACCCAGTGTAGTGAGAGCATTCTTTGTTTAATTCCTTACTTTTTTCTGTCTGTTATCCAGCTTGAAATCCATCTACTGTCAATGATGTTAACCTTTGATAAGGAACCATGTCACATGTTTTCTTTAAAATCTTTTTATTTTGTCATATGATTTTACTTTGTCTGGTATTGGTTTGCCAATCTCTTTCTCTCTTAAACCCATTTTGGACATTACATAAAATATTATAGTCATAAAAGTACTTCTGTAATGTGTTACTGATTATAGGTTATATAAAGTTACAGGGAATACAAGTAAGGCTTGTAGGTTTGTATTTACTGAGATCATTTTTTGTCTCATTTTGTTCTTTTAGATTGGAGTCACATTTGCAGCATTTTATTTCTCTGTTTTGAATATAGAGTATGTGCCCACCATCCCATAATGCACTTGTGATGTCATAAAACAGCAACTATTTAGGACAGCAATCTGGAATGCTTGTTGTCCTAGTCTTCTGATAATTAAAAAGAGGCAAATCTCGCATTGAGACTCTAATGTCATTATTGTTCTGGTTATTTTGGCTTCTGAACCTTTGCTAGAACCATTTGACCTTCTGTTCCCAAAGAAACTTGTTTGCCAAGTTTATTTGCTTTCCAATTACCAACCCGAACTTGTTCTTTTACTCTTAATGCTTAGCCCTTTAAAACCCCTGTTTCTTCTTCTGGTTTTTATTTTCTCATAATAATCAAGCGCAGGCTTCAGTTCATAACAAGAATATGTTGCAACCTCACACAAGCTGGACTTGTGTTGTCTGATTAATTTATCTTGTCATTCTAATTCTTTGTGATATTTATAATTCATTAGTCATTACTGCATTTCCTGTTTCTGTCTTGGTGGTATCCATGCATCAGAAATAATATCCATATTCTTATGTTAACCACAGTTTCAGTACAATATTTTTGCATGCTTAGATTGCATTTTGGAAGCGAAAGTTGATGCTTTTTCCATATCAGTATTTGTGCTCGAAATTTGGGCTCTTGTTCAGAAAGCGGACACCAAAAACACCACTTGTTTTTAAGATTAGGCACCCTTATACTATTTTAAGATTAGGCACCAACTCTAAATTTTTAAGATTAGGGGCCCTTGTGTGCCTGGCCTTACCCCCACAAACCTTAAGTTCAGGGTTTGTAGTAGGGGTAGGCCAGTCTAAAATAAACAACAAGAAGGAGATGGCATCCGCTTTCAGAACAAGACCCGAAATTTGGTTGCTGCACCTACACAGGGGGGTATAGGTACATTTTCATTGGGGCTGTTTTGCCTCTGTGCAGGAAAAATGACAGCCTTCCATGGCCAAAAAGGCTGCAATGTTCCTTCGGTGCCATAGAAAAACCTGTGGTTTGTTTTTGCTGGTATTGATCTTGCATGCGTGTTAATTTCAGTAGACTGTGTAAATGTGGGGATGAGTCGCATGTAAATATAACTCTGACTGGTCAAGCTAAAAATTGGATCTTAATAGAAAAGACCAAATTCAAAACTGTAATCCAGATGAATTTTTAAAATATGCAGGCACAGTTTAATTTTTGTAAAATAAAATTAGAATAAAGTTGTACTAGGTTGCTTAGAGAATGTCCTCACTCATCTCATGCCCTCATAAAACAGATTTTAAAAGCTTTCTCCTTGGTTTTCAAATGAAAATTGCATTCCAGTCAGTAATGTATCCTGAATTTAGTAGAAGGATGTGTTGCTGCTGCACAATACAAGAATTAACGAGTAGCTGTATTTCCTTTTGATTATTTTGAGGGAATGGAAATTATTTTAATGGGGTAATAATGTTAGAAAAGCAAAATGCAATAATGATAAGATTTTACTATTAATTTTGGTACTGTTTAATAAGGCTCTTGCAGAAATCTCTATCCCCTTTTCTACTATAAGGCATTAGTCCAACATGCACATTATAACATGAAAAGTACGCACCTTGTTTTAGTCTGTTTCCAAGTCCTTTCAGCTGTTCCTTGCCAAGAAGGGCATTCTGCTCTATAAAAAACACTGACTTTTATCCAAAAAATTAATTGTAAATGCACCACAGAAATACAGTCCAATCATTTATAGAATTAAATGCACTTTCCAAGTTCTTTGAAAACAGGCCACTGAGTTTTAATGTTCAGGGAGCATAAAATGTTGTCTGTAAAAGGGAATGAGAAAGGCTGAATAAAGAGACTCTCTCTTGCTTTCCCTAGGTTACCCTCCTGATGAGGCAGCAGACATTGCTATCCGGACAGTGAAAGATTACCTGACAGAATATCCAGATAAGGTGATCTGTTTGGTGCATTTTGTTTACATGTTGCCTGGTCACAGTGATTCATTAATGGCCCACTTCATCTAACCTACTTGTGCATTCCCTGTTCTTTCTTACCTTAGTTCGAGAGGGTGGTGTTTTGCGTCTTCCTGAAGTCCGATGAGACCCTGTATCAGTGCAAGTTAAAGCAATTCTTAACAGATCAACCTTGTGGTAAGTGTATGATCGCATTTACTTGTAAAGCAGGCTAAGAAACAACAATGTTGTGTCAGTGTTGGGCAAGAATACTCTACAAAAGCAATTCATTACCGAGTGTAGAGTATACAGTTCTGAATGTATTCAGATTTGTATCTGATCAAATTCTCAAAATGTGTAACTTATTCGGAAAACTTTATGAATACTTTCAGGAATTGATAAATAGCCCACTTCATAGAAATGGTATAACAAGTTAAACATTTAAATTGAATTGTTACCTAAATATGCACTTTTATTAATAAAAGTTCAATATTCGAAAACATATTAATGACTGTAGCTCAGACTGTGTTTTAGCTATTTCATATTCTTGAGTTGTTCTTTTAAGAAATTAACGTAAATAAAATCATTAAAAATTTGAATTATGCATCTTTCACCTGGCAAACTTACACTTAAATAAACTGCAAACTAAATAATTCATTAAAATATTAGTATTTGCACATAATCTGCACACATCTTCACATATACTTTTAAATCAAATCAAGCGACCTCCCCTTTTAGCTTTATTGAAAGCTTTAAGATACAGTTAGGCTCAAGAGGCTAAAAAGCAAACAGAATAGTCAGAACCAGCAGCGTGTCGCATATCATTTTACATTTACATTCTTCAGCACTGCTGCTTAAAACATCAAATAATTACTTAAATGCTCCTTGTTAAAGGACAAACAAATATAAAGCAACAACAAACACTTCAAAAAAAAAAATAAAAATAAAAACTGAGTAAAGAGAACGAGATTTATGAAAGAGTTTAGCTCACCTAAAAAGAAAGCACAAACCTCCAGAATCAGATGCATGTTGCAAACCATTTTGCATCTACAGCGCTGCTGCCTCTAGCATGAAAGGGAAAGAGGGAGTGCTAGGCTTCCTAATAGAAAACATTTAGAACCAAATCTCCAACATTAAATTAACCAGCCACACAAAACACAAGTAACAAACGAATGAGACGCGAGGCAAGAAATGCTCAAACATTGAGTGCTGAAGACAGGCTGAAGATCTGTGAAATGCCAGGAGGCTACAGCAAGGTATACCAGCACATCACTTCATTTGCATGGATTCATCATAGTACTTGGTCCACCGCAAATTCAAATTTTGCTTTTGGAAACTTTCTGGAATTTTATATATATATATATATATATATATATATATATATATATATATATATATATATATATATATATATATATATATATATATATATATATATATATAAACCGATTCCAAAAAGTTGGGACACTATACAAATCATGAATAAAAACTGAATGCAATGATGTGGAGGTGCCAACTTCTAATATTTTATTCAGAATAGAACATAAATCACTGAACAAAAGTTTAAACTGAGAAAATGTATCATTTTAAGGGAAAAATATGTTGATTCAGAATTTCATGGTGTCAACAAATCCCAAAAAAGTTGGGACAAGGCCATTTTCAGCACTGTGTGGCATCTCCCCTTCTTCTTACAACACTCAACAGACGCCTGGGGACCGAGGAGACCAGTTTCTCAAGTTTAGAAATAGGAATGCTCTCCCATTCTTGTCTAATACAGGCCTCTAACTGTTCAATCATCTTGGGCCTTCTTTGTCGCATCTTCCTCTTTGTGATGCACCAAATGTTCTCTATAGGTGAAAGATCTGGACTGCAAACTGGCCATTTCAGTACCTGGATCCTTCTCCTACGCAGCCATGATGTTGTGATTGATGCAGAATGTGGTCTGGCATTATCTTGTTGAAAAATGCAGGGTCTTCCCAGAAAGAGATGACGCTGGATGGGAGCATATGTTGTTCTAGAACCTGAATATATTTTTCTGCATTGATGGTGCCTTTCCAGACATGCAAGCTGCCCATGCCACACGCACTCATGCAACCCCATAGCATCAGAGATGCAGGCTTCTGAACTGAGCGTTGATAACAACTTGGGTTGTCCTTGTCCTCTTTGGTCCGGATGACATGGCGTCCCAGATTTCCAAAAAGAACTTCGAATCGTGACTCGTCTGACCACAGAACAGTCTTCCATTTTGCCACACTCCATTTTAAATGATCCCTGGCCCAGTGAAAACGCATGAGCTTGTGGATCTTGCTTAGAAATGGCTTCTTCTTTGCACTGTAGAGTTTCAGCTGGCAACGGCGGATGGCACGGTGGATTGTGTTCACTGACAATGGTTTCTAGAAGTATTCCTGAGCCCATTCTGTGATTTCCTTTACAGTAGCATTCCTGTTTGTGGTACAGTGTCGTTTAAGGGCCCGGAGATCACGGGCATCCAGTATGGTTTTACGGCCTTGACCCTTACGACAGAGATTGTTCCAGATTCTCTGAATCTTCGGATGATGATATGCACAGTTGATGATGATAGATGCAAAGTCTTTGCAATTTTTCGCTGCGTAACACCTTTCTGATATTGCTCCACTATCTTTCTGTGCAACATTGTGGGAATTGGTGGTCCTCTACCCATCTTGGCTTCTGAGAGACACTGCCACTCTGAGAAGCTCTTTTTATACCCAGTCATGTTGCCAGTTGACCTTAATTAGTGTTAATTGGTCTTCCAGCTCTTCGTTATGCTCAAATTAACTTTTTCCAGCCTCTTATTGCTACTTGTCCCAAGTTTTTGGGATTTGTTGACACCGTGAAATTTTGAATCAACATATTTTTCCTTTAAAATGATACATTTACTCGGATTAAACGCTTGATCTGTCATCTACGTTCTATTACAAATAAAATGTTGACATTTGCCATCTCCACATCATTGCATTCAGTTTTTATTCACAATTTGTTTAGTGTCCCAACTTTTTGAATCCGTTTGTGTGTATATATATATATATATATATATATATATATATATATATATATATATATATATATTTGACCCACAGTTAATTGAATTCATGCATGTGGAGAGCTGACTGTACTTGATTTTTTTTTTAGGAGATATACTTTAAAAGTATTCAGTATTAAATTTCATAAAGTAACTGTATTTTTGAAAACATCTTTAGAATGAATCCCAAATACTTACTTTTATACTTTTATATATTTTTTTATACTTGTATATTTTTATATTCTGGTACATCCCAAACCTGTGCTCTTCAACAGTGCCAGACAATTGCATACTAACTGTCCAGTTTAATACACCATACTAAAACATTGAACAAACTGACCTGACAAATAAAACCCAAAAGTTTTTTTTTAAACAAAAACCCTCCTGTCATAAAGTGGCACAGTGATTGATGTTGTGTTAGAATCCTGGTGCTGAGCAAGATTAATTCTTTTTTGAGCATGTTCCACTTTTGTTCATAAAAGGATTTTCTGGTAGTGGTTTATTTAATAATATTTTATCAAAATACACGTGTCAGGGACATTGTTAGCGCACAGATGGATACCTGATATTTGAATTATGTGACAGGATTAATTTAAGGTATTTTTTTCCCCATGAAAATTTTGACATTGTTTGCTGTTGTTCAGCATTGGCCCCCAATTAAAGTCCATTGGATCAGAAACTTTATTACCTCTGTTCTGCTCGAAAACATTAGGTAAAAAGTTTCTCTTGGCACTAGTATAAGCAACATAGGGTAAGCAACAAGTAAATAAAAGTGATTATTTTTTACTAAAGTATTCCATTTAACCTCCTTTAATCTTTCCTCATAGCTCATACCCTAACGTCAGTCTAGTTGCTTTTCTCTGGGATTGCTCTTGTGTCTTTGTCATTTTTGAAATATGCTGATCAATAGTGAATACAACTGCCTTACTAGTGCACTATATATGTTGAGAGTAACCTCAGTAGAGTATGTATGTGACACATCATGCTATGTATTCTAAAAACTGTTTGTCCTATTAATGGCTTACATACAGTCTGGATTTGGACAATGTAATTCCACTATAACTCCTGACTCTTTCTCATAAGCTGTATACTTTTAAATTTAAGCCCCCCTCCTCCCTAACAGCCCAAATTCTGTACTCAAATCTAATATTTTTATTTCTTACGTGTAACACTATACTCTTACTTCCATTACATGTATTAACCCTGTATCAGCTCAAGTCTGAACTCTTTTCTACACCCGTTTGCATTGATTTTCTTGACTTTAGGGGATCCAACATTCCACCTAGTTTAGTGTCAAAAGAGATTTTAAAACTGCCTCTAAATTTAACAAGGAGACAAAGCAGGGGCTTAAAAGCTAGTGTTAAATCCCCTAAAAATATGATTTATACTAAGTGTGATCTGTTTGGTAGTTTTTATATAGAAGTGAAAGCAGATTTAAAAATGTAATGTACTCTCTGAGGGACAAAGTATTACCTTGTATCTATAATTATATGTACTGTAACTACACTGGAAACTTTGAGCATGACCACCAAAAGGGCTATTGCAAGAAAAAAAATGATAATTTGGACTGACTGCCTTCATGTTTGTATTCTTAATTAAAACATTTGTAGAATACTTAGTTAAGGTAGACTGAGTGCACAATTCCTTTGCTGTAAGGCCAAGGCTGCATATATTGTATTTCTAGATTTCTAGTCCATTTCCAAGGAAATGAAAGAAAAAAAAACAAACTTGTGTGCTTGGCAAGACAAAAGAAGGCATAAACATATGACAAGAGCCAAATCTTTGATCTTGAAGCTGATGTGGCATGCAAGTGTCATTCTTTCACCACTATTCAAACATACCTGCCAGTTGTGGGTGTCCTATATGTATTATCATATTTTTCCCAGCTAAACATTGTTTTTGACAAAGAAATGGATTTTTTTTCATAACCTTGGTAGATGTGAAGAGGCTGTTGCTTGTTTTCCAGAAAAGATACCTTTGTATGTACCCCCACCTGTAGATGTCCATACAGTCAAGAACAAGCATCTGAGATTTTTCCATGAGTGTTTAGTTTCTTCTTTTAATCATCGGCTTAGCATTACATAAAGTTGCATGTAGTGGAGGCTCTGAGGCTAGGGATCTGCATGGGCAATCGGAAGGTTGCCGGTTCGAAGCCCGTAGGGAATTTGCTCTGTTGGACCCTTAAGCAAGGCCCTTAACCTGCAATTGCTGAGCGCTTTGAGTAGTGAGAAAAGTGCTATATAAATGCAAAGAATTATTAATTATTATTATTATTATGCATTTCAAGATGCCTTTTTTTAACCAGTGCATTGTGAGATACAGGAATGAAGGTGTTTACTTAAACTGATTTATTTTGAAATAATTTAAGTGAACTTTCCCCTTTAAGTGTGGGAGATTAAATGTACTGCAGATGAGAGAAAAGAGGCAAAGTAAGAAAATGGAAAAAAAGCAGACAGTTAATTACAGCCTAACCTATCTTCACGTAATTCTTCTGTTTTCTCATGTTCATTACTTTCTTCATTACTACTTGGTGATGTTTGTTTATTAATATTAATATGTTTATTTGTCAATTTGTAATTATTGTTTCTTGTTATATAGTGTTAAATAAATAGTATTTAGATATAAAGACACTTTAAATAATAACTATTATGAATATGTGTTTTTGGTTTCTTTGGTTTTAGTTGTGTCATTTTAAGAACTTCTGCTGATAATTTCATGTTTGTGTTCAATGTTTTTGTTTACCTGAGTCATGGATGAAAGGTAAAAAAGCTAATGGCAACATTTAGTGTGAGTTAGAGACAAATATCCAAGTTAGCTGGACTACAGTTGAGTATTTTAGTTTTCATAGTCAGAAGTAATGGTTCTCTGTGTTTGACTTTGGCTTTCTCTTAGACCACGACTCTTATGTTCCTTTCATCTCCTGGTTTTTCTGTCACTAAAAGGAAAAAATTTATGAGCACCTGCTTCATTGCAGGTAATGAATACAATAACCAATTAGAATGTTCTCCAGTTCTAAAGCGACAGCTTAGCACAACAGTACGTGGTATTTCTATTCTTTTTTAATTCTGTTTCTACTTAAGTTATCTTTCTACTTAATTGCCTATTTATCCACTCAGCTTGTTCTTAGCAAAATAATAATTATTATTATATTCTTTTAAGGGTTAACCTTTCATTGAACACATTACTTTAATAGGTAGATCTTTATTTTATGCTGTCATAGGTAAATTTCTCCCCTCCTTTTTTTTTTGTTTTGTTTGTGTTTTTTGTTTTTTAAGCCGTGTCTTGCTCAGATCATATCCTACCTTACATTCATAGGCAGCCAAATGTGCTAACTCATCTCAACACCCATGTGCACATAAGAGATCATTTCAGAATGAGGGAAGGATGGGAGGAACACATGTTTTATTTTGATTTTCATATCACGATTTGTGGACCTTAATATAAAAGATCCTTTGAAATCCACAAGTCTTGAGGCCATAACATAACTGTTGTTTGAAATTTGTAGGAAACTGGACCGATTTGGCATACTTGTATGCTCAACATGGGAGAGCAGTGGCTATGTCCAGGTTAACCGCTAGCATTTCAATTCATAGTTTATACATGTGGGATCATTTAATTGTGTTCTTATTGTTCTCAGCACAGTTTTCTCATGCTACTTTTGGTATAGTAATCCAGTACTTTTAAAAAGTTATTAAAGTTTTAGGCACATGGAAATGTTTCACTCACGTTAAGGCAAAACCCTCTGCTGTGCATCAGTTACTCACAGATTGATTATTTCTATATTGATAATTGTACTGGGGAGAGCAAATTATTATGTAATTATGAAGCTTTTGTAATCTCCATCATGCTCCAGTTAATATGCAATTCTCATTAACAGAGCCCTTGGTGTTTTAATCCATTCTCTCAGAGGACTTATTTTCTATATTCCAATATATGTGTGGTCTCAAATAGGCCTTGAGGTTTACACTGACTCCACCTATGGTATCCCTTATGCATCACTGTATAAATCTTTCAAGGCCTTACTGGGGCGCCTAATATAATGTCCTTGACATATAAAAGGAAAATGTTAGATCTCATACGAGTAGATGAGGAATGTGTACAATTCAGAACTTACTATCATTGTAATAAGTTTGACTTATTTACGAAGTATGCTGAACAATTTCTAAATAGGCTACGCTGTTCACATTATAAATATGCAGAGAGGCAGAGTGTGAATGAAATAATTAAATGAAGGACTCCAAGAGAAACTGTCCCAGCCATAAGGCTTGAAAAGACTCCACAACATAAAAATAAAATAATTGCTTCTTCTCCACTCTTAACATTAAAAGATGCCATGGCCGGGAGGTCTTGGGGAGAGAGGGAAGTGGGGTTAAAATTTTATAGTTTGGAGAATTGTTACCTTTTCTTGTATGCTTCCTTATGTTACCATTACTTAATTTTTCTAGTTACTATTATAATTGAAGAACAATTGATCAATTTGATCATGAAGAATTAGGAGGATTGAATAGTTTGATTTACATATTCATTGTCCTCGTGGCTATAAAATAGCGATGTCAGGGCTTCCCTGACAGTGTGGCAGTAATGCTTTCCTTTTGCTCTCCTTGGGAGCAAGCTAAACAATAAAGCACTCTGTGATCCACCTGTCATCATGAGAGTGAAGCTTATTTCATCCACAAAGGCATAGAAATTTTAATTAAGTTGTGCATTCCTTATTTTTTTTTTAATAAACCTGCTTTTACTAATAAAGAGTTGCAGGAGGTCATGGCCTGACCAGATACTGTATATCAAGTACAAGGTGTGGTACTTTTCCATCTGTCTTTCATATACCTTTACACAAATACAACTTCACACTCCATCATGCTGAACAAACCAACTTCCTAGTATTTATTTTTGAGATTTGGGAAAACTGGAGCATGGAGAAAACTTACATAGCCACAGCTAAAATTTGGAAACACCGACTGTGACCTGGCTGGGATTTAAACTCTGAAGCTGTGAGGTGGCATAACAAATGCAGAAAAGGGAAGACTCATATCTTATTACCAAAATAAATACCACAAAAGCATCATGAAATGTTCTACAAAATAAATATGTAAAAATAATTATGAAACATACTAATTATGAGCATTATCTAATAGTAATTCATCTTCCTTAACAAAGGTGACATCCCAGCATTAAAATATCAGTTTTTGACCACAACAGACCAATCATTAACCCTTTCTAAAACTGGGAGCGCTATAAGAGTTAAGATAAGTATAAACTGTATATGACACTGATAGGCAGACATTTATTATAATATATACCATATATATTTTTTTTAGTTTAATCTTAAAACATGAACTTTCAACTTATACTATCAGCACTGTGCACTTCTTACAAATTCAGCATTGAGAATACAACATTAATAATATGCTAAGAAAAAATGTTTCAGAAAAACAAAGTTATACATAGCTCTAAACAGAGTTTTTTTGTGTCTTTTGTTGTTAACTTTCAAAAGATTTTTAGCAAAACAGTTCACTGCCCTAGTTCTGCTGCAGTCTTTCCTCAGTTCATTGGTCATCCATTAGTTAAGGTTCTTTCTTTATTGGATTCAAAACAGTAGTTAGGCAGACATTAAAGTTTGTGTTTTAGAAAAAAAAAAAACATTTGAGTTGTGAGGTATAGTTTTTGACTAAAACTTAAAAAAAAAAAAATGGCAATTTTTAAATTGACCTGTGATTCTTAGGAATATTCAGTATCTAAACCTGATTTTGTTAATAGCTGTCAAGAAATGGTTACTGTGAAGGTATAAGGTACTATGTTGATGTATTGATTGTGGAGTTGTAAAAGTTTTTCAGCAAACCATTTTGAATTGAATGAATACAGAGTATGTTTCATTTTAAAAATCATATGTGAAGTTTCTTGTTCTGACATTAATTTAAATGATAAATGGGGTGAGTCACTTATTGTGATATTGTGTTATAGTTTTTATTATCTATTAATCTGGCAGTCAGCTTTTTCCTTGTAGTGAGCTTTCTTATACTGTCTGATGATTTCGGTCCAGCAAGGCCTTTAGAGAAATATCTTTGTCTTGATTTCTACTCTTTTCTGTATTTTAAATTAAGATGAAATGTGTTATCCTTAAACGCAATCTCAGTTGTTAGATATGTCACATTAGGTGATCCACTTCATGGGAGTGCACCACCTACTACTTCCAACTGACTAAGATTATATACAGTAAATAAAAGCTATGACTGAGAACTGCTAGAAAAGTCGTCAAATGTGACATACTGAGACTAACTAGTCTGTGACAGGCTACAATATAATCAAACAGGTTTCATTTTCTCTTTAGTTGGAGAGTTGTGCTGTGTGTACAAGAGAGCTGACAATCAGTGAATGCACATTTTGGAAGTTCATTGCATAGAATGTAGTGGCGAGGAACACAGGAATACAGGTATTTTGAACCTCAAAAACAGAAGATATGCTCACTTTTCAGATGTCTCGTGTTTTATGCATTACAACAGAATGGGAAAAAGTTGATCAGCAACTGCAGTCTGCAAATCTGATAGTCTGTAACAAAAAATTGCATAACATGACATTGGCTTAAATGAATAATGTTTAAGCCAGGTTTCACTAAGAAAGCAAATATCAGATTTGGACCTGCTTTCTATGAAATTGATTTTAAAGTAGAGATTTGTAGTATATTTACACGTAGAGGAACTTCATTTTGTATCCCCAATGGAAGATCTAACTTTAATTTGAGATCAAATTATGGTCTGAATATATTGGCTGTTATATATTAAGTGGCGTGTGTGTATTGTAAATGAAAACTAAAGACATAAAAAAGGTTGGGGCAATGGCAGTGATCCCCATATAACTGATGGCAACATAACAAGTGTGAGTTAACAAAACAGAAACAAAATTGCAAGTCCAACACTAGACAGCCTCAAGATGCCTGCTGATATGGTTATGAGGTGGAAGGTGCACGCTCAGGTGACTGGAATCTGGAAGTGACATCAGATGTCATCATGTCTGCGATCATCTGATCTACAGGCAGAATAAGAGGAGTGGCATTAGGGAACAGCACCTTCCCTCAACTCAGGGGGATGGAATTAAACTTTAATGAGCCCTGAAGTTTTCTCCCAAGCACACATTTATGACATCATAGATGTTGTATAAATATGTAATTTAAAGACCACAAAGTAGCCCTATTACCTCTGGATAAAAAAATGCCTGGAAGGGTTATTTACAGATTTTGTCACACTGCCATCTTGTGTTAGGCTGAAAATCCTAACCTGCATAGGACTGAATTAAATCATAAAGCCCGACTTTATACAAATAATTGACTTTCACCTCTTCTTTTCACTGTTGCAACAGTGCAACTTCGTATTTGTCTTCCCAACAGTGTAGAAGTTCTGGAATATGGAAGGGAAACCTCCAAATTAAAAGCCACCTTGTAAGAAGGCGATATATACTAATCTTTATGTTTGACCTTGACTCCTCACTTCATTATGTGTTTCATATAACAGATTATTTCTAATTGATTTTAAGGCTTAAGATAAACTTGAGTGAAAGTATTCATTTCATGTGAATGCCTTTCCTCATCATTCTAAATTTAAGCATTTTTCTTTCACTGAGTCACATAAATTTACATATTTAGGCATTGCAATTATACAGATCTTCAGCCTTATTCAATTTCTTTCCCCATCTGGAGTGCATGACGCAGAATCCTTTAAATTGGTCCAGTATACTCATGTTATTGTTCAGAAGGCTGAACGCCTCCCTCTATCCATTTACTGCACCTACTGTATCTAGTTTTATGGTCATGGGGAGCCAGAACCTATTTAAGGCAGTACAGGTTACAAAGCAGAAGACAAAACTGGATAGGGAACTAGAAAAATGCAGTAAAAGTATGCATATTCCAGAGTTTCTGTATTTCTTGTATTTATTTTTTGTTTATATAAAAATAAATCTGTCAGACTTTAGATGAATTGATACCGTCTTTTTTTCAGGATAAAAAAATGACACTGTCTTAAAAATAAAAGAGCTTCATAGATCTGTGATTGAGGAAGGCTGGAGTGTAACCAGCTGCCTTACTACATGCTTGGGCGGCACTTTGATTTGTTGTCATTACTGTTAGTTGCCCACTTAAAAGGAAATCATGTTTTTCCTTCATTAAAATACCCTTGCAAATGCAAGCTATTAAGGCTGTTTAAAGAATACCCACATTAGTTCCTGACTTTTGTACAATTTTGATGGGTTAGTCTCCAGCTCCCTGCAATACTGATTTGGATTAAGTGGGTTTAGGAGATAGGTAGATGGACATTTTTCCAGTACTTGAATCTGAAAATTGTATTGACTATAATAGACTCTAAATTACTCAACTACATCCCTTTATTGACTGTGCAGATGCTGATAATGAACAATCATGCTAGTTAGAGATAAAAACTATGTTTGTGCTTATACGCCAGCCTTCTGTAACCTTACATTTTCCTAGAGCAACACTGGGAGAAAAAGCTTAAATTAATAGACAATTAGTGGAAAACCAGTCTCCAGAGAATACACTTTTTGTCACGTTTTGCTAGACATGGATTCAAGTTGCTGAAGTTTTACACCATCATTTTCTCTTCAGGTCTAGTATGAGTATGATGGCTGCAACCCTTGGTCACAAGGTTTAGCTTTGCCCCATACACAAACTCTATTGGAGGTTCGTTTTTGTTTAATGCCCTGTTAATCTCATCACTAATTGTCCTGTTTGGAGGTATGGCAGGTGAAGCAGCTTTCCTCAGTGTTCAGTCTAAAGCAGTTTCCTTTATTACCCAGTTTGTCCCGATTATTGAATTACATTTTTCATGAGTTTATGTTGCCCTTCACAATGGATTAGGTTAAGAATCCCAACTGCCATATTTGCTCTGGCAATTCGCGTTTAGGTGAATTCACATAACATGAGAAGTACCTGCTATCCTTGTCATGTCTGTAGGTATTTACAGTGCATCCAGAAAGTATTCACAGCGCATCACTTTTTCCACATTTTGTTATGTTACAGCCTTATTCCAAAATGGATTAAATTCATTTTTTTCCTCAGAATTCTGCACACAACACCCCATAATGACAACATGAAAAAAGTGTACTTGAGATTTTTGTTTAATTTATTAAAAATAAAAAATTGAGAATTCACATGTACATAAGTATTCACAGCCTTTGCCATGAAGCTCAAAATTGAGCTCAGTTGCATCCTTTTTCCCCTGATCATCCTTGAGATGTTTCTGCAGCTTAATTGGAGTCCACCTGTGGTAAATTCAGTTGATTGGACATGATTTGGAAAGGAACACACCTGTCTATATAAGGTCCCACAGTTGACAGTTCATGTCAGAGCACAAACCAAGCATGAAATCAAAGGAATTGTCTGTAGACCTCCAAGACAGGATTGTCTCAAGGCACAAATCTGGGGAAGGTTACAGAAACATTTCTGCTGCTTTGAAGGTCCCAATGAGCACAGTGGCCTCCATCATCCGTAAGTGGAAGAAGTTCGAAATCACCAGGACTCTTCCTAGAGCT
This sequence comes from Polypterus senegalus, assembly GCF_016835505.1. Taxonomy (NCBI): domain Eukaryota; kingdom Metazoa; phylum Chordata; class Cladistia; order Polypteriformes; family Polypteridae; genus Polypterus; species Polypterus senegalus. Next base: position 9,885,714 of record NC_053161.1, on the reverse strand, counting down.
GGCTGGCCATCTAAACTGAGCGATCGGGGGAGAAGGCCCTTAGTCAGGAAGGTGACCAAGAACCCGATGGTCACTCTGTCAGAGCTCCAGAGGTCCTCTGTGGAGAAAGGAGAACCTTCCAGAAGGACAACCATCTCTGCAGCAATCCTCCAATCAGGCCTGTATGGTAGAGTGGCCAGACGGAAGTCACTCCTTAGTAAAAGGCACATGGCAGCCCGCCTGGAGTTTGCCAAAAGGCACCTGAAGGACTCTCAGACCATGAGAAACAAAATTCTCTGGTCTGATGAGACAAAGATTGAACTCTTTGGTGTGAATTCCAGGCGTCACGTTTGGAGGAAATCACACACCGCTCATCACCAGGCCAGTACCATCCCTACAGTGAAGCATGGTGGTGGCAGCATCATGCTGTGGGGATGTTTTTCAGCGGTAGGAACTGGGAGACTAGTCAGGATAAAGGGAAAGATGACTGCAGCAATGTACAGAGACATCCTGGATGAAAACCTGCTCCAGAGCGCTGTTGACCTCAGACTGGGGCGACGGTTCATCTTTCAGCAGGACAACGACCCTAAGCACACAGCCAAGATATCAAAGGAGTGGCTTCAGGACAACTGTGAATGTCCTTGAGTGGCCCAGCCAGAGCTCAGACTTGAATCCGATTGAACATCTCTGGAGAGATCTTAAAATGGCTGTGCACCGACGCTTCCCATCCCACCTGATGGAGCTTGAGAGGTGCTGCAAAGAGGAATGGGCGAAACTGGCCAAGGATAGATGTGCCAAGCTTGTGGCATCATATTCAAAAAGACTTGAGGCTGTAATTGCTGCCAAAGGTGCATCGACAAAGTATTGAGCAAAGGCTGTGAATATTTATGTACATGTGATTTCTCAGTTTTTTTATTTTTAATAAATTTGCAAAAACCTCAAGTAAACTTTTTTCACGTTGTCATTATTGGGTGTTGTGTGTAGAATTCTGAGGAAAAAAATAATTTGAATCTATTTTGGAATAAGGCTGTAACATAACAAAATGTGGAAAAAGTGATGCGCTGTGAATACTTTCCGGATGCACTGTATGTCCACATGAAAGCACTGTCACTTAACAGAGAGATTTCATTGAAATCTGGTACACTTGCATTTAAGGGATATTTTTCAGGAACGTTAAATATATGTTCAGATATCTTGAATAGAGTGCGCTGTATACATTGTTGAAATTTCAAAACCATAAAAAGCATTGGCAAATTTTCAAAATCATCTGTCTTAAAAGAGGAAAACAGTCTGTGTGACCTATATTACTGAATAGTTTAATGTTTCAAAGTTACCTTGAGAGAGATTTTATGCTTTATATGAAACCAGTAATGGCACACTGCATGATAACGTGCAGTGAATACACTTGACTTGAGTATTTCTAGTTTTTATCTTATTTCTCCGCACATTTAGCATTTGTTTGCTCAGAGGTTTATATGCTTGCTGCTTCCTGAGCAGCTCTTCTTTTCTCCACCCTAGCGTCCTGCTTCTTCTCTTCTTTCATCGGTATCTTTTTGCGTTAAAACTGATTAAGTCAGTGTTTATGTTGCAATTACTTAGTACATTTTCTTACATTTTTCACTTAAGCTGGCACTTAAGTCTTCAATCTGCTTCAAGAATGATTTAAGATATTACGAGGTAGGGCCGCTGCTGAGAGCTGATTCTACAATAAAATAAAAATAAAAAGAGGAATAACCTTGGAGGTCAATCATCACCCTGAAAGCAGATAGTAGACGTCACATAGTATATGTTTACCAAATTTCAGGTCAATAGTTCAAACAGTTTGTGAGCTACGGGTGATTTAAAATCCTGGACAGACAAACGGACAGGCACAGTAGCGTATTATGTAAGAATATATGTATTTTTATATCTCACTTTGAAGTAAATAAATAAAAAAGAGTGAAAGTTTAAGAACAATTAACTATGTCCCTGAACACGCTAGATTGTTATGTCATGCATACAATTTCTAACTTATTTACACTTGTTCTTTGAGTGTCCCCTGGTGTCTGAGTTTTATTTTCTGTCTGATGTTCTGTTTATCTCCATCCATCTGAAATATTCTTCCTATTAGGCCTCCCTTCAATGTCCGTTACCTCCACTCAGCAGAGGTTGCTCTCATTGTGTGTTTGAATGTTGCAAAGACAGTTTTAGCCTCTTGTTAGAAGTCTGAGCTTCCAGAGACGAGGATCAATGGCTCATCTGGCACCAGCATTGCAACGTTGTGATCTGAAGTATGGCCAGTCTAATATCAGGTAGCACATGGCTTTAACTGAGCATCATCAGCTTCATATTCCTGCTCCTCGGGGCAAGTGAGAGGCAAGGGAACTGTTATTATCTATTTTTTATTTTTTGTTTGTTTTCTGACTGCTTTTATTGTTTATTATAAACAAACATTTGGTCACAAACATTGTTCACTCACTTTTGAACATATATAGTACTGGCTTTTTTATGCATTAAATAATGAAACTGTGTGTGTGTGTGTTTATATAATTGTACAGGTATGCATTGTATATGTATGTGTGTATATACAGTGGATAAAAAGAGATTTTGTATAATAAAAAATGAAACCAAGATAAATCCCGTCAGAACTTATTACACCTTTATTGCAAAATTGTAATATATAAAAAGAAGGTGAAAACAAATCAGAAACTGGTTTAGTGGAAAAAAAATGTTACAAAAACTTGGTTGCATTAGTGTGCACAGCCCTTAAACTAATACTTAGTTGAAGCACCTTTTGATTTTATTACAGCACTCAGTCTTTTTGGGCAAGAGTCTATCAGTATGGCACATCTGGGCTTGGTGATTTTTGCCCACTTCTTGCCTTAATTAACTCTTTTGCCTTAATTGTAATTGACTTGCTATTTAAGACTCAGGCCCCTTAATTATTTCTTTTTTCCTTAATTAGCAGCCAAACAATAATGAGATACAAAATGAGCCAACACATGATCAGATAACCAGTCTCCATTTTACCACCTTTTTAACACCTGAAAAAAAGAAAGGTGATGTTCTCAGTAATGTTGATTTGGACTGTGGTCTTAGGAAAAAAGAAAATCAACAGTTTTGAATGTCTGCTGTGGCAAAATGAGAGCGCCAACAAGCCATGGAATTAAATAGCAGATTTAATTAACAACAGGAATTTGTTTCTAATTAAGAGACTGGTTGGAGTTCGAGACCCCGACCTAGCTGGTCTTCTATTGGCTCTCACTTCACATCTCATTTCTGTTTTAAGAAAAAAGTGAATCAATTCAGTGGACTGAATCTTAAAAAAACAAGTCAGTTAAAATTAAGGGAAAAGAAATGAATTGGCAGTCCAAACCAGTCTCTAATTAAGGAAAGGGTTAGAATGAAAATCTACAGTCACAGTAGCTCCACAGGACAAGAGCTGGGTAACCTTAGCATAACCACTAGTAGGCAGGGCAGCACACACTTACAAAAGTATTATGAAGTACAAACACTTAGGTACTCCCCAATACAATTGTTTGGTGCAACGAACATTCAGGATTACATGGTGCTAGTTGGAGGTCTGGAGGGGATCTTGGCCTGTTAGTGGGTTGTTCTTCTAAGGCACCCAGATAACCTGGAATACTCCTACAGGGTTACTTAGAATTGTTCCTGGGCCAGATCTAAAAGCTCCTTATGACAAGTCTTATGTTGAGCTGGGAGTTGGGGGAACAGTTATTGGACAACAGCTCAGCTGGTGATTGATTAGAGGACTGGAGAAGAGTGTGAATCTAGTGAAGGAGAGTTTGATAGAAGGTAAGCCCTTCAACGGATGGTAAGATTCTGTCCTCAGATTAGACAGCTTAGTACAGGTTCTACTATAGAATGCCCAGGAGAGGGCGGGCTACCAGTTGACCAAAATCTCCAGGACTATCTCTTGCTTTGACTGCTGTAGCTGACTGCAGTCTCTCCTGGGGCTTATTTTCTCCAGTGATGCTGCTGACTGGAGTTTTTGTTTTCTTCTCCTCCGTTGTATACTGGCCATAGTTCCATTTATATTACAGTTTCAAACTATTTTGTTTCCTGTGGTTTTTAACAAATTTGTGTCTTTATGTCTACTTATTATGTGCTGTAATTAGTCATTTCTAAATATTATAATTGCATTTTACCTGTGAACTCACTGCGGTGGTCTGTGCCTCCACTCAGTGAAGAGGCTATACAAAAGAAATTGAATTGAATTCGCTTTTATTGTTTTACCTGGGTGTTTATTGGGCCTTTGTCCTGCTCTGTTTTTTTCCTGCATTTCCTTAATAAATTCCTCTTTTGATTATTACTTTGGATTCGCTGGTCACCCTTTGGGTTTCTAGTTCACTCCTTAGCATCTCCTAAAGTCCACACTTAAATTAGTAAAAGGTATTGAGCAATTGCATGTGATAAATAGAATTCTCTACTACTAAGAAACTTTTTAGAGTGTTGTGACCTTGATGCTATTCTTTCTTATAATTATAATTACTTGCTGTGTATTCCCCTGCAGAAACAAATAATAAATGATACCTCCAAGAATGTTACAGTAAATATACTGTAAGTTTAATGATATTTTTTATAAAAAATTAAAAGGGCAGTCATATTTTTGCTAGACATTTGAATTGTGCAGCCACATCTGCTTTTCAGTTAACAACTTAAAACAAAGTGGCATTGCTTAAATATTCTAACCTGCAGCAGTATGTGCATATGGTGAGACTGCTATGTCAAAATGGAAACCTCAATAGTTAAACACAATACACTTCAGAGCAGGCTGACAGAACTGTTGAAGAGCACAATGCAGTCAATATACGACTACCAGGCACAAGAGAATCTTTTATAAAATAAACACAATAACAGCAAGTCTCAAATGCAACAGAGACAAGTGGGCATCATGTGACATTTGAATGTTAACCTTGACAAGACAAATGTCAGAGACAACATGAAACGTAGACCTAAATATGCACTCACCAGCCCATTGCACTCATTACACTCCTATCACTTTTTATCTGTTTATTTGCTGTAAGATGATTAGTTGCATTATACAGTGTCTTGCAAAAACGTTCATTAAAAATATTAAAGCCAACAAACAAAACAAATATCCCTCTCAAGACAAAAAAATGGAATTGAATTGGATTGAATTAAAGTGAACCAGCTACATAAAGACCTGTTTTGACAAGAAGATGTGCTGTGTTGTCTGGTTCAGTTAAAGATTGTTTTGTTCTTGTCGTGGGTCATTTTTGTGCTCGGTCCCATCTACTATTGACCTAAATCCACCCCATAAACAATCATTTAATGTGGTAAAACACATTTAAGACTCCATGACAGTGTGCAGGTTTTAAATAAAAACAGCACACTTAGGCTTGTGTGGGTGTAGGTGCGCAGTGTGATAGCATAGGCCAGCGGGCCTGGGATGTTGATGTGAAAACTGGCTAATTGCACATTCACATGCAGGCATGGTCAGCCCAGCCGGTTTCCTCATTAGTACTCTGGGGATGGTAATCAAGGCACCTACACCCACATTAGTACAAAAAGATTGTGAGCAGGATAAACAGCAAGAATGAGAAACAAAATGATAAGAAAAAGAAGTTAAAAAGAAAGGACTCAGTGCTGTCATGGAGAGGAGACAGGCAGTCGGGAAAGTTGCCCTAATTAGAGCAGTGGTGTTCTTGGGTAGGGTTGCTCCTGTTAAGTGTCCAGAGTAACAGGAGTGACCAACCACTCTGCGAGATTTCCGCAAACACCATAGGATAATGGCGGGAGAAGGGAGCTGGCCTCACAGGGTCCCCTTCAGATGCCAAGGGATGACGGCAAGATCCCAAAACAGATAAAAGAGTTGACTGCACCTGTTGGAGGACATCTCCACTTGCTGAAGAGACCGAAAACAGTAGGCAGAGGAGATGTCGGTTTTAGAAGGAAACACAAAGGCTCTTGGGTGATTTTAAATGATAGATCCTGACTGTTTCTTTACCATTCTCATTTTAAACAATTGGAATAATTGTTTATTTATTGAGATGTTTAAACCTCCACCAAATGCACTGGATTTTATTGGGATTATTTATTTTGGAATATTAATTTGAAAGACTGCAATGCACTTTACTATGTACTTTGAATCATCTTTTGCCATGTTTTGTGTCCTCTTGGCACCAGTCCTTCTTGGTTTCATTATTGTAGATTTCTAGTGTTCAATGATGTTATGCCAACTGTGCTGCCTGCGCCTTACATTGAGACAAGTCCTTAAATGATGCTCATGCAGGACTTGTTTGAACTGTTAACTGACAAATTGGTAATGTTAGCTCAGTAAGCAGTTGACCAATGCCCAGCGGTACGAATCCAGAATTTGCTTGTGGGTATATGGGTGGTCCAGGTCCTGGTCTTGCATGTTTATACTATAAGAATCATTTAGTGTTCTGTTAAAAGTCAAGTTCAATATCTGTCCTTAAGTGAGAGTTCTTCAATTTTTGGACTGTAGACTGTTTATATTGGGTTTTAATTATTTTGTTCAAACGAACAAGGATGAACTGAATTAACATGACTTTAAATACAGGCATTGCAAGCATCCTTTCTTGTACTTTCCTCATGCGTTGTACCAGTAATTTATGCTTTTGCTCCAGTCAGTTTCCTTTTCAATTAATTTATGACCTGGAAATGGGAAATAAGTACAGATGTCACAGAACCTGTTTTAATTCATTTACAACCTGGGAACAGATGGACCTCTTAGGAACAGGAATGACAGAATTAGTTTACAGCTTGACAAAGGAAGATGTGTGGAGGTACTTAAAAGATTAAATATTTTGATCAGAGTCATTTGTCATCAGGACAAGATAGCCAAATGTGTGCAATGTCACATGCCCTGAAACCCCACTTGTGCATTATAACATAATTATGGCTTATCTGATGGACCATAGATGACAACAACAGAACATCTGCAGAGGAAGCAACGTTAGAAATCAAGACACATGTGATCATTTCATCTGGACATCAGAGATTGTAATCTATGAATAACACCGATTGCTAAACCAAAAGCCGCCCACAACATTCACCCCTTGATATTTCTGATTTTCAGTATTTTTTTTTTTCAAAGACATTATATCCAGGCTTTGCTGTCTATTTTATTTTCTATTATATTTTATTTTATTCTGTTTGGTATTGTTATATACACTAATAAATACCACATTGCTTTTATATTTTCAATGCCTTTTGTAGAGTAATTGAAATAATAAGAAGGCAACAAGTATAGGTAACATTGCCTCTTTCTTGCCCACAGGGTTTATCAAGGCTATTCAGGTTGCTTCTCAATAATTAGAAAAACTATTGTAAAAGCAAGACATGGATTGGTTAGTAAGCGGCAAATAACCAAAACAGCTGCACTTTTATGTGTGTCACAATGACAGCCACATGTTTGTTAGTGCAGGTGATAGTGAATCCCTGTGTAGATAGTCGTACGTGGAATATTGGGGAATGATTGTCAATTGGCACCACCCGAGACTTTGTCTAGATTGGATCTCTGCGTATCTATGTGTGCGCTTGCTAAACTTCAAGTGTGGAACTAGATGAACACAACATACTTGCTGGTAAGTCTCACAAACCTCATGATAATACACTACCTATCTTGTTTCTGTTTAGGTTTCCAGCACATGCTTTTTGTGAATTTCTGCTTTGGGATTGGGCTTCAGTTTTGGATTTTGCTGGCCATTCCCAAGCTTTTCTGGCGGTATTCTCTTTTTGTAGCTACCAGTTTTGTTGTTGCTGTTATTATTTCTTACTTTAGGTGTAACCTCTGGATTGCTTTCTTGCTATATTGTTTATTTTAGTATGTTTATTATCAGATTATTGTTGTCAGTAAGCTTCATTTCCAATTAAGCATATTCATTTGTGTTCAATTAAAGCTAAGGTCATATTTATGAAGCTCCAGCTCAGGTGCATGTTGAGGATTTGGTCTTAATTAGCCCACCCCTACTGGGTATTTCTCGATGACCTTCAGTGGCAATTCTTCATTTATGGATGTATTTAGTGAAGACTACATTGATTGTTTTGAAATATTGTAAAAAGAGTACTACTCATTATTAACTGCTGTTGTTAGCACTGTAGCCTCATAGCTTCAGGGAACTGGGGTTCAATACCCAGCCTGTTTGCAGTTCCTCTTAAAAGCACTCACTTTGTTGGACTGATGTGTATCAAGTTAAACATGATTGCTCTGCCAAAGCTTCCATGTTTTTATCCGAATCTTTGCAAAGATGCCTGTAAACCAAAATGAGTTTGTTACTTTTGTTTCTTGTCAGTCTAAAGGATTGGCAGGTTACGGTATGTATTTTTTTTTCTTTTCACATGAAGATACAAATGCACTGGCTCAAACAGAAATATGCACGTTATACCGGCTCAGATTAAAATGTAATCAAACTTTCCTCCTGACTCAGTGTCTCACCTACGATCTCCTCTTTCTCTCACTCCGTCTGTTTATGCACCCATCTCATTATTCTCATCAGACCTGAGGCATGGTGTGTGTCCTCTGCTCTCCTTTCCTCCGCTCTGGAAAAAGCAATGCATTAATAATGAAATGGCACTCGTTCATGAGATGTGAAATAAAATAAGTTAGAGTGTTGCGCCCTAATTGTTGAATGGGAAATGGGAAGAGAACCCCCACCTTTACGAGCTCAGTCATCACCTTTTACATGCCCTTTAGTTGAGTAATATGGGTGCTTGATCATCATCTGTCTTCCCACTGGCTACACTTTTACCTATAGTTCTGTACAAGCCAATTATCAAATATTTGTTTTTTTTTATTTTTCTGCAGGTCTCAAATCTAGTCACTGTGCTACTGTCCTAGCTTCTACTGGATAGAACACTGTCTAATGTTTATTCACAGCCTGCCCTCTCCAACTAAATATGTTTGTCATTGCCAAAGGCAAGAATGAAAGAGCTACTCGATAGATACTCTATCGGTGTGAGGTGTCTTGAGGAACTATTTCAATGCTCATTTACACTGCAGTGTGTAGAACTGAAAAAAATGTTTTCTTTTTCTCTTTTAAAGAGTAATGTTCAAGCTGGCTGCAGCAGGTTGTGCTCATCTACTTGTGTGTCTAAGGATCAATTTATTATTATTTGACTGACTCCATTATTCAAGGTGATTTACAACATTTGGGATATGCTTGGTTACATTTCCTTTGTGTTCCAGCTGGAGCACATTCAGATGAAGAGGCTTGCTCATGTTCACCCAGTGTCAGTTGCAGGATTTGAACCCACAGCCGCAGGGTTTGAAGTCTAAAGTCTTAACCACTGCAATATAAGATTTTCATGTGTGCATATAATGGATTTGCTCTATAGACAATGGCCTACAGGCTAGGCTGGCCAGTTAAAGTGAGGAGTTGATGCATTCTCCCTGTTTTTACTGTATGTTGGTTCCACCCAGTGAGGTTTATCAATGACCCAAATGCCCCGGAGTGCTTGAGTGCAGCTCAGACACTTCAGATTCTGCCGAACAATCCATGCTGTTTTAACAGGCCCTGGCTCCAGGTTAATTCTGTAATGGAAAGACGGTTTAAAGAAATGGTAAAGTTATACAGCCTTATTTTATTGAAGCATGCAATCGGTGTATATACTGTATGGTAGTGGCATAAAATATGCATTATATAATGCCCATTCATTTACAAACATTTTAAAATGTATTGTTTATTTAGCAACCTGCTGTATTATGCTGTGTTTATTCCAGACAGCCATATGTGTATAAATGACTAGAACAGGACAGCACAGTCATAACGCACTGTACTACAGTAATTTAAAATAATGGCTGGTATTTTTGAATAAAAATGGCAAATGACATTCTATTATAGTGAGTGTGATTCTATTCCACAAATGTGTGTGCAGGCAGCATGAGGCACAAGACAATAAGACACTATTTTTGCATCAGATAACTTATTTTTAACATGAATTCTAACTTTATTGCATATATGAAAATATCTAAATTGCATAAAAGCTGTAATCTACAAATACCCTTTACTGGGTAGGAGCAGCATACCAGATGCTCTTAATTTTTCATATAACTCTGTACTCCATACATCTTATAGCTGTATCTAAATAATGACTCTCAAATGAAATGGTCTCTGACCACAGAGTCTCTATGATTTTTTTAGAAATACTAACGTATGAATATCATTTAGATTAGGTCCTAGGTCCTAGGTCCTATCCTAGAGGGAAATTTGTTTTCAGTAGGAAAGTAGAAAATATGAGGCATTGTTATACAGACGCAGGAAATTAAGCCAGGAAACAACAACTTGCAACTCAGGTGCTTAGAACCCTACCTCCTGGACAGATTCTTCCATGTGTCTTAGTGCATAGAGATGTCTAGTGCGCACCAAGGATCAGTGCTGAGCCCTCTACTTTTCTCTCTACACTCTTTTTCACTAGGCTTTGTCATCTAGTCCCATGTTTTTTCCTATCAGGAAACTGATTATATGCAGTTATACCTGTTGCTTTCTCCAGAACACACAGTATTCACTACAGTCTCTGCATATCTCACCAGAATTGAAGCCTGGGTGACAGAACATCATCATCAGCTCAACCAGGCAAAAAGAAGCCTTCTTGTTATCTAAGCTGGTCCATCTATTCAGCATCCCATCTCTATTCAGCTTGATTCGTTATCACGAACACCTTCCAAGTCGGTATGAAAGAGTGGGCTGGTGATTGATGACCAGTTGTCCTTCATGGACCATGTTGCTATGGACTCTCTGTCTTGTAGATTCACTCTAAAATTTCCACAAGATCAGACTGTATCTGACAGAATATCCAGCACAATTCCTATCCAGGCTCTGGTCTTGTGCTGACTGGACTACAGTAACTCTCTGCTTACAGGAGCACTGGCATATGTCACCAGGCTGTTGTAAACAATTCAAAATGCCACTCCTCTCTTCAGGTCACTATACTGGCTTCCTATAGTGGCACTTTACTTGTTGGTGGGTCTGCACCTATATTTATGGAGTCACTTATGTGGTCCTATGCTCCTTCTCGACCACTGAGGTCTGCCAGTGAACGGCTTCTGGTGATTCCACCTGTGTGTGGTATCAGATCTCAGCCCACACTCTTCATGTGTAGCTACTGCCTGGTGTAATGAGCTGCCCACCTCTATTCATAATTTGTATTTTGTTTTGACCTTTTCCCTTGAGGAAATCAGTATTGTACCCTTTTTTCTGTAACTCTTGTTCCCAAACAGTCCTCAGACTGATATTACTCTGTTAGGTTGACCTCTTTTGTAAATCATTTTGGATGAAGTCATCTGCTAAGCAAACAAATGAAAATGTAAACTAGTGTTATCATAAGTACACACACTCAAGAGCAGTACAAGGAACTGAAAAGTATACTTCTTCCTAAACGTTTATATTCAACATCAAGCTGTGTATCATCTGCAAATAGCAATAGATTACTCACTTTAGTATTAGTTGTCGTTTGTCATATAATGAAATTATTACTTGCACATATGACCAACAGGCATCACGTTATTAATAAGAATACAGTATATTAAAATGCACATCTTCACTTTAATGAACAGACAGCACAAATCAGCTTATTAAAATCAATATCATTAATGCAAATTAGATGGAGCAACCCTGCAGGAGTTCCTTGATGTCCTCACCCCAGTGGAGCATATTGCTCTTACCTGTAATCTTTGTCTCTTGTCTATATCCGCTTACCATCACATTTCAGCAGAAGTAGCACCAACTGGTTAGCAAACTGGTTAAGATGCCCTCAAATGAATTTCCCCTTTCAGTTGTATCCTTGAGTATGTCCATAATGGTGTTGTTTAGTTTAGTAATGTGAAAGAGGACAACCATATGTATAACAGATGACATAACAAGCCGTTGACTGTAAGCCAGTTAAACCTCTATTGCAGTGCTTGCTATTTTTGTTTACAATAACTGTGAATCTTCAAAACTTGCTGTTGACAGATTAAAAAAATGTTTAATGTTATTTAAATATTTTTATGAAAGTCACACTGTGTTGATTTGCTAATTTATGTTATACTGACAGGAAGTATGTGCATTCATTAAACCAAAGAAACTGGGCTTGCAGGATGGCAGGCTCTAAGAAATGATGAGAATCTGATTGCACACTTTACGATGAGTGGAGGCAAGGCAGATGTGTATGCGTGGAGACACTGAAATAAGCCTCAAGTGCACACCTCATGAAAAGCCTGAAATTTGAAATGCTCATTAAATTACAGTATTCTATAAAATCATATGAGGAGTCAAAAGTGCATTAAAAGCACAAGCCTTGCATTGCCTCTCCTAGTCTATGATTTGCAAAAAGATACCTACCTAAAGAGGCTTTTAATTTTTTTATTCTGCATTGTCTTCCCAGAATCACTCATCATGAATTAATCTGTATTACATTAGCAAGTCCCTGCTACTTGTTGAGTGGCTTTTGTCCAACACCCATACCACAATATAGAATTTAATATACTCAAAGCAGATTATTTTCATCTTAAAATAGATAATTCCTCAGTAATTTTGTTTGTAATTGAGTCATTTTTAAGTTGACATATGCAATGCTACAGCTGTTCCTGTATGCGTTTTAAATGATGTGGATGGTTCTCATTGGCCTCCCTTTTTTATTTGAGATTAGGAATTGCACACAGCACTGTCATTGAAACATAATTGAGACAAGTTAAACTACTATAACAATGTGAACATTCAGTTTTTGCCATCCAAAACTGACCAGACTCATTTTGTGCATTTGTCTATGCTGTCATTTCTCCATGGTGGAATCCTGATGGAACAATAACACTGTTGCCTCACAGTTCCAAAGTTCTTACTTGAATTATTTTTGGCTGACTACGCAGAGTTTTCTTCTGGAACTACATAAGGTGTGCCCTGTGATGAAATGACATCACATCCAGGGTTCATGTCTATCTTAAACTCCTCCTACTGAATAGTTGCTTGCTCCTCTTGATCTTGCACTGGAATAAACGGATTCAAAAAATGAATGAATTACTTTGTGTCAGTGTTAGCAACAACCAAATCAAATTCCTGTGACATACTTATAAAATGGTTCCTTTGTATTCTTTTCTATTATTGGTCTGTGGGGCCTTGGCTGATGATTATGGTTGCATACATTTCGTAGTCTTGTCATTTCTTCTGCTTTGTTTATTAGGTTTCCAAATCTTCCTGCAGCACTTTGATGAGTGAGGTTCTGAAGAAGAAACCATTATTAGAGTTTTGTGGACATTCCATTTCCTTTCAGTCTTGGAACCAGCAGGGAACTGACTAAAAAAAAATTCAGTTTCTACAGTCCATGTTCTCTTTTCCTTCCTCCTCTTTCATCATCATCATCATCATCTTCTTATCTCTCTAGCTATAGTCTACCATTAAAATATGTGCTATTTTGTCCTTTTCTCTCCAACTCTCATTTTGATATTTTTTGCTCCATATGTCCTCATTTGAGGCATTTCACTGCTCTGTAAGATTCTTTTGTACTGTCTGAAGTGTCTGCTTGTCTGAAGATGTTTACCATAATGCTCAATTCAAAAATGTGACCTCCTTCACCACCTTCATCCTGCAATACTATTGTTTTCTCTTCTAGACACCCTGACCACCAACAAACTCAATTTAAATGTTAGCATTGCCTCCATTGTATGCCCTGAAAGTGTCTAGCCACTGACTCCAGTTGCCTCATCTGTTTCCAATATTCTTCAGGTATTGTTCTCCACACATTTTGGAGCTGCCTTCTTCCTTCTGGTGTTTGATATCTGATTTAATCCTCTTTTTTGATACCCTGTCTATCTTCATATTTTTGTCCTCATAGTTGTTTCTGCTATGTCGAACACTGCTGTGCAGAGAAGACTTTTCCCCTTGAGTACTACTGTGACCAAGGTGTCCCTGGCCTCTTACTGCCTCAGTCACAGTCTCTTAATTTCTGGAGGTTCGCCTTCTATAACCTGGTCCATCATCAAATTCTGTGGATCATGGGCACCATTTTAATCCATTTCCCACATTTGCAACACAGATGGATAAAATTACATTGGCTTTTTATAGAATATTTTCCGTTATTGAAGTGTCATTAAATTGGAGTTTACACTCCAACTCCTCTGACCTTCGAACATAACAATTAAAGAACGACATTCTTGACACTTACCTAATTATTCAATCTTCACAAATGGACTGATCAGTTATTATGTGTGGAGATTTAGAATTCCTCAGCATATTCCTCAGCTCTACCTGCTAAGTCTCCAGTAATAAGACTGAAGAACAGCACTCATTTTTGAATTCTTAATGCAGCCTAACTGTAACCAAAAAGCTGGGTCACTATCTTGTGCATTCTAATTGGATCATCATCAAATACTAAAACCATATGTTAGTGGAAATACAAGTGGCTGTAGAATGTTCCAGGCACTAGATTTTGTGCCTCATAGTTCTGTTTAGCCTCATTGTTCATGTGGCTTTCTTCCAGTTAGTTTGGCCTCCTGCTACAGTTGTCAGGTTGATTGGTGATTACAAATTGACCTTGGCAGTACGGGTATCTGCTGTATGCTCCAACTTGAACATAACTGGAGAATCAAATGAGTTTAGAAAATAGATGGGCGGAAGTGAAAGTGGAAATCGAAAGAATTATTAAAGGTGCTGATGGAAAACTGTGTATTCTTTTTGAGAAGTTTCTAAAGATTTGGGGAGTAGTCAGTGATCTGATTTCTGACAGCTATAAACAGCAAATGGAGGCAGAAGAGAATCAAGTGTGTTCTAAATAACAAAATGAGCCTGAAAAGATTGAATGCTGTTTTGCTGCATTAGACTGAATGTAAACTCATTCAAAATATATATTTCATTCCAGTCTTAAAATAATGGCATTTTTGACACATAACAATTATTTTGGTTCAGCTTCATATCCATAAAGGGTCTTCCACATATACAGTGTTAGATTAATCTTATTTCCTTTATGCCATTTTCATTATTTGGAAGAGAAATCAATTATTTTATTAATCTGCACCAGTTTCTATTCATTAAACCATCTAAACACTTTGGTAACACTGAATACAAGGTTCCTTCAGTTTTCAGTTTATCTTCAAATTTAATCAGATGAAATGCAACAAATGACCTAAAATGGTAAAAAGGTAAGGTTAGCAAAAACAAAAAAAAAAAATTAATTTTACAAATGGGCGTTCTTCAGAAAACAAATAATAGGTTACAACCTAAAGATGTTCAGCAGCAATTAAAGTAAATTATTCCTTGTAAGTTGAAGCAAACAATTTGTACAGGTGTCCCAACTTCTGTTCTTTATTTAAAAACCCTCTGTTTGTCTTAAAGCAGAGTTGGAACAGACTGTGTTAACACTGTGGTATCTTGGTACTACTTGAACAATATTTCAGGGATAATGGCAAGAAAACAACAATTAAGAAATTAAATGAGACAGAGCATTATTACCCTTAGAAGTGTCTTAGACAATCCAAAGGCAATTGGAAACTGGAAGAAACTCTGATAGGAAGAGATCTGCCAGACCCAAAGTGACAACCCAAACAGAAGGCAAGTTTCTGAGGGTCACCAGCTTACGTGATAGACACCTCACAGGAAAGGAGTAAAGAAGAAACTTTGTGCTGTGGATTTGACAGGACGAGTGGCAGTAAGAAAGCCATTCCTTAAAGGACAAAATAGAACCTTGAAGTACCAGCTATGGACTACTGTAGACTGGACAAAGATTCCTCTTCACAGCAGAAACTGAGACTTGCTTTCTTCAACCACTGTTAAGCTGTTCTTGAAGCAGGTCCTCGGGTCCAATCCTGGAGGGCTACAACTAGAGCAAGTTTTTGTTTCAACCCAAATCTTTGCTGAAAAATGTGGTTATCTTTTGATTCTATGGTTAGTTAGTGCTTTCATTCTCCCACATCCCATCCTCTTTATATTGTAGATTTTTTATTTCTAAAGATAACATCTAAATGAGACAGTAATTCTCAGTTATTCATTCTTTTATCCCATTACTTTCCAAATATTGTGTTTAAACAAATTTATCATGACAAACACACACTGGTATAAATGGGACCAAGTGAAACGTTAAACTGCAGGCACCTTTGTCACTTCCATCTCATTGTTAATTGGCAAAATCAATTAAAAAAAATGTAGGCATGATCATCAGTAGGCTTTGCACCCTAGGAGCCAAGTTACCCAAACTATTCTATAACATTTCAGTAATTATTTACCGCTCTGATGCTGATCTTTCTGATTATAAATCAGGGCATAAGGATTGCAATTGATAAGAAGAATTCATTATTAATTGCAGAATTGTGGAATTTGAGGGTTCCTCTGGAATGCCACTTTCTCTTGCATGATTTGGCTCAAAAATTAATCAGCACATTGACATCTCATAACCGGCTTAAGTTTCAAGTTTGGTATTTTTTCCATCCAGTCGTTTTAGCTCTAGACCATCCTCAAGAAACTGTGACACACAATCACACACACCCATCATCGAGATATCAATGTTTTCGGTATCAGGGGACCCTAAAATGTCAAGATCCATTGAAAACCGGAGATACAATCTAAACCTTGTGTAAAGCTTTGACGAATCTAAAGCTTTCAGTCCGCCCCCATAGAGGTTATGGTGGGGGAGAGCACAAAGCAAAAAGGGGAAAAGAAGCAATTAGAAATTGTGAATCTTCACAAGCGAGTGAACAAAAATGAATCACACAAATCAGCAATCAGCTTTTAATTAGTCAATTGGTTTAGAACAAAAACCTGCAGCCACAGCAGCCTAAGACTGAACTAGAGATCCCCATAGTACTTCATTGAGATAATACGTATTAAACATTAAACAAAATCCAGCAAGTTTGTGGTTCCGCACAAAAGAAAATTTATTAGTGCAAATATTTAGTAGCATATGCAAGTAAGACTTTCACTGTACTCTCTAAACCTATATGGCTGACATATTTTAGTGATGTGAACAATTTAATTTGCTCTTAAAGCAATATTTCTAAATATTCCATTCAGGAGAAGAAGTGGCTGCGATAAGACCAGTCCCATCAGATGTGTGACAGCAGGAGTAGAAATATTTTGTGCCTAGAAAGAGACTCCATTTACAGAAGAGCAACTCGTGATCTAAAATGTAATCACTATATCCACCTTCATTAAGACAAGTGATTTTATGTAACTTAATAATTTAATTTCAAACATGTAATACTTTAAAGTACTTCTAATTGAGACAGTGTTGCATTAGCAGGTATCATTAAGGACTTTTATCTCTTGTATGTAAGTTCACATGAATAATGTGCAACAATGCAGTGATTTGGATGCTATGCTTTAACTGTATTGTAGATTGTATGATTCTGCAGAGTGGAGTAAAATTTAAAAGCAAAACTATATTTTTGATTTGTGTTCCCATAGCCTCCAGATCACGAATCTTGCTTGTCACCTATGATTTGCTGTTGCAGAAGAGAGCTATTTTTTGGCCATAAAATTATAACTTATTATAAACAGTAAATTGTATTATATACTAAAGGTAATTTTGCATTTTTAGCTGTTTAATAAATAAAGGTGCACTGCTAAGCTCTCCGACACTGTAAAACCTTTCAGCTGACATTTGGAATTGTAATGCCATCTTGGAAACTCATTAAAAACATCTTAATCAAAACAATGAGCGCTGACCTCAAGCTTCTTTTACATTCACAGGAGAACAGCATTAAATGATGAAAGTAACACTACCGTTTCCAAATAATAGTTGTTGATAATCTGAAATGGTTACAGCAATTGTGTCTGTTGCAACGAATGATAGAATGGCAAGGAAATCAGAAGGGAGAAGGCCTTGCACCCAGTTCAGGATTATGTGACGTACCTTTGACAGGCCCGTGAGTACATCCTTTTCCAGCAAGAGTTCATCCTTCAGTTGAACCACAACAACATGACAGGCCTCGGAATACAAAAGTATTGGCTTCTACTGATAATCACCACTCTGCTGTGATATACTAAAATTCATTTTCAGCAGACTTCTTTTTTAACCTGCCTCAACTCTATTTAATTGACTATTCTGGCTCTTATCTCAACACATTTATTGTCATTTTGTTGTTCTCTTCTTTTTTTGGATTTTGTGTCAGTTATAGAAAATCAACTAATAATTGCTTAGCCATACAAAGACAAACAAAGGATTACTTATTGTCAGGTTCTTGAAAACGGATGCATAAAACACTACAAGTAGTCCTCAAACAATGCTCTTTTACAGACTGCATTTAAATTCTTGCAACTATTTCCCAGGAATCTAACTCTGTCAACAAACAGTTCATACAGACAAGGCGAGGGCCAACTTGACGTTCAAGTAAGCTTGAATTGAGGCCCTGCATTTTAAAGTCAAATAAATGTGCTTTCTTTTTTTAAAATGGTATTTTCTTCTTTTATCAGTGACAGATCTGATCATATGTATTAAGGTAACTCAAAGTAATGGCAATTTGAAAATTACGTGGTAACTGCAGTGGATTGATTCTGACCCAATACAATATGTTTGTGATGGCTTATGGGTAGTTCAAGCACACACAGCACTGTGCTCTGTCATTAGTCTGGTTGAAGCCAAGGTCAAATGAACATGGCTGCTCTGCTGTGGGATTGCACCATTGTTGATCAACGTACAGTAGTGAGTTTTCTTTGGGCAGAGGAAGTGAAACCCGCTGAATTTCACTGAAGATTGCTAGCTTGTTTCAGTATCATCTTGTGCAAATTTTATGGTTCTCTTAAGTCATCATGCACTATGGCATGTGCAGATCCGGAGCTGATATCCAAATGTGCAGCAGCAGACGACAATGTAATCAGTCAGTCTTCTCTAATGAAGAGAATGATGTGGGCTTGTGTGTGCAATGTTGATGGTTTACCAGATCGAGCTTCATCGGTCACACTTATTCTTCCCACTTTAAACCTCACCTTTAAAACTCACAAACCTTTTGTTGAGTCATGCTGTTTTCACTTCTTTATTGAGCCAACATCCTTCAGTGTATTTCGGCAGGTTTCACTCCCTCTGACCAAAGAAATCTCACTACTCTCTTTTTCCTACTGAGTACCATGGACTTTCAGCCCCGGATGGCCGCAGTGGTTGCAGTTTTTTTTTCAACCCAGTTGCTTAATGAGAAGTCAATTCTTGACTCTTGAATCAGAACTTATTACATTGTATTTAATAATATTTTCATTCTGCCACAGCAAGACATTCATATTTTTGTAGATTTCTTCTTTTTGAAGATTTGTCGCCCAGAGCATATTAGCAATTCTCAGTCCTCCCTTTTTTTCCAGATATCTCATTAAAATACACAGGTGTGAACAGGACGTTGCTCTGCTGCTTATTTGTCATTTACATTTCATTGTTAATTGGCAGTTGGGTAAGAAAACAAGAAGGCGTTAAAAACAATCAAGGAAGCTGTTGTAGGACTAGAAGGGTCACTTAAGGGTTGTGAGTCTTCACAAGTGAGTAAATGAAAATGAAGAACACAAATGTTACTTGAGCAATAACTGGCTTCTAATTAAGTAAACAGCCACTGCAGCCCTCCAGACCTGGACCTGAGCAACCTTGGTATATGGAATATGATTGCATACTCTTTTCATGTACAGCGGCCTCTCAAAGTATGCAAATTCAGTCAACACAACATGTGCCTGGTCCCTCTGAATTATATTTACAGTAGATGCTCTGGACTCAAGTCTCTTTCTGGGCACTGCCTGTCTGTAGTTTCCATGTTCTCCTCTTGTCTGCCTGAGGGTTTTCTCTGAGTTTTCTGGTTTCGCCTTCCACAGATGTACTGTACTGTACTGTATATAGGTCAGGCAAACTAGTTACTCCAAATTGGCTCAATATCTGTGTGTGCGTGTGCCTTGTCCTCCCTGCACCCAGTGTTTCCAGGCTAGGCACCAGCTGCCTGATCCCTAATCTCGATAGAAAATAGGTGCTTTGATACTCTGCATTCAACTGGGGAAAGAGGAATAAAACAGAGAATAGAAGACCAGGCAAGTAGCATTGGACCACCTCATAAGGTTGTGCTCAACTTTTGCAGTGAGACTTCAGTTAATTTAAATGGTCAGTTTGGAAGTCCTGTAACCTAAGACCTATTAAGTTACTGTAATTTTATTTTTCCTTGGAATGAAGACCAAACCACCTTTTAGATATTCGATAAAAGCTCAAAGCATATATACAGCCATAAGTAGCTATAAATTTGCAGAGATGTAGAATAGGATGGTGCAGCCGACAAGCACATCTTTAAATACTGGAAAACTGAAATCACATGGCTGAAGTTGTCCTGCTAAGGACAACATAGCTTGAGACAAGTTGAAGAGTAATTTTGATACTGCCAAAACAAAGCAATACCTTGAAGCGAAAGCCTTTAAGATGTATCTGGGTGAGATATTAGGACATGTTAGCTATTTGCTAAACAAAGAAGCTGATTGGACAAAATGGTCCCCTCTTGCTTTTCAAATATATGATTTTTTTGTAACTGAGGAAGCTGCACTGACCTAGTATATAAAGATGTATTTAAGTTATGCATTTTGCTCTTTTGCTTTTTTTTATATGTTTGTCCCTTCACTTCCTCCTCCCTACAATTCCTAGTCCATGTAGAGATTTGAGGGCTTAATTACAATACATACAATTAGTCATAAGTTGGATCTTTTAATTTTATATTTGTTTTTTAATTATACAGTACATTGTTTATGTAATGTTAATATTTTTATCATTATTTAATTAGCATTATCACATTACCATTTCCTTTAACATTTCCGACTTCAGGCACCACCATTTTCTGAATTTTGTTCTTTATTTTTTACATGCGGTTATCAGTAGTTCAAAGCGTACCATGTTGGAGTGACTTTATTTAAGATGGCGCTGCAGTGTCAAAGGCATTCGAGTTCCTGGTATAATGGGGATTTTCTCTGCTCTTTCCTTTCTTTTTAATGTGCCAGTTTGTTTACCCTGTAAATAAGATCTTATAACTTTCATTAGCTGTAGTATTTATATATAGTTGTGCTCATAATTTTATTTACCCTGGCAGAATTTTTAAGATGTATACCATACTTTAAAGAAAAGATGACTGATCAGGCAAAAGATATTTTCATTTACTTTTAATGAAACTCAAATTAAACTATAAGGCATCACAGAATAGCACAACCATTAAACAAAACATAGTAATAAGGAAAACAATGAAATGGTCCCTGTTGCAAAGTTTGCATCCAATTACTTCTTACTGCTGTCTATTGCCCACTTTAGCATCAAAGGTGGCATGCTGTCTTTTGAGAGAGTTCCAGATGAGTCCCTTGATTTTATCAGGTGGCCCATTCTTCTTGGTAAAAAGCCTCCAAGTCCCATAAATTCTTGGGTTGTCTTGCATGAACTGCATGTCTTGCTTGAACTGCTCCCCAAAGTGGCTCAGTGATTTTGACTTTAGGAAACTGTGATGGCCATTCCAGCACCTTCTCTTTTTTCTGCTGTAGTCACTGACAGGTCAACCTGGCCTTGTATTTTGGATCATTGTCATTTTGGAAGATCTAAGTGCTTCACACGCAGCTTCCAGACTGATGGATGCAAGTTATTCTCCAATATTTTCTGGTAACATGCTACATTCATCTTGCCATTAATTTTCACTGAGTTACCTGTACCACTGTAGCTCATACACCCCCAAGTGCTTGTATGCATGCCTGACAATGTCATGCCGGGGCATGCTCCTAATGAGACAACGGATGGTGTCCTGGGGGATCTCCTCCCAGTTCTAGACGAGGGCATCACTGAGCTCCTAGACAGTCTGAGGTGTAACCAGAGGTGTTCTATTGGATTTAAGTCAGGCGAGGGCTCCAGTCAATGGTATCAATTCCTTCATCCTCCAGGAACTGCCTGCATACTCTCGCCACATGAGGCCGGGCATTATCATGAACCAGGAGGAACCCAGGACCCACTGCACCATCATAGGGTCTGACAATGGGTCCACAGATTTCATCCCAATACCTAATAGCAGTCAAGGTGCCGTTGTCTAGCCTGTAGAGGTCTGTGTGTCCCTCCATAGATATCCCTCTCCAGACCATCACTGACCCACCACCAAACTGGTCATGCTGAATGATGTTACAGGCAACATAACATCCCCCACGACTTCTCCAGACCCTATCTGTCATATGTGCTCAGTATGAACCTGCTCTCATCTGTGAAAAGCACAGGGTGACAGTGGTGGACCTGCCAATTCTGGTATTCTATGGCATATTCCAATCAAGCTCCACGGTGCGGGGCAGTGAATACTAATAGAGGACGTCGGCACCCTCATGAAGTCTGTTTCTGATTGTTTGACTTTGACACCAAGGGCCTGCTGGAGGTCATTTTGTAGGGCTCTGGCAGTGCTCATCCTGTTCCTCCTTGCCCAAAGCAGCAGATAACAGTCCTGCTGATGGGTTAAGGACCTTCTACGAGGGGCCCTGTCCAGCTCTCCTAGAGTAACTGCCTGTCTCCTGGAATCTCCTCCATGCCCTTAAGACTGTGCTGGGAGACGTAGCAAACCTTCTAACATTGGCATGTATTGATGTGGCATCCTGGAGAAGTCGGACCACCTGTGCAACCTCTGTAGGGTCCAGGTATCGCCTCATGCTACCAGTAGTGACACTGACTGTAGTCAAATACAAAACTAGTGAAAAAACAGAAAAGATGAGGAGGGAAAAATGTCAGTGACCTCCACCTGTTACACCATTCCAGTTTTGAGGGTCGTCTCATTTTTGCCCCTCTAGTGCACCTGTTGTGAATTTCATTAACACCAAATCAGCTGAAATTAACAATCCCCTCTGCTACTTAACTGACCAGATCAAAATCCCAGAAGTTTAATTGACTAATTGCTATACTCTGATTAAAAAGTGTTCCTTTAATTTTTTGAGCAGTGTATATATATATATATATATATATATATATATATATATATATATATATATATATTGTCAGGGATTCCAGGGGCCATGACCCGGCCGGGACGTCATGAGGGACCAGATGTTCCTATTTAATAATAATTTTGCTAAAGACTCTTAATGTGTTTTGTACCTTTCTCTGTATGCAAAACATTGGGTGTAAAATGGGCTATACTACTTGCATTTTCTTTGTGTTGATTGGTGTGAGTTTTACAGCTGTTTTATGCAAATTATCCAAGCCTTTATACACTAAAGCGCTGCCATATTTCTTCAGTCTTGTCATAGTGAACTGAGCTGTTAATGTGCAGGCTCCACCAGATCTGTTGTAATGAAGAATCCCCATTGGAACCAGTGTAATGGTGATCTCAGCTGTTATTCAGAAGAAAATATCCTAACACGAGATTTATCAACAAACCTGTCAGTGCATTTAGTTATTGCAGGTCAATTTAAGAAGTCAAAAGACATTTGTATTTATTGACTTTTGGTAATGTGGTTTAATGGAATTTTTGGCTTGTGCCTTTAGTTGGATTGTGACAACAGACATCTCCCTGGTATTGGTGCTTTTCTTAGCAATCTGCCTTTCTGCAGTTATTCCAGAACATACTAGGGTATGTGTGTGTGTGTGTGTATGATATCCTTCATCTGTAGTCTGCCTATACGCTCTATTCACAAATGTCCTATATTATTCTATGGAAAATCTAACGGAGACCAAATTTTCAAAAGATGTTACATGTTTTGTATTTTCTTCTTTTTTTTTAGATCCACAGTCCAACAGCAAGCTCTGAGGATGCTCCAGTGGAAAGATCTGCTGCCGAATAAGATGTTTTTGGTGTGTTGTTGTGCTGATATCTACATGATCTACATGCTGTTATTGATTGATTGATGTTAGTTACCAGAATAAATATTCCTGTAGATTTTGCATCATTTCTGCACTAAACACATTTTTAAATGTTAATTTTCCTTGAGTACATTGAAGGATGAATGCAACACACAGCACAGGCAAACCAGCAGTTAGCATCTTAAATGGAAATACGTGACACATAATCCATTGGGGAAAAATCCCTCACTTTTTTCTTTGTTTAGCTTTGTTCTCTACCATCTACAAGAGCCCTTTGCCTGAAAAATGAAATACATTTTTTATTGTTTAACCACAGCTGCTCTTTCCTTTGCTGTGTCTTTTAATTTATTTTCTGTCCCACAACAAGCAAAGACAGACATATTAAATCCTTCATTATACTACGCTGTGAAACTGCTTCCCCTAGAGAGGCAAGGGCAGCACACGTCTACTTCCAATACATCCCCTTCACCAGTTTTTCATTGGCTTTTGATCAACTGATGAAATTGTGCTAATTGAAAGTCTTTGAGTGCAGGCATGTGGAAAAAAGAATCTCATTCTGATTTTGTTTATTCTGAGGCAATAAGATTAAAAAAAAAAGTGATTAAAAAGAGGTTAATTTTCACCTCTTCACAGTCTTGTGCTTAATGAACTACTTTCAGTTGCCACTAATGAGTGAGATGGAGATCATGGAATCTTCTAATTTATCTTGTTGAGCATGCGCTGCCGCGCCTCCTGAGGACAATCTCTCAATGAGCCTGTCTGCAGTCCCGTAGCATGTGCCGCAGGCAGCATTCTTGTGTGGAAAACGGCAAGATGTGCCAGTGCGTTGTCGCAGCACCATATGTCACACACAATCGATAAACAAACATGCCAATTAACAACAAATAGCAAAGTAAACTTAAAGCTAATATAGAAGAAACATTTAAAAAAAGTCAGCAAATCTGGTAAATTTGTAAAAGTATGTACTTAATTAAAGACCCCCTCTACTCCACTAAGCACTGGTTGCACACCCACACATACACCCACATTTACTCATAATGGGACAATTTAGCATTGCATATTAAATTAAAATGCATATATATGAGATGTGAGAGAAAAACTGGGATACAACAAAAAAACCCACACAGCCAAGCGAAAAACGTGCAAACTCAATAAAGATTCACCAAAGCAGGGAAGTGCTGCCTGGTCTTTTGTTGTCTGTGTTTTCCCCTGTCTAACCTCCCCAAAAGCATTGAAACACAAAATTATTTTTTTATGAAATTGTTTTATTAAAAAAAAAGAAAATATGCTGTTTGTTTGGAACAGTAAATTTAGAACACTTATAGCAAAGTGTATTCAGTAGGCAAAAGGCCTCATAAAACTTGATATATCACATCTGTAAAGACTGTACCTTATAAGAAAACTCCTCGTGATCAATTTGAAAATAGGAATATAAAGCAAACATGCACAGCATGACATTTGGGCTAAATAATGATGGAAAACACTGTACCACTGTTGTTACCAGCCCCTAGTGTACTAACCACTGTCACAAGAACTGAAAGAGTCCAAAAAGGGTTGGGGCAGCCACCCGTATATTATATCCTGGCTGCAAAATTGGAAGAAATGGTGTACAGATGGGTCCTCATCCATAGACTCAGATCCGGAAATGATGTCATCAAAGGGGCCAGAACCGGAAGGGTCTTCATCCATAGGCTCAGGACCTGAAATGATGTTATCAGAACGCCGGGGACCGGAAGTGATGTTCTCAGAACCGGAAGTGACATTGTCAGGCCCGGAAACAGAAGTGTTGTCATCAGGGCCAGGTGGAATTTCCTGTGAACAGTCTGCAGTAAAGAGAGACAAAGAGTCAGCGCACTCCACCACCCCCTGGTCTGACGTGGAATTACTCTTGTTCAGGCCTTTTAGCAGCCTCCCATGTGCACATTTGTGACAATGCCCCCCCTTGACCCAGACCCATCAGGTTGGTCATTCCTGACCGAGAGGTTGTGAACCCGAGAAAGAGCATCGGTGTTGGCATGAAGAGACCTCGACGATGAATGAGCAAAAACTTGTAAGGCTGTTGGTCAAGAAACTACCTAGTGACCCATGGATTTGACTCCTTGTATAAGGCCATCAACTGCAAAGGTGCACGATCTGTGGCAAGGGTGAATTCCCGACTCAAGAGGTAGTACCTCAGCTGTATAATCGCCCATTTGATCGCTAAGGTCTCTGCTCCACTGCCACATGCCTGGTCTCTCATTTCTACAGTTTCCAACTCAGGAACATAATGAGGTATTCAACACCATTGACGTTCTGGCTCAGCAGAGCTCCCAGGCCTGTCTCCTGAAGTGTCCGTCTGGAGAATAAAAGGCATGAGAAAGTTGGGTGCCCTAAAAATTGGTGCTGACGTAAGGGCCTGTTTTAAGCCACTAAATGCAGCCTCAGTCCTATCAGACCATACCACATTGTTCAGGGCCCTCTTCTTTGTTAAATCCGTCAAGGGCGCCGCTGTCTCAGAGAATTGGGTCACAAACCAATGGTAGTATCCCGCTAACCCAAAAAAGGCGTGAACCTGCCACTTCAAAATGGCATCTACTTTAGAACACTGTGGCTTCATGGTACCCCAACACACCAGGTAGACTATTTATTTGGCTTCGTTTAATCCAAAGAAGCATTTCTTGGGATTAATCCAAAGCCCGGCCTCACCAAGTGTTCGTAATACCGCTCGGACCTGCTGTAGGTGTTCCTTCTATGTGCTTGTATAGATAACGACGTCATCCAGGTAGGTAACACTATACGAGTTATGAGGTCGTAGCACTTTATCCACCAGACGTTACAAAGTTGCAGGTGCCCCGTGTAACCCAAATGGAAGGACATGATAATGCTAGTGCCCGCTAGGGGTACTAAACTTAGTCTCAAACTTAGTGGAATCCGTTAAAGGAACCTGCCAATACCCTATTGTCATGTCAAGTGTGATGAAGTATTTAGCCTGTCCTAGCCTCTTGAGGGTATCGTCCACTTGTGGTATCGGATAGGCATCAAACTGGGAGACTTGATTAAGTCACCCGAAGTCAAAACCTCGAACTTCCATCCGGCTTACTGACCAAGACTATAGGGCTGGACCAGGGACTACAATATTCTTCTGTTACTCCTAGTTCCAACATGCGCTTGATCTCAGACTCCACTTCAGCTCTTTTTGCCTTGGGAAGACGATAAGGGCGCTCTCAAACTATAACCCCAGTTTCTGTCACTGTATTGTGCACAATCAGAGAGGTCCTTCCGGGTTTTGCACTCACTACCAATGGGATGGACAGGATAGCTGATTCTAGCTCCTGCCACTGTCTAGCACTTAAATCTTCACCAAAGTTAAGCTTACTCCTGTGAGCAAAAAGTGAGCGGGGTTGGCCAGAGGAGGGATCAGGATCCCTGTCCTTTCACGCATTCAGCAAGTTTACCTGATAGCCCTGCTCGCTCGATCGATGATTGGGCTGTTTTATCAAATAGTCGATGAGTCCTTTCCTCTCCTTAACTTCATATGGACTTTGCCAATGGGCTAGTAACTTAGAATGGGAGGTAGGAACCAGGAATATGACTTGATCTCCTGGGTGGAATTCACGGAGAGACATACCTCATTCAATAGTATCGGGTGTGTGCTGCTTGCGCCTCTTCCACATGATGTTTTAGGAGGGGACGAATTTTTTAAATCTACCGTGTAACTACATGATATATTCCAGTATGTATGTGGAAGGAAGAGCCTCGTCATTCGACTGTTCCCTTTTAAATTAAGCTGCCGTTTCTCTACATTGATAGTGTAACTGGGAGAGAGGGTCAGGACTGACCTCAAGGGGGCGTGGTTTCCTCCTGTTACGGCATTAAATGATGACGCTTTGGCTTGCAACAGTCTAGGAAGTGCCACATCACACTGAGTGGACACATCGCCTCTCTCTGCCTGCTGATTACACGCCGTGGAAAGCAGCTTGAGACGTATTACCTATGTCTATGAATAGGTCTAATTTTGATTTAGGAGTGGGAAGTGTTGAACCACTTTTAATTTTCAACCAGTCCCGCCCCAGTATCACTGAGAATGGTGCATTTGGAAGGACTGCTACTGTTAAGTTTTTGTAGCTATCCCAGGATCTGTACCAGCAGGTTTCCCCGTGGACTCAGGTTATACTGGTCTTATTTTTCAGCCACTGTCATGATTGCACATACCGACGGGCAACAATAGAAATGTTACTGCCGGAATCGAATAGGGCCTTGGTTTTATACCCATTTAAAATCACCACTCCTGTATGCAGGATCGCCACAGGGTTTATCAGAACACAACAACCCCCCCTCCCATCCTCCACCTCGTCCTCCTTTAAAGATGTAGAGGAAAAAATGTAAATCTCAGACTCAAGAAAACAAAACAAGCTTCCTTTAATGTTTAAATATTTATACTAAGGATTCAAAAGGTATTCCATAACAAACAGGCAGAAGCAAAAAATTATGAAAAAAATACTAAAAGCAAAAAAATCCAATCCAAAACTTATAAATGTTCCATAATTTGTGAACAGGGTAAATCAGGAAATCCAGTATAAGAATGAATCACAACACAGGAGAAACACCTTAGTCTCAAAGTAACTATAATAAAGGCAGTTTCTTCTTAACTTGGTTCCACAGCTGCAGCATTAAGTGGCCCTTCCGCATAGGCTCAACGTTAAGGGGACAGGACAGAAAGCATGGAACAGAACATGTGCATGAATAACATAATATTCAATTGGTAAAGCACAGTGTTACAAGACACATGAAGTGTCCAGGGATTAATGCGCATAACCAAAAATGACCAGGAGATAGTTTCTTTGACAAAGTGGTCAGGAATGGAAAAGGGTCCAGATGTGGGAGATTGAAGAAATAATCAAGCAACCAAGAATCAAAGGGATAGTAAAGAGAAGTCGAGGGCAAAATGAGAGTTTGTAAGCAGAAACTGATCCTATTGCTGGAGCGTACTTTGAGAATAAGCTAACAGCACTGAGCAAAACAAGACGCTGTGCATCCACCCAGACATAATGTATATACTAAGGCGGCCACAGATTCATACGTTCATTTCTGTAGCATCACAACAAACAAGTTGCAAAAGCATTTCATAAATAAAATGGAAACAGTAACAAAAGTAAACGTCTAAATTCAGTCCTAATGAAAAATAAACCTCAAAAATGTAATGTACATACCAGAAAACATGAGCAAAAGCACATGTACAGAACAGTTTAATATTATACATATAAAGAATGAAAAGAAAAACATAACTACACAATATACAGTACTTAATATGATTAAATTTAAAGAAAAAACACTGAAGCCAGGGATGAGACCCTGGTTGAGTCACAACACCTTATACTTAGTGTTTCCATGTGTACTTACTACATTTAATTTTGTAGTTTATACTGCATAACAGTCAGATCTCAACTAGATTTGATTTCCCTGCATCCTCACACTTTAAATGCACTGCCTTTCTGTCCCTTTATTTGTCTCGTGCCTTAGTACTGGCCTTCTGACATCTCAGCGATCATTAGCCATAGTTTTAGTGCAGCAGAGAGAGCCAGCGAGTTTGTTTTTATAAACCGGCTATTTAGGGGGTATTGTAAAATTAGCTCACTTCCAAGGGTTCTAATTATTTGTTGCAATTAATAATTTCTTTAATTTCAGGATCTTTGTTATTTGTGTTGCTTTAGAAAAATAAGTTTACTTATTAACTTTTAATGGCCACTTGAGAGAAATTAGATATTTTAGATAAAGTCTATTAGAAGCATAGCAACTAATACATTATAATGCTGTTAACCCCCTGCTACAAAGGGGCAAAAAGGGACAATGCCCCTCCAACTGACCTGTCCTCCATTTCAGTTATGGAAAAAAAAAGCTTTTCAGGCATTTTTGATAAATTAGTCTCTAAAGGTAGTTGTGCTTTGCCAGTGGTCAGATAACCACACATCAGCGCAGCATAAGCATTCATTTATTGAATTCGCTCTGACGTTTTTTCGTGTTTAAATGCTGCAGGCGGGAATGAAAACAGAAGCTTTTATAGCTTTTGAATAAGATTTGCAATCATTTCTCAAACTTTGTGTATCATTTATGTGGTAAAGTGCATTGCTGTCAGCTTATACTTAATTTAGTCTCTTATTTGTTCATTAAGTCCATAAAGCTTCCTAGTTACAGACTTACAGATAGACCACATAGAGCGTGTTAATCTTGTATTAACATCTATAATCGGGTTGTTTTGAACATTCATGAGTCTGTTAAGGAAGCTGAAAGTTGGAAGTCAAAAACAAAACAGTACTGCCTTTTGTTTAAAAAGAAGTTATGAATAAAATAATGAAATAGCAATTCATTTAAATTTTATTCCAAATTTTAATTGTAAATATTGGCTACCTCACTTCTTATTGGGATTGAGACTGAAAGTGAAAGAAAAGCCTCACTTGGGTAAATGGAAGTGGCTCCATTTTAACCAAAATATCACCTGTGATGGACGGTGTGCATGGGCGGACATCCCAGCTGGGATGGAACAGAGTTCTTTACCTGGACAGGAAGCCAACCATTAAATGGCACAAGAAACAGGGTCCTTTCCTCATCCTGTAGACAGGCAAAGGATGCCAGAGTGCCAGTGGGTGTATTGGTATCCTGGCAGGGTTGGATCAAAGAAGAATACCAGTCCAGAAGGCCAGTGTAGTGTAAAGGTTGGGGGAGACATGGCAGGATTCGATGCTCCCTGGACACTCTAGGTGGCAGACTCCCTGGGTGATGCTACCTGTGTGGATACCCACAAGGCACAATGGGAACTGTAGCCCTGTAGGGCAGCCTTGTTGGGTTCCAGGGGTGCTGTAGGGATTTATCATCTCTACTTTATGGGGCCCAGAAGTACTTCTACCGTGCTGTTTCCTAGCGTTGGGTCCAATATAAAAGAAGCTGCTCAACCTCATCCATGCAAGTTGGAGTTGGGTGGAAGAAGAACGAAGCTCACCTAGAGGAGAGCAAGGAGAGAGAAAAAGAGAAGGAGTTTGTAAAGCCTTTTTGTAAGGTATTTTGTATAATAAAACATGTAATTGAGCTCGGTGCTTGGGTCTGTTAGGTTGTGTCTGAAGTTTGGGGTGCTGCAGCACCCCCTAGTGGTGGCACAACACAAACACAGAATTTCAGACGCACCCCATGTGGATTTTTGCCTGACGCCATCCCTGAATATGGTGCGAAGCAGAATCTGTCATTTAAGGAATTTTCAATCACACAACCATAGGGAGCCACATGCCTTAGAAGTGGTGAAGGTGAGGTTTAGACACCTCGAAACACTTTCTAAAAAAAATGTCTATCAACGCATGGTAAATTCTAGAAATATGACCATTTATTTCTGAAAATGCTGTTAGGTAAACTTGAACTCCATTATTTTTGGCAGCCCCTCAATTCGTCCTCCACACTCAGGTTTGGCTCAAGTTGGAAAATATTGTAGGCAGACTGGGCCGGCTTTCACTTGTCTGACTCAGTCGATAGTGTTGCAGAAGCAGAAGTCTTCTCCAAAAACACAATGATTTTGATCCATCAAAAAGAATAGAAATGGCTGCTAATGTCCCTACATCTTGCGGTAATACAGTGCCCAAAAAATCATCTACCAAATAATGCTTTGACATAAAAGGAAAATGTTTCTGGTAGAAAAGTTATTTTAATTGCAGGCCATGTCTCCTCTTCATTCTTCATTATATACTTTTAACTGTTTTGGGGTTTCTGTTCTCCTATTAGTTTCATTTTTCTTCAAAAGTTGATTTTCGTTATTGGCATATTTTATGTATTTATTCTTTCACATGACTGCAATCACATCATTAAATGTGAGGTAGAACTATGGCGGTGGTCACGCACTCCTTTATCCCTCAGTGGATACACCAATCTTCGAAACTCGGGTATTGTCAGGTAGGCCATAGTGGTGAGATTCTGGTTTTGGCAATGACCTCAGTCTGTTTTTGTTGCTTGACTTTGGCTTTCCTTTTGGTTTGGTTTGCCCTGCCAGTTCTTGACCTTTAGACTTTTCCTGACCGTCTCTTTTGACTGCTTAGCCTTCTTCTGGTTTCATTGTGCTCACAATAATCCCCAGACATTCCACTCCAGAGTGTCCACAACACAATGTTGTTAAACAACCATAATGATTACCAATAAGGTGATGCTTTCAGAGAGACGTTCAGTGCGTTCACTTCATGACTAATCAAGTGTAACAGGTTTCATACAAGTTAAGTTAATAAATGAAAGCTGGTCGTACTTGCAGCTTGTCACAGTGGGACTAAACCAGAAGAGTGGGAGGCAACCAAGTAAATTAGGCACATCCAACAACATCTTGTGTCTTCCTTCCTCTTGCAACACATGAAAAGGACGGTTGTGAGACATTTGAAACATAGTGCTTTAGCAAACACAACGCCATCACCTAAAAGAAACCTGTTTAAGATGCAGAAGCAAGGAAAGAGTGTTGAGGTGTTTATAACAGCTGTCCGTACACTTGCTGAATACTCCAATTTTGAAGCACTCAGGGAGGAGTTGATCAGAGACACTAAACTGTCAGTGTTGCTATATCTGGCTCCTGATCTCATCGTATCGAAGGAAGTTCTCAGATTTAGACAGGGAGGCACGAGAAAAACAGTAACCTCTGCTGCATGATGGGCAAACCACTAAAAATATTGATGTAGTACATCAAAAAATGCCAAAAAATCAAAAAGGCTGAACAAAAGGTTAATAGCAAAAACGTCACCTCATACTCAGAAGACTGGTAACTCACAAAATGCTAAAGAAGCTGAGAGCTGACAATGCAGAGGAAGGCACAATTTGCTGCAATGTGCTGCTCATCACAAGTTGTTGATAGCAGGGTGGTGGGGTCTTTGCCCTACAGAAGTGAGAGATTCACGGAGGTCAAGGGACAGTGGTAGCCGCAATCCATGTAGCTGCCTGGAGCAGACTGTGATTTGCTTAATGCGGAGGAATGTTTCAAGGCCTAGCTGATGTGCAAGAATGGAGATACAGTACAAGGACAAGGCCAGTGAAGAATCCCAATTTTTAATCAACTATTGAATATAAAAGAAAAGTACAAAGTGTCTCGTTTTCTTTGAATCTAGGTGTAAGACCTCCATTCAAAAAATTCGTATTTTAACTTTTTTGAGGCAAAATTAAATAGCAAAGACAATGAAATACTATATTTTAAAGTAGTATAAAACTAAATACTCTATTTGGTCCTTTACATCATACATGCAGCCAAACTCCAGGATTGCTCTTTTGAGATGTTTTAACAAGCAATTACTGCAGTCTTTAAAGCTGAGCACTGGATACCCACTCCAGCCTACTACACTGTTTTATAAAAAACATTTGTTCCAATCCCCCTAAATTAAAAAAAGGTAAAAAAAAAAAGTAATCTATAATGTGTTAACCGAGGATTTTTATTTTAATGAAAACAAGTCTGTCATATATCACAGCTCTGCCAATGAAATATTAAGCAAGTCGCACAAAGCCTTTCTGAGCTACAGAATCATAGTGGACAAATTACTTTACATTCACGTTCAACACAGTTTGCTGTTGTATCTTGCATAATGCTAACATGGAGTGTATTATTCTTCTCTCTGAAATACATTTTGATTTGGCCTGATGCATTAACCAAATGTGTCATTGCAAGCCAGAGGTCTTCATTCTGTGTCTGTTGTCCTCAGTCCTCATCACGCGACTCTAGTGAACATTGTCAGTTACTGTTTGTTTTGGTTTGTGATATTCATGGACAGTTGATTTGAAACCAGTCAACACCCTTGGGTGGTCTAACACTTGACACTCTTTACCATCTGATGATCTCCTTAGTAGTGCTAGCAGCTCATTTTGGGCCTTATGGGACCATAATGGGACCACTGCCTTATTCCATGTTAATGGGGCGTCAGTCAATGGGCCTGGCAGGTTGTTTCTTTTTCATGTGTATTTCCACAGACACCTCTGCATGTTTACGACTCACATTGCTCCTTACGTGAGCCAGTTTCAGAGTTAGCCATCACTGTTTTTTACTATGTCTTATCCATATGCAGAACACTTACTTGAAGACTTAGAGGAGTTTTTATATATGGATTTTTTCCAACAAATTCTAATATGTCCTTTTTGTTGCTCATGGACCTTTCTACTCTGAGATAAGGGAGGATTATTGTAAGCAGGAATTGACCCGGAGATGGTAGTAGAAACAAGTTGTACCGTGTTTCCCCGAAAATAAGACCGGGTCTTATATTAATTTTTGCTCCAAAAGATGCACTAGGGCTTATTTTCAGGGGATATCTTATATTTATTCATGTACAACAATATACGTTTATCCAAATACAGTTGTGTCATCTTCTTCTGAAATATCGTTGTAACTCTCCTCATTCAAACCCTGAATTCCAGCCTGAATTTCTTGCTACATCAGTCACTTTTAGGATCCTCCAGGATCGATGTGCGTGATTCGATGTTTGATGAACGGTTCGATGTCGTGAAGCAAAATGGCGACATACAAATGCATTTGTGGTGCTTTTATATTTAAGCTTTGCATATAATGACACGATACATTTTAAAAGTCTCACATACAATCTTCTCTGACGTCTTTTTTTTTATGGTTTTTTGAACCTTTACAATACCATTAGAATGTACCACGGCGTATTTGAGCCACAGAGAAAAAAAAATAAGGACATAATGAAAATGTCCATTCTTTGATTAAAAAAAGTAAAACTTTTGGCTTTAACCTTGAAATATCCACTTTAATCCCGTAGTTTACTTTATCATTAAAACAGACCATCGTAAACGTCATCTTAAAACCAACCCAGTTGTTAAATCACTATGCACTTCTGGGGCGTCCTACCTGCATTGACAGCAGTGCCAAGCAGCATCACCACACAGAACACATTAAATTTATAATATTCCAGCTCTCTGCACATTTAGAACTCTTAGATTTATACTTGATATCACCTTCATGATGAAATGCATTAAAATATGTATGTTACATTTACAGATAAATCATTAACTTTGTTTAAATAATGAATACTGCTAATAGTTACACAAGTGGGGTGGCACGTTGGCAGAGTGGTAGTGCTGCTATCTCGCATGGAGTCACGTCCCTTGTGATCTCTGCCTGGAGTTTGCATGTTTTCCTGGTGGGTTTCCACAGTGTGCTCAGTTTACCATCCAAAGACATGAAGGTTTGGGGATTTGGTGAAGCTACAATGACGCTACTGTATGCGTGCACTTGTGTTCATCTTGTGATGAGCTGATGTCCTGTCCAGGGATTTTGTTTCTGTCTTGCCCTGATGCTGCTGGAATGGGTGCATCCCTGAATTGATGGATGTAATCATTAAACATTCTTTTCAGAGATATTGTGGCAAGGTGTCCTTGGAATTTAATGGTTGTTTTGGGCACATGCGTTGCATCGCGTAAAGTATAAACCTGGCCTTAGGCGCCTTACTTTTTAGCTAACGATCTTGACTAGGGCTTATTTTTGGGATAGGGCTTATATTACAGTGTGTCCTGAAAATCATGGTAGGGCTTATTTTCGGGGAAACACGGTAGTGGCAGGTGAGAAACAAAGTCATAACTAGGAATTCAAAATGGACAGAGAATACGCAAATCAAGAATCAAAAGTCAAGGACGTAAGTGAGGGCCAGGAAACCAAAAATCAGTCAAGCAGTAGACCCCACATGGAGACAAAATAACTACACTAAAATGAATAGTGTTTTATCCACTGATAGATAATAAATAATGAAACGTTTACTGTGCAGCATTACCATCACGATGTCATTAACATGGCAAATGGTGTCAAGTAATTAATAAAAAACAAATACAAAATCGACTTGAGAACAACATCAACATAACAATGGAAATGGAAACTGCAGATCCAAAATACACAAAAACAAACACAGAAAAGCTCATATTATTACACTCTGCACTCTGGCACTTGGTAATTATTCTCAGAACAATTGGTTTAGGTTTTTGTTTTTATTTTTTTGTCACAGTCCTAAACATTTTACCATCAATTGGGTTAGTTTCCCTCAGCCATTGAGAGAGTAAGGCATATTAAGATTTACTCTTGCGTGAGAATTCACATTTCGATTTCTATGTCTCCAGTATCGTTCCTATAACCAACTGATTATAATTTTCTTTCAGTGTCCAGAGAACTTGGTTTTCCTTCACCTAATATTCATTGTGTTTGTTTTGGCCTACTAACTCCAACAACAGACACTTAAGAAAAGAGCAAAGTCTAAATTAGAACAGACTGCCCTTTTTTATTGTATGTATATATATATATATATATATATATATATATCGTCTCCATGTGAAAGTGTGTGTGTCTGTACGGCCCAGAAGTCAGAGGTGGAGTCGGGGTAAGGGCTCTGCCTCCGAGGAACCAGCGAGCACGTCAGCAAAACGAAGCCTCTGAAGAAAGGCAAAGTCGCTTAGCCGCCAACATCGACAAAAACAGTATCCCTTTTACTTTTCCTCCCGCCAATAATGCACAAGCGATGCAAGCACGTCAGCAAAACCAGTCCTCCTAGGTGAGAGATGCCCAGAGTAGTTCCTTTCAATTACCTGACATCTCTACATTTCAATTTTTTTCTGACAATTTCGGTAGTTTCTAGGACCCCGGGCCTCTTTACAGTACGGGCTTACACAACTCGTATGAAATAACTGCCCACTGGCAACCCACTGTCCCAATATATACGGAGGATGAAACATAAAACAAATTGCTATTCTGAAATATGATAGTATAGATGTGCAAAAATCCCAGAGGTAGAGGTGACATGCTGTTTTGTACTTTGTCTTTGTGCTTATCATTTTACCTTAAACATTAATTCCATGATTATACAACAAGAATAAGAATTTTAACTACACTGTTCTAGTACATTCGAGAGCACTGAAGATGGGGATTATGGTCTGTCAGAATTGTAAGAAGAGCTAACAGCTCTGTTCAAGTCGAGCAGGATCATTCTGTTGAAGATCACCACGTCTGTGTTCAAGCGTTTGAGAAGGAGACTACACAGTGCACAGAGTCCTTTATTCAGGAGAGCCAATCCTTCACACAATGCCGAACCCAACAGAGATCGTGGGAGTTCATTACTAAGGTGTAACCCCATTCTTAAGGTGAACAGGAAAATACGGACTTGTGTGGATGTAAAGGGCCTTAAGAAATGGGTTCACAAGAAACGCCACACTCTGTCAGCCACTTCTGTGTACGCATGCATGTTCTCTACACTTAGTGACACCTTGTTGTTTTAGTAATCATCTTTCAATGAAGAGGCCTTTACACCTAAGACATTTACTGCTCTGTTTGGACAGAATGTGTTTTAATTTACACCATTTTGAATTTCCTACACTTTGGGAAATTTACGACAGAGAATATAAAAACTTGAAGGAACGTTATGCTGCATAGATAATGTGCTGGAGAATCACCATGATGTGGTGCTTTGAAATATTGTTGAATTTTAATTTTTTTAATGTATTTTTATTTATTTTGTAAGCCTTTTATGACATTGAGTTGTTGGTGTCATTTGTGCGGTGTCAAGCTTTGCCTCGTCAGACACTTTCCTGTCACTGTGCCACTGTAGTGAGTATGTGTCATATATTATTTAAGACCTAGGATTATTTATCCAAACTTTGCTTAGAAAATCTAAGGAACAATTCTGCATGAAGAAGCGTAAGCTTTTTTTATTAATTATTTTTCCAGAACTACAGATTTCTATTGAACTCAGTTAAGAACAATTTCAGGTTTTGCGACCTTATGAAAGCTCACCCAACTGGTAGATCTCTGCTCATCTTACAATTCCTGTTCCAAGTGTGTGAGCTTAAACCTTTGCCACCTGGGAATTTAAAAGAAAGCAAGAATCTGCCAGAGAGAAGCTCATTCCTTGATCAGATGCTCAGTACTCAAAATAAAGAGAGCTCATGGTGAACAGCAGACACACGTTTGCACATGACTGAATGATACTCAACATAAGGAGTTAAACAATGACCTTAATAAAGCTAGAGTTGCTCTGGAGATGCTCGCACCAGCAGATATCCTTCAATCTTCCTAGCTTGTCATTGTTCATCAAGCTTTTGCAAGCCTTACTCTCATAGAAGAGATTGAATGGAGTAGGTGTCCAAACCCAGAACTCAGAGGAACTAAAGAAAGAGTTAGTGTTGTGATGTGAGATTTTGCATATAACTTGATACATGTTTTGTATGTCTTTATTTATAATTTAGGCAAACCAATGTAATTTAGAGGTATTCGTGTTTAACCCCCCCTTTTACAACTGACAACAATTTTATGACAGGAATTGGGGGGATGTGTCTTAAACCAGTTTGATGAGTATTTCTCTGCTAAAGTCTTTGAACCCTCTGCAAGGAAGCCAGGATGTTTAACATATGGTTTTGGGGCAGGAGATAAGATGTTCTATTTCACCCATTGGTCTGAGATATGGCTGTCTGGATTGGCTGGAGGTGTTGGACAGAAAACCTATAAATTTGCTTGCTCAACCACATTCTCTCTCTCTAACCAACATTTGATGAAGAAGCATCTCTCTTGCTAACCTGTGATGATGAAGACAACACAATGAAGAGCACAGCTCAACAGCCATATTGAACAGACATGTGGCTGAAAGCTGAGCTCCAACGATGCTTTAACTAACTAGAGACATTTAGAGTAATTACAAGTCTGTGTGCCGCCTGAATTACACACCACCATTTTATCAGGTTGTATGGTTGCCAATATTCAAATGTACTTTGCATTTTGTTATTATTTATGAATATTAGCAGTAATACATTATTTTATGTGTAACTTAACTCCTGCTTGTCTTTTTACTACATCTAATTGCCTGAGGTTATAGATATAGAAGGGAAGGTGGGGAGAAGTTATATACAGTGGTAAGTCTGTGAGATTAGGCATTCTAAGGCTACATATTAATAATACAATAGGGGACAGTAGAGCAATACATATATATATTACTCTACCAAGATAAAACAGTTGCTGTCATCCAGACTGGAAACATGCAAACCTACTTTTTATATCATCTTACATCTGCCACTGGTCGAAAACAAAGAAACAAAAAGTTTAAGGAAGATGGCTGACAAAAACTGAAAAAGAGGTACAGTTAAGGCCAAATTGAGAAAGCGTCCATGTGGACTCAGAGAAGCTGTGATCTGACATCCAGGCTTTAATGGTGTTACTGTGCTCCAAGCATTAGATACATTCAAAAATGGTGGCTGGCTTGGAGAATTTACCTGTGAATGTTCAACATCTTGTGAAGAGTGACACCAGTCCTGGACAAAACAACTGATATCTGTAGCTTTACAGACACCAGTCTAACCCCATCTGAAACAAGATGAAAGAGAAGCGCAAATCTTTTTGGATATGATCAGAATGAACTTTCTTTATTCATTTATTTATTCATTGTGAACCCTGCTACAGCACACAGAGTTTTTAAGGAACATCCATAAGGGGAAGAACAGATCAAGTCAAACATCAAGTGACCAAAGTATTGTGTTTCATACCTTTAGACATTTTTCTTGGGGTGCCACAAGTGTACCTTTTTTCTTACTATTAATTGTTCTTACCATTATTGTAGTGACATTATTTTGGAATAGTTTTTCAATAGTTTTTACCTCGATTGCTGCCGTTGTTCATGTGACCCATAGCCACGCTGTTCTTCATAACAATGTCTGATGTGATGCAAGCGTGATGTCAGTGTAGGTTTCCAAACTGAGATTTGGGGTTTACTTCTAAACACAATCTCTTGAGGTTTATTTCTAAACACAATCTCTCCGCATAGTTTTTTTTCCATTTTTCCTTTTTGATTCTGAATCCGTGGGTGATTCTCCAAACCATGATTCCAGTGTGACATTTTTGTCTTTTCACCACCAGTATCTTCTGATGTTTTGACCTTAGCCAGTTTTAATCTCTTCTCTTGTTTTGGCTTTGTCTTCTGGTCATTTCTATCCTTTTTTTTCCAGTCGTCTTGCACTTTTTGAATTTTAGGCCAATTTATGTCAGAGGTAACATGTCTCTCCATACTGTAAATAGGCCCTGCAGAAAAAATGGCTAGTAAATTATTCCTAAAAAGAAAGGGAATAATGTTGGAAGACCACTAAGGAGGACCAGGCATGTGAAGCAGTGCGGTGACCATCCAGATCTTTGGATGAAAAAGTAAAGAGAACCAAAACTGTGTGAAATAACTGGTCACCGTTTGTATTCTTTAGAAAGCTGTGTACAGTGACACTCTACAACGAACGGATTTCACACAAATACACCACCACACCCTGCAGTGTCGGATATTTGAAAGCAACCAATGCCCTCATCAAGTGAGTAGAAGAAAACGACAAAGTGAAACCATGGATGGTATACTACACAACAATGAGGACCGAGCAGTAATGGGAATCAAGACTTGCACACTCATAACTTCCATCAGTCCTGACCCTACAGCAGCCCAAACTGAAGCCATTTAGAAAGGCCGAGACATAGTAATGATGGCAATGAGTAGCACAAGGCGTCACGGCCACCTAGAGACAGGAGGGAATATCTGGCTGTCCAAAGAAAAGCTCCAAGGGCCATTTCTACTTGGAATCACCTTGATGTTCTGCCAAAGTCATCAGAGCATGTCTTCCCACACCAAGCAGTGGGGAAGAACAATGAGCCACCTTGGACGTGGAGTGTTAATTTGAGCACCAAATATTATATAAGGCTGCACCTTCTGAGGCAATAACTGCTAAAAGAGGTAAGAAACAGGAATAAAAGTGAGTGTAAGGTTTGTTCTGAAGAAAGAGACGAAGAAAAATTAATTAGGAAAGAAAATCATTTAAGTAAAAGGCATTTTT
Organism: Polypterus senegalus; assembly: GCF_016835505.1. Taxonomy (NCBI): domain Eukaryota; kingdom Metazoa; phylum Chordata; class Cladistia; order Polypteriformes; family Polypteridae; genus Polypterus; species Polypterus senegalus. The sequence goes on along the minus strand of NC_053161.1, from coordinate 9,845,217 downwards.
TTAGGGCAGAGTTTTGCAGAAGATTTCAGAGCAGAAAAGCTGTCTGCTTAATTAATAGGAGAGATGTCCTAACAAAAGGTTAATTTCATCTGTCTGTGTTGTTGATGTCCTGTGGCTAACCAGATGTTTTATGAAAGGCTTCCTACAAGTAAAATATGACTTCATCTCCGACATGTCTCCTGCTCCTCGTTACTGAACAGTGCCTCCAGCCTCTTCCACATTAGCACATTCCAACCTGAATATTGTAAATGTTTCTATCAGAAGATGCAGATTTCTTTCTTTTTTTTTTAATTCTAATTAATCTGTTCTGATTTGAGGCCAGAGCTGCCACCCGAGAGCACCTGAGCTGGTCACTGCCCTTCTGATGTCTGCGTAGACCCCTACTGGAGTTTCATCTCATGCATGCTGGTCCAAACGTTCTGTCATTCACTGTGTCAGTTTAGTGTCCTGACCGTCTTCTCTGTTTTGTGTATTGAGCCCCTGCTGTGGGGTCTGCCTTGGCCTTCTTAAGGCCTGAGCCGCCTCAGCTTTTCAGCTCCCTTTTTGATTCACCTTTCTTCAATTTGCAGGTCTGCTGCTCTTTGCGACCTTTTCATTTGAATCTTCTAGTTTTTTAACTTTTAAGTTGTTTTTTTTTGGTTTTCAATTTTGGTATTGCAAGTTTGGTTTTGATCTTTACTTGATTTGCCGTGCTTCGTTTTCCCACTCTTTGTGTTTTTGGAAATGTATTTTTTGCATTGGACATGTTTTGTAAAATATTTTTTGGACCTTTCCTTTTTGTTAAATAACACAAATAATTAATAGATGTTTTTATGGTTCTGTCTAAAAGAAAGTTTGGAGATTTTTTTCTGTAGAGGCACCGGGAGAAAGTCATAAACCAGAGACTTGCTTGGATTGAAAACCAAGAGTAAAGCTGATTTTTTGTCAGAATGAGGGCAAGACAAGAATTGTAGTTGAGATATAAATCAAGTATATGTGGTCCCCAGCCGGGGCTGGAGCCCGGCCGGGACGCCCAGGAGGACGAGAAGAGGGCTTCTGCCTCCTCCAGACCGCGAGGGGGCGTCCGCCCTGGTTATGTTGGGGGCCGTGGGTAGAGGGCTTGGAAGCCCAGCCCTGTAGGGACCCGTGGCCACCACCAGGCGGCGCCCCAGTGCCTATTTATCCCGGGGAAGACGACAGGGGACACCCGGACGGCTTCCGGGTGCGCAGCCGGCACTTCTGCCACACAGGGGAGTGGCCAACTCTAATTGCCGGGAAGCAGCTGGAACCCATCCAGGTTCCCATAAGAGGGGCCGCCTCCCTCCAGTCAGTGGTGGATGTCGGGAGGTAGCGAGACAGAGCTGGGGAGAGGACTGGAGGCGGCCAGGAAGAGAAGGCACAGAGACTGTGAGCCCTGGACTTTGGGGGAATCGGTGCAAGAGGCACTGGGGTTGATGCACTGCAAACTTGTAAATATTGTAAATAAATGGTGTGTTGGGTGAACTTAAGATGTCCGTCTGTGTGTGTCCGGGCCAGCTTTCACATATGTCATAAGCCAAAAAACAATAAAGAAACGAGTATTTTAACAGGTTTAACCCAGTCTCGGATAGAATGACATCACACATAGCCCAGGAGAATTCTGGGACTTATCACCATGGCTACCATCGGTGCCACTGTGAGAATAAGACAACGTCCAGAAGAGACAGGGGGTCGTGGCATAACAGTAAAAAGAAAACACCTTTTCAAGACAGTATATACAGATAAATAGTGATATGCCGGAATAAAACACAAGGAATTTTGTCTTTTCAATCATTCAAAAAAAAACTACTGGGGAAAAAGTAAGTTCACCATTCGCCTCAGAAGCATGTAGTGCCCCCTTTAGCAGAAGTGATTTCTTGTAGGTGTTTTGCATAACTGCCCACTAGCGTCAGACTTTGAGACTTTGACTGTACTCCCCCATGCAAAATTCCAGCAGTTGCAAGATGTTTCTTGTATGTGCTTCCCATTTCAAATCCCCTTACAATATTTTAACACTTAGTGCTGCCATTGGCTTCAGATGTACCACCTGAACATTTCAGAATGGTATCCAGGGCACAGATATCATTCAGTCGGACTCAGCTAACACTCACTCACATGCTGGATGTTTTATAGGGAAGTGAAGTGATTCACTCAGCGGTTCAAAGTGAAGTCAAACGCAGAGGTTAATCCAGAAGCCTTAGTTCTTAGGGTGACCACAGGGCCACTGTGGGCTGCGTATCCTTTTGTCTAACAAATTATTAAAATGTTCAGAGCAAACTAAATGTAGCCAGTAATTTATCATGATATGCACAATACAATGTCCTAGCTAGAAAATTATTTCTTTTTAACTACAAAGAGGACTATTTCATTTATGTTAGGTAGAATGCCCAGAGGGGATTGGGCGGTCCCGTGGCCTGGAACCCCTGCAGATTTTATTTGTTTCTCCAGCCGCCTGGAGTTTTTTGTTTCGTTTTTTCTGTCCACCTTGGCCATCGGACCTTACTCCTTTTCTATGTTAACTAATGTTGTCTTATTTTAATTTCTTATTTTGTCTTTTATTTTTCTTTTCTTCAGTATGTAAAGCACTTTGAGCTACTTTTTGTATGAAAATGTGCTATATAAATAAATGTTGTTGTTTGGTGCCTGGAGGTGCCAGCCTGTTTCTGGGTTACTTGGGCAGGCCCTTGACTCCTGCACTGTTTTCGACAGACCTTTGCTTGTGTGCAGCCTGATGGGTTTCATTTCTGCCGTGGGGTGTGAAGTCCCTTTAAAGTGACGTACTGGCAGATTGTTTTTGTGACGCAATTCAAAGGGTGTGCCAGTTTGTACAACTGGCACTACTGTCACGAGTCACATTGTTTTTTTTTTTTTGTACAATACAATACATCATTTTACCCATTAAACAAACTTTGGAAATTTAGGAATATTTATTTGTGTTTCTGACTCAGTATTTGACATTAAGATATCTTTTAATACTGTATTTTGGTGGTTATACTGTATGATAAAATATAATGCTGACACATCTCTGGTTTGTTTGATTCTTTTATGGCATTGTTCAGCTGACATTTTAAACACTCTAATGGTAATATATTGTGAAACACGGTGTCTGTTCTTCACTCGCACACACAATGTTTATGAGTGACTGTCTCCTTGATCTGCTGCCCTGCATCACTTTTCTCTGGTGTTTTAAAATATGCACATTACAATTGTAATGTTAGATTATGATTTAAAATAATTATTTGAAGTATTATTATTTTTGTGATTTTATTGCATGGACGATTGCCACAACCATTACGTGACATAGGGAACCAAGGGTGGTATTATCTGAGGGGCACCATTTATGAAAGTTAAGGGGCACATGCTCTGGGCACCAAGAGGGACAACACTCTGATGATACTGAGTGGGCACACTTAAATGCTAGGAGTCATTTAGTGATGCAAGCTCTTTAAAGTCTGCAGTATGCACACAAAGGGGCATCATTTGTACTAATGAAGGAGTGCACAGTCCAGGCAGTGAGGGGACACTTCCTCCCAGGTCATTGAAGTCCAATAATACTGACGACCTGCTATGGACAATGAGGGGCAACGTCTGTCCAGTCAGCCTAGGGCTGCAAATTGACTTCCACCACCACTGGCCACAATATTGCTAAGGAATTATACAGGAAGTGAGTGGTTCATGATGTCAGCAATGTGTCATGACAAAGATCAGCTCCATGCATTCATGGTACCCGTTTTATTACAGCATAACAATATTTATTTATTGAGCTTCTGTAAAAATCTATCTATCTATCTGGTGATTGTGTTCCAGAAGAAGAAAAAAAGAAAAACAACCTCAGTTCTTCATTTAAACTACTGTGACTTAGGATTTTGTTTTAGGTCGCCAGATTGCCTTGATTTCCCAGCATTTAAACTTGACTTTGATTTTTGACTATATCTCTACTCCTGGCCTATTCATTAAAAAACATTACTGCTAGTTACCTTCTTAGCAGAAGAAAATCTCAGATCATCATCCACTTGTGTGGATAGGTGAGATCTGCTTGAGGATGTCTTTGACTTTCCCAGCACTCTTGGGGTCACTCATGTGGATGACTTACAGTACTGTCACCTGTGCAAGTGTGGTGAGCACACCTTAAAAGCTGAGATAGAGTACATTATTGTTATTTCATTTTTTTTGCTACTGTTTTATCGTAAGAAGCTTTCCTGAAAACATTAAACCCTGTTTTATCAGATGCACAGATTCTGTTTCTGTAGACTACACCAATGTCGCCACTCCCCTTTCTCTATTCATGCATGTAACCCACCGGTACAGATCTACAGTTCACAGTTGCACTTGCACTTAAAACTATAATCTACTACCATAAGACTTCACCCAGGTATGACTTTACTGCAGCTCATTTCATACACCCTTGATTGACCTAGCTGAGTAAAGAATGTATTTTCCCAGGTCTTGGCTGCACTTATAGAAAAAAATGTACAAGCAGGAAGTCCGACTTAACAAGTTTTCAACTTTAAATATTACAATTACTGCAATTAAATGAAAGCAAAATACAGATGTGCCATTTAATACCATACAATCTGGATCGTCTTGTAGTTGTGAAAGCAGACGGAGATGAGCGAAATATTCAATATGTGAATGTCAATTCCAGGAGGCCCATAACACTGTACAACATTGTCTTTTTTGAAAAGCCTTGCTTCCTGAAACGTTTTTGCTGACTGTGACAGGCATCTACTGGGTATGCACAAATATAGTTTTGGTTTTACTGCATCACATAGGAACTCTGAGAAATAGACATTTATATTTTTACTGACAATAACACATTTAGTCACGTTTATGTTTCGCATAAGCTGTTAAATTCAACAGAATTACAAGTGTTTTGCTCCTAACTTTCTTTTGTATTCAATGTCTGGGTCATCATGTTCCAGTGTCCAACAGTAGTCAGCAAGCATTGATGGATTCCAGTTGTCCTGGTATCGTTTCTCCATCGTAACAATGTCCTGGTGAAACCTTCACCGTGTTCGTCACTGACAGCACCAAGATTTGCAAGGAAAAAGTCAAAGTGTAAGTGAAGGAAATGAATCTTGAGTGACATGCTGCACTTCATTGTCTTGTATGCTTTGAGAAGTTTGTCTACCAGCTGTATGTAGTTTGGGGCTCTGTAATTACCCAGAAAATTGTCAACAACGTCTTTGAAGGCTTTCTAGGCCATTTGTTCCGACCCAACTAACAGATCAAACCGCTTGTCACTCATAACATGTCTGATCTGGGGGCCAACAAAAATGCCCTCTTTGATCTTCACGTCAGTTATTCTTGGGAACATCTGTCTTAAATAACGAAAACCTTTGCCTTCCTTGTTAAGTGCTTTCACGAAATTCTTCACGAGTCCCAGTTTTATGAGAAGAGGAGACAAAAATATCTTTGCCGGGTCGACAAGCGATTCATGTGCCACATTTTTCTGTCCTGGAACTAGTTCTTTATGGAGTGGCCAGTTCTGTCGAGAATAGTGCGACTCTTTGGCATGGCTGTCCCATTCACAGATGAAACAACAGTACTTTGTAAAGCCGAGCTGCAGTCCTAGTAACAGAGCAACGACTTTAAGATCTCCACAGATATTCCAGTTGTACCTGCTATACTGGACATGCTTCAGCAACAGTTCCATATTCTCATACGTTTCTTTAATGTGTGCTGCATAGCCAACAGGTACTGAAGGATAAACATTGCCATTGTGTAGCAGAACAGCTTTCAACCCAAGGCCGAGAACAATCCTTTAATGTCACAACAGAAACAGAGACTGTCAACTTGTGCAAAAAATTTGGTTATATCATGATGTCGGCCCTGAAACACAGAAATGTTTGTACCTGGTGACAGCAAACACCATTCCTGCATTCTTGAACCCAGCAGCTAGGCTTTTGCTTTTGACAGACCCAAATATCTGACCAAATCGCTCAATTCGGACTGTGTTATCAGATGTGGATCGCCTGATGAGCACGGTTCAAAATCCGGGTAAATGTCACTGTCAGTACCCTGCATTGCAGTTGCGTCATCTGGTTCATCTAAGGTCCAATCCTCTGGTGGTTTCGGAATTGGAAGACTGTCATCATGTGGCATGGGTCTTATTGCTGAAGGCAGATTAGGATATTGACTTCTTGTTTTTGGCAGAGAAACCAAACACATTAGTCAAACAGAAGTAACAGTCCGTCACATGGTCTTTCTGTTCTCGCCATATCATCAGAACAGCAAACGGCATCGTCTTTTGAGTGCCTCTGAGCCAGGCTCTCAGACTGATAGCACATGTCGCACAGCAAATGTGAAGCGCCCATTCGTTGTCTTGATCACCAGTTTTGCAGCCGAAATACAGATGATAAGCTTTCTTTACAGAAGCAGTCATCCAATGTCTCTGAGGCGTAAGTGTATATAGCAGAATGTATTGCAGTGGTTACGACATTGCCAAGACATATCACCCGACACCAAAACATCTATAGCATCAAGCTTACTTACTGTTATATTGCTAAAGATACTATACTTTACTATATTGATACTATACATACACACTGCCTATTGTGGCATGCGGCTGCGGGTGGAGCCTAGTCGGGACACCCAGGTGGACCGGAGAAGGGCTTGTGCCTCCTCCAGACCACGAGGGGGTGGCGACCGCCCTGGTTTTGTTGGTGGCCTTGGGTAGGGGGCTTGGAAGCCCAACCCTGTAGGGGCCCGTGGCCACTGCCAGGCAGCACCCCGGTGCCTGAAGAACCCTGGAGCCCAGCACTTCCGCCACACCCGGAAGTGCTGGGGGGAAGAAGACTGGAGATACCCGGAGGGCTTCCGGGTGCGCGGCCAGCTGTTCCTCCACACGAGGGTGTGTCCGCGGAGGAATGCCGGGAAGCTGCTGGAGCCCATCCGGGGTGCTATAAAAGGGGCTGCCTTCCAACAGTTGAGAGCAGAAGTCGGGTGGAAGAGGACAGAGCTGGAGAGAGGACTAGAGGTGGCCAGAAGGAAGGCACTTGGGACTGTGTGAAAGGCCCGGACTTTTGGGGAATCGGTGCTGGAGGCACTGGGTTTGTGCACTGGACTTTGTAAATATTGTAAATAGTTTGTGTGAATAAACGTGTGTTGGGTGGGACAAACGATGTCCGTCTGTCTGTGTCCGGGGCCAGTTCCACACTATCTATATAAACCAAGTGAGCAGGATCGGTGTATGCAAGCCACCTTTACAGCATGCTGAGACGGCGTCAAGCTCGTTCAGACCTGCCCAGGCGTGCCCAGGATGGCAACTTCCATAGAACTGCTTCCAAGCTGGCCTGAATCCATGCCTGGACATGCAGGGGGGCTGCACAAACCGCTGTTGATAAGTCACTTACGGGAGCAAAAATGTTTGGATACAAATATAAGAAAAAATCATGACAAAACTGAAACAGTACGTGATGGGTAAATTATGATGTGATATTCGTGATCAGCACCCAAAAATCTATAAGAAACACTCTGTAGTCAGTTTGTCATCTCATATGTAGGTAGTGCGCTCTGTGTCAGTCTCATCTGTCTGATATCTCGTATTTTACATACTAAAACAGAATGGAATAAAGGGTTGAGATTGCAGCTGAACTCACTGCAACTGTTAATCCTTCGTACAACACTGGCACCATCAGGCAGCACGCTACTGGCTGTCAGCAATGGGGGCAAGCACAACTGAGCTGGAAGATTGGCTGGTAAATGTGATTTTCAGCGGGGTAATTCGACATGGTGCAGAGACAAGATTAGTGACTTCAGAGAGCAAATCTGACATAGTCCATGACAAAAAGTCGTGTTGTGATGTTTGTTAAAAGTTCACAAAAAATTTCACAACCTGAGTCAGCACTTACTGGAAACTAAAAACACTGAAGGGGCAGTTAAGTAAACATCAAAGCACAATTGTTCTTAGCAGTGAATCCCTGAAAATAAATAGCTCTTTTGACTCTTTTCACTTAGAATATATGCTTTAATTTTTTAACTATCTAATAGAAATTTAAACCTTGTAGTGGGGCAAATGAAGATGCAAGACAAATTTATACATTTAGGGTGCCAACCAGGCAGTTTAATTGGAACAAAAAATAAGAAATGAAATGAAAATTACGCACATCAATGCACCTTCTTAAAGAGTATAGTTCTTCACTCTGGAACCACAAGTGATTTAGGTCTGCAAAGAAGCAAGGTCATGATCAGAATGAGATGCTGCCTTTTATATCGAAGGGGCAGGGCTTCCTTTAAGGGGCGGTTCCTCAAGACTGTGAATGAAAAAGGAGACAAGACTGTTAGCAACAGCACCTCCTCCCATCCCGGGGTGGTACTACTTACTTTAGACAAACCTGGAAGGTGACCCTCTGGCGCACATGCACAATGACCTATTCTTAAAAAAAAATATATGAACATACAAGCAAAACAGCACTAGATGTTACAAATGCACAACACCTAAAGGAACATTAGTAAACAACATTTCAGAAAACAAGTACTTTCTGAATTACAATTCATTCCATCCATTATCCATTATCCAACCCACTATATCCTAACTACAGGGTCATGGGGGTCTGCAGGAGCCAATCCCAGCCAACACAGGGCACAAGGCAGGAAACAAACCCCGGGCAGGACACCAGCCCACCGCTGGGCACCCACACACACTCTAGGGCCAATTTAGGATCGCCAATGCACCTAACCTGAATGTCTTTGTACTGTGGGAGGAAATCCACGCAGACACGGAGAGAACATGCAAACTCTATGTAGGGAGAACCCGGGAAGCGAACTCAGGTCTCCTTACTGTGAGGCAGCAGTGCTACCCACTGTGCCACCGTGCTGCCCAGTTCATTCTTCCTTTTCAAATTTTATTCTCGGAACATTTTGTATAACCATTAGAGTTACCTTTAAATATTATTTTGTGTATATATTGTTATCAATGATGTCTTTATTTTTATGTTAACTTCTTTTGAACAATGTTTTCTTTACACATTTTATATTGTCTTTTATACATCGTCCATCGACCGTACATTTTAATGTGCTTTATCCTCGTTGTATTGAGCTCAGGGGGGAGGGTCCACCTAACATCACACCCAGAGGCTGTCCCTTGTCCTATTGAAGAGCCAAGCAGATTATCAGATGGCTGTGGTGGGAATTGTCTCTGTCTTTGGGCTCCCATTTGCATTTGTGATTTTTTTCCATTCTTATAAGGTATTTGTTTAGGTTATCCAGTGTTTGGACTTTTGTTTGTTAAAGGATTACAATTTGGATTTGTGGACTGTGTACCGATTGTACAAGGTAGGAGCAGCATAAAGTAGAGACATAATTGTAATAAAATTAACAGCCACAGTTGTAGCCAGAAGGGCAATAATCAAATAAACAAAGCCCAGGGCACAAGACAAGACAGTTGATTGAGAAATGGAGTGAACTTAACCCAAAACACTTGGTACGTAGAAGGATTGGTAACCAGAGACTTTTTTTAACAATAATAACACTGGGGCTTGTTTGCTTTGGACAACTAGGAAATGTGTACAATGCTGACCTTCATACTGTCACAGTAATGATGCCACTCGTCACACTGTCCTGGTTATCCTCCATAGCAATAGCCTAGTAACCCTGTGGAACAGGAAGATATATTTCATAAGTAACATCTTCAGAATTGTCCTAAATCAAAAAGACACTCTATGAAAAATATTGACCTCTAAAACCACCCAAAATCATATTTCCATTATTTTAGAAGCCAAAGAAAAGGCTGTAAAAATTGTAAACAAAGTTCAGATCAATTTGTTTAAATATAAAGAAGTCTTGTTTTTGGTAATTTATGGGTTCATTTCTTCCCTTCTGAAGCTTTTACTCATTTTTGCTGGGTTGGTGCAGGCCAAAACCCTACTAGATTTTGGGGTTAGGCCTCACTGATCATTATAATGTGCAGATAATGCAGCCATGAGCTTGTTTTCGGTGCAGTAGAAATACTGAGGACTTCTTTGTTTACTGTTTTCTTTCAGAGCGATGCTTAAATAATTCCTTTCCTCTTACATTCACTGTGAAATAAGAGAAATTTTTTTAAGCAGGAAAGCTGAGTTGTGTACAAGTGGCTTTACTCACGCAAGACCAAGACCCGCTGTCACATGAGTGAAAGGAGGAAATTATAAAAATATATATCCAGTATTGTTTTTATTCTTCTTGTATATATACAAGTTTCAGCAACTTCTCTCAATGTAAATTTGAAATAGCAAACTAATCCATCATTCCATGTGACCGTCATCATCAAGTCCTTCCATGAGAACCCTGAATACAATGAGGACTGATCATTTACTGTATATTAGGTAGAATGGCCAGAGGGGCCTGGGTGGTCTTGTGGCCTGGAACCCCTGCAGATTTTATTTTTTCTCCAGCTGTCTGGAATTTTTTGTATTTTTTTACTGACCTCCCTGGCTATCGGACCTTAATTAGTGTTCCCTAATTTTAATTATTTATTTTGTCTTTTTTCTCTTTCTTATCATGTAAAGCACTTTGAGCTACATTATATGTATGAAAATGTGCTATATAAATAAATGCTGTTGCTTCTCTTGTTTAAGACAGAAGTCTTTGAAAATTCACCCTTGCTTTTCAAAAGGAGATTTTGAAATTTTGAACAAATCGTATGGCACGCTACAGTCAACAAATCCCAATGAAAACACATTTTTTGGAAAATGAGTATGCCAAATTTCAGCAGCGCTGCTCTACTGGGAGGTGGGTTGTTTCATGTGGACAGACGGATGGATGGACAAACATGGCAAGGCCTCAACATATCACATGACTGACAGCTGGCAGAGCAACCCATAAAGAACATACCTGAAACTGTCACAAAATGGTGACTATTGTAAAGACAATGGTGTCAGATGACATCATTATAATCCCAATAAAAATAAACAATAAGCAGAAGAGTTGGATGTAAAAATGGTTCTCCAGCCATCCCTATAGGAAGTCATAAGACCAAGTGGCATCAGCCTCAGCCATTACTTTTCCTGAATGTTCTTTTGTTGATCGATGATGGGATGGTTTGAAGTTGCCACTCCGGTTTTGGATACCCTGTAAAAAGGTGCTGCTTCTGATGCCACTATGCAACGTTTTCGTTCTCTTATGCATTCGCCACTGACCTGCAGACACACACAGTCCACTGAACCAATGTCCTTACTTTTAAACAGCTGCCAATGTGGCCAATCTGTGTTCTTATATCTAAAAACCGCTGTTCCTGCCCGTCTTCTGCTTTCTTTTTTTTTTTTACCCAAGTCGGTGCGGCGCATGTGCTGCTGTATTTGTTGCAGTGCGTCCACAATAGGGCAGCTCTTCAGTCATGGCAGAAGCTTGATGAGTGAAGAATGCAACCTCTTCACATGCCGTCCAACCTCCGACTTGCACTCTGCGGCCCCATTGCTATATTAGTTCTGAAAATAATGTGCTAGGGCATGCTGAGCGGCAGCAGTTTCATGAAAAAAGGCAAACCTCTGTAATAAAGCTGATCCCAAAATAAAAACAAATAAATTAGCTACGATGGAAAAAAAAAAAACCACATTTAATCAGAGTTGTTACCGTGCACATGCATACAAATTAACATGTGCCATCACTATTTTTGTTGCCAGACACTTAAATTAAAGCAACCATCTGCTTGTTCGCACACATGAAGAAGACTGTGTCATGTTTGGTGGCAGGATTCTTCTTTTTTTTGTTTGAACCTTCAAATTCCCTGACTGAAGTAAGGAATGTGAAATGTGCCTCCATTAAACTGCTTCACATCCTGGGCCCAGAGAAATACAGTGGGTGGGGTGGGGGGTCCATTTTATCCCCTTCATCCATCTGTTTAAACAATTGAGAGGCTCATTGTTTCTAAAATGAATTCAATATTCAGACAGGGCAGAACGGCAGTGCTGTGCTTGGTGCCGCTGCCTCACGGGTTTGAGTCTGCTCTTCAGTTGCCTGTTCTCCTTGTGCCCGTGTCGTTTTTAATCTCCCCACAGACACTAGAATCGGATGCAACAAAAGGCACAGTAAGTCATTTAACTGCCCAAATGTTTGTAGAAACTTTTAATTCCAATGTAAATGAGAAAATTGTCAGAAATCTGTCTAAGTTAATGTGTCCCGCAGATATCCAATTAATTAAACATTCAGCACTGGAGCAATACCTCCTGCATTTGAGAGAAAGAAAAAAAAAAAACACAAGGTTTAATTTATAAACCGTCACTGCACGCCATCCCTGTGGGCATGTTTTAATGCCAGGCAACACATCCAATGTGCTGTGGCTGCAAGTGAGACGTGTGGGCCTATTTTAGTGCATTCTTTCTCTAGTTATATTCTTAATTTCTCTGTTTCTTTTAACACCCACAGATATGCTTTCTTTCTACCTCTGGGTGGAAACCTGCGTACGATTCAGAAGAGCTGGAGAGAGAAGGACAGACGGCCTGCTTGGAGCTTAGTAGTGTGCAGATAGCGGAGACCTGGCAATGACTCGAATCTCACAGCGTAGGAAAGAGAAAATAGCAGGGAATGTAAAGCACTCGGTCACAGTTCACCCTGCGTGGTTTGCCGTCTGCAGCTTAGTGTCACACTCGCAGCGCATGAGGCTTCTGGGAATGCACTTGCTATAACAATTCACAGACCTGAGGAGCAGGTCGCCGCTATTTACTTGTAAGAAGCAGCAAACAAGTTGTACAGTAAGACTCTTCCCTTGGAGTGAATTAGAATATGTGTGCGTGAGTGTGTGTGAGAGTGTATATATATATATTTGGTATTTGATATATATTGTGTAGAAATCACAAACAAGGTAGCCACCATTTATACTTGAAAATGAATGAAAAAAAATGAAGCCAAATACAGTATATCTTTTCAGACCAAACTCAATACAGAACTGAAATAGGTTTAACAAAATGGCATTTACATAAATGAAGTGAGGTCAGGAGTGTCAGGTGGGACTTCAGATGGTCTACAGAGGAGGAAAGAGAGAAGGGGTTATCTGATAGCACCCAACCCCTGGTCCGGTGGGTACTCACACTTATTTGGGCCTGTAAACTGTCTCCTAGTCGCACATATGTGACTATAAACTGTATACTGTATATATATGAGTATGTGAGTGTGTGTACACCATATATAGTTGTGTCGGATTTTGAAACCTGAAAAATCGGTCATAAAATCAGACCGTGACTTATACGCCCGTTCAAAAATATGACACTTAATTTTTTTTTTTACATCTTCTTGGCTCCTCCAATCTCACATTAGTTTCTCAGACCCATCGAATTTTGTTGCAGCAGCGCAGTTACCAATTTCTTTCACTCCTTCAACAACTTTTAATATAAATCCAGCTTCATATCGTCTTTTGATCGAATGCTCCATCGTAGATAAGGGATACTCTTACAATAAAGGTGTATGAGGGTGTGAGATACAAAAAACACAAAACAGTGCAAACGTCACTTCGGAATAGTTTGGGTATTACCGTGTGGTCACGTAGACACAATACATAGAAAGAAAAAGGCAGTGTGCTCTGTGGTTACTCTCTCAGGTGAGCGTTAACATATCATAACCTCTTGGACTAATAGCGGGAGTATTCCACATTCAACTTATACAACCAACATTATAAAATACCGGACGTTATACAGTAAAATCAACCACCGACATATCCGTGAGTATATATATGGTATATGCATAAATATATATATTTTTTATTTCTTCCTTTTCTTAGATTATCCAAAGTGAGAAAATTGGAAGCAAACAAACCAATCTGAGCATTAACTGACAATGTGTCAAGTCAATCACTCGTCCACCTTCGAGAAGTCCTTGGGTGCCAATAATATGTTAGCCCAGCGTTTCTCAACCTTTAACTATTTGCGACCCAAGTTTTCATAACAGTTTTAATCGCACCCCCTCCAACATTTGTTTAAAATGTAGATGGATATTTTATTATACCTACTTAACTTTTATCGACATTTATCTAACTCTATATTTATTGTTCTAGTATCAGAATGTAGTTTAAGTTAGTTTGTTTTGGTTTCAACAGATTTTTTTTTCATATTTTTGATTCTTGTTTTCTTTTTTTCACATCTTCGCGCCCCCGTTTTTGTTACTTCGCGCCCCCCTAGTGGGGCCCACCCCACAGGTTGAGAACCACTGTGTTAGCTGTTGGTAAAAACTGGCAGGATGGCATAGCTGCTAGGGCACAGGGTTTTAAACCACAAGTGGGCCACTCCAGTCCATTCTGAGATCCCGGTGAATAAGCCTAACCAGCCTGTATGTCAGCTTCAAACTAAAAGGCTTGAATGGGCCAAAATACTGTAGGTCTGAGTCCTACACTCTCCAAAAATATCACAAAATGGGAAAGGGAAACTTCTAACTCAAAAAATGATGAAACCTTAATGTCCTTGCCTTTAATTCCGAGTGTGAAAGCCTATGCAGTAGCGGTTAAGCTTCAGTCAGGCTCGGGGTGACATGTACTGATCCACTTTACATTTTTAAGCCTGAATAACTCTCAGGGCTATATTCTGGTAACATGGTACAAAAATCATAAATAGTTCATTGTGTTTTGCCACTCTAAGGTAACTCATCAATATTCATGCATGTGGCGGAGCCTCCAATTAAAAACCCAATGGAAAATGAACAGCTGTTAAAGCAGTTTTAGAACAAACTGCAAGTGAAGCTTTGCTCGAATCAAGCAATAGTCATGACTGCTTGAATTGGTCATCAGACGTTGATACAGAAAGTGAAATTGGTGCATGATACAGCATTGTACAACCAAACTAGTGTGATTTACCCATGGAATTTGGTTTCTGTGTGACAGAAATGCTAAATAAGTGCAATCGAGTGCAAGAACAAGCAAGATGTTAGCTCCCAAAGTTCTGTGAGGAATGCTGCAACTGTCAATGTTTGTGACAGGATAACTGTGGAAGTGTACAAGCCTACAATAACACAAGGGGTGCATCAGTCATTCAGACATTCTACCCATTCATGTGCAAACAACAGAAAAAAAGAAAAGTGCGCAAAGAGCCACGCTTCTGCAGTCCTGATTGCAACACTGGGCCGTGCACTGGTGACTCTGTCAAAACACCATTTCGTTTTTGAATTGGTGCCACCATTTTGAGTAGCTGTTGCTAGGACACAGGATCCAGATGCTAGGCCACGCCCCCAGAAGTTGCATGATGTGACATCATCTACTCAATGCTTTAAAATCCAACACCACATACTCTGTGACATCTGAGAGTGTTGTTATTAGATTGCCTCTTCTAGTGATCTTTGATTAAGAAGTCTAATGCAACTTTTTTGACTATGAATTTTGTATCTTGTCTGATTCTCTTGATCTTCAATTTTTGACTTTTGCTACATTCAAGGTTCCTATATGTCTCTTGATCCCTGTTTCTAACTTTTTTTGTGTGGCAGGGAAGTTTGGGTTGACAAAGCAGGTAAGCTTTGCTTATGCTATGACCCAGATGAATTACAGTAATCCCTCCTCGATCGCGGGGGTTGCGTTCCAGAACCCCCCGCGATAGACGAAAATCCGCGAAGTAGAAACCATATGTTTGTGTGGTTATTTTTATATATTTTAAGCCCTTATAAACTCTCCCACACTGTTAACAGTATTAGAGCCCTCTAGACATGAAATAACATCCTTTAGTCAAAAGTTTAAACTGTGCTCCATGACAAGACAGAGATGACAGTTCTTTCTCACAATTAAAAGAATGCAAATAGATCTTCTTCTCTTCAGGAGCAGAGAATTTCAGAGGGAGAGAGAGAGAGCGCTCGCAAAGAAAAGCAAACAATCAAAAAATCAAAACATGTGCTTTTAAGTTTCCTGCGGCATTTTTTAGAGGAGCGTCAGTATCTTCTAAGCTAACAGCCTCTGTGCAAACAGCCCCACTGCTCACACCCCCTCCGTCAAGCGCAGAGAATGTCAGAGAAAGACAGAGAAAAGCAAACAATCTGCTCGGGGAAGCACATCGTATATCATTGAGGAGTTTTAGTTAATATGTAATACATGCTCTGATTGGGTAGCTTCTAAGCCATCCACCAATAGCGTCTCTTGTATGAAATCAACTGGGCTAACAAACTGAGGAAGCATGTACCATAAATTAAAAGACCCATTGTCCGCAGAAATCCGCGAACCAGCGAAAAATCCGTGATATATATTTAGATGTGCTTACATTTAAAATCTGCGATAGAGTGAAGCCGCGAAAGTCGAAGCGCAATATAGCGAGGGATTACTGTATTTGGTCTTTTGTCTGGTGTTTATTTATTTTTTCTACCTTTTTTTCCTTCATGGCAGTACACAGAGTGATTACAGTTCAACCAAATGTTGTTGTGTTTATCAAACAATAACAAATGAGAACACCATACACCTACAAGCCGATGTGGTCGAAATTTAACATCTTAATAAAGAAAGAAACATCCTCTAACAGGGCAAATTAGTAATCCGGCAGGAGAAAAGCTGTTCATTGTATCTTTTAATGACTCCTCTGCAAAATGCCTTGGAGAGCAGTCCATTACAGCATGGTCAGAATGGCCACAGAAACAAAGAATAGAGGTTCATTTTATAAAGTACTGCGTTTACATACACTGTCAATCAATGCATACATTTACTACCTTTGAGTTGTGCTACCACCCTTGAAATTTCTGTGCATATAAAAATTGTCCATTCTTGTTTATAGGACATCTTCTGATTTTTTAGTCATCTCTTAGTCATCCTTCAGTACATTTTGTATATTACATCAGCCTTTCTTCTGGTACATTTTTTTATTTACTTGACCATCTCAGTATTTTTCCTAAACCAATTCTTATATTTCAGTGCACATTGTCTTGTTCACTTGACCTTTATTTGGTTTCCTGCTGTTTCTGAACAGGTTTCCGACATTTATTAACTCTTTGTGCTATTTCTTTAGGATGAATGCTATGTTACCCTAAAATTATTCTTCCATGCTGAACATGTCTTGTTTAACCTTCAGGTTCTTACAGGCCACCTGTGTTATGTTTTAGCCAGGGTCTCTGACTTAAGAATGATCTCTTTCAATTTACAGGTTTTTTGTTTTTTTTTAAATATTGCTTTGTATATTTTGTTATTAATTCTGTCTTGCACTTCAGCATGTATCTATCGTATTTAAGTGACATTGTGATTTTTATGAATTTTTTAGTATTTTGGCTTTATAGTAATAATTGATTTAGTTGTCTGCCCTGTCTCCTTTATGTATAGCCACCTAGTGTTTAGATATAAGCTATACTCACCATAGAGCTTTGACATTAAATTTTAAATTTGATTCCTGATTGTGCTCTTGCTTTTTTATTGCAATTTGGATTCACTGGCTCCGACCTCCTGCTTTGTCTCAAGGCACTTTTTATTTGGTTCTGTATTTGGATTCGTTTGCTCTTTTGTTCCTGCCTTTACCTTTTGAACTCCTTTTTGAGTTACTTGTCCTGTAGACCCAGAGGTATCATGGTTTGCCTCTGAACCTCTTATTGTGGACATTTAGTCAACAATTTGAACTTTTAAAGCCTTAGACCTATTAATAAATTGGTGCAGGCCAGACGCCTACCCTTTTGAGCTGGGGTTAGGCTGCCTGGGGAGAGATCAAACCAGTAGCCCCTGGACCTTGAATTATGGGCAGATCTGATTTTATGCTGCTTTATTTTTTAAACTTCATTCAGGAAGGAATCACAACAATGTGAAACAATTCACACTACAACAAATACAAAGTGATAACAAGACGCAGCCAACCTCAAGCTGTTCCCGCGCAATGTGAACATTGCTAGTATCAGCAGTCATCCTCATCCAACACACTAAAGCAAAGGAGACATTAAAGGAATATTCCACCCAAAAATTATACTTTTTTGTATGTTACTTAATCTGTGTAGTTTATAGTAATGGCCAAGAAAACACTGTCATGCAGAATAGAAAGCAAAAAGTTTGATATATTAGAAAGTAATGGTGATCTGTGGTGTACTTCAGTAAACTATGTGATAATCATCCATGAGAAAAGAAAAAATTCTCAAATTATTCATGTCACATAATCCACATGTTAGTTATCCAGCTGAATGCTTAAAACCTGTGCATTTTTTGCTAACAGTTAAGCACATTTCCATATGTAAACAGTAGGGGGCGCCAGTAAGCCCCAACCCAATAATACCCAACACAGCCACATGTTCAAATACTGGATTTTAAATCCACCAAGCATGTTATTTATTGAAACACAGCCAGTAATCATACAATAAATGACACTTTTTCTTCTCTTTCTTCCTCCAGTTGAGTGTCACTTGCTGCTTTACCTCAGAGAGTCAGAGTGGACAGGCTTCTTTTATATTGGTCCCAGAATGGTTTCCAGTGACCTGACATGACTTGTGGAGAGTACGTCTGGGCTGTCTGAGAACTAGGGCTGTCTTCCCCCAACAGCTTTCTCTTACAGCACCCAGGGACCCCGAGAGGGTTGCAGTTCCAGACTCCAATTCTCATGAACCAGCTGGGTTTCCTCTAACAGACCATTGCCACCTAACATATGAGGAATGGAAGTGTCCTGTGGCACTTTGGAAAAAGCTCATGCTATCATCCAGCCAGGATGCCCATCTCTTCTCTATGGCACTCATACATAATTTTGAGCTTTTGAATTGAAGACCCATCTCTCCCTCCATTCATTGGTCAAGAGTTCTGTGTTTAATTCAGAAGCACAATATTATAGGAATGCATTTTCCTGTTTATGATGCATGCTGCTTTTCCTGAAAGTAATTATTAGAAATATTTGTGCAAAAATAACATGTGTTTTGCACATTTTTTGTATACAACATAATAACACACTTGTGAATTTTGAGATACCAGTAATGTGACAATATATTTTTTTTTCATGGATATTGTTTACATCATTTGCCACTGTACAGCACAGGTCGCCATTGGGTTCCATTATATTATAAACTTTTTTCTTTTGTTCTGCATGAAAACACAAGATTAAAACTTTTTCTCAGCCATCACTATATACAACACGGGGAAAGTAAGATATTTACAAATATATCGTTTTTGGGTGGAGTATTCCTTTACCACCTGTGCAGGGCTCCTATTTCTTCTCTTCCCCTCTGTTTCTCGAATCCTCTCAAGCCTTGTCAAAGGAAATTCAACCATTCCAGGCAGGGTGGGCGACTGCCACTCAAGGATCCAGTCCACCCAGTAGCTCATTTGTCTTCCTGTCTCAAAGGAGTACAGCCTGAGCCCCAGAGACCCCTCACGTAACTCGACCACTTCAGCTCCCTTGTCATTGCCATATGCATCCAGTAATTCATTTGTATGATATTCCACTGTACTAGTGCTCCAGATGTCATCACTGATTTTATTTAGCTACTACTACATATTTTTATGGGATATTTAATGGTAAAGAAAATAAAGAGTGTAACAAATACGATGAAACAGAATTCATATTTTCTTCTTAAGTATGCAATAATCTATATATATAATTCACCAAGGCAAGACACCCATGGAAAGCACGCCGGAAGGGGCGTGGATTCACTAAGCCGCCGACAAGTAAGACGCCCATGGCGCATGCAGTAAGGAGCCACGCCCACTAACTCTAAGGCCATTGGATATGACGACAACTCACAAAACCACCCCCACCAACTCGGACGCGACGACACAGGAAAAACTTCGTCATTTATGTTCGTATGTCATAGAGTCCACATGCACCTATGAGCCACGTTGACTGTTCATAGAGGCATGTTTCTCGTGGAAGTGAATCGCTATACGCAGAGTGTAAAACTGTTTGCGAGGGGTATCCCATGGGATCCTTAAAACAATCCTTTAAAACTGAGGTTAAAACCCAATGAAGGAGGCAGTCTTTAAAAACCAATAAGCCCTGTGCCTCTGTTTCATTACCGTCTCACCTGCTTCACCAATGCAGGCCCTGCAACGCTCTCTCGGCAGCTGACCTTCTCTGTGCCTGACCGGTTCACACAGAGGCACCACATGACCAGGCGGTGTGTATGCTTCGAAAACGAGGGTGGACGCGGCAGGACTATCTAAGAAAAGGCATGTTTGTCACGGGTGTAAATCGCTGTATGCTGTGTGTAAAACAGTTTCCGAGGGGTTTCCCATGGTCTTAGACTTGGTGGCCAGGTCTCTGTCAGTTGCTCTTGCAACCGGGCACATGACCAGGCAGTGTGTATGCTTCGAGTGCGAGGGTGGACGCGACAGGACCATCTAGGAAAAATCATGTCGCGGATGTGAATCGCTGTATGCAGTGTGTAAAACAGTTTGTTTGTTTGTTGTAGATGTGAATTGCTGTATGTGGCGTGTAGAGAAGTTTGCGAGGGGTATCCCATGGTCTTACAGTTGGTGGGCGGGTCTCTGTTAGTTGCTCTTGCGAGCGGCCACATGACCAGGCAGTGTGTATGCTTCGAGAGCGTGGGTGGACGCGACATCACCATCTAAGAAGATTCATATTTGTCGCGGATGTGAATCGCTGTATGCAGCGTGTAAAACAATTTGTCGCGAATGTGAATCACTGTATGCAGCGTGTAAAACACTGTATTGTATGTTGCCCTCTCCAGAGTTACATCTTTTCATTCACCTACAGTTGTATACACAATGAAGTAAGCAGTCTTTAAAAAATGAGTTTTCGGTTACAATGCATGACTGCGTGCACCATAGCAAACTGTTTTACACGCTATATACAGCAATTCGCATCCGCAACAAACATGCGTCTTCTTAGGTGCTCCTGCACTTTGTACACACCCCCCTCCCACCTCGCTACCCCCGTGGTCGGGTGTCTTGGTGGATTGTGTATAGAAAGGCAGCCAAAACCGCACAGAGCAATGAAAAGTCTACGTTAGTCACAGGTGCATCTGGACTGTACAAAGACGACAACGACTCGAGTGACAAGTTGAAGGTGGGCACATGAGCAGGCAGTGCCTACTGGACGAGAAATCAGCAGACTAGCATGACGGAGGGAGCGAATGGACGTCCTTCTCCTCTCCTCCCGTTCCACCATCTGCACCTGAGTGCCGCACGGACGATTGTGTGTTGGTTCGTTCCGTGCATTGTTACAATGTTGCTTTTCTTGCTGATTTATTACATTACTGATTTTTCAAATGTTAATTTTCTCCCTGTGCTTAAAAATTATTAAAAAACCGTCCTGATTATGCAGCGTATGGTACGCCGTGGGTTGGCTAGTGAAGTATATTATTTGGAAATATGAGTTGTTCTAAATTCTCCACATTATTCTATTTGTGAGCCCGGGTATGTGTCCTGTCTGATGCATGTGCAGACAGACTGCAATTTTAAGGAAGGGTGGTCTTTGGAGCTTGAGCTGTACCCCGTCTGCCACCATAACTGGGTGGGACCCATCAGCCAGCTACTGGAGTACAATAAGAAATAACTGCAGGAGGTCTGCAATTCCTACACTTAGTACGGCTAGTACTCAGCAGACGTGATCATGTAGCCTCCCTGTAGATATCAAACCCCCTCTTCATGGCGCAGAGTTTGAACTGAGAAATACAGCAGCATCTCAAACACATTCTTGGTCCCACACGCTGGCCTACCAATGGCCTACCAATGGCCTACTGTAACCCTCACCAGAAGTAAATGTACAAAATATATAAACATCTTATCATCAAGTGCTTTCCCTGGTGAGGATCACAATGGTAGCAGGCCAGGCAGGTCAACCCAAACTTCATTGTCTGAAACTACAGATTCCAGCTCTTCCTGAGGAATTCCCAGGTTTCCAAGCGACCTGAGAGATAAAATTCCTTCAGTGTTTCTTGGGTCTGCAGCAGAGATTCCATCCAGTGGGGCATGCCAGAGCAGCTTTAGGTGGAGCCATCCTTACTCATCTGGCTCATCTTGATGTGACGGAGCAGCGACTCTGCTCTGAGGCTCTCGCTGAGCTTCTTGCCCTATCACCTTTGAAGAAATCTCATTTCTGTCGCTTGTATTAGCCATCTCATTGTTTTGGTTATTAGCCACAGCTCAAGGCCTTAGGCGAGGAACGGGATGGAGATCAACTAGTAAACCAAGAGCTGTGTCTTTAGACACCACTCCTGCTTTACTACCCTGGTATGGTGGTACACCAGAATAAATCTCAATATAAATTTGCATATTCCTTACGTAAACTGCCAGAGAAATAAAATGTGTATGCTAAGCATTGCAAAAAATGGAACTAGGAAAGGGACAGGTGGGTGGATATTGCAGGCCGTTGCTGATCTCAAAGTTAACTACAGTGATATTATAAATTTCTCCTCACGTACAACTTGTTAAATGACTGTAAACGTTTAATATGATACGTTTTCTCAAAAACTGACTGATTTAAAATGTCTGAGGCTGAGAGAGTTGACCAGAAAGCCCCCGTGCAAGGTCGATGTATTTGTCCTCGGCTTCTGATGGCTCCTCATTTAGCGGTAAAGATTTATTTATTTTTTTTATTTTAGTAATTGCTGAATCGCCCAATTCAATCATTCTTCTGCGTGCTGCCGCAAATACCCTCTTGATCCCCGCTTTTCAAATGGCGGCGCTAACCTGGCCCAAAACACAAGCCAATTAGCTGCACCACCTGTCTGTGCTAGACAGATAACTGTAACCGACAAATCCAGGTTTGTTTTGAAACATTAAATTGAAATAAATAAATATTGGACTGGGGTTTAAAAAAATGTTTCACTGAACAGATAAATGAAAAGCGTTTTCCATTTCTGTACGTGAGAGAGAGAGAGAGAGAGAGAGAGAGAGAGAGAGAGAGATGGATGCACAGAAGCAGTTGCTATGGCACCAGTAACACTCCTGCCCCTGTTTTTCTCCGGAGATGGTTGTGTTAACGAAGCACTAGAACTCGGCTTTATCAACGAAAGCGCTGAATTAAATACAGCCGCACGCGTGCAGCATACGAGACACTCGCAAGGCTCTCAGAAGAGGGGCCTCTTGTCTGGAAAAATCATAGCCATGGACCAGTGTTCTGGTCAGCCCCTCTGAGAGCTCCTTGTGGTCCTCACCACAGCTGTGTTTGGGAAGCTTCACCTTCCTGGGTCAGCCACTGGGAAGCCCCACAGGTCAGCTCTGCAGCTGGAAAGCCAAACATCTCAAACCCACGTTCAACTCATTATAAACTCGCTGTGCCTTCAGATTGCCCTCTGATCCTTTCACTCGCTCACTCTCTCTTAATTATTTCGATATGTTCAGAGACATTGCCCACCCTCGCACCGCTTTGTGACACACGCACACCAGGACGCTCATCAGAATAATCCAACTGTTGAGGTGACTGACAAGGCGGCTGCTGTAATTGACAGCTGGCTTTATAGCCCTCTAAGGGATGCTCCCATTACTAGAATGAACTGCCATGAACAGGGCTACGGAGGGACAGGAAGCCTTTAGTGCCAGGCATTTAGTGCCCTCTGCGTGCTCCTGTTTTACCATCTGCCACAGAGAGCCTCAGAATGCACTTTGCTAAAATATTCTGATCACCCGGCTGCACACAGGGAGGAAAAGGGCAGCTGTGACATTATGCAATGCACACACACAGCTCCCCAACACTCCAGATGGCGGCACGGCTCCCCTCTACAATGTGCTGGATTGACTCCCAACGGCCAGCTCGTCTAAATCCTCGTCACGTTTTCCACAGGGCAGGCAGAAGGCAAGGTGTACAGAATCCTGGGTATAAAGATTGTGCTATGAGCCCAGTGAGGATCTGAAGTCTCCATTTATTTATTTATGTTTGGGAGATGGGCAGGCCATCCCAATCACATTGACGAATTGAGAAGAATGTCCTCCTCCACACCCAGCACTCTGGAAAGCGGAGGCTCAAAAGTAGAGTGCTGCAACAAAATGGCGCTAATGGTACTGGCACATCAAGAGGCGTCGGGATTTCAAAGCTTTATTAAGTATTGGTTACGAACCCAATATAAAACCTGAAAAAAGACCCAGGAAAACCAATTCACAAATACTTTGAGGTTGGCAAGTGGGTGAGCCGCCCCACCTGGTTTCAGACCTGTTGAATCAGCGCACAAAGGGCAACAAGCTTGTTAGATTTTTCTGCTTATTCAGTACTTTTTCTCACTGTTTTGTATCACACCCTTGTTTTAATTCATTTCACAAATGTGCCATTGTTCTTCACTTTTGCTGCAATGAGACCCTCTTTCTAATACACATTGAAAATGCCAGAGAGCCCCAAAGAACAGACCCAGTACTACCTCACACAATTCCCGGTTCAAATAAAAGATTTTTGTTCAAACACACCTTTCCAATGATCTCCCAAAGACACGTCAAAATACACAAATAGACCAATTGCGATTCCTCCTTCCTCCTTCCTCTTTCCTCCTTCAGGAGTGTAGAGGGGACTGGGCAGTTTTATGGTCTGGAGTCCCTACAGATTTTATTTTTTTCTCGAGCCGTCTGGAGTTTTTTTCTGTCCACCCTGGCCATTGGACCTTAATCTTATTCTGTGTTAATTAATGTTGACTTATTTTATTTTCTTATTGTGTCTTTTATTTTTCTATTCTTCATTATGTAAAGCACTTTGAGCTACTTTTTGTATGAAAATGTGCTACATAAATAAATGTTGTTGTAGCCCCCTGCCTCCCGACTCTGACTCCATTCAAATGAGACAGCGGGCTTCATTTTAAACCAGACCTCATGTCCAGGTTGCCCACAGCATTTCTGGATTGTGTGGAAACCAGGGTAGTTCCCCCACCGTGCAGCTTCTTCTGGTGGTCCCTAAAGACCCCGACCCCCATGCCGCCCTGCGAGTGTCCTAATCAGGTTTAGTTTGGAAGTACACTGCCACCTGTTGTGTGGGGGAATGATCTGTTCCCAGTGGGCCCGTTCACCTGCTCCCTCATTTATGGTCTGAATGAATCCTTCCTTTATCCAGGATACCTGCCCTTCCGTTGACTTACAACATCCATTCCATTTGCACACATGTCCATGTCTGGGCAATGTTTAGCAACCAAAGTCAAGCCCACCTTGTCTGGGATGCATGGCCACACCCAGCCAGTCATGTCATTAGCTAATCGGACAGCATGCCATCGCCCTGAGAAAGTGGAGAACATTAGGAAGAAGACCAGGGGACAAACACTATGAGACCCTCCTTTTTTGAAACAACACTGTGAAAAGAATATCAGAAGGAGTCTGATTCAAGCAGATGGGTTTTGAAGGGTATGTTAGTAACTCATTAGGTCATGAAATCTGTAATACCACAAAGTAGAGTCCCAGGGGATGCCCACTGCTTCCCAATGTTTAAATTAAGTACTCCTTGCAACATGGGGGATCAATGCCACAATTTACATTTTAACAGCCTGTCACAATGTGTTTTTGGCTACGTACAGAAAAACTTGCCTTCTCTTGAAGTGCTCGGGTGATGGTCCTCCAGTCTGAACGTGAGGTGCGTCTGCCTGCTATTCTTCAGCTCCACGGTCTCCACAAGTGCCTGCTGGTTATTGATTCCCTTGGAGCAGCTGTCTCTCTCAGTCTCAGTACCCATCATAGCAGACACAAAAACGGAAGAAATGTGAAGTGACTGAGAGGGAGAGAAGCAGGATTTAAGAACAGGGAACTGTTAAGTCTTGAAGAGATCCCTTGATGATGAAGGTGATGGTGGTGGTGCTGGCACTGTCCTGTGGGTGGTTGTATGACTGTCTCCTTGTGCATGCACTGCACAACATGTTTCACCTGAAAGGCACTATACTGGTTATGCTTTGGACAACTCTCTGCATGCATATACAATGGCGCTGGTGTCTCTTTTGTGCCACCGTGTATGGGCGTAAACAACAGAGTGAATGTGTTTTATGACCACCAGCCTGTTAGCTTGTTTCAGCCTGCTTGCTTTACTTTGTTCTTTGTTTGACTTCAGCAAGACAGATTTATACACCATAAGAGTGATTGGTCCGGGGTCTTCATTTTATTGGATGGTAGCGTTGATCAGACACTGTTATGTCACTCTGAAGCCCTGTCATTGGCCGAGTGAAGGCTCCGGTTTGCGTTCCTCAGCCCAGTGTGATTTCTGTCTTGTAGATCTTCTGCTGTGTTGATTGTCTGCCTATCTGCCAGTACGGCTGTCTGCCATTCTGATAATGTTCCTCTATCTATCCATCTCTTTTCATTACCCGCTGCATCTCCTGCCAGAAGAACTGTTAACACTTTATGGGTCTCGGTTTATGGGTTTAGTAGGAAGAACAGAGTCACTCTCAGCTTCTCAAATCTTATAATTATAGGTGATTGTTTCTCCTCTTGGTTGTTGTGGCATGTATGTAGAAACAATGCCAGGCATGAGAGGGATGCTCAGTTTCTTCCTTTTGTTCCTGTTTTCACTTCTATTAGGCAATGCTGTTTGCTATGTGTTGTGCTTTGTCTTGTTCCTTGACGTGAATTGCTTTACCCCTGAATACATTATCGCATAAAGAACTCAGTTTTCTCAGTACGGAAGTCGCAGGAAAGTAAAGTGCTCTCATGTCAGCAACCTACTTAAGGTAAGAAAGGGAATCAGAACACAATATCCGACCACCGTTCACTCACAGAGTTACTAGTTACTCTACCTACATCTTTGTAATGAGGGGAAAAAATGGGGTAACAATGCAAAGTCTAAGGATTTTGTTTAGTGATATTATTGAGAAGATCAGGAGAGAGAAAGTAATTCACTGGGAGGGAAGAAGGACAGGGAGGTAGTTGGAGAAACCAATCAGCAAAACGTGAAAAATCGCTAATCAAAACAAAGACAGAAGCATTCAGTAGCCATAAAAAATAGTGTAAATCTAACAGGTTGACAGGATCTGAGTTTATTTTTAGGAGAAATACTACAAATCTAGGATAGTATGGCTGTCACAACATCATCTTAAACAGCCAAGATGACCTGTAGGAATGGCAATGAGTGGCGCCACAGTATACAAAATGGTGGCCCCTGAAAAACGAAACAAAGAAAAAAGAAATCACGTATTTAAATTGGAAGAGAATGCTGTCACCATAATAAATAAAGCAAAAAAGCAAAAGCAACACATACCAAGTAAAATAAAAAAACAGGTGGACAGAAATAGCAAACGCCTTACAGCAGACACATCCAGGACAAATGATGAAATGCCAAGCTGTACAACATGACAGGTCCATCTGGTTGTCTGTCCTTTAAAATAAGCAACTGCACAAAACTGACTATTTTACTCATAGCCCACAAATAATGCATTAGCTTTCATAACAGGTAGATGTTTAAATTGTAGTAAGCCGAGTCCTCGATCAATTTAAAAGTCGAGTTTTGGATAGCTTGTCATGAATGTATTAATAGTCATGGGTGAGGTAAACGTTACTTACCTGTTGTTTTAGAGGGAGAGTGCGGTGGCAGGACAAAGTCACACTGGAGTTTGGTGTCCCCTGTGAGTCGCTCCACTGATTTGGTGGCCTACAAGTCAGAAGGCTCCTCCGGGCTTGAACTGGCACTCCACAAGGAACGTGTATGAAGCTGCTACGTATATTACTCCCAAGTGCTTTTGAATTGGAGTGGCCTGACAGGCAAAACCTGTACCCAGATCTGTTGCTAGAAGAAAAGATCAGAGTGCCAAGTTTAAAAGTTGCCAGTAGAGGAAGAAAGGATGGAGTGAAAGTAGGTGTAAGTTCACTGCATGGTGAACCGTGGTGGGATTGTGATCACATGCGCAGGGGAAAGGTGGAGGTTTGATTTAGCTAAACAGCGCCTGATTAGAGGAGGATGTAGGATGCGTGACTCAACATCCTTTGCTATTGGGGTAACCTTGTAAGATGTGAGTAAGTATTGGCCAGGCAAGAGGGCGAGCTGTAAAAAACCATTAGTTTAGACCACCAGGGGTCGTCTTTTGACCGGTCTTCGGGCTACAGAGATCTTCTTTACTGCTGAGTAAAAGTACTTGAGTTTGTATATATGAGGTGAGACACAAAAATAACCGGACTGCGCTTGGGTCTTTCCTGGAAAACCGTCTGGAGGTCTGCCAAACGTGAATCATAGAACTATATCCCCTCTTAAACACCCTCTCAAACTGCCAACCGGCTAGGTATATCCTGTGAACAGCCCAGGCAGTATTTACACAACAGTCGCTACACGAGTTGCCGCTATAATATTGGGTAAAAAAAACGAATAGCAAATCAACATCAAATTTCTCATGAAATTGAACAAAATGGCCACAGAAACTTA
Source organism: Polypterus senegalus (assembly GCF_016835505.1). Classification (NCBI taxonomy): domain Eukaryota; kingdom Metazoa; phylum Chordata; class Cladistia; order Polypteriformes; family Polypteridae; genus Polypterus; species Polypterus senegalus. The sequence goes on along the minus strand of NC_053161.1, from coordinate 9,817,129 downwards.
TGAAATGATAAAATTAATGTACAGTGATAACAGTTTGTCTCGCACACAGGTTTTTGAGTGGCACAAACGTTTCAATGAAGGACAAGAAAATGTGGAAGACGTTCAATGACCAGGTCGCCCACACTCGTCTCAGACAGATGGAAACATCAAAACGGTGAATCAGATTGTTCGAAATGATCATCGCCTAGGTGTTCGAGGTACCTCAGAGTTGGCTGGTATTGACAGGGAATCAGTAAGACACATTTTGCACGAAGAACTTCCCTGACAAAAGTCGTCTTTCACCCGAACTTACTGTTATGCCATTGGTAAAGACTGCACACGCGAAAACATTAAGTGACTTTAGACCAGTGGCATTAACTTCTCATATCATGAAATCCTTAGAGAAGTTCATTAAGAAACAACTACTTAACAAAACCGAGGCTCTTCTGGACCCTCACCACGTTGTATACAGAGGAAAGAGGGATGTGAAGGACACCACAGCAACACTTTTGAATTTATTGTATGAGTACTTGGAAGAATCAAAAAGCCATGCCAAGCTGCTACTTATAGCTACATTTTAGTTGAGTTACTGATTGATCAATTAATTCTCTTTGGACCCTGACATGGTGAGGTGGATTCTGGACATTTTAACAAACAGAACACAAAGAGTGAGTGTCAATGGCTGTTTCTCTGATAGTCTAAGTACATATGTGGGCCCTCTACAAGGTTGTTGTTTATCTCCTCTTTTGTTTATCCAGTTTACAAATGACTGCAGGAGTTTATACAAAGAAAGACATATCCAGAAATTTGTAGACGATTCTGTCATTGTAAGTCTTCCACAAGACCAGGAAGACAGCCATGGACCTATTGTCAATGATTTTCTACAACGGTATGATCACTCTAATTTACGACTTAATATTTCTAAGACAAAAGATATGGTTGTAGATTTCAGGTGGTCTCCACCATCCACTGTCTCAGCTTTTATTAAAGAGGAAACAGTGGAGGTGGTAGGGCAATACAAATATTTGGGAACAGTCATTGATAACAAGCTAAACTTTGATCTTAACATGGTGCAAATCTATGAGAACAGGGCAGTCACAATTTTTCTTTCTTAGGAAACTCAGCTGTTTTAAAGTGGAAAAAAAACTGTAATGACATATTTTTATAAGTCCTTCATTGAGTCTATTGTCACATTTGCTTTTATCTCTTGGTTTGGCACCCTCTACAATAAAAATATAAACCATCTTAACAACATTATAAAAATTAGCAGTAAAATTATTGGTTCACAGCAGACCTTTATCACTGAAATATTTTACAGACAGGTTAGAAAGAACGTCAGCTCAATTCTGTCAGATGATAGCCATCCTCCTTTCTCTAAATTCCACCTATTGCCATCAGGCTGCAGATTTAGGTTTCCAAAGGTAAAGAGCAACAGGTTTAAGATCTCTTTTATTCGTAGAGGTATAAGCAATTTAATTTCTGTTACTTGTAGGGATGCTGCTAAATGTTACATTCTGTATTATTATTTTGTGTACTGTTTAAAGTAATTATTCTTCTTTGTATTGATCCTGTGTGTGGTTATGCAATAACGTTGGTTGTCAAATGTTGTATCTTTATCTATTAGATCTGTGTAACCATGTCTCTGTTTTTGTACTATCCTACTGCAAACAAATTTCCCTCTGGGATAATAAAGTCAACCTAACCTAACCTAACCTAACCTAAAATGGATCTTGGAGCTATTTCATGGTGTCCAGCTCCAAGGCTATAGGTAGGGTAGATTACAAGCCAAAGACACTTTGTGAGCTTTTTAGTTTGTAGATATTTGGTGGCATCTCACCACAAAGAAAGCAGATCCCCGGCTTTCAGCTCCCTCAAAGAAATTGGTTTGTCAGCCTTTCAGGTCCCCAAAAAGGCAGAACACATGAGTGCAGCTGGTATTGAAGGAAAGGAGTAACATCCGGTGAGTGGATCAAAGTCACATGCAGTTACAGAACTCCTTATAGGTGTGCTAGTTTGGTATCACATCCAGCCAGGGTACAGTTAGCAGTTACAAGCCTAAAAGTAATGTTCATCTTGGCATCAATTTGTCTGAAGGAGTCTCTGCAGAGGTATCCGCTCAACTCTGATTTACACCTTTGTTATCAGATGATGTACAGAGCTGACCAAAGTGTTCTAGAACTGCAGGTCAGCCAGTCATGGTATTGTCAACTCAGGAATACAGAGGGGGTGCAGCTGGATTTCTGTATCCATGTTAAATCTGCTGTCTAAAAAGGCTTTGTGTGCCACTTTTATGCTACAGCTGTAGAACTGATGCAAAGACCCCATATAGTTGAAATACTTGCAATAAAATGTTCTGAATCTGAATCAATACTCAAAACATTCTTGGCATGAAAACAAACGTATTTGGTAAGTCTCAACGCTTCTGTTTTCACTTTCAGACCAGTGCACTGTAAGCAACATGTTCAACAGCACGAGCAGACACAGTATTTATTTTAATTTAGATAAAACATTTTACTGAACCTGAAGTTGAATTTCCCCAATGGATTAATAAAGTTTATCTAATGTAATCTAGGGCAGCATGGTGGTGCAGTGGTAATGCTGCTGCCTAGCAGTAAGGAGACCAGAGTTTGCCTCTGGGTCCTCCTTGTGTGGTGTTTGCATGTTCTTCCCGTGTCTGCATGGGTTTCCTCCCACAGTGCAAAGACATGCAGGTTAGGTGGGTTGGTGCCATTAAATTGGTCCTAGTGTGTGCTTGGTGTGTCAGTGTGTGTTTGCCTTGCGATGGACTGGCTCCCTGTCCAGGGTGTGTTCTTGCCTTGCACCCTATGCTAACTGGGATAGACTCCAGTAGACCCCCATGACCCTGTTCAGAACTGTGGGTTAGACAATGACTGACTGACTGACTAATCTAATTTCCCATGATAAATTATTGCATACCATCAATGTGAAAAAATTACTTATACAATGCTATTTTAACTAAGTAGACTTAGGGGTGACTTTGAGCAGCCTGTAATTGTTATTTATCGCTTTGTTGTGGACTGCCTTTCTTTCTTTTTTATCCCTGTGCATGTCTGCACCTGTAGTGGTCTCACGTGTTAGTGTGTCTGCCTGCCTTTTTTGTTGTTGGTGTATTGATCCCCACATTGAGCCAGTTTTACAGCTGAGGAGGTGTTAGGCTGCTTTGCTCAGAAAATGTTCAACAAGTGGGCTATTCTGGGCTGATGGGAGGGGAGGTGGGGGGGGGTCCCATCCCTAGTGGCTTTCATGAATGGCGAACGAAAGCCTAACAGGTGACACATGAAACATTTGGAGTATGGCGGCTTTACAGATGCCATTCACTGGCATGATGCCAGGCTCTCACAACTCAGGTGCTTACGAGACTCCTGCTGATGTTCTACTAATTAGTATTGAAGGTAGACAGAGGAATGTTTTGTATTATTCTGCAAACTCATGTTCCCTTTCAGCAGTGTGAGAAAGTCTGAAAAAAATGGAGTAACGGGAAGTATAATACAGGGCCATAGGGACCCAGAACATATTTCACCAGCACTGAGTGGAAGGCTGGAAGCCACACTAGATGGGGTGCCAGTCCATTGTAGGGCACACACATACACACCAACACCCATTAGATCATTAAGTGAAATGAATGGATAGATGGATTGATGAAAGTATTGCCCAAAATTGTTAAACTTTATTGTATATTTAAATATGGTGTTTAATACTGTATACTGGACAACTATTGTACCTTCTTTACAGTTGCACACCTGCAGCACACCAATTAATATTTACAAATATAAAAATCTATTTTAAAGAACATATCTGCACCGTAAAAGGAATCTAACCCTGGTTATCATGTTTGTCCCATGAGTTATTTAGCCAAGAAGGCCAGAGAAATTGAGAATGAATGAAAGAAAAGATGTAGAGAAAACAATTATAAATGAAGCAAGGGTCTGAAGCCAAATTTCCCCTTAAGGACAAATAAATTTCTATCTATCTATCTATCTATCTATCTATCTATCTATCTATCTATCTATCTATCTATCTATCTATCTATCTATCTATCTATCTATCTATCTATCTATCTATCTAAACACAAAATAACAAAATTAAGCAAATAAGCAAATGAACCCTTCTATCCTGATGAGTAATGACTGACAGGATCATGACCTCTGAAGCCACGCCCCTTACTAGGCAAAACCTGCCAATTTAGTGCAGCTGCACAAAAAGCAAGATGGGAGCAAAAAGTGTCCAAAAATGAACTTTAGAACACAGCACTGAATTGTCAAGCTAACGATTTCATCAGATTCTTTGGTGTTGAAAACCCCTATAACAATATGTAGCTCAATACTAGAGACATAAAATAACCTGTTAATAACCTCAGGGTCCTAATAACATTCTTCTGCCATTGAGGAGTATTCTTATTATAGAAGCAACATACCGAGGGTGTCATGATGTTTAGCATTGCAGTGTCACAGCTCCCAGGAGGAGTCCAAATGCTGGCCTGCTTCTCTTTGTGGGTTTTTTAAAAGATATTCACAATAGGCGAGACGGTGACACTAAACTGACTTACAGTAGGTGTGTGTGTGTCAGGACCAGCATTCCACACAGAGTCATATAGGCTTTGGCTAGGGACGAGTGAGACAGGTAAGTTTCTACTGTGAAACTGATATTAAAGTTAGTTTGGTGGACACCTACAAAATGTGTAACTTACTAAAAAAGTGCTTTTCAATATGCTTTGTTAATCCCAGAGGGGAAAATGCCTTTTAGCATAACCTTTGTGGTCAGAGTGCAGTGTGAGGTGCATATGTTTCCCTAAAATCTTGTTTATATGTCTAAGGTTACTTGTATCTTTTTTTTTAGCTGTACATTGCATGTAATTCATTGCACACGAATAAAATCAATTCTATTTTGCCTCTCATTTACAGCACCAAGGAAGAGTGAAGTGCATTTTTACAGATGCTGCATACTTTCCGCACAAAGGCACGCTAAAACACGCAATTGTGCACATTACTCGGTTTCCTTCACACTAAACTCTCTCTACATGGGGAGCTGTCCTGTGCTGTTACCCAGAAATCACCTTTGCCAGTAGAAGATGCTGAGGATATGCACTCCTCAAGCACTGTAGAGCTACAAGTTTCTTTCTTTGTCTTTAGGATTGCAATGAACAAGATTCTCATCAAAACTTGCAAAGTGGCGATCATACTACCAGAACACTTCTGGCATCTCAACAACGTAACAAAAATAAGAGTCTGGTGATCTATTTTTTTTTTCACTAGAGATCTTTATTTAAATAAGAAATGGCATGCAGATACATGTGGAATTATAGCACACAATTGCTTTGAGACAGGACTAAACACATTTCTTTTCGTGTGGATGGCACAAGCTAAATGCCATTTATTTTTTACATTTTTTGAGTTTCGTTGCAAACACACACAAATCATTTTGCTCATCGATAGTTGTGGTTCTCCACCATGGTGTAGTAGGAAAGGTGGCTTTAAAAATAAATAGACTGAACAAAGACTTTGATGGCCAAAGATTGTGTTTACTAAGCCCATAGATTTTAAACCACAAAGGTGCTGGTGTGGCTTTTGGCTGTGCCTTATTTTATGGCCATATGACTTGTCTGTGCTTTACTGTAAAAATATAATTGCTAATTGATCAGTATTCTTATCTCATAGGCTGCCTTGGAGAAAGGTGTCACAACCAATAGGAATTTATCTATTTATTTGTTACTTTTTCTGCAAGTTGTTTTTCACCTGTTAATTTATTAACGTTACCAGAGCAGAAAATGACCACCTGCCCACCTGATTTAGTAAGGGACAGCCACTGCCTACAGGCTCACTGGATAAGTGCCACTCTCTCCGGACAGTGCAGCTGAAAAAAGTAACTCTGCAGGTGCATGAGAGAGAAAGGATTACCAGAGAAGTATGTGAGGATTGACCAGGATATGTATGAGGGAAAGAACACTCAGGTTCAAAAAGGTTTTCGGGTAACAGACAAGATCCCAGTTACAGTAGGTCTGCACCAGGGATCTACTTTAAGTCCTTACTTCTTTGATCTGGTTATGGATGTGTTGAGTAATGAGATAAAAGGCCAGTCACCCTGGTGCATGTTTTTTTGATGTTAACATTGTATTGTGTAGCACCAGAAAAGAGGAAGATGGAAGAATGGTAGAAGGGCTTTGGCAGAAAGAGGATTGAAGATAAACAGGAAGAAGACAGAATATATGAAGTTTAATTGTGATCAGGATCCAGAAGTTAGCCAGTAGGGAGAGCTATTTAAACAATTGGATAAAATTAAGACAGAAAACTAGATGCAGAAATAACACATAGAGTGTAGTGAGGATTGAACAAGTGGAAGAAGGTATCAGGAGTATTGTGTGATGGAAGAATTAAGGTGAAGGCTAAAGGTAATGTTTTAAAGACAGTGGTAAGACCAGCAGTGATGAATGTAGTTGAGACATGGGCAGTAAAGGGAGCACAGGATAAGTTATATGTGGCAGAAATGAATGAGATGGATGTGTGGAGTTACAAAAAAGTACAGAACAAGAAATAAGAGAATCAGAGGTACAACACCAGTGGGAGAAATAACTAAGAAAGTACTGAAAAGTAGTTTAAAGTGGTATGGACATCTGATGAGGAGAGACAATGAATATGTGGGCCAGCGTTTTTCAGCCTTTAAGTATTTGCGACATGAGTTTTCATAACAGTTTTAATCGCGCCTCCCCTAACGTTTTTTTGAAACCCTAATAAAATGTATTCCTATATTTTTTGCTGGCGATACACCGCTAAAAGTTTTATTATACCTACTTAACTTTTAGCGACATTTATCCAAATCTATATTTATTGTACTAGTATCAGAATGTAGTTTAAGTTAATTTGTTTGGTTTCAATAGATGTATTTTTCATATTTTCGATTCTTGTTTTCTTTTTTTTCACATCTTCGCACCCCCTTTTTTGTTACGCCCCACAGGTTGATGGGGGCAAAAGAAAGATGGGAATGGAAGTGCAGGGGAAGGGAAAGCAAGGGAGTCCAAAATGGTGGTGGATGGATACAGTAAAAGAAGATCTGAAGGTAAAGGGCTTGACTGGTAAAGAGATGCAGGACCAAGCAATATGGAGAAGGTTGAGGAAGCACTTTGACCCACACAGAAGTGGGAAAAGATCAAGAGGAAGAAGGAGAAGAAGAGCTTCAAAGCAACTGTAATGTCAAGTTGAAGAAGCTAACACGTAGGCTCCCACGTGCTGCATTTTCCAATCTGCAGGTGCCTTGCAGTTTGCATGCTGGGAAGCAGATGACGTCTCATTTGTGTGTGTTTGTGTGGCAGGCAGCACATGCAGAGTTAATAAAGGCAAGTCTGTGTGAGCAGCTCTTTGCAGACTGACATCAACATGATATCCCTCCAACAAGAATGTGGATTTGTGTGCACAGAAAGTAGCAAGTGACCTTTGCTTTGACTACCTTTGACTCCCAATGCTTGCCGATTAAGGTGCAGGAGAGTGTAGCGTGTCAGTCAGGCATGTAAGTATGAATTGTCGTTGGGATATGGGAGGAAAAAATCCTGAACGTGCAATCCCCACACAGAGAGTAACTTCTCTGAGAATTTAAGTTTGGCCCCTTGAATTGTGAGCAGCAGCAGCATGTTCTGTTTTAATTGATTTAAATTTGTTCTTTCCCTTGCTGTCCTCTCCCCTTTCTACTTTAACAAGCTTATGAAAATGAGAGCCACTCACGTCATAACCAACAGCAGAAGGTATGTTAGGTGCAATGTCCCTCTCATCTGCTGAAAATGCAAAGAACTATCCTTTTTATGGGGATAAAATAAACTGTATCATTTCATTAACTGCACCCCATGGCCAGCATTCACCACTTCTCTCTCCTCTCTTTCTCTCGCTGTGTGCTGTCAGGCCTCTTCGCCCACTCCGTTTCTGCCCTTCCCCTCACTTTTAATCTTCTCAGCCCTTGCCATACAATCCCCAACAGTTGCATTTTTTTGTCGATAGCCTCTGTCTACCATTTTAGATTTTAGCATTATGCCAGACGACGGCCTTGTCATCTTCACAGTGAGGGAAGCTGGCTGAATCAATTACCGCCGTTCCATCCCGACTAACAGCACTGGCAGCGCACATAGAAGAGAGAAATCATTCTCTATTGTTCAGCTTCCAACATAGATGCTGGTGGGGGAGGGGAGGGGAGGGCTAAAGAGATGCTCACTTCATTTTCCCCTCCATTCCTCCGACAGCGGTTGAAGGTGCCAAATTTTTTAGCAAATAATTTTTACTTCTGTGATCAACAAAGTCTGCATCGGTATGAATGACAGGAATGTCTTGGCATGGAAAAGGCAGCCCTCGAGAGCTATCGTTTGCTGCATACTGGCTCGCTTCTGCCTTTAAATGAAATTGTTTAGCTCGATGTCTTGTTTCTGAGTTAATGCGAGTAATGCAAATGAGAAATTAGCCAACAGTATGCTTTATTATACTGAATGCTGCATCATTGAACCTAAAAGCATGAATTCAGTTTTTTTCCCCCGAGTGCATTTAATCCAATTCATGTTTGCAGAGAGTCGTGTCGGGGGCACGCTAGGCAAGGTAACCCTTGGTTAGGTATCTTCATGCACACACGGGGCAAGGTTAGAGACCCTAATCATCCTAACACACATGTCTCTGAGACACAGGGGCAGCTGGAGAAAAGCCACACGGTTTTGAAGGCATTCACCCCTACATACAAGTACAGAAGTTACTCATTCCTTGGCCTCTTAATGTTTCCAAAACATTTGAAGGTCACTCAGACTGGTGCTACACTTGGCACAAATTATGCCACTGGATAGCTAAACTATCTAAACCAAAGCAGACACAGGGTATCAGATACAGGGAAACAGAGTGGATTTCCCAAAATTTAAAGTTACTGATTAACTAAAGATGCATGTCTTTGGAATATGTGGGAGAGCAACCACAAAAAAAGCTCACACAACAATTTACTTTATCCACCACCAACAAAATACCCGCACTTCGCAGCAGAGAATAGTGTGCTAAGGAAGTAAAGAAAAAGAAAAGGAAACATTTTGAAAATAATGTAACATGATTGTCAATGTAATTGTTTTGTCACTGTTATGAGTGTTGCTGTCATATATATATATATATATATATATATATATATATATACACACACACACACACATACATATACACACACATATATATATATATATACCCTTTGGGGTGCGAGCAGCTGTTGCTGCGGGTGCCAGAATCCATCGAGGAAGAAAAATGAAAAACATTATTTGTACAAAATGTTAATTTATCTATCAATTCCTAAATAATTAAATCGGCAGGCTATTTCGTGTCAGTGCAATACGCTGCTTGTTAAAACGGATGACTTCCGCTCTTACATGCACTTAGTGCTGCGTGGGTATTATGAACTATCGTATCTGTTCAAGTTCTATTTAAATTTTAAATATACTGTAAGTAATTTTTATTTAGTCGACAGAAATATGCTTGTTATGAATGTAAGTTAAATTTAGTTATCATTGCATAAATTTTTCTTCACCATACAAATTTAAAGACTAAATTCAACTTACATTCCTACCAAAGATATTTCTGTCGACTAAATAGAACCTGCTTCTATCCAAATAGAACTTGAAAAGATATATTTTTTCAAATCGGATCACGCATTGTAGAGCGACTTGACGTGCACCACATCGAGCCTGCGAGCTATTGAGCTGTCGCCTGCCTGCCTCAATAAGTGACCCTCGCTTCGCTCTTACTTTTTTACCGTTCATTTAATCATGAGTAGTCGGGAAAAATTAGAAAATGGAAGGAAGATTACACTGAGTAAGGCTTTACCAAAACAATCATTGATGGCGAATAAAGTATCCATTATTCATAAAGCTTCAATTGGTGATCTGTTTTTTTGCGTTAACCTCATATTTTTTCATACTTCTTCTCAAACCAAGGGGGTGCGAGAGTAAAATGAATCGGGAAGCGCTGATTTATATATATTGAAATAGTTTTACTGTCAAATAATGCAAACAATAGGCGGCACGTGTTTCGCCCTAATTTTGGGCTCATCAGGCATACACACTCACTGCACCCCCTGTGTGGTTCGTTTATTTGCCAGTATGTAGATCAGGAGATATATATTGTGAACCCGGCCCGGACACAGACAGGCGGACATGTTGTTATCAAACCACCACACGTTTATTTACACTAATTATTTACAATAAAGGTCACTAAGACCCCAGCCAATGGTCACTCAGACCTCAGTCACGTGCACAATATCCCAAACAATCACAGTCCTGGCCACAAATGCCTGTCTTCGGGCCGCCTCCACAGCTCCTCTTGCCTCATCCTCCTTCCACCCGACTCTAGCCTCGAATGAATGGAGACGGCCCCTTTTATATGGTACCCGGATGAGCACCAGGTGTTCCCGGCATTCCTCCTCTGGCCACGCCCCAGCGTGGCGGAAGTGCCGGCTGTCCTCCCGGCTGCTCTTCGGGCGCCGTCCTAAATCTTCCCCCCAGTGCTGGGGTAACTGGTCCCCAAGGCATTGGGGCGTCTCCTGGCGGTGACCACAGGCTCCTACAGGGTGGAGCTTCCATGCCCTGTACCCGTGGCCCCCAGAGCAACCCGGAAGGCAACCCCCATGTGATCCAGGTTGGGCACAGACCCACATCCGGTCCCTCATGACGTCCCGGCCGGGTCATGGCCCCTGGCATCCCTGACAATATATATATATATATATATATATATATATATATATATATATATATATATAAAAGATAACTCCTGTAGCCACAATAAATGCCTTTATTTAATAGACAAACGTGGGTGAACAAGTTCCTTTCTACTGCAGTCACAGCCGCGACACACATAAAAAACATTAATAACTCATAAACTTGTTATATTATTTAGGAAAATCGTAACATTTTACTCACCAAAAATTCGGATTATTTGTAAACAAAATCCATCGTCCTCTCTTTCCTCAAAAACAGTTCAGTTACTCTGTCGTACGGATTATCCGTGTGCTTCAGTTCCATCAAAACCTCACTTTCTATCGCCATCGAAGCTAATGCTGAAAGGCGAACCCGCCCCATGGTATTTCTGGCATAAGTTTCAATTCACTTTAGGGCTGAAAATGTCCGCTCGACACAAGCAGTGTACACGGGAATGCTCACCGCCAAATATAGCAATGTGAACAGCTGCCCAAACTCTCATTCAGATTTTTCTGATGAAGGAAGTCAAGGAGATCAGTGGGAGATTTTCCTAAAAAATCATCCATGGCATACATTACAGTCAGTTCTGTTTTTAGCCAAGACAGATCAAAAAGCACTCCGTGGCTCTTGTGTTAAACTGGAGAAGGCTGCATGCGTGAAATTTTTCTTGTATTCCCAAAACTTCTGGGGCTCGAGGAGCTTGACAAACATCAGGTTTCCTGGTCTTGAAATCTGGTCTGTGTCTGGCAAATAATATTGTCCAGAATCCTGCCATGGAATTGGCCGTAGTGTGTGCGATGATCTTTCGCTCGGAGCATTTGCGGTGCGTTCAGTGGCCTCGTAGAGTTTCTCATATCGGCTTCTATCCAATCAATGGGTCTGAATATGGTGACGCGTTGCCGTACGCCTACTAGAGGGCCCTACTGACACCAACTCAAAATCTGATTGGTTGAAGCAGCAGGTTAATCGACATTTATTCTGTGTTCGACATTTATTCTGTGTTAGAGTGCCTCCACAACAGATTGTGAAAGCCTCTCTGCCTGGCAACAAATGACAGCTGAAATGTAATTGGTTAAATATTTTAATACGAAACTCTGCCTCCCATGGCTATCGAGCTGCAGTCTATTATATTACAGTATATGGACGAAAATACATTCCAGTTATGACCATTACGCGAAGAATTTCGAAATGAAACCTGCCCAACCTTTGTAAGTAAGCTGTAAGGAATGAGCCTGCCAAATTTCAGCCTTCTACCTACACGGGAAGTTGGAGAATTAGTGATGAGTGAGTGAGTCGGTGAGGGCTTTGCCTTTTATTAGTATAGATAATAGAAGGATGAGTGTCTGGGTGTCTGTCTAATTGCTGCGTCTCTTTCATTCCAACGGGGGCACATCACAAACATTTTTAATAATAAAAGGCATTGCGTTTCTCATTCCATCAGATGGGACATCACCAACATTCCCTGTGTTTTTATAGATCCCATACCAAATGGAATATAACAGAGACACATGCATTGCATTTTTCATTCCAACAAATAATAATAATAATAATAATTCATTTATTTAAAGGCACCTTTTAAGACACTCAAGGACACCTTACAAAAAAGTCAAAGAAATATACTAAAACAAAGAATTAATTAAATTAGATGATTTGCTCCAGCAGACCCCTGTGACCCTGTAGTTAGGATATAGCGGGTTGGATAATGGATGGATTATTAAAAGAAATAAGCAATAAATAAAAATAAAAGAATACAATGAAAATAAAATAAAAATAAAGTAAAATAAAAGTACTAAACTGTACAATCAAAGGACAAAATCAAGGGGAATAGGCACTTAAAATGATAAGTTTTAGGACTGAATTTGAAGATGGAAAGGGAGTCAATGCTGCAGATATCTTGAGCAAGGGATTTCCAAAGACGAGGAGCAACAAAGCTAAAGGATCAAAAACCCATGCTAGATAAACAAGATTTAGATAAAGGTAGCCATGAGATTTAAGAAGATAAGAAGATCTAAGAGTATGAGCAGGTGTATAAATATGTAGTACCAAATGGCAGCCTGTGGGCCACATGCAGCCCAGAAGCAACCTCCGAGTGCCCCACTGGCCCAGCCTGTGGTCCCAACAGAAACGCAGAGAAAAAGCAACAAAAACACATTTGGCGAGCCTTCAGAAATTATGACTGTAACACTCTGCTTAGCCAAGCAGCATTCACCCCACAATGCAGTGAATTGTTGTATATCTGGAAATGGTGACAGTATGTCTTTATCGCAGTGATTTTTTTTTTTTTGTGACAGCTGGTTGTGGCATCGACTACATATTAAATGATTCGATAATAGGCTGTGTGCAGAGTCGAACATCGCTTTTCGCAGATTAATTTCTCCACTGAGAGCTTCGTTACTAGCAAGCACTGTTTCTGTACTTTCTTCATACAATTTGTTGGCCTTTCACTCATATGCTTTGGTCTTGGGGATTCATGGCTGTTACGAGGGTGACGATCAGCCATTGACACTCAAAGCAAAGGACGAATTAGAAACACTGCATTTGTTTGCAACATGCAAAAAAAAAAAAATTGCAATGTTCTTTAAAATTCAGTCAAATTAAGCACTCACTGCTTTGCAGGACTGCATAACTTTTTTGTAGAATATAGAGCTTGTTATTATCCTTCGAGTTTGGAAATTCTATGCTTGTAGTTTTAAACTGTCAAGCCCAATATTATGCACAACGATATGCCTACATAAAGGTTAGCACCACTGCCTCGCAAGTTCACGTCCTGAGTCTTCCCTGCAGGAATTTGCAAAGCATGCATTGTGAGTAAAGCGGTATGTAAATGTGAAGAATTATTATTACTATACTTGATGAGTTCTCAGTTTCATATTTTAAATGTTATGTCTTTTCACCAAATAAACAAAACATGTAGTGCTATAACTCTTGGCCTCTCTATACAGTACCTTCACAGTAGCTCAAGCTTAATCCAAACACAAAGTTTGTTTTTTGTGCATTTTTTGATGTGCCTGTTTCAGATGTGACCAAAAAATGAATAAACATTACTTGTTTTTCAGTACATTCAATTTGTGACACCTGTAGATGGTGCGCCAGCCATCCCACCCGACACAAACAGACACAAGAGGCACACTTATAAAAAGACAATGCTTTTATTTTTCATATGCCTTCCCCGTTTCCCACAGGTACAGCACAGTCCTACTAAGCACAAGCACCACACAATACTTTTTCTTTCTTTCTGTTCTCCTCCTTTCCTCCTCAGCAAGCTTCTTCCACCTTCCACCCAACTCTGGCTCCCCAAGTAGTGTCTGCTGGCTCCTTTTATACGTCACCTGGAAGTGATCCAAGATACTTGATGACCAACTTCTGGCAGCACTTCTGGGTGTGTTGAATGAATTGCCCATAATGGGCTCAGGAGCAGCCTTAGCATGTCCTGGCGGGCGCTCACAGATCCCAACAGGGCTACACCAAACTCCAACTCCCATGAAGCCCAGCGGGAGTCCTGGGCACCACTGCACCCCAGGGGGGGCTGCCATCTAGCATTCCGGGGGAGGTAACACTCTGACCACGCTTGCTCCCCCAATCCTTTCATCTTGGAGGCATCCTGGCTGGGCGAGGACACCAGCCGTCCACGACACTTTATAATTTCTAATTGAATAGCCCTGATGTAGCAGATCCGAAAGATATGGAGGTACCAGGCTATGAAGAACTTTGAATATTAATAGCAGAATCTTGAAATTAATACGGTATTTAACAAGGAGCCAGTGAAGTTCACAAAGAACTGCAGTAATCAGTTCTATTGAAGTGGCTCCAGCAGCATTCTGGGCCAGCTGAAGCCTATGCAGAACCTTGTGAGGGATGCCTGTAATCAATAAGTGATGTGACCAGAGCATGTACAAGAACAGCAGTACTATTATGTGTGAGGAATGGATGGAGACGATTTATATTGAGAAGGTGAAAATATGCGGACTGGGTAATATTGTTAATATGAGCTTTGAAAGACAGAGTGCTGTCATGGATGACTCCCAAGCTCTTAACCTGAGGGGAGGGAAAAAACTACAGAAGCATCAATTGTCAATGAAAAACTGTCAAGTTTGGTGAGAGTAGATTTAGTGCCAATGAGGAGAACCTCAGTTTTATCATTATTAAGTTTGAGAAAATTAAAAGGGAAGCAGGTTTTTATTTCAGAAAGGCAATCAGAGAGGATGATGGGAGGAAGGGCAGAACTCGGCTTGGTAGATAAATACATCTGGGTGTCATCAGTGTAGCAATGAAACTGAATACCAAATATGCTAAAGATATTGCCAAGTGGTAGAAGACATGATAAATAAAAGAAGGCTCAAAACAGAAACTTGGGGGACACAACTAGTGACTGTGGTGTGCAGAGATCTAAAATTCTTGAGCTGCACAAAATGTGTATGACCGGAGAGATATGATGCAAAAGAAGTGTAAGAAATATCACAGATTCCAATTGAGGCTAATTTATCTAACAAAATACTATGCTGAGACTGTATCAAACGCTGCACTCAGATCGTGCAACACCAAAATGATCAGCAGCCCAAAGGTGGCGTCCATTAACAAATTATTAGTAATTTTAATTAAAGCAAATGGTACGTCACCAACATTAACACTGCTTTTATGAATCCCATACGAAGTGGCATATAACAGAGACATATGCATTGCAAGGTGCACTGCAAATGTGAAAGCTGAGGTGTTTATTGATCACTTAGATTCCAACTCATTTCAGGCGGGTAGCACAGCTAGTGTACTGCATAAACAACAACATTTATTTATATAGCACATTTTCATACAAAAAAAAATGTAGCTCAAAGTGCTTCACAAAATGAAGAATAGAAAAATAGAAGACACAATAAAAAATAAACATAAGTCAACATTAATTAACATAGAATAAGTAAGGTCCGATGGCCAGGGTGGACAGTAAAAACAAAAAAAAAACTCCAGAGGCTGGAGAAAAAAAATAAAATCTGTAGGGATTCCAGACCAAGAGACCACCCAGTCCCCTCTGGGCAAATAAAATAAAGTAACAGTGTAATATTTTCAATACTGCTTAATACAATTCAGCATTCTGAGGGGACTGGATTCTATGCCAGCAGCACTTGGCAGAGGACAGGAAACTACACTGTACTGTACTATTGGTGAGGCCAACAGAGAAACGTGTAGTCAGAAAAAGGTACAGGTCAAAAGCAGAATGCTATACCAACCATGTCAACAACATGCAGAGCATTAGGTGGAAATCAGAAACCAAGAACCGAAAACACAAAGTCAAGTACTGGGAGATCAAAAATAAATAGACTGAAAGAAAAAAAAACACTGAAAACTGCCATAGCATCGTTTTGACAAACTTTTCAACCTGTCGCCAATTCAGACGCCATTGGCGTCACGTCTCCCATTGATTACTGCGATGTTTCCATGGATATGGGAGACACGAATAACAGAAAAATTGCGTCCAAGATAGAACCAAGATAGCAAAATTAACCTTCATAAAAGGAACAGTCCCAGCCAATTGTGGTCACACTCGCCCTCACACAGGGCCAATCTGTGATCTCCACTCAACGGGACCAGCATGTCGTTGGGGATGTAGAAGAACGTATAAACTCCACCGTATAGACCAGGCCAGACACAGGGTTCAAACTGATGATGCAGGATCCATGAGGCTTCAGTGCTAACTGTTATGTTTGGCTTGTGTTTAAATTCTTTTGTTATGCCCTTTTTGGTTCTTTTATTTATGCTAATATTGTTATTTCTGTTATTTATTGCCTTATTCTGTGTTTTTCTATTAGTTTTTTATATATTGTTACTTTTATATATTAATGCCTGCATTACTATGTTCCATGTGTTTTGTGTGTGTTTCTCCAAGAGGTGAGGGCCAACTGTCCATTTCCATCAAGGGACGGCCCCTAAAAAAATAAAGGCTGATGAAACAAGCAGTCCCTTGTGGTTCATTGAATACGCTTGGTGGGTTTGGTGAGTTGTCTTTTTGATTAGTTCTGTGCTATTTAGGAGTTTACTGAATCTTTGTCTAGCATGCTCTGTTTTTGACGTTGCATTCAGGACTTGAGCTTTTGGGATTTGTTTGCCTTGGATTGCCTTGTTATTTCAGGCCACTCTTTCTGGATCTTTGTGCTCTTCAGGGCCTCCAGGTGTTCAGAGCATTTTTGAAAACAAATCTTTAATTTATAAAGATTCTTTGTCTGCCCCAGTTTGCTTCAAGCCAAAGGTTTGCTCGTGGGGCTCTTTATGACTGTTTTCTGGACTTTATTGATTAGGAACTCCTAGCTCATGATACTGTGCACAGGTGGGAGGAATACAGTGTGAGTCCAAAGAAGTGTTGGGGTGGCAGCTGGGTCCCCCCTTTAAATTATAACACTAAACTGGCATACAAAACAGGCACATGTGGGCACAAAAGAGACTGAACATAAATAGCCTTCCTGGCTTCTTACAATATTTGGCTCTTTAGAGCGGCATCGTTGTGTGGAGCTTGGTGCGTACGCAAAGCCCAAGTTCAGATGAGATGTTGACATTCTGGTGCCTTGGGTTTTTATAATCCTTTGACAGGAAAGGGTGGGGTTAGCTGCCCTCAAGGTGCATTTACATGGGGCTTTGGGGAAGAATGAAGAAGACATTGCTAGCGACAGCACCTTCTCCTGCTCCAACAGGGTATCACATGCCTTAGATGAGCTTGAATGGTGTTTCTCTGGCTCACATGCATGACATTACTAACCATTGTGCCAGCCTATCACTCTTGTGATCTTTGTAATCACTCTGACATCATCATCTTGACAAAATACAGTCATACAAATTTAAAAACTAAGCAAAGTGAGAGCCTTGCACCCTCCCACTGCTCCATTGGCAATGAAGTACCTAAACTGAAACAGCAACACCTTAAGTTTAAAATCAAACAGTCTTGACAAGCCACAATAACATAGAAAGGACAGGCAGACATACTGCATGACTCTGGGACTGTCCGGTAGCAGAACTAAGCACCATGGGGTTAGGTGTTTGCTAGACAGAACAGGGCGAGCAATTAGAAAATATGATCTTCAACACCCATACCTGTTCTTTTCACACAAGGACTCTGTGCTGCTTTGAAACAGAGGTGTCACATTCCTGCATTCTTTTCCAAAAAGTCAAGAAAGCACATGTTGGGTTTCCGTGGCAGCTTTGTCAAATTTAGTGCAGTCCTCTCCTCAGCAGTGCATGAAAACCAAGATGTAGCATAATGCCTTATGAATGAAGCATTCCTGATATTGAGACACCATCTTTTTTTGTATTATTACGGCTGTCATTAAGGTACTGGAGTTTTTGTACCTTTGTGCTGGTTTTTAATGCATGGTCTCAATTTGGAAAAGTGTAAATGCACAATAAAAAAGAACAACAGACAGTCATCGTTCATTTTAATTTGGGAGATGACTTTCAAGCCCATTGCTAAACTAGAAAGTTCACTCAAGGGTACAGAGAACACTGCAGGGCCAACTGGTTCAGTCTCTCAGCTGGAAACAGGCTTGTAGCATCCAGCACCAATGACAATTTAATTTACTACTTAAAGCAAAATTTTTTTAGATAAGTAATTATGTTGAGCATATAAAGGAAAATTGTAAAAAAGTGCTTTAGAAAATAAAGCTGAAGGCTGCTATAATCCTTTTAATAATAAGTTAAAGTACTGCAGGAAGCACATTACTTAAGTTGCAGAACATCTGGTCCCTCTGGCTCTTAACGCAGAAGCACCACTGATCATATTTCTTCTGCTGTGCTTTGACATACCATCAGTGATGTAACGTGAGGTCACTGAGTGTTTAGGGTCTTTCAGCGTCAGACACCCAATTGCAGGTGACCCATCCTGGGCTAATCAGACACTGGCTCATCTCCAAGTAGCCTTTAAGATCTACAGCCCCCCCTGAAACTCTATCTGCATCTTCACTGGCTGTCTTGTTGGCCTTCATTCAGTGTGCACCTGTGATACCAACAAGGACATACACCTTACAAAGACAGACTGACATGCAAAAACTCTGCAGTCCACTGCAATGGGCATACGTCATGTCATCAAGGTCATCAGAGTCGTCCACTAGGAAAACATGGCTTTCAGCAACCTGACCAACAGGCACAAGGACCTGAGACAAATGGCCGTCCAGGAAGGGCTGTCCATTTATGCCAGGAAATTGTGCAAATACACTCACTGTCTGTCCATAGTGCAACATGCATTAGGAAACATCTTCTAGAAGTGTCCAGTTGGTCAGATGCTCTGGAACAAGAACTGAGAAACGTATGCTTTGCAAAACTTGTCGTGCTTGAACGTGGCAGTAATCTAATTAGATAGATTCAGTCCTAGACATCTTGGAAGAAGAAGAGGAAGAAGATTTACTTTTCCATCCCCACCCCTCTCTTAAGGCTGTAATGTACAGGGACACGGGAGCAGACATTCAACATATAGGACCAGCAATGGCATTACTATCATCTCACAGTTAGAACACAAGGTGTCGCTATAAGTTAGAAGATCTGCTGTGGATTTCACTACACTCTCAGAGCAAATTATTAGTGCAAAATAGACTCTGTTTTTCATGGCATGGATTCTAGAACATGCTGGAAACATTCCTTTGAGATTCTGGTCCATGTTGACATGACTGTATTGTGCAATTTCTTCACATTTTTCACCTGCACATTCATGATATAAATCTCCCGTTCTGCCACAACCCTAACATGTTCTATTGGATTCAGATCTGGTGACGGGGAAAGCCACTGAAGAATACTGAACTCATTGTCACGTTCATGAAACCAGTTTGAGATGACATCTAATTTGTGACAGTGTGAATAATTGATGGCCATTAGAAGATGGGTGGATTGTGGCCATGAAGGGTTACACCTTGTCAGCAACAATATTCATATAAGCTGTGGCATTTAAATGGTGATTGATTGGTAGTAAAGGGCACAAAGTGTGCCATGAAATCATCCCACAAACTATTACAACACCACCACCACATTAAGGCAATTTTGGTACATGGATTAATGCAGTTGTCACCCAATTTAGTCATCAGCTGTCCAATTCTGATGAGCCAGTGCCCACTAGTGCCTCAGCTTTCTGTTCTTGGCTGACAGGAGTGGAACTCAACATGGTCTTCTGCTGATGTAGCCCACCTGCCCCAAGGTTCAACATGCTATGCATTCTGAGATGCTTTTCTTCTCATCACAGTTGTTCAGTGGTTATCTGAGTTACCATAGCTTTTCTGTCAGCTCAAACCAGTCTGATCATTCTTCTCTGACCTCTCTCATCAACAAGATATTTCTGTCCACAGAACTGCCAGTCACTGAATGTTTTTTTTTTGTTTTTTACACCATTCTGAGTAAACTCTAATGAGATTATTGAGTACTGAGCAGTTACAGAAATACTGAAACCAGCCTGTCGGGTACCAACAATCATGTCATGTTTGAATTGACTTTGAGATCAAATTTTTACCCAAGTACTGTACTGTATATAAAACCATTTAGGAATGTAAATAAACCTCTCTTTTTGTCTTGTTCATTTTGTTAATTCAATTAATTATCAATATCATTCATGGTGGCTCCATAATCTGTACTAACCCCTACTTTCTCTTCTGTTCCTTTTCCGGTTTTCTGTGGTGCCGATCTGCGCCACCACCACCTAATCAAAGCACTGTGATGTCCCTGCATTGATGGATTAAAGGCCAGAAGTCCACATGGCCGTCATCATCAAATTCTTCCATGAGAACCCTGAATACAATGAGGACTGATTGAGATCATTTATGTTAGGTAGAATGCCTAGAGGGGACTGGGCGGTCTTGTGGCCTGGAACAATTGCAGATTTTATTTTCTCCAGCCTTCTGGAGTTTTTTTTTTGTTTTTTCTGTCCTCCCTGGCCATCAGACCTTACTTTTATTCCATGTTAATTAGTGATCCCTAATTTTATTTTCTTATTTATTTTGTTTTTTTTCTCTTTCTTCATCATGTAAAATACTTTGAGCTACATTATTTGTATGAAAATGTGCTATATAAATAAACTAGGCTGACCCGCCTTTTAAGGCGACCGACTTTTAAGTTGACCACTTCTTAAGGCAATTCAATATGTAGATCAATTTGATATTTTATACAAACTCATTCATTTGGTTATATTGCATTTGAGCGGTATTACTTTAATACTCGTAGTTTCTGTTATTTTTGTGATGAAATTTAAACTTTTTTCTATATTGAGGTCACCCTTTTCAACCCCCCTGATATTTACTATGCGGTGAGGCATTTGTACTCCATCAACATTAATTATTTCCAGAGACATAATTTTGTCTATTTTTCCAGCGCATTGCACACAAAAGCAAGGGAACAATGGGAGCACCAGAACTCTGCTCACATCATGTCGCTTTGTACCGCAAGCTGCAAGTACAAAGTAGTAAGTCTGTGATAAGTGAATACCGCTACGCTTTCCACTCACGGGACGGAAGGACAATCCCGACCGCTTTTATGTAGTAAGAAAGAAGAAGATATCACACAGTCTGGAGTAGAAAATCATCTTTTACCTGGAAAAACGAAACTACAAATCCCATCATGCATTGCAAAATAGACGAGGCGTGTGCGAAACTCCGCGCCTGCGTAGCACTTGGAGGAAGGACAATCCAGACTGCTTTTATATAGAAGGATGTTGTTGTTGGTCTCCTACATCTGTTCTTCACTGGGGACAGTTGCACCAGCATGATCACTTGCAATGATGCGTGAAGTACCAAATCAATATTTAGCCTGAAGGTTGTCACTTAGTGCTGACTTGTAGTGGTCCATCATCATCTTGTACTTACCTCACAAGTCCTACTGGCTGTAGATCTTCTCAACTGCTCTGATAAAAGCCATTGTCCATATTCTTGGGTGGAGATGCTTGACCTGTGGCATGTGCTCTATAAATACTGTAAATATTGTTATTTTTATTATTATTATTGTCATTTTAAGTGTGAAAAAAGTATTGACAAAAATGTGAACAGTGGAAGTTGGTCTGACGCCTTAGGTTAGGTATACAATACAGTTTATTTTTGTATAGCCCAAAATCACACAGGAAGTGCCGCAATGGGCTTTAACAGGCCCTGCCTTTTGACAGCCCCCCAGCCTTGACTCTCTGAGAAGACAAGGTAAAACTCCCAAAAAACCTTGTAGGGAAAATGGAAGAAACCTCGGAAAGGCAGTTCAAAGAGAGACCCCTTTCCAGGTAGGTTGGGCGTGCAGTGGGTGTCAAAAGTAGGGGGTCAATACAATACAATACACAGAACAGAACAATTCCTTAAGACAGCATAATAATAAAAATTTTAGAAGTACGGTTTAACAGTAGATGATATGACATAATTAGGTTTGGATATTTTTAGAGTCCTGGAGACCTCATCCATCTAGCTGCCTCCCCATTTGGCCATGCCACGGCTGAAACGTTGCTCCGATGAAAGGACCCCTCTTTCCCATGATTCCTGTGATCCTCCATCAGGGATGACTTTACCATAGGCAGGCAAACAACTTGGCAGGTGGGCGTGGCACCAATGCCACATTTGGGTACCGAGAAAAGAAACAGAATAGGTGAGGGTTAGTATTCAAATATAATTATCATGTTACTTATGTTATAGTGCTAATGACTAACAACAGAGATGCAGTCTGTACAGTTAATCAGCAGCTCTAGTCAGGATATGCTAAACTGAAGTAGTGAGTCTTCAGCCGGGATTTAAAGGCTGAGACTGAAGGGGCATCTCTTATGGAAGCAGGAAGACCATTCCACAGTTTAGGGGCCCTGTAACTAAAAGCTCGACCTCCCACTGTTATTTTATTAATCCTTGGAATCCTAAGCAGACCGGCATCTTGAGATCTTAATGTGCTCAGGTTTGTAAGTCATGATAAGTTCAGACAAGTAAGCGGACCTTGGCCATTTAATGCTTTATATGTTAAAAGGAGGATTTTGAAATCTGCCCTAAACTTAACTGGGAGCCAGTGTAAAGATTTAAGAACTGGGGTTATGTGTTCATATTTTCTTGTTCTTGTAATAATTCTTGCAGCGCATTTTGGATTAACTGGAGGCTGTATAGAGAACAGTTTGAACAGCCAGTGAACACCGCATTGCAGTAGTCAATCCTACTAGAGATAAATGCATGAATTAATTTCTCACAATCCTGTTTATTTAGAAAGCGCCTTAATTTCCTAACATTTTTAAGATGGAAAAACATGTTTTGGACGACTTTGTAATATGCTTTAAATGACATGCTAGAGTCAAAGATAACTCCTAGATTGCGGGCTGATTCAGTAAAATTAATTGGGATTCCAACTGAGTTAAATGACGACAAAATATTGCTGTGATCAGCGTCATTCCCTCCAACAATTAACATCTCTGTTTTATCTGTATTTAAAGACAAGTAGTTCTCATTCATCCATTCCTTTAATTCACTAACACAACTAATTAAAGACAACATCGGAGAAACTTCATTTGATTTAAATGAAAGGTATAACTGGGTGTCATCTGCATACGAGTGAAAATTAACATTATGTTTCCTAATGAGAGATCCCAGTGGAAGCATGTAAAGTGAAAACAGTAAAGGTCCCAGTACTGAGCCCTGCGGACACCATATTGAACTTCTGTGTATAATGATGGAGTACTGTCTGCACATTTCTGTACATACTGGAATCGATTTGATAAATAAGAACTGAACCAAGCGAGCACGGGCCTGTAAGCCCAACATCGTTTTCTAGCCTGTGCAGTAAAATAGAATGGTCAATGGTGTCAAATGCTGCACTTAAGTCCAACAACATAATTACAGTGGAATTTCCTTCATCAGAGGATATCAGAATGTCATTTACAACCCGTGTTAGTGCCGTTTCTGTACTATGACCAGTGCGAAAGCCAGACTGGAATTTCTCAAATAAATTGTAATGCGTAAGGTGTGACTGAAGCTGACTGGCGACTACTTTCTCTAGTATTTTAGAGAGAAATGGTAAATTTGAAATAGGCCTATAGTTATTTAGTATGTGTGGGTCTAGGTCTGACTTTTTAAGTAAAGGTTTAATGACTGACACTTTTAGTGCATCAGGTACGGTGCCATGCAGTAATGAACTATTGATAATGGTTAGAATAGGTGCTGCAAGAACATCCATTGCACTTTTTACTAGTTTTGTTGGCACTGGATCTAGGGAACAAGTAGTGGGCTTCATTTTAGTAATTAAAGTTAAGACTTCCTGGTGAGTTACAGGATTAAAATTATTAAAGTGCTGAATGCAATGTGCAGGGTCTGCTAAGCTAGTATTTGGTTTGTACTGTGATGCTGAGATCTGGGATCTTATATTTTTAATTTTCTCATTGAAGAAGTTCATAAAGTCTGTACTGCTAATATCTGTTGGTATTTTGCACTGTTGATCTGAATTCCCATTTGTTAATTTAGCCACTGCTCTAAAAGTACCCTAGGATTTTTATTATTGCTATCTATTAATGTAGAATAGTATTCTGAGCGAGCTTTAAAGAGGGCTTTTTATATTTATTACACTCTCTGTCCATGCAATTTGAAAGACATGTAGCTTTGTTGTTCTCCATCTGCTCCAGTTTTCACACTCTAATTTAAGAGCTCGAGTGTTTTCATTAAACCAGGGAGAGTTTCTATGTGCTTTGATCACTTTTGTTTTAGGGGAGCCACTGTGTCCAGAGCATCTCTCAAGGTCACATTATAATGTGATATTAGCTGATCTAAATTGTTTTCCACGTTTACATTTGATGTTAACTGATCTAAATGGTTTTCCACAATTACACTCGACTTACTCAAGGTATCTATAAATTTTGAAGCAGAATTACAATCTAGATGTCGCACTGTCTTTGTTTTAATCTGCGAGTGCGTTGGCATGGGCAGAACTAAATCAAACGTAATTAAGAAGTGATCGGAAATAACTACATTTAATGGAGTAATATTTAAATTTTGAATTTCAACTTTGTAAGTTATAATTAAATCTAATGTGTGGTTATGATTATGAGTTGGACCTTTGACAATCTGACAAAATCCTACTGAATTTAACAAATAAGTAAAACATTTGCTTAAAGTGTCAGTTTCCACATCAATGTGTACATTAAAATCCCCCATCAGTACTACGTGATCATAATTTATAGCCAAATCAGACAGAAGGTTGCTAAATTCAGTCATGAACAATGAATATGGCCCTGGTGGTCTGTAGACTAGCACTATAATTGTGTTGGAATCTGTTTTAATATTTAAAATGAATGCCTCAAAGGATGTAAAGTTGCCTAAATTTTTAGGAGTGATTTGCAATTTGTTACAATGAATTATTCCAAGTCCTCCTCCTCGACCAGAATCTCTAGACTTATGAAGGAACGAGTATCCATCTGGTGACGCCTCAGCTAGGGGAACAGTGTCACATTTACTAAGCCAGATTTCAGTAAGAAGACACAGATCAGATTTTGTATCAAGAGTGCTGATTAGGTATTCACTTTGGAGACGCCTGCTATTGTGCATTTTATTATTTCCCTATCCAGTAATTGCTGCTACCTTGTATCCATACCTGGGTGAATGTGTTTTGTGTTTAATTATCAAGTTTCAGTCCTCCTAAGAACTCATTTTGGAGTAAACAGGTTTTGTGTACAATTGAATATGTGTAATTTTGTGGAACTCACTTTTCCAGTTCAGAATTACAAGGGGGCTTGAATGTGTAAAAATGAAATGCACATATGAAAAGAAAGTGAATTGATGTCGATGGCTCTGAGTATAATGAGCACTACCGAGTTTAATGCATAGCTTAAACACAGACACATCTTATAATCAGACCAGCATCCATCCAGCTAAAAGAGACACTAAGAGCGACGGTGCTTAAGCAGCTCCACATTTCACAAGTTTTTTGATTTGATTAGCTGGCATATGGGTGCACCCGAATGTGGCAGCAGCATAATTGAACTCTTTGGGTGGCACAGGGTCTGGCATGCCTAACGTGCCCTTTGTGACTAGTGTGCCAGTGAGGCAAAGCCTGAAGCTGTTGCGTGCCACTCTGTATACACTTTGTGACGAATATGGCGCTTTCTCCAACTCAGATCTTGCCGAGTTCAGATTTAATGAAGACTGACTCCCTAAACATGCTCTTCAGGACTGTCTAGAATCATCCGTGAAATCTCCCTGAGAAGTGTGCCCCCTCACCCCCTCCCCACCTTGTTTGTTAACAATAACCCACTGAGGCACGGCTTTTAATCTCGATCAGTGGTACTCTGTTTAACACACCCGCGCCAGTGCATTAAACAGCTGGGGGAAATGTGATTTATTAAAGGCTGTATTGATTTGGCAGGACTCTGCTTCCATTAAAATCATCATTCATATCCGAGGCTGTAATAAAGTGTATTATTGCTCCCTTCTCCATTACACTATCTCTCCTGTGTGACAGCTCAACTCTTCAAATCTCCGCTCTCTTTCCACTCAGGGCTCTCGTCTCAGGGACGGCACCACCTTAGCTGTTCTCCACTTCTGATTTCCTTTTCCATATTTCTTTTTGGCAAAGCCTTTTCACATTTTTTGTTTGGGTTTTTGTGTCATACATGGTTAGTTCTAGCACAGCATGTCCTCAGTCAAGTCAGTTCAGAGAGGCTGAATGGGTAAAGTTACTTCTCAAGCAATAAGCGTACTGCTGGGAAATGGTTTTTGAGTGATCCGCCTGGAGAAACATTCAACATCCCAGTAGCTCAGAGATACCATTTTCAAGAAGAAGAGTACTGGCCCAGAAAAAAAAACAGCAAGGAGGCCATTTTTATCTTATGTTGGGGTTTCACAATGAAATACACTTTATGTGTGACCAACATGCTGATAAAAACATTTGTTTCTTATCCACTGATCTGATGAAGTACATGGGGGCAATTCAGTCAGAAATCTGATTTCCTTGACCCTGCAACAGGCTCAGTCCATCCCTGGCCTGCCAAGAGATGAATGTTCTGGGTTTCCCTTCAAGTTGGCAATAGCCATGGAACCCTTTCCATGGAAAGCAGAAACAAGTAGACTTTCTAAACACTGCAAGGTGATCTTAAGAAGGGTCCTCCTAGATTGTTCATCCCATCACCTTATCACAGGCCATGAGATCTACCACCCTGCTTTGGAAAAGTTTTTGTTAGCTTTGCTCACCGATTCGGTCACTATTTAAAGCTTATGAGGATGGCCATGTAGGTTGATCGGTAAATTTTGTGAATTTGCCTTCCATTCCATCAGCCCTGTCTGGCAAAACATTTGCAAAATCATGACTGTTCTCACGGTCACCTCTGCTCTCACTTGTGATGACATCCTTGTGGACTTGAACTCCTTCACTTGGATCAGCTACTGTCCACTGCCCAGTAGGGACTGAGCCTCTCTTACCTCAGACAGCAGCATAGCCTAAGATCTGGAGGTGTTAATTCTCCTCGTAACCACCACCTGCTTCAATGAATACTGGTGATCACAGCTGTTTTGACTTGTTATCAGACTTTATTATTTTTTTCCCCCAACACTGTATTTTTTTTTATTAGGGTTGGAACTCTGCAAAAAAAGTTTTCCTCCATTTTGTGGTCTCATTTTGTGCTTGGACTTTTTATGTTTTCTGTGAATCCATTTTGTTTTCAGTGCCATTTTATCTATGTCTCCAAGCCTTGACTAACCATTGTTAGTAGCCTGGCCTCAGAAGCCACATCACAACAATGTCATCAATATGAAGGTCAAATTCTGTTAGAACAAACTGCATTTTCACAAAACCCTTGTTCTGGGCTACAGAATACATCAATTGTGTTTGTTTAATGGTTATAAGTGTTGTGTTTGTGTGATCTTTTTTTTTTTTTTGTATAAAATGTTTATATACCTGAGAAAGAATTCCTCGCTGCTTTGGAAAGGACGTCATCAAGCAGTACACTTGACCCTTTAGGAGGAAGAGTTTCCTGTTTAGTTCTGGAGTTGTGTACATTATAAGTTAAGACTGTGTGTTTTCTAAGGGGAAGAAGGAGAAAGAAGAAAGGAAGCATAAAACACCCATCATCCACCACATCACGCACTATTCATCAACCATTTCACAAGACTGTCACACTATTAAATGGGAGTCATCGGTGAGACTGTTTTGATTCATATTTTGAAATAGCACTGTTTAAATTCGGGTTTTCTATCATTTTCATTATTTGGGACTTGGTTGGATTTCGTCCACTTCTGTTTGCCACAATTTCCGATTTTATTGGACTTTTTTATGTATATGAATGTTTTTTAGTTTTGTTAATTATACATTTTCTGGTTAAGATAAGGGGAGGACAAGGGAGGTTGGGGCCACGTCGTTTTTTTTTCTTTTCTCTAGCACTTAATATATTTGTGCCTGCATCAGGATCGGGTAATACAGGGATTTCTCTCTGTTATATTTCATTCTTTTTCCAATACATTCATTTTATTTTTACATACTGTACCTTTTATCTACACCCAACTTGTTTGTTTTGTACCTTTAACTGGGGAGCTTGACTGAAGGGCAATTAAGGAACAAAGGGGTAAGTACGGTTTGACGTGGCCGAGTCCGGCCTTTACTTCAACACAGCCGGAGTAGGCAACTTGCCGCCTTTGAGTGTGAGCACAGTTGTTACAAAGTAATGTTAAAAGAAACCTCATTACTGCAAAGTTAATTTTATCTGAAAAATTTATTACAATAGTTAATTTTTATTAAAAAAAAAAGTAAAACACACAAAAATCTAAATTTAGGAGCGTAGCTGAAGAACCAATCAGACTGTGTCTGCAGCCAGATACTCTTGTGCAGGGGAGCTGAGCCCGAGACAGATTACTGCACACCAGAGGCATTGTGGGTGGACCTTTGGGGAGAGATAACTGTCGATTAAATTTGACTTTAGCTGTACTTGTGGAGCTCTGGAGGTTGGCTGCAGCCAGCACATCAACCAGATTAAAGATTAATTTTTGGCTCGCCCTTCAGCAAAAGTGGTTACTGTTGAACTTCCCTCCTGTTTATGCTACTCAACCAGTTTCCAACATGTTTAATCAATTCGCCAACATTTTACCCTGTAAACACCTGCCCACCATAATTTTCAAAAAAAATGTTGTACTATGATGTGTCTTTGAATTTTGTACTTGAAAATGTTTGCATCCAAAGATTCTTGTTCTCAAAAGTGACCTTCATTTCCTCAGACTCTTTACCATGACCTTTTTATGTAAAATTTTCCCAGGTTAAAAAAATAGGGGTGATTTACAAAAGAACAACTGGCAGTCAGAGTGACCCAGTCAGCCCATTAGGCAATGTCACCTGAGGGATGCCTATTATTAAAGTTAAGAGGTGTACATTATGGACCACTGTACTCCAATCCCAGTCTGTGATAATGTCACCGAGGAATAAAGTTTTGGTAACTCAAGGGGCATGATGTGCTCAAGACACTAAGGGGGGCCCCCTTTCTTTGGCGCTGATGGCAGCACTTTATGAAAAAAGTTGGAACTTCTCACTGCCATTGATGCTGGCAAAAATAAGAAAGGTGTTGCCTTCGAGTTCAACATTCTGCAGCCAGTTTTGTCAACTTGTGTTTAAAGACTGTGCTAAGTTCCAAATCCATTATAATGAAATCCCTATTATAACAAATTATTTTTCAATCCCAAGCCCTTCATTCTAGCCGCACAAGGATTAATGTCCAAGATAGTTGTGTGCCACAATTTTTTTAATTCGGTTAAAAAGATGCTAGTCCCATTTGCAAGGGGTGTGTTTTTGTGCAACATGTTCTCTGACACCTTTAAGGCAACACATTACAAGCCTTCACGATGTGTATTTCGTTATTAGTGTTTTGAACTTAAAAAAAAAAAATTTCAAAGTGTTGTGCTAATTTGTTCTGATTTTCTGTTTTTGATTTTATTGCATAACTTTTTCAAGTACGAGTTTGCTTAAAGATTTTCATCTTTGTTATTATTGATCTCTTTGCCCTCCCAGTAACTATTTTCACTTTGATCTTGAACCTATTTTAAATTCCTGGTCTTATTTCTCTTTCTAAATCTTTCTGATCTTCTTAGCAATCTCTGACCAACAGACCTTTTGATTAGGATTCAAGACTGATTTACATTTTACGTTAAGTTGCATCAATCATTTAATTCAGAATTTTCACTCCTGCTAGCTCTTGGTAAAAATTTCGTCTCTTGGTACACATTATTCTCCTTGTCCTTGTTGCTTGCTATTTCTCATCTGTGGTAGAATACCAGGCTGATGAAACCAGGAGAACAATAACTTTGACAAACTGCAAAAATACAAGTTCATGTCTTAGGGATAGGGCTACAGTAGATACTCTCCAAGCTTTGTCTGTGTCTTGATATCCTGTCCCTAAAAATTAACGAAGCGAACCAAACATAAGATGTGCTGTTGGTGGTGTCCTTCACCCACTTTAAATAAACTCAGATTAAATCCAAGTATTCAAACCCGACTCTTCCTACACAAAAGCATGAATCAAACATTTTAGCTTTGACCTTTTCCTTTTGTTCTTGATTTTCTTTTTTGCTCTGTTTGGTAAGTTCATATTACCCTTTGCTTTGTTTAATTTTGGTAAGTACCATTGAGCTCTGTTATTTTTGAAATATAGTTTTAGTTGCAACATTTTTGCATTATCTTTGCATTTAGAAATTTTATTTAGTCATCTGTTAGTCAGTCATTATCCAATCCGCTATACCCTAACACAGGGTAATGGGGGTCTGCTGGAGCCAATCCCAGCCAACACAGGGCGCAAGGCAGGAACAAATCCCGGGCAGGGTGCCAGCCCACCGCAGGACACACGCCCACACACCAAACACACACTGGGGACAATTTAGGATTGCCAATGCACCTAACCTACATGTCTTTGGACTGTGGGAGGAAACCGGAGCACCCGCAGGAAACCCACACAGACACGGGGAGAACATGCAAACTCCATGCAGGGAGGAACCGGGAGGCAAACCCCGGTCTCCTTACTGTGAGGCAGCAGTGCTACCGTGCCACCCGAAATTTCATTTATTTCATTGAATTAATTAAGTAACAGTTTTGTACTTAGGGCCAGAGGTTTAGTGATTCCTCTCCTTTTAAGTGATCTATTTTAGCTTCAGGACTTCTTTATGGTATTTTTGCCCATTTTTGATTTTTTATTATGCGCAAATCACAACAAAAACAATATTAAAACACAATTATTAAGAGGCACTCTAACCTACTCACCATTCCTCTTAGGTATCCCAACCCAGGGCCTTGTCTCTGCACAGCTTCTTGTGACCTCAGCCATAGAATGGACCCACTGGATACTTGTGACATGGCACCTTCCTTGGAGGAGAGTTTACCTGCCATCTTTAGGAGTTCCTTAAAGGGTTTCTAAAATTTTTTCAACCTTTCTGATGTTGCAACCCTCTTTCCCTTCTGCCAGTGTCTTTGAGACCCAGCAAGCGGGCATGATCATCAAATTGGGGGGGCAGGTTCCCCGTTGGTGAAGCAAGCATTATTGTCATAATACGGGGAAGCAAAGACCCACCAGTGACAGCCGTGGTCAAAAAATACTGTTTTAAATTGTTTCATTCATCTTACGATCATTTCTATAAATTACCGCACTATTCTTGAGTATTGTCTACAGAGTGCTTATCCTTATTGAGTTGCTAATTAGTCTGCGATGACTTTTTGTGCAAATTTAATTTCTGAAATGTAACTGGCAGTACCGTTAATATTGATATATATTGTTATTCTGTTGTGTTGCTGCAGTGAAGCACTTGGAGTCTGATGACTCACAGAGTTTGGACTCTGAGCTGGCACACTTCCATGTTCTCATTGTTCTCCAAAGGCATGCTGCGAAGCCGACTGGTCCCTCTACACTGTTCCAGTGTAAGTGAGTGAATATTTGGGTAGCTTTCTTGACTGCAGCTAACTAGGCAGGCCTTGTGTTAAGGTTCTTCCTCAGTTGTCATGATCCTTTGGGGTCCTTCAATGTTATTTTTATGATTTGTGATGTTATCAAACAGTATCATATGTGTAAACAATTGTACTGTACTTTCATCCCTAAGCAGAGAGGAAGAAGTCGTTTACATAAAAGATTGATGTTTATTAATTAATACTCACTGTGGTGACTCAATTATAGTTGGTTTTATGGCTTTCCTACCTCGGACCCTACCTTGATGGCCCCCCTGGGGAATGTGTATGTTTTTCCTAACTTCATGAAGGTTATTTACAACAGCAATTCAAAATGCTTGTCCAGCATGAGTGAATGTGGATGTTTGAGTAAGTGCACACCATGACCAGATGGTATCGCACTCATACGAGACATGCAGAAATCAGAAAAGGGAGAAGGGATATGCCAAACCCTATTCCCAAAAAAAAAAAAGAAACAAACCCTTGACTTAAAATGCAATTTATTTTATTGAACTTAACCAGGGCAGAACAGTGGCAAAGTGGTAGCACCTCACAAGCGAGGATAAGGGTTCATGTCCCTATTCCTTCCTGTGTATGCAAGGGTTTCCTCCAGCAGTCAAACGACATGCAAGTTAGGTTGATTGACAATGTAATGTGTGTGTGTTCACCTTGTG
This sequence comes from Polypterus senegalus, assembly GCF_016835505.1. NCBI lineage: Eukaryota > Metazoa > Chordata > Cladistia > Polypteriformes > Polypteridae > Polypterus > Polypterus senegalus. Next base: position 9,784,924 of record NC_053161.1, on the reverse strand, counting down.
ATGGACTCTGTCCAGAAACTGTTCCTGCATTATGCACTATGCTTGCTGGACAGGCTCTAGCTTCCCTACGACCCTGCTCAGGATTTATTGGGTTTAGAAGATGGATGGATGGATGAACTTAAACAAAAAAAAAATAATAATAATCTGGAATGAAGAAAGGAAGAATCAGTGTAAAGTCCATGTTTAATACTTGTTGATTATGGTGCTGGACACTGGTGACTATTTCTGTTTAACTGTCTTGACTTCATTCTACACTACTTCTGGTCTGTCTTCTTCTTTTTGGGAGTTTTTTCGGAGTTTCAAGACATGTAGAATTTAGCTTGCCCTTTTATATTTAAATAGAAAAATTATTTAAGGATGGTAAAATATGTTCAATTCTTTTCTAATGCCATATTTCTTTGGCTATGAATGATGCCATTTTATTCCCTTTGCTATAGCATCACTATGCATGGATGACAGGACTTCCTGGTTATTTGAAATTGCGAATAAAAACACTACTTTTTGGCGTATGCATTTTTCATTTTAATGTTAAAAGACTCCTCTGCTTCAACTTTGGTATCATTTAGATTATCATTTTTGGGTGTTGCTGAGAGGTAGGACTAATTTTTGGAGGAGTCTTGGTTTAGCTAATGACAACATGTCATCTTCATCTTATTTTAATTTTTAAAATGCTTCCACCTCTAATTGGCACAAGAATACAAAAAACAGGCCTCAAAACGCAAAGTAGGCCTGGTCCTGAAAGTTAAAATTAGACTTGCGGCCTGCACTCACAATAATCTCAAAATGGGAGTGAAGAACTGTATAAACCCCTAGCCCAACTTAAACAAAACAAAATTTGTTATAATAAAGTTTATTCAATGAGAATTTAAAACAAAGCATCCAAATTAATACAAAGTGAAAAGCAAGTGACCAAGCAAAAATTTCAAAAACTGAGAGGAGCTAAATGAAATGGTCAAAAGATCGACAGGCACTACGGTCTGAAACGCTGCTGAAAGAGGAATCAAAGAACATGAGCAGGAAAGCTAATGACTCAGCAATAGCCTGGGGCGTCTCAGGCTTTATAAAGACCTCAACTAGCCACCACAGCTGCAATGTCAGAAGACCCTACTCCTGTAGGGATAACATTTTACACGTTGATTGTCAGTAACATTTTAGTTTTCTTCATTTATGCAATGTTAAAGGACCTCGTTGTCATGTTGACAAAGTAAAGGAAGCTACCAGATAAATATGGCGGTGATTGCTCTATTTGTTGTCGCTCACTTGATACAACACCTTTTGATCTTCATAGAGATAGTTAGCTTTAGCTCCAAGTAGACCCTAGCATTAGGATTTTGTGCTTTGGCTGTTCATTTTGTTTGGCACTTTGATTATGGTACCTGTTCTCATTTTGGCTTTACCGGCATTTTGACCCCTGATTCTCTGTTGACCACTGTATCTCATTTCTCAGCCCACTCCTGGTTGTTTTGTGCTCTTGGCACTCTGCGTGTCAAAAGACCCCCTTGAGTTCAATGTATAAAACACAGGAGCAATAACAAGATAAATAACACACTAAATTATCACACGTAACAATCTCATAATAATTCATAAAACAAAAATACTAAATTAAAAGTGAAATATCAAACAGAGCTTAACAAAAACATTAACATAGAAGAATACCAATAAATAATCAGAAATAAGACAAGTTAAAATAAAGAAAACAGAGACCTGTGACAGTTAATCCGTGAGACGTGTTGGTTAGGCACGTAAGAGTTTCACTCTACATGTGGCAATAAACTTCTCATTCGTCATTTTATGCTTTGCAGATGGTACAAACAATTGCATGTAAAAATAAACACTCCCTGACAGTTAGAGCTTGCCATTTTTTAATATCCATCACGACATAATTCAGTTCAATATACAGTAGGACACTTCCCCTCTAACACCATTACAAACCCATGCTCCCCTCTCAACAAAGTGCTGTTATAACTGAAAGGAAGATGAGCTCATCCGTCGTGTATTTCCTAATTCCGAACACAATTGGTGGTTACTGATCTAAGAGCGATGCAAGACTGGTAAGGGCCGATGATTGTTTTCTCAGACAGAGTTGAGGAGCTTATCACAATCGGCTATTAATTATACCAAGGGGATGAGGGAAGTATTCAGGATGGGTGATTGTTACTCCAAGTGCTGCAGTGTTTATTAGCTCAAGTGAATATTTTTGCAAGGGGCACATTAAGGCAATGCGGACTTCCTGAACGCTAATAAAATAATCACTATAGAGTGGAGAGACGTACTTGTAACAGAATAGCCGTGTTTTCTGATTGCTGAGGGCTGAAGAGAAGGGAGTTGATTCAGTTCTTCTGGCTGACCCCCCCACCCTACCACCGCACCTGGTCTGACTTACTCCACCCAGCTTGGAGCTCTGTAATTAGGAACTGATTGATTCCTAGGCCTCAGACAGCTAACATTGTGATTAATGATCAGCTTCTGGGCATGCCAGTTTGTGACTCCGGTGGGTAATCTGGCAACTCCCAGGACGCTGAGCCACTGTTTATAGCACTAAAATCTGTCATCGCTGCAAAAACCGAAATAGGAAAGCAAACCAGCGCCGTTCATCTCTTGGACCGCGCAATCAAGGTGATTAGTCTTTAATAACAGGCCCATTAACCGGTAGGGAATAACTGCCAGTAGAACAGGCCCCTGGGACAGCTGGCGTGGGCTTTGCTTTGCTAGGAAAATGAATGGGGTTGCTTGTCTATATTTAATATTGATATTGGACCAGTTTGTTAACAGGGCTCTAGGATAGGGTAGTTCAGCGGAAGAGGGAAATTCAGGGCGAGAGCTAATTTAGCATCTTGACGTCCCGTGCAGGACCAACTTCTGTGGTAGACTTTATTAGGGATGTAGATGAATGAGACCAGGCGTGCTCTGTAAGACCTAAGTAGACTGCATTTTTTGGGACTTTTTTCAGATTGTTCTCTCTGTGCCTGCCAAATATTTTCTGTAGATAGTTTTTCTCCACAAAAATGTGCTGTTGTGGTTGACTAACTCTACAAAGTTTACCTAATCTAATATAATCTAAATTTGTATATGCATGAGTGGGTTCTGCCATGGTCTGGCACCCTGGTTCCCCAGCTTATTCAGACTCTGCACCACTACAACCTTCAATTAGTTATGTTTTCCTTTTCAGAAGAATTTACAGTCTTATCAGAATTCCTTCTGCTGGATAAAGTGACCTTCAAGAACTTAATCTTTGCAAAAGCAAATATTCTTCTTGGTTGCTGGTGCTTTAGCCCCCTGCTAGACTGCACCCTATAATAACCACCACCAGGTAAATAGCAAATTATTTCCCAAAGAAACACCAAAATCCTGCAGAAGCTGTGGCTCACTTGAGATCACTTACAAGTGGTCAGTAGGTGTTGTGCCTACAGCTTCATTAATCTTAAACAGAACATCTCACTGTATGTCCGAGCACCAAGTTACATGGTCCGTGTATGTCTGGTCTGTTCTGTGGTTTACCTTTTAGAGGTATTCTTCACAGTTCTGAGAATTTAACATTCAGATCTAGTATGCTTAAGGCCTTCCATGGGATTGAGAGCTTGTTTGTATATATCAGGGTTTTAAGGCCATACAAACATAAAATGTTTGACAAAGAAGAGGAGACTATTCGACCCAACAAGTTCATTTGGATAGCAAAATACAAACCATCCATCAATTAGCTAACCTCCTTAATGCTGCTTGGAACAAAGTCTGTCCCTTCAGCATCGGGTGTGAGGCAGATGTCAGCCATGGATGGAGCACCTGTCCATAAAAGCATGAAACATGTAAATCCTTCAGCACATATTCTTAGATATTTAAATGAACAGTAATGGAGATATCCATACATTTTCTTAAAATCTATTTTTGAAAGAAGATCTGACCACTTGACATTTATAGAATAACATAATTCAAGCTTCAGAACAGCGTGCCACTATTCAGAATTCATTTATGGTGAGCTAGGTAGAAAAATGGCTAGTCAATAGACCAGCAGATGAAAATAAAATTTTAAAGGAGGCCTGCAAAGGAGAAATGTGATGAGGGTCAAAGGCCAAAAAGACAAAAGTAGAAAGTGTCAAAACCAAAACAGGTCTAAAAATCCAAGGTCAAAAACATGAAAAAGCAAGAAGTCTGAAAAACAAACAGTTCAGAGTCCCTAAAATACATGAACTTGCTTATGGTAAATAAGTATTTGCTTAATCAGCATCCAAAAACTTGGACACGCCTTTCAATGTGCCTCCATCTTAAATAGTCTCTCTGCACTGACATCACAATTGCACCAGTGTCAAATATCTTCCATCACTGGCAACAACAACATGGCCCCAACCATGAACCAACACATTACCAAAAAGCAGAGATCAAATCAAAAGAATAAACAAAATGGAGATTCAAAAAATCCAAAGAAATGTGAAAACAACCATAAATTGAAATTAAACACAAACTCTCAGCTGATTTACTCTTTGTATGCCCTGCACAGTGGATTGATTTGATAAGTTGTACTTCTCTCTTTACATGCACCCTTGGCTTCCAGGTTTTCTGGTTGTTCCATGGATGTGATTATTATCACATCTCCTTTGGAGGTTCTCTTCACAAGGATTCCCAAACAAATCAAGCCAAGAATGCCATTTGTTGTGATGTAAGATTAGCTTCTCTTTGAGGAGTAAACAGTGTGCTGAATGATTGATTTGTCTGTGATGGTCCAACAGATAAGACCAATTCTAAACAAACTGCAGTCCCATGGAAACAGGGAAATGCTACCCTAATCCCAAAACCTTGTCTTAATTTATCATATTCTATGTTTCCATGAAGTCCTTTACATAAGTTGATCAAGAGAGAGCTGCTAAAGAAAACCCATTCCTATCAGGACCCTTGCATACAGAGCAAAGTGGGAGCGGAAGGTGCCACAGCGACACTTCTAAATCTACCATATGAGCACCTCCATCCATTTTCTAACCCGCTGAATCCGAACACAGGGTCACGGGGGTCTTCTGGAGCCAATCCCAGCCAACACAGGAACCAATCCTGGGCAGGGTGCCAACTCACCGCAGGGTACACACAAACACCAAGCACACACGAGGGCCAATTTAGAATCGCCAATCCTCCTAACCTGCATGTCTTTGGATTGTGGGAGGAAACCGGAGCGCCCGGAGATAACCCACACAGACATGGGGAGAACATGCAAACTCCACGCAGGGAGGACCCGGGAAGCAAACCCAGGTCTCCTAACTGCAAGGCAGCAGCGCTACCACTGCGCCACCGTGCCGTCTATGTAAGCACCTGGTAGGCTTAATAACAAATGTAAGATTTCTGTTTATTGATATTTCTTCTGCTTTTAATATAACCCACCCTCACATTTTAATTGATAAATTTGATTTGGACACTACTGTGGTGGACTGAATTCTGGACTTTTTAACTAGCAAAACACAAAGAGTGAGTGGTGAAGGCTCTTCGTCTGATAGCACACTGTTTCACATCAAGGCCGCTCTCTGTTCTATTTTGTCTATTTTATAGATAAATGACCACATGAGTTCACATAAAGACAGACATATCTTGAAATCTGCTGATAACTCTGCTTTTGGGAGTCTTTTTCAAGATAAGATTGGCAGCCATGGATCTGTTGCAGATGAGTCTGGTCAGTGGTGGGATTGTTCCTCTTTACACATAAATATCTCTAATACCAAGAATATGGCTGTAGATTGTGGATGTTCTTGTTCTGCCCCTCGAAAGGATAATATAACAGCAGTCTGTAGAGTTGGTGGAGGACTAAAATATTTAGAGACACTCATTGAAAACAGTCTGACCTTTATTACAATACAGAACAAATCTGCAAGGAAGGAAGAAAAATGCCTGTTCTGTTTTTGAAATGACAAAACTATTTTCTTTTTTCTTCTTCTTTCAGCTGCTCCCGTTAGGGGTTGCCACAGTGGATCATTTTCTTCCATATCATTCTGTCCTCTGCATCTTGTTTTGTTATACCCACCACCTGCATGTCCTCTCTCACCACATCCATAAACCTTCGCTTAGGCCTTCCTCTTTTCTTCTTCCCTGGTAGCTCTGTTCTTAGCATCTGTCTCCCAATATACCCAGCATCTCTCATCTGCACATGTCCAAACCAATGCATTCTTGCCTCTTTGGCTTTGTCTCCCAACCGTCCAACCTGAGCCGACCCTCTAATGTACTCATTTCTAATCCTATCCATACTCGTCACACCCAATGCAAATCTTAGCATCTTTAACTCTGCCACCTTCAGCTCTGTCTACTGCTTTGTGGTCAGTGCCACCATCTCCAACCCATATAACATAGCTGGTCTCACTACCATCCTGTAGACCTTCCCTTTGACTCTTGCTGATACCCATCTGTCACAAATTATTCCTGACACTCTTCTCCACCCATTCCATGCTGCCTACTCTCTCTTCTTCACCTCTCTTCCACAATCCCCATCACTCTGTACTGTTGATCCCAAGTATTTAAACTCATCCACCTTCGCCAGCTCTACTCCCTGCATCTTCACCATTCCACTGACCTCACTCTCATTTACACACATGTATTCTGTCTTGTTCCTACTGACCTTTATTCCTCTCCTCTCTAGATCATATCTCCACCTCTCCAGGGTTTCCTCAAACTGCTCCCTACTATTGCTACAGATCACAATGTCATCAGCAAACATCATAGTCCACGTCTGTCAGCCTGTCCATCACCATTGCAAATAAGAAAGAGCTCAGAGCTGATCCCTGATGTAATTCCACCTCCAACTTGAATGTATCCGTCACTCCTACCGCAGACCTCACCACTGACACACTTCCCTCATACGTATCCTGTACAACTCTTACGTACTTCTCTGCCACTCCCGACTTCCTCATACAATACCACAGCTCCTCTCGAGGCATCCTGTCATATGCTTTCTTCAGGTCCACAAAGACACAATGCAACTCCTTCTGGCCTTCTCTAAACTTCTCCATCAATATCCTCAGAGCAAACATTGCATCTGTGGTGCTCTTTCTTGGTATGAAACCATACTGCTACTCACTAATCATCACCTCACTTCTTAACCTAGCTTCCACTACTCTTTCCCATAACTCCATGCTGTGGCTCATCAATTTTATTCCCCTGTAGTTACTGCAGTCCTGCACGTCCCCCTTATTCTTAAATATCGGCACCAGTACACTTCTTCTCCACTCCTCAGGCATCCTCTCACTTTTCAAGATTCCATTAAACAATCTGGTCAAAAACTCCACTGCCATCTCTCCTAAACAACTCCATGCTTACATAGGTATGTCATCTGGACCAATGGGCCTTTCATCCTCTTCAAAGCTGTCCTTACTTCCTCCTTGCTAATCCATTGCACTTCCTGATTCACTATCTCCACATCATCCAACCTCTTCTTTCTCTCGTTCTCTTCATTCATAAGCCTCTCAAAGTACTCTTTCCATCTGCTCAACACACTCTCCTTGCTTGTGAGTACATTTCCATCTTTATCCTTTATCATCCTAACCTGCTGCACATCTTTCCCAGCTCGGTCCCTCTGTCTAGCTAATCAGTACAGGTTCCTTTTCTCCATCCTTAGTGTCCAACCTCTCATACAACTCATCATACGCCTTTTCTTTAGCCTTTGCCACCTCTCTCTTCACCTTGCACCTTATCTCCTTGTACTCGTGTCTACTTTCTGCATCTCTCTGACTATCCCACTTCTTCTTTGACATCCTCTTCCTCTGTATACTCTCCTGTATTTTCTTTTTCCACCACCAGGTTTCCTATCACCCTTACTACATCTACTGTAGTTTCCCAGCTGTCTGGTAACTCTTCACTGCCACCCAGTGCCCGTCTCACCTCCTCCCTAAACTCAACCTTGCAGTCTTCTTTTTTCAACTTCCACCATTTGATCCTTGGCTCTGCCCTCACTCTTTTCCTCTTCTTGATCTCCAACGTCATCCTACAGATCACCAGCCTATGCTGCTTAACTACACTTTCCCCTGCCACCACTTTGCAGTCTTCAATCTCCTTCAGATTGACTCTTCTGCATAGGATGTAATCTACCTGTGTGCATCTTCCTCCACTCTTGTATGTCACCCTATGTTCCTCCCTCCTCTTAAAATATGTATTCACCAAAGCCATGCCCAACCTTTTGGCAAAATCCACTATCCTCTGACCTTCTCCATTCCTCATTGACACCATACCCACCCATCACCTCCTCGTCTCCACTGTTCCCTTCACCAACATGCCCGTTGAAATCAGCTCCAATCACCACTTTTTGTCCCTTGGGTACACTGTTCATCACTTCATCCAACTTGTAGTGCATATGCACTAGCAACATTCCTCATTACACCTCCAATTTCCAGCTTCATAATCATTACTCTTTCTGACACTCTTTTCACCACCAAACACTCTTGACATACTGTTCCTTCAGAATAACCCCTACCCCATTTCTCCTCTGATCCATACCATGATAGAACAATTTGAATTCACCTCCAATCCACCAGGCCTTACTCCCCTTCCATTTAGTCTCTTGCACGCACAATATATCAACCTTCCTTCTCTCCATCATATCGGCTAACTCTCTCCCCTTACCAGTCATACTGCCAACATTCTAAGTTCCTACCCTTAGTTCCACTCTCTTTACCTTCCTCCTCTCCTCCTGTCTCCGGACACGTCTCCCCCCTCTTCTTCTCCTTCTTCTTCCTCAGCCAACAGTATCACAATTTCCGCCAGCATACTTTTGGCTAACAATACTGGTGGCGGTCGTTGTTAACCCGGGGCTCGACTGATCCGTTATGGAAATTTGTATTGCTGTCCGCATTTTGATTTGGCAAAATTTTACACTGGATGCCCATCCTGACATAACCCTCTCCATTTATCCCAGCTTGGGACTGGCACGAAGAAACACACTGGTTTATGCATCCCATGTGGCTGGGTTAAATGACAAAACTACATGATGCTTTTTTTATGTCTTTAATTGAATCTGTTGCTACACTTGCTTGTATAAGTTAGTTTGGGAATCTTTGTGTGAAGAACAAAAATTGAGCAACATTATTAAACTCTGAAGTAACACAATTGGTTTGCAGTGGCGCTCCCTCACTGCGTTGTATCGCAAACAAGTCGGAAAGAAGGACCAAGCAGTCATCATTCATTTCTAAAGTTTCATTTATTGTCACAAGGCCACAAATTTAGGTTCAAACGGGTAAAGAAGAGGAACACAGTAAAATGTATTTTGAATTCTAGTAGTTTCAAGGATGCTAATGAGTTTTGAATTATCATCATGAGTTCACTGTTCTTATTTGTGGAAACCTCATGGGTGTGTGTGCTGATTGTGTGAACAATGGTTGTCGTATGTTGGTTTCTTTTCTTGTATCAGTTTAACAGTGTCCTGTGTTTTGCACTCTTCTACTGCAAACAAATGTCCCTCTGGTATGCTAAAAGTCCAGCAGAACTAACCTAACCGTCTCCTGTGCCCATCTTTAACATTAGGAACAGGTATGCCAAGCCCCTCTTGGGTGCCCTTTGATTTCTTTTAGTATTTTATACGGTTGCAGGACCCAATATTTTCCAATATAGTGATGGCTGAGGCGGCACGGTGGTGCAGTGGTAGCGCTGCTGCCTCGCAGTTAGGAGATCCGGGTTCGCTTCCTGGGTCCTCCCTGCGTGGAGTTTGCATGTTCTCCCCGTGTCTGCGTGGGTTTCCTCCGGGCGCTCCGGTTTCCTCCCACAATCCAAAGACATGCAGGTTAGGTGGATTGGCGATTCTAAATTGGCCCTAGTGTGTGCTTGGTGTGTGGGTGTGTTTGTGTGTGTCCTGCGGTGGGTTGGCACCCTGCCCAGGATTGGTTCCTGCCTTGTGCCCTGTGTTGGCTGGGATTGGCTCCGGCAGACCCCCGTGACCCTGTATTCGGATTCAGCGGGTTAGAAAATGGATGGATGGATGGGTGATGGCTGACTTGTCAACACTTCCAAATGTTGATTATCATGACGACTTGTTGTATTTTGGTCATTAAGAATTAATTAAGTACTCTGTACACGTGACAATACTACTACAGCCCCTACTATTACTCTACTACTACTACAACTACTACAACTGCTTCACTGGAAATTAGGAGCAATAACAGGGGTAACATCACCAGCAGTGATTCATGAAACAGATCAGTTTCATAGATTTACGTTCTACTTCACAAGTGCAACACATGAAACTCACTGACATGAGGTACTTAAGGTTTTTTGAGATGCAAATCAAGCAATATTCTCTCCTAAAGCCTTCCTTACATTTTCGTGTTTCCCTTCTTTTTTCTGTAGCTGAGTAACACAAGCAATCTGCAGCACACTAGTAATATCGTGCTACATACTTTCTGAGACACACCAACATGCATCATTGTCCACATTATCCCATTTTCTACACAGGAATATAACTCCTAGTGGTATCTTACCAATCGCCCTTTTCTGTTTCTTCATTCCTGCAGACAAGGATATGCACTCCACAAATGGCATGGAGGAAAGGATCTGAATATTACTTCTGTCTCTGGTGCATATTTAGGATTGCAATCACAATATTGTTATTATAATTATCACTATCAGAACTGCCTCACACATGTCTCATGGCTCAAACATGTCTACACGTGACAGGGAGTGTGTCCAATGTTTTTGTTTTCACTAAACGTAAATGACAGGAAGACACTTGCAGCAATTGTGCAGGGAATTATGTCAGGAAATAAAGAGCTTTTCTTTACTGTGTCAATGGTACTAATTTTTTGAAAAGCAAAAATGAATTTTAATGTCATGTAAGTCACTGGCTCATCACTAATCACCAGCATCTGAGAGGGGACAGATAAGCTCCCCACTAAGGTGTCTCCTTAGTTCAGAATATTTGACACTCCGTTGACACACTGCAATTTTTTTCAGTATGAGGCTCGCCCATTGCATCTCTAAACAAAACTCCCTTGTCCCACAAAAAATGGAACGTTCCATTCTTTCTTTTTTGAATGTCCACCCTATTCTTTCATTCTCCTGTACATCTCGGCTGCACGTCAACAAGCACAGCTCCGCAGATATCAGACCAACACTCATTATTAGTCTTTCTCAGATTGATGTCAGCATGTCTGATTTCTGATAGATTGAATTTAGTCCCCGCAAAAGTGACCATTAACTTACCCAAGCACCACCACGACCTCCACCCCCCATCCCTGCCCTCACCTCCCACTTTTCCGGACAAAACTGCCAGCCCACATATTTTCTTTTGCCAGTGTGCAGTACCCACTGGAAAAGGGCAGCCCAGAAAAATTGATTAGTGCTCAATTAGTCTTGCTGCATAAAATTTAAATATAATCTGAATAAATAAATGTATAATTGGCCTCATTCATCAGTGTGGGCATGGAGCCTATCAGCAAGTGAAATTTTGCACAATCAATTCAAAAGCTGTTGGTTATATTTGAAAGTGATTATTCGAATTTAGGCCATGCTCACAGTGGAGCCAAGGCATCAACTCACCATATATGCCAGACACTAATGACAGGACTCACAATGAACTGGACACATCTGGAGCTCCTGGGCAGAGAAAATACCAATGGTTGCTGGAGCAATGATGATAAGAAATCTGGCAGAAGGACAGCACCAGCGAGCCCGATGTCACAGGCGAGTGTGTGTGTGTGAGTGTGTGTGTGTGTGTGTGTGTGTGCTACTCGTCTCCAGCAGCCTACTCTCTGCTTTGACCGTTCACTTAAATTGCTGTTGCAACAGAAATCTCTTGGTTTGATTAACAAACACCTGGCAGAATTGCCCCCTGCAGGCATAAACAGACTGCCACAAACATTAAGTACAGACAACTCAACAAAAAATGAATACATAAAACACTACCAAAGGCAACATTGTGTTTCAGGCACTGCCTCCTTGAGCACAACAATAGGACTAGTTAGACTTAATGGAAGCAGATTCTGGCAGTGAGGTCACGTTTTATTATATCTTTAGGATGTCCTTTTTGACCCAGGCAGACTGAGCTGTTGCCCATCAAGAACAATGACTGTCATCACTAATATTCTGCCACATACAGCCATTCTGTGTTTAATGATAGGAGGTTTTTCCATCAAAATATCCATCCATTGATTTTATAATCTGCTTATCCAGCTCAGTCCCCTCAAAACAGAATTTTCACAGAGCAGGAGCCATCCATATGACAGGAATACAGTCCATTAGAGTGCACCCCCATATACACAGTGACACTCACATCAGGCCAGCATTACCAAATAACCTAAATCTGGGAGGAAAGCCCACTCAGACACAAGAAGAACTCCATACAGGCAGTGAACTCTGAAGATGGAAGATGGCGACACTTACCACTGTGCCTCACATTTGGTTAGGTGTATTCTCTGAAGACACCTTTTATTTTTTTCACCATGACAAAATACATTTTCATAGTTAATCACATTCTGCATTTTGTCTGGCATGCCAATGCTTCTTCATCTCTGCTTGCTGCTCCATTGCTTAATCTTAGGAACCTTCTGTGATGTGCTTGACACTTGGAAGATGTTGCTGCTCTTCTTTTTCCTTTTGCCTATTACAGAGGTGTTTGTTGATGATCAATGAACACAATACTTACACCCGATAATCAATTTTGAACATATACCTGTATATATATATATATATATATACTAGCAAAATACCCGCGCTTCGCAGCGGAGAAGTAGTGTTTTAAAGAAGCAATGAAAAAGAAAAGGAAACATTTTGAAAATAACGTAACATGATTGTCAATGTAATTGTTTTGTCACTGTTGTGAGTGATGAGTGTTGTTGTCATACACATATATACATACATATATATCTACATATATACACATACATATAGACACACACATAAATACATACACACATACATACATACATACACACAAATACATATATATACATACATACACACACACATATATAAACATATATATACATATACATACATATCTACATATATACACACACAGCTATTTCGTATCAGTGCAATACGCTGCTTGTTAAAACGGATGACTCCCGCTCTTACGTGCAAGTCTGCGTGGATATTATGAACTATCGTATTTGTTCAAGTTCTATTTAAATTTTAAATAGAAGGAATTTTTATTTAGTCGACAGAAATATCTTTGGTAGGAATGGTAAAACAGACAGGAATATTATTCTGAATAAATCAACTCAAACCTTAAACAACTTATAATATTTTGCTCTCCATAAAAATATATCCTGTCTAAATTATACAAGTTAGAAATAAAGTAAACGTTAAAAGAACAAACATTTAAATTTCTTTACTCTTATGTAATTTTATATAAAAAATAAACTTAGATTTTAAATATCCCAAAAGATTTTGCTCTCCATAAAAATATATCCTGTCAAAATTATACAAATTCAAATATGAACATGCTGCATAACAAAACCTGGAAATATAAATAAAATGTGTTCCTTTCAGCAATAACAAATCAAATCATTCAGTTGTCTTTGCTCATATGTCATTTTAGAGCTGGACGCCTGGCATCTTTTTGGCCACAGGTTCGTTTCTGTTTGGTGTGAGGTTCTGTGTTGTGGAGATTCTCAGGATGGATTGCAGGTGCTCATCAGTGAGGCGACTCCTGTGTGCTGTTTTGTTAGTCTTTATCACTGAGAAGAGCTTCTCACACAGATATGTGCTACCAAACATGCACAAGGTTCGAGCCGCATGTAGACGGACTTTTTGTTCTTCAAAGTCACCAAAGCGCCGTGCAAACTCAGTGCGCAGTGCGCCAGTTTATCAGCAAAGTGCGATTTGGGAACACCGTAGTGACGACTTGGTTTAACATTACTTGGCAACAGGGAAAAGTGGGGCAAGGTGCACTGGTGCATTTGTGTCTCCCATAAAAGCAGCTTCACTTGAAATCACTTTGTGATTGTGCACGTGCTGAAGTGTCAGATTCTTATTTAATTATTCTGCTTTCTGTATCTTCTGCATTGCATTCAGGTTACCCTGATGTTTTGTCTCATAGTGCCGTCTTAGATTAAATTCTGTAATTACAGCCACATTAGCTCCACAAATGAGACACACGGGTTCAGTAAACATATACTCAGCCTCCCATCGGTTTTAAAGGCTCTATTTTCAGAATCAACTTTTCTCTTCAGCATCGTGTGAGCTAGCTTCTCAATAACTTGCAGCATCATAAGGTAGACTTGATTAACGGTAAGTGTTAGCAAGGCAGCTGAAGCGCTGCATTATGGGATCTGTAGTTTATTGTGTTACCAGCGCTTCATATACCCGGCTTTAATAACAATAATACAGTATATAAAATGATCTCGGGGCGGATATAATTACACGCGGGCGGATGTGGCCCGCGCCCTTGAGTTTGACACATATGGACTAAATAGAACTTGAAAAGATATATTTTTTCAAATGTGATCGCAATTCAGATAGAGTTGGCGCACTACAGCCTGCATGCCTCAATAAGTCATCCTCCCCTCGCTCTTACTTTTTTACCGTTCATCTAATGAATACACTGAGTATGGCTTTACCAAAACAATCATTGATGGCGAATAAAGTATCCATTATTCGAGTATGTAGATCGGGATATATATATATACATATATATATATACCCGCGTATCGCAGCGCAAAAGTAGTGTGTTAAAAAGCTAGAAAAGAAAAGGGAACATTTTAAAAATAACGTAACATGACTGTCAATATACAGTATTTGTTTTGTGAGTGTTACTGAGTGTTGCTGTCATCAAGGATTTGATTATCATTATTTCTTTCAATCAGGTTCGTATTTGTAGGATGTGTTCAAGTTACATTCCGTGTTTGTCAATCGTTGTAAAGATGACAGGTTTCATTCATCGATTCGTTTCTTACTGCATCAATAAACAGCTCGTCTTCTTCTTTATCTGAGACCTGACACACTGCATGCACGGGTTTTTTTTACACTGTCTTCCTTTAGCGGGACATTGACTTTTTCCAACGTGTGCTTTGTTTCCGCAGTAGTTGGATTTATGAATATGCTTGTATGTATCAGGCGCTTCATATTTTTGCTGCCTTTTCAATTGTGTAATTCGGTTTTGTTCAGCGCTCTTTGGAACTGTTGCTTTTATCTGTGCACTCGTCAGTTCACGTGAGCCACTCGGTGTACATGCATCGAAGGTTCCCAGCTGTGCTGGTGCCATCTCGTGCTATGTCCATGGCTGTATTTAATGTTACCTTAGTCCTGGCACTTAAAACTTTCTCTCGCAGTTTAAGCTGAGTTTGTGTCAAACACCACCCTGACCATCTCATCTTCCTCTCCATAAGCACAGTCCTTCACCCGTGAATATTTAGTGGCAGTTTGCTATTGGATTGCCGCTGACGGACGGCCTTATATGGGCAGGCACTAAATTACAAACGCCAGCGCAGCCTGTCTATGAACTTAATTTAAAGTGTAGGTTTACATCGGCTTTGTTTCCAGTAGCAGAACTCATGAATATGGTTGTATATGTCACTCGCTCGCTTCTTATTGTTTCGCTGCCTTCTCAATTATATAATGCATGTTTTCTTCAGCGCTTTTTGAGGTCTTCCTGGTTTTCTATGTACTGCGTGATTACGTGGGAGGCGTGATGATGTCACACGAAACTCCGCCCCACGGCGTTGAAGCTCATCTCCATTACAGTAAATGGAGAAAACTGCTTCCAGTTATGACCATTACGCGTAGAATTTCGATATAAAACCTGCCCAACTTTTGTAAGGAAGCTGTAAGGAATGAACCTGCCAAATTTCAGCCTTCCACCCACACGGGAAGTTGGAGAATTAGTGATGAGTGAGTGAGTGAGTGAGTGAGTGAGTCAGTGAGTGAGTGAGTGAGTGAGTGAGTGAGTGAGTGAGTGAGTGAGGGCTTTGCCTTTTATTAGTATAGATATATATATATATATATATATATATATATATATATATATATATATATATATATATATATATATATATATATATATATATATATATATATATATATATATATATATCGTGTCCTGGAGGATTGTCAATTGATGGTCTTGTAGGGACCAAGCTTTTTCTTAAAATAAACTTTTCTACCTTCCCACCAGGTTGCCGCTGCCTAAATTGTTTGAATTTACAGAACATTTTAGGCTGTATTTTTGCTTGTCTCTGTGTCTCGGCATCTTGTATGCTTCTTCTTTTTTAGTTTTCTTCATTTAGTTCCCTATTGTGATGTGCTTGAAGCTCAGCAGATGGCAACACTCTTCTTCCTATTAACAGTGCATCTTAGCTTCTGCAATTTGCTTGATGATCACCAGGTGTCGCTGCTCTTATTTTTCTTTCTGCTATGTCACTTTGTCAATCACCTTTACATAAGAAACACATGACCCCAGGTACTTTGCTAAGGTTGTCACTACCTTAAATTGTTTGAATTTCTACAATGTATCAGGTCATAAGCTTTCAAATAAGACTAAGATCAAGGTTCTAGCCCAAGTAGTTTGTACCTTAGCATTTTATTTACAGTATATATAAATTGTTTTCCTGAGAAATTTGGAGCTGCTTCAGAAATATGGTAATGCAATGTAATTTCTCCAATACAGGTTGCAAAAGACAACTGCAAGAAGTTGGTGTAAGAGAGGGTGTCCAGCCAAAAAAAATCCATCTTCCAAATATGCTTTACCCTGAGCAGGGCCATCTTAACAGCATCATAGGCCCCCAGGCAAAGTGGTGTGCTGGGGCCCCTGGTATTAAGCAAAACAGAAATATACATAGGGATCAGAAACATTATGGGCCCCAATCTTCCTGGGGCCCCGCCAGTGCCCATTGTGCCCAAAGATTAAGACAGCCCTAGTCCTAAGCAGGGTCATGGGGAGTCTAAGGAGGTGGGAAATACTGAAAGTTACGTGAAAAGGTCAGCAGCCTATGAGGTTTGATTTGTTTTTTGTCTAAAGGACCATAAGCTGGTGAGCAAAATCAATGAAATGCTGCACTTTTCCAGACACATATATTTTATGCACAATGCCTTCAAATCATAAAAATTAATTTGAGATATACCTTCAATATTATTATAAAACTCCCTATAAGTCAGAGCCAGAGTTCCTCCCATGCCTGGAAACATTTCCTGTACTCAGCTTTTGTTACCATGTCTTGAGCCTCCTGGATTTCTTCTACAATGGTAAATCTTCTTTCCTTCATTCTGCTTATTAATTTCAGGAGCAAATCTGGCAAATACAGGTGGTGTGAAACAATTAGCACATTGTTTTGGGTCAAGCACTCTTTGACTGAGCAGACAATGTGTGCAAATGCACTGTCATAGTACAAAATGCAGTTTTTGGTTTACTGCTGCTCTTAACGATTTTTTTTTCCCTGATGATTATTTAACGTAGACGCCTTAGCATTTCAATGAAATTTTGATGATTAACAGTCTGTTCCCGGAGAAGCAAATCTTTATGAACAAGTCTGTCAATGTCAGAAAAATGTAATCGCACTTGTCTTGATGTTTGATTTGACCCAACAAAAAAAAAACGATAGAATCTCATGCACAATTCCAGAATAAACTCCAGAAATACACACTAAGTAAACCAGGCATGATGCCATCACATGGTAGACTGATCAACCAGACTGTAAGTGTATGACATCTGTTGGAATATTCGAGAGCTAAACCCTGCTCCTGTGCTATTGGCTGATTCTGGGAAGTTTTGGGGTCCCCCATCTTACGTTATTATCTTCTTCTTGTTCTTCCTCTTCATCTTTTCCCACTTCTTTGTGAGGTAGAAGTGCTTGATTAACCTTCTCCAAACAGCTCGGTCCTGCACCTCCTTCCCAGTCAGACCCTTTTCTTTCAAATCTTCTTTTACTTTACTGATGGTAAATTACAAATAAAAAGGGCAAAATAAGAAGAAACAGGGATCTAAAGATGTCCTACCTTATCTTACTGCTCATGAAAGTTTCACCAAGGCTGACTTCATCCTTATGACCAAAGCAAGCTATTCAGGTTTCTGCAGTCTGAGTTCACTTCTTTATTTATTCATCAACAAAGCTTTTATTTAGCATTGTGGAAGAAAGTGTGAGGTGGATGTGGTGCCAATGGGGCTTAACAGTTTTCTCCACAGCATGGCTGGAAAGCAGCCCAGTCAATCTCCTGAAATGTATTAAAGAGCTAACCTTGCAAATGAGCAGACTAACATCTATTTATTAAACTATTAAGCTAGTTTAGAGGTATATCATCAGCCTTATGATTGGCACCCTTGTGTCATCTGTAGTTCAACTCAGTTCACTTCAGTTAATTTTTGTCTGGAGCTCTTCACTGAGTGCAGGCTGGAAGCGCTTTAAAGAAGTAAGGCTGGGGTCGATTTTCGGAAAGCTTGACCAGGCAGCTTTATGCCTTTCTTCAAATATAAATAGAAATAGAACATTCACATGTCTTGTCATGCACATTGCTGGCTTGACTATCCCAGAATGCTCCGACTTTGTTCACACATGTCCTTGAACAATGTACTTGTACATTTCTGTAATAGGACAAAAAAGTGAAAGGGGCAGGAAGAAGGATTCTGCATTGCAGGGATGTCAAACACAGATCTTGGTGGGCCACAGTGGCTGAAGGGTTTCACTCCAGTCATTTTCCTTATTAGCAACCAATTACCACTTCTCATATAATATGCTTGTTTTTAATTGATTTGCTTTTAAGTCCAAGTTATGAACTATTTCTTTTTTTTTAGTCCTCCAAAAATAATAAGAAGTAAACTGAGTCCGCAGATGTCCAGCACACTCAGGAGACTCAGATTGAATTCCCGCAGGGCTTCCATGTTCACTCAGACCAGTTTCTTAATTAGAAGTCAGATCTTGCTGTTAATGAAATGTGTTATTTAATTGTATGGACTGTAAGTCCTCTCACTCTGCAAATGCCAGATACTTCCAAATCTGTTGAAATGCATTTTTTGTAAGCATCATGCAAATGTTCTGTGGACCAGAAAAGATCAATATCTCCCAGATCTTCACTTGTCAAGCATTTTATCAAAACAGGTATTGTATTATATGATAGACACTGGGGGCAAATGAGATCAAGTCAATTAAACCAAAGGAAGAACTCTGTTCCTTTAGCAGCAATACAAATATTTACTAATTTTAAAAAAGTGACTGGAGTGAAAAGTGCAACCACCATGACCCTCTAGGATTGGAGTTTGACACCACTGCTAAATCCTGGATAGAAAACTAGATTTTTGATATTTTGCTGTGTACAGTGCATCTGGAAAGTATTCACAGTGCATCACTTTTTCCACATTTTGTTATGTTACAGCCTTATTCCAAAATGGATTAAATTCATTTATTTCCTCAGAATTCTACACACAACACTCCATAATGACAACGTGAAAAAAGTTTACTTGAGATTTTTGCAAATTTATTAAAAATAAAAAAAACTGAGAAAGCACATGTACATAAGTATTCACAGCCTTTGCCATGAAGCTCAAAATTGAGCTCAGGTGCATCCTGTTTCCCCTTGATCATCCTTGAGATGTTTCTGCAGCTTAATTGGAGTCCACCTGTGGTAAATTCAGTTGATTGGACATGATTTGGAAAGGCACACACCTGTCTATATAAGGTCCCACAGTTGACAGTTCATGTCAGAGCACAAACCAAGCATGAAGTCAAAGGAATTGTCTGTAGACCTCCAAGACAGGATTGTCTCGAGGCACAAATCTGGGGAAGGTTACAGAAAAATTTCTGCTGCTTTGAAGGTCCCAATGACCACAGTGGTCTCCATCATCCGTAAGTGGAAGAAGTTCGAAACCACCAAGACTCTTCCTAGAGCTGGCCGGGCATCTAAACTGAGCGATCGGGGGAGAAGGGTCTTAGTCAGGTAGGTGACCAAGAACCCGATGGTCACTCTGTCAGAGCTCCAGAGGTCATCTGTGGAGAGAGGAGAACCTTCCAGAAGGACAGCCATCCCTGCAGCAATCCACCAATCAAGCCTGTAAGGTAGAGTGGCCAGACGGAAGCCACTCCTTAGTAAAAGGCACATGGCAGCCCGCCTGGAGTTTGCCAAAAGGCACCTGAAGGACACTCAGACCATGAGAAACAAAATTCTCTGGTCTGATGAGACAAAGATTGAACTCTTTGGTGTGAATGCCAGGCGTCACGTTTAGAGGAACCAGGCACCGCTCATCACCAGGCCAATACCATCCCTACAGTGAAGCATGGTGGTGGCAGCATCATGCTGTGGGGATGGAACTGGGAGACTAGTCAGGATAAAGGGAAAGATGACTGCAACAATGTACAGAGACATCCTGGATGAAAACCTGCTCCAGAGCGCTCTTGACCTCAGACTGGGGTGACGGTTCATCTTTCAGCAGGACGCCGACCCTAAGCACACAGCCAAGATATCAAAGGAGTGGCTTCAGGACAACTCTGTGAATGTCCTTGAGTGGCCCAGCCAGAGTCCAGACTTAAATCCGATTGAACATCTCTGGAGAGATCTTAAAATGGCTGTGCACCGACACTTCCCATCCAACCTGATGGAACTTGAGAGGTGCTGCAAAGAGGAATGGGTGAAACTGGCCAAGGATAGGTGTGCCAAGCTTGTGGCATCATATTCAAAAAGACTTGAGGCTGTAATTGCTGCCAAAGGTGCATTGACAAAGTATTGAGCAAAGGCTGTGAATACTTATGTACATGTGATTTCTCAGTTTTTTTATTTTTAATAAATTTGCACAAACCACAAGTAAACCTTTTTCACGTTGTCATTATAGGGTGTTGTGTGTAGAATTCTGAGGAAAAAAATGAATTGAATCCATTTTGGAATAAGGCTGTAACATAACAAAATGTGGAAAAAGTGATGCGCTGTGAATACTTTCCAGATGCAATGTACTGTATGTTAAAAATATATTTATTATTGTTTTTGTCAGTTACATGCTACACAAAACTTTGTATTTGTTTTACTTCAGATTTAAATTTTTTTTTTTCATGTCTTTGTGAGTTTCATTGGCATGAATCCAACATAAACAAAATAGGAATCACAGCTAGAGAATACGAAAAACAGGAAAATTTGTGGAGCGAGTGAACAATAAAGAGCAAAATAACACAGTAGAACCATGCAGGGAACCCTTTCTATTGTAGGACCACTTGAGAGGAATCTGCTTCTCAGACGAGATGCTGCATAAAAGAGAATATTTGACATTCTGGCAAGCAATAGGGCAGAAGTCAAGTATCCTATGGCTACTGGAGATAAAATGTAAAGGTTAGGTGAGGAGAGACCTGCTGAGGAACATCTTAGAGGACAACATTCTGCACAATGGCCGTCTAAGGGATCAACAACAGCAGCCAGGCAGGGAGCCCATGGACTTCCAGTTCCAGAGGAATCTCAAAACTTTACTATAGGCATCCTGACCATTTACACAGATCAAATAGCGACTTTCTTGTCTGTGCATCATAAAATGCCTTACTTACAGTATATGCATATATATATATATAGAGAGAGAGTATATGAAATTAATGAGAATGATATTTAAACATAAAAGATTTATTCAGTTTCTCTTGTGCCTTTAAGCTCTATTTAACAACTTCAAAATTGTTGCTGTACCTTTGAAAAGAAAATGTTTATCACTTTTATATGTGCATCACAGACCCCATACATATATATTGTCACACAAGCGTGTTTAGGGGACAACTAAAGGGCATGAATAAATGTAATTCCATGCCAGACGAAGGGGGTGGCGAAGGGTACTAATTCTCTCTCTCAATTCCCTACAGACCATTCTTGGGAAATCTCGCTTGGTTCTTGGGCAACCAACGACGTCACTTCTGGTTCCGGTCCTGATGACATCACATCCTCTGTGAGCATTTAAAAGCCACCATCTTAAGACAATGATCAGTTCTGTTTTGCACTCAGTTGTGTGAACATGTCTGTTCTCTTTAATCAATTTTGCAGCCCCGAAATATTATATGGGTGACTGCCCCATACCTTCCCAATGTCTCTGGGTTGTTCTTATTACAATATATATACATAGTGTCATACGAACGGGCATCCTGGCCAGGAAAGAGCATGGATTATTACCTGCACATGAGGCCCGAGAGAAACGTCATTGGCCAGCTGGGTGGAAAGATCATATCATGTCCAGCCAGTATAAAATAATGGAGGGACCAGAAGAAACTGGATCTTGGGAGTGGGTCCATCCCTCATACGCTAGGTGGCAGTGGTTCTCGTGTAAGAGCCCAGTTGGGACACCTGAAAGGGTGCTGGGGAAATGAAGTCTGGAAATGCAGCCCTATAGAGGACCCCAGTAGTAGAGGGTGCTGTCAGGGGAGGTCCACTCTACTTTGTCTATGACCTGGAAGTGCTTCTTAGAGGAGATGGAAGGATACCGGAAGCATTCCCGGATCCGACATAAAAAGAAGCCTGCGGCCACAGATGGGCAAGTTGGATTCGGGAGGCTGGGGGCAACGCTCAGCAGTGGCAAAGAAGGAGGAAGAATAAGAGCATAAGAGAGAGAATAAGAGTACCCATTTATTACCCATTAATTCATTGCCTCGATAGTTGGAGGATTATTATTATTATTGTGATTCGACAAGAGGATTGTGAGAAGATGTCTGAGAAAAGACTAAAAATTTTTTATTTTATTATATTAAACATGTCGTATATTTCTGCGACTGTGGTTTAGGACTCTCTGGTGCCCTCTTGTAGTTACAATATATACATACATTGTGCGACCAGTCCCAGTTGCAAATGTAATATATTACCTTAACAATGTCTTTTTAAATATAATAAATCCAAGAAAATCATTATTCTCTTTCTCTTTCTTTACTTTCCTCCTCTTTCACTCCTCCTAGGCGAGTTTTGTCTCTTCCATCCGACTCCAACTTGCCTAGATGAGGTCAAGTGGCTTCTTTTACTTACGACCAGGGAGCACTTCTGGTGCTAGAACCGCTGAAATTAGGGATTACTATTCCCAGCGGCTCCCCCTGGAAGCTCCTATGGAACCCAATAAGGCTGCCCCAAGTGACTGCAGGTCCCAGCACGTACCCATTTGGGGATGCTGCCATCTAGCATCTTGGCAGAGCAAATTGTTCAAGCAGGTTAACTCCCAATTTTTCCTTTATATTGGCCTCCCAGCCAGCTAATGAACCTAAACATGTCCCAGCAGGGATGGCAGTGCAGGTTGTTGTCTGACATTCATCCTTTCTTTCAGCCAGGCAATGGACTGGAACCTATCTCCCAGGGATGCCAGCCCAGGCATGCTGTCTGTTACAATGTTAATAGTCAAACATGTAAGTTTAATGTACCTCTTACAGGGACTGATTTTTAGGGTACACTGCTGAGGGATTTTTAACGTCATAGTCACATTTACTGCTAGGAAGACCCTAACCAAGTAATTAAACTTACTTTCATCTATACTTGCTAATGCAACTCTCCAGCGTCCAACAATGTAAAAAAAATCTCAGAAACATAAGAACACGTCATAGTTGACCAGCTTGGAACAATTTTTTTTTTATTTTTGTTTTCTTTAGCCTAAAAATGATTATCAAACTGGTTTGTCAAAATTCTGACAAACCATTGAAAATTTCGCCCCTTGGTACACCTTCCACACATAAAAATCAGATTACTGCTGACTGCTCTTCAGATTTGCTCTGCAAATGGATAGTGAAGTGGTTATGTTTACTTCAAAGAAACAACAAGAGAAAGTTCCTGATCAATGTGGAAATTTTACGACCATCACCACAAACACAGCAAGTGTGCGGGGAAAGAGGACATTGACTTAGAGTGACTGAGAAGATGATGCAGTGGTACCACTAGTGACAGGGGGTTAAAAATCATAACAGATCTGTATCTGTATATGTATTCTATACACACACACACACACACGCGCACACACTGTACTACTGTATATATATAGATCTCCATACATAGTATATCTTTTGCACATCTATTTGTCACTGCAAAACCTGCACTCACAATTACTCCTTCACTAGAACAATATCCTTGTCAATAGCTTCACTCTCAAAAAACTGGCTGCAGCTCATGAAGGCAAACTACTACTGATAATTTTATCCTTAGCATTGTCTATGTATACATTTTAACACCCTGTGAGTCTTTGTTAGTAATTTTTTCATATTAAAAATTCAGTAACAGCCCACTGTTCATTGCTTCAGTAGCAAGTAGGGCATTTGAAATGAATATTAGAATAAGTTACAGATGTTGCATGTGTTAAAAATGTAACATATTATGGGCGACTCTCTAATAATAATAATGATGATAATAATAAGAAGAAGACATTTTATATAGCACATTTCGCATTGCTCAATGTGCTTCACAGAAATTCAAAATGAACAGCAGTGGAATAGAAATAAAAAGATCAAATACACAGCACTGACTACAAAATAATATTAGCATGAAACACTAAACAAAGATAAATACATTAAACACAAAGCTTTGGATTAAAGTAAGAGACAATGAGTCAAAATAAAATGCTCAATAATACAAATGCTTTCTGAAAACCCCAAATAAATAACATTTTGTGACCCAAATGTAAATCATCCTGAGCACCTGGGTAGAAAGATATGCTCCGAATGATTTTAACTTGTTTTTTAAAAGAATGTTTTGAGTCAGCTGATCTAATTTATTTAGGAATGTCATTCCAAAGTCTATCTATCTATCTATCTATCTATCTATTGTGGCCCCGGCCGGGACGCCCAGGAGGAGGACAGGAGGGCTTGTGCCTCCTCCAGACCGTGAGGGGGCGTCCGTCCTGGTTATACTGGGGACCACGGGTACAGGGCTTGGAAGCCCAGCTCTGTAGGGACCCGTGGTCACCGCCAGGCGGCGCCCCGATGCCGGTTTACCCCGTGTGGTCTTTGGCCGGGGATGGAGCCTGGCCGGGACGCCTTGGAAGACTGGAGGAGGGCGTGTGCCTCCTCCAGACCGAGAGAGGGTGTCCGTCCTGGTTATGCAGGAGGCCTCGGGTACAGGGCTTGGAAGCCCAGCCCTGTAGGGACCCGTGGCCACCTCCAGGCGGCGCCCCAGTGCCTATTTATCCCGGGAGCCCGGCACTTCCGCCACACCAGGAAGTGCTGGGGGGAAGACGACTGGGGAGACACGGACGGCTTCCGGGTGCGCAGCCGGCACTTCCGCCACACAGGGGTGTGGCCAACGTTAAGTGCCGGGAAGCAGCTGGAGCCCATCCGGGTTCCCATAAAAGGGGCCGGCTCCCTCCAGTCATTGGTGGATGTCGGGAGGTAGCAGGACTGAGCTGGAGAGAGAGGACGGGAGGCGGCCAGGAAGGCACAAAGACTGTGGGCCCTGGACTTTGGGGAAATCGGTGCAAGAGGCACTGGGGCTTGTGAGTGCACGTGACTTTTGTGAAATTGTATATAGTGTAAATAAACGGTATGATGGGTGAAAACATGTTGTCCGTCTGTCTGTGTCCGGGCCAGCTTTCACACTATCTACCTACTTACCTACCTACCTACTGTGTTATATAGCACCACTTCTGTCTATCTAGGCTTTCTTCTTTAGTGCATGTGTGAGTGGAACTCTAGGTCAGAATTTGTTTTGCATGAAGACTGATACCAGTGGTGTGGGTGAGGACATGGTAACCTAGCATCTAAGGTTAGGATTCCCCTCCTCGGTTACTACTTGTTGCAGTTTAATGGTCAAAACATAAATAAATTGAGGGCCAGAATATGCACATTGAAAAAGACCAACCTACAGTAGTCTCAGAAGTTTTTCTTTAATCGTCAAATCCTTTGGACGTTTAGCAGTTTTGTCCTTACAATCCAAAGTCATGCATGTCATACTTCCTTAAATAGCTTTGCAGGGAGTAGGTATGAGAGTAGTTTGGAGGTGAATCTCCATCATTGTACACATTACTTCAAGTACCGTATTATTCTCTGCTCTGTTTATGTGTGATGATTGACCCTTTCGATTCAGCCTTTGTCCAGAACATTCAACTCTTTGTTTCACTAAAACACCTGGAATAGAAAGCCTCTTCACAAGGCACACTTTCTCTTCCTGTCTCTTTGCCTTTTTAATGGTCATTTTCCAAGTCCATACATATTGACAGGTTGCCTCCCAAATCTTGGGAGTATTAGCGCAGGTATTTTCAAGTCTGGAAGCCCTTCTTGACATCAGCCTCCTGTAGTTGTCTTCTATGACCTTATGCTAATCTTACGTCACAAGGGCATTCACAAGGTTGGGAGCATGCACTGATTATGGCGCATTGCCATACCCACCATATGGCAAACCACCCAGATTGAGATCCGAGTGCAGCTGTGCAGCGGGTAACACCTCAGCACCACACTGCACAGTGTGAGGTTTTTTTACAGTGTCTAGTGTGCCAATTCTACCACCAACTTGGTTCACAGTTTCAGTATTCACAGTTACTCTAAAAAGGAAAAAACATTACACCTTAAGAAAAATAACTGCATTACTGTATGTAAAGAATTTTTTTATTGATTGTTTACGATATGCAGTATAAAAAAGTAAAAGCTGAGTGGACACACTACAGTGCAGAGAGGGCTTACCACAGTTCATTAGAGTCAAGGAGAGTATAAAACAGGCTAAAGAGTGTTCAGTTCACCTGGTGTTGGGAATGCTTCATCATCATTGAGCTAATGCCATGTAATCTCACATGCTCACCAATTATGCTGGCCTTAAATACCACTGGGAATAAAGTTGCTACAAACCTTTATTGGATTGTGTAAAAACTATTAATAAGACTAATAGTGAGGTACAGTAAAGGATTTTTAAACCAATGACGAAACTAATTACAACTGATTAGATGCCTGCACTTACACAAGAACTTGTACATTATAAATCTATCATCTGTAAAAAGCAGTGACCCAATCCGGAGCCCACCAAGCTGGACCCCCTCAATGCCCTAGGCTGCGCCTAGAAATTCTGTCCTTAAGAGTTATGAACAGAATCGGTGACAAAGGGCAGCCCTGGCAGAGTCCAACTCTCACCAGAAATGGGTTCAACTTACTGCCAGCAATGAGGACCAAGCTCTGACACCAGTTGTACAGGGACCGAACAGCCCTTATCGGGGTGTCCGGTACTCCATACTCCCAGAGCACCCCGCACAGTATTCCCCGAAGGACACGGTCAAACGCCTTTTCCTAGTCCACAAAACACATGTAGACTGGTTGGGCAAGCTCCAATGCACCCTCCAGGACCCTGCCAAGGGTGTAGAGCTGGTCCGCTGTTCTGCGACCAAGACGAAAACCACACTGTTTCTCTTTAATCTGAGGTTCGCCTATCTAACTATCCCTCCTCTCCAGAACCCCCGAATAGACTTTTCCAGGGAGGCTGAGGAGTGTGATCCCTCTGTAGTTGGAACACACCCTCCAGTCCCCTTTCTTAAAGAGGGGGACCACCACCCCGGTCTGCCAATCCAGAGGCACTGTCCCCGATGTCCATGCGATGTTGCAGAGACGTGTCAACCAAGACAGTCCTACAACATCCGGAGCCTTGAGGAACTCCGGGAGTTTTTTGACCACCTCGGTGACCTCAGTCCCAGAGATGGGGGAGCCCACCTCCGAGTCCCCAGGATCTGCTTCCTTGCTGGAAGGCATGTTAGTGGGATTGAGGAGGTCTTCGAAGTACTCCCCCCACGACCCACAATGCCCTGAGTCAAGGTCAGCAGCGCACCATCCCCACCATATACAGTTTTGACACTGCACTGCTTCCCCCTCCTGAGACGCCGGATGGTGGACCAGAATCTCCTCGAAGCCGTCCGAAAGTCGTTCTCCATTGCTTCTCCAAACTCCTCTCACACCTGAGTTTTTGCCTCAGCAACCACCGAAGCCACATTCCAATTGGCCTACCGGTACCTATTAGATACCTCCAGAGTCCAACAGGACAAAAGGGTCCTGTAGGACTCCTTCTTCAGCTTGACGGCATCCCTCACCACCGGTGTCCACCAACGGGTTCAGGGATTGCTGCCACGACAGGCACCGACCACCTTACGGCCACAGCTTCAGTAAGCCGCCTCAACAACAGAGGCACGGAACATGGCCCATTCGGACTCAAAGTCCCCCACCTCCCTCGGGACGTGGTCAAAGTTCTGCCAGAGGTGGGAGTTGAAGCTACTTCTGACAGGGGACTCTGCCAGATGTTCCCAGCAGACCCTCACAACACATTTGGGCCTACCAGGCCTGACCAGCATCCTCCCCCACCATCGAAGCCAACTCACCACCAGGTGGTGATCAGTTGACAGCTCCGCCCCTCTCTTCGCCTGAGTGTCCAAGACATGTGGCCGCAAGTCTGACGACACGACCACGAAGTTGATCATTGAACTGAGGGCTAGGCCTTTCGCCCCTCCTCGAACTGCCACCTTATTGTGGTGGTGGTGTTTGCATGTCCCAGTGATCCTAGAAGCTCTGTTGTCTGGGGCTTTATGCCCCTGGTAGGGTCACCCAAAGCAAACTGGTCCTAGGTGAGGGATGAGACAAAACCTTCTATGAAAAATAAAAACTTTGGATGGCGTTTTCCCTCGCCCGGACGTGGGTCACCGGGGCCCCCCTCTGGAGCCAGGCCTGGAGGTGGGGCTCGATGGCGAGCACCTGGTGACCAGGCCGGCACCCATGGGGCTCGGCCGGGCACAGCCCGAAGAGGCAACGTGGGTTAACCTCCCCATGGGCTCACCACCTGTAGGAGGGGCCAAGGAGGTCGGGTGCAGTGTGAGTTTGGTGGTGGCCAAAGGCAGAGACCTTGGCGGTCCGATCCTGAAGAAGCTGGCTCTTGGGACGTGGAATTTCACCTCTCTGAAGGGGAAGGAGCCTGAGCTAGTGTGCGAGGTTAAGAGGTTCTGGCTAGATATAGTCAGGCTCACTTCGACGCATAGCTTGGACTCTGGAACCAATCTCCTTTAGAGGAGCTGGACTCTCTACCACTCTGGAGTTGCCCCCGGTGAGAGGTGCAGAGCGGGTGTGGGCATACTTATTGCCCCCCAACTTGGAGGCTGTTCATTGGGGTTCACCCCAGTAGACGAGAGGGTAGCCTCCCTCCATCTTCAGGTGGGGGGATGGGTCCTAACTGTTGTTTGCGCGTATGCGCCGAACAACAGTTTGGAGTACCCACCCTTTTTGGAGTCCCTGGAGGGGGTGCTAGAGGGCATACCTTCTGGGGACTCCCACGTTCTGCTGGGAGACTTCAATGCTCACGTGGGCAATGACAGTGAGACCTGGAAGGGCGTGATTAGGAGGAATGGCCAATCTGAACCTGACCGGTGTTTTGTTATTGGACTTCTGTGCTCGTCATGGATTGTCCATTACGAACACCCTGTTCAAGCATAGGGGTGTTCATATGTGCACTTAGCATCAGAAGTTGAACATGCAAATCAAATTATGAAACCAAAGGACAAGCAGGGATTGATCGCATGGACGAAATGTTGTAATAGCACAAGACAAGACAATGTCTAGTTCAATCTAAAATTCTTACACACTCTTCCAACTTTTTAGGCAAATCTTTCCCTTTTTGGTAAAGTACAGATGAGGAGTATCCACAGGTCATCTCCCTTGAATAATTTGGTGTCTACTGTGATCTAGCAACAAAAAATGTCAAAACAATTTGAACACGCCTCAGAATAAACAAAAACCTAGAATCACTTTTGAATGTACCATAAACATAAAAATGCCCTTCGAAGGACATAGAACTCACAATCCTTTGGTTTTTAGTAAAACCCAAAACATAAGTACTTCATAAATAATTTATTTATACAAAGAAAAAAGGACAGAACAATACAAAAAGGGCAAAAATGAGGCAATGTGTTTCAAAAGGCTAAACAAGGCAAAAAAGGTCAAATCTGTAAATCAATAGCAAAATCCAATAACCAGAAGCAAAAATTCACAAAAAACAGAGAATCCAACAATACAATAGCTCTTAACTTCACCAAATCCAATGACACTCCACTAAGACCAACTCCTCAACCTCAATATAAAGCCAGAAGGCGGCCCACAGTAGTGATGTCATGGTGGCCCCGCCTCTTGGGTTTCCACCTGCAAAACACATGGGAGAGATTCAAACAACTTAAATACACAATACATAAATACTAAATTATAAGTAAATGTAACATTAGGAAAATTACACTAAAATGATAATTAAAAAATAGCAATAAAATAAAAAATAAACATGAGCCTTTGAACCAACCTTGGTTTTAACATAACAATACCTCTGTCACCAGATAATGCATGCAGCTTTGAAGTATTGGTGCAAGGAGTTGTCTGAAGCAACCAGTGTGACACAAGTATGGAATGGCACAATCTATTATGTGACAAAAAATGTGAAAAACAATATAAATAAAAATAATATTCAAAACTGCAGTGATGGAAAAATACCCTAAATAGCCTTAAATATCTGGTGATCACAACAACAGAGTGATGTACCCTACCTTCCACACCAGAGCTTTACCCTGCACTCCCTTATTTGAGTTTCATTATGGAACTCTACTAAGAACAGTGTCAAATGAAGATGTTGCCTCTGAGATACCTGATATATGCATCAAAATAAAATGTGTCACCCAAGCTTCCTGATACTCTCAGATGCCACAGAATTTTGCACAACAGTACAATACCAAGCAATATGTTATCTTATCGAAAGAAACTGGATTGCTTCCACAAAATACCTCACTTCCCAGAGCGCTTTGAGGAAGAAGATGGAGAGAATCACCAGGAGACAACAAAATTAGAGCCCCTGCTTTCTTGAATCAACCCAATTTTTGTATTACTGGAATAAAACCTCCTCTGGAGAGCAGATCACGTAAGCAAGTGGGCAAATTCCCACTTAGAAGGACACAAAATAAAAGGACAATTGTAGTCTGTCTCTATCCCTCGTGAAATAACACAAAAATAAATCACACGGGGTTGTTGACCTTTGGGTGAAGAGCAGCACAATAAAGTAATTTTCCCTGCGGTGTTGTTCTTAACAATCTGCAATTCACACGCTGACTTAAATGAGCTGTGTTTACTAGGCAGCCTGCAGGGCCAGAGGCTGAGGCCAAAGCCACCGTCACAGGCAGCGGTCTGCACATTGACATGCGCCGTGTGTCTCAGCTTTCTCCATCACAGAACACAGCATCTTTGTCTTTTTTTGTATTTTTGCATTTTTTTTTCTTTTTGCTCGAAGTATTCTGATAGATTGCAGGGTGCCTCATTCACGTGGACTTTGATGGGCACTCGTTTTCTCTATCCCTTTTTTTTTTTAACTTCATCAGCATCTTTACTGGACTGAAAGCGATTACCTTTATGTACAGACATCACTTGTAAAAACCAAAATTGAGTGTGACATGTCCATTGCGCAGGAACCAATTCTCTCCATTCTGTTGTCTGTGAAGAGCAATCTCTTCTGGACAGCATGATAACAAGGCAGAGCAGAGGATAGACCCCTTGGGTGTGTCAGGTCTTGCTTCTCTGCTTTGGTATTCCCAGGGCTTTATTACAAGGCAATCTTCACAATATGAGTTTGCACAGTGTCAACTTGCAGACTGCTCTGTTGATTTAATAGACTTTGTGTAAAGAGCTGCAGTCTGATTTGGCCGTTAACCCATTGAGCTCCTGATGGTGCCATTATGCGAAATATCACCTACTACAAAAGTTAAATATACTCTAAAGGCTCCAATAAATGATGAATTAGCCCAAGCTCAAAAGCCCCCCACAAGATCATCTCTGCCTGTGGCCTTTCCTCTGTCCCACAGTCTTGATACATTACTCTTAGTGATTTTATGTGTGCCTTTATGGAATAAGCTTAATAAAGCACTCTCCTGTATTGCTAAGCTCAAGTTCAACATTTAAATTAAATCTGAGAAAGAGTCCCTTCATTCTCAAACAGACATTCTAATGGATAATTTATTTTCACTGAGCAGTTAGCCTACCAAGACACATAAGGGTGGACAACACTGTCATCTATAAGCTGAAGAGACCCTATTCCCTTCTGGAGAAACGGGGGAGCAGGGTGAGGGTATTATTTTTTGACTTCTTTTGTGCATTCTACACCATACAGGCCAAACTGCTGGGTGAGAAGCTCCAGTTGATACTACTACAGTGCCCTGGAAAACAGACTACCTGACTGGTAGACCACAGTTTGTGTGGCTCAAGAGCTGTGTATCAGACATGGCCACGAGCAGCACAGAATTCTGTGGGGAACTGTGCTAACTCTCTTCCTGTTTGCCCTCAGATTTTAGAATCATGTCATCTGCAGACATTTTCTGTTGACACAGCCATAATTGGGTGTATCAGCGATGGACAGTAGAATACACGAGACCAGTGAGGAACTTTGTTGAATGGTGCAACATGAACTTCCTGCAGCTCAACATCAATAAGAAAAAGGACAGTCAAGCCCATGCAGTACCCAGTGGGCATTGATGCTGAAGATGTGGTGGTGGTGAGGACGTATGGTACATTGAGACATATTTGAATATAAACTGATAAAAAAGGCTGATTCAGTCTTAGGAGTCAGACTAGACTCACTGGGGGAAGTGGCAGAACAGAAGTCACTCAGGAAGTTGCTGATTATTCTGGTCAATAATTATCATCCCCTGTTTGAGATTTTTGCTTAGCACAGGAACACAAAAGATAGACAACTGTGTCACTCAAAGGAGCACCATGTGATGTTTGGATTATTCTCCACCATTGGGCTCCATACTGAGTGACCCCTCGGGGTGGGCTGAATGATACCAAGCTAGTCCAGCAGACATCTTTACAGAAAGTGATGCCATGTGCAATATACTGTGCCAATGACTGACATCCTGTACTGTGACATTGTATATTCAATTCTAAAAACCTGTTCTATCTATCTATCTATCTATCTATCTATCTATCTATCTATCTATCTATCTATCTATCTATCTATCTATCTATCTATCTATTATATTGCAAGGAAAGGATACCATTGATAGTGCCAGCATTTCATTAAATCATTCAGAACAGTGTTGCACTATGAGGTGACAAAGTGGTTCATGCTGCTGCCAAACAGTTTTTATAGCCCTGGCTTAAAATCTTGACCTTGTCATTTGCCTGTATGGAGATTATATGTTCTCCCCACTTCTCTGTTGGTTTTCACATTGCATAGTTTGTGAATCTTAGATTTAAGTTCAAAATAAATTTTTAATGTTTTTGTACCGATTTTAATTGTTTTTCTTATGCTCAGTCTGATGGCAACATGTTTGAGTTGTACTTTTTGTATAAGAGTAGGTAGTAGGCCCAAACCTACATATTACAATACAATTGAAAATTCTCACAGGTTCAGTGGATACGTTTCAGACTAAAATGTATTTTTTAACAAATAACATATGTACTACTGATAAACTGTTCACACAGACTCAGCACTTGCCTGTTGAAACACTAGTTAATGCTCTACTATTTAAATAAACTCAATAGCAGGTATTCACCTCACTTGAATCAATAAAAGCACAGCTACTGCTACCATCTCACTCACTCAGTCAGTCACTCACGCCGCCGCTGCTAAGCATGCACAGCACAAGACGCGGCTTCTTCATGTCCTACCTTTGCTTAGTATTGACTCAAAAATTAGGATGAACAACATGGCACTCTGAGAAATATTCTTAAAGGAGTAGGTTCACTTATTTAATATAACTTACTTAACAAATTCATATTCAGAAATATTACATTTTAGGCACAAATACACCAACAGAAAAAGACATCTGCCAAGCTGGCACATTTTGAGCTTCACCTTTAAATGTGTTTACAAGTTGTCAGCTAATTTTTAGTATACTGGTAAAATGTTTTTAAAAAACCATACCATAGGAAGAGTTTCATTCGGTATACCGGATCAGTTAGTATACCATCATCTCCTGATTCTGTGGTTTTGTTTTAGTTGCTGTCCCTGCTGTTTTGTGTATGCCTATGATGTTTGTAACTCATTGGCACATAGTGGTTACAGTGATAGTTTTGAAGTCTCAACATACATGTTTTAAAAATTGAAGTTGCTCAGGGTTTTGTATCTAAGCTTTGCATTCTCATTATTCAAAAACATCTATTTTGTTACTGTCAATGGAATCAAAAAGATGTTTTAGTATGGGCTTTAGTGATAGGACGTACTGTTGTTTCCTTTGAGGATGAGTTCTGTATGTAGAACTACTGGCCTTGGTGAATGTTTATATGAAAGAATTCCCGGTGATCCCAATTCTTGTCTGTTTCTTAACTAAGAACCTGACTTTCCCAAAGCTATTTTCATCCTCTGGTCTGGAAAGCAAGTGGCTCTCTGATCAATGTACCCCTTACTATGATCATAACAGCATAGATGTGTGGCAGCTTAGCTGACCTCTCTAAATTGTCACTGCGTGAATGAATGTGCACTGCAATAAATGAGTGTTGTGTCTGCACCAGACATCATGGATGAAGAAAGAAATTGGTGAGAAAAATTGGCCAGGAAGTGAAATAATGGCAGAGGAACTGGCAAAATCATACTCAAGGGACAGTCAAGACTCAAGAGAAAGCAGAAGAAATTAATGTTATTGAAGTTGAATCCAAAATTAAATAGAGAAAAAGCATTGCACAAAAGGTGCTAACTGATCTAGAAATTATTAGCTTCAAGAGCAACAATTCTTGAAATAAACTAAGCTGAGTTTAAAAAGTACCTAAAATGTTGATGATGTTATGCTGAGCACTGCACCATGTCATCTTATATAGGCAGGAAATGATGACACAATCTGTCATGTGTCCTCTTTGTTACATCACTAGCAACAAGCACAGCGACCATAAACAATATGACTGTGGCCACATAAAAACTGTCACAAAAAATTGGTAACAACAAACTAAACCAACAAACTGATAATAAAAAATCAGTGATAACAAACTAAGCACAAAATGGCATTTTAAGAATATAGATAATGATTAATAAGCAGATGTTGGACGCTAGGTGGCACTGTTGCCCCTTTAAATCCAACAAACAGACACATTGGATGTAAGGTACTGTGATTGCATTAAGAAGATATTTATTAAGATTTCTTCTTTCACAGTGCCCTTCAAGCACCACAGCCACAATAAACACAATTAAATAATCTAATAATAAACACACAATTCTCTCCTCCACACCTCCCAGCAAGTTCTGTCCTACACCTCCCGACTCTGGCTCGCTTGCTGGGTTAACAGCAGTCCTCTATATAGTCCTTGACCCGGAAGTGCTTCTGTCCTTCCGTCCATATGACTTGCCAGCACTTCCGGGTCAGATGGAGAACCTGCTTTTTCTTCAGCCTGGAAGTTTGGGGCTTCCATCCTGGTGACTTTAGAGTATGTCTGGGCTATACAGATAGTAAAATCTCCCAGGTTCCCCTTCAGCATCTCCTGTCAGCACCCACAGTACCCAGCAGGACTGTGAAGCCAAACTCCAGATCCCATGGTGCCCTGCCGGAATCTAGGGCACTGCTATGCTGCAGGGAAGTATAAAAGTACCTGCCTTCCCCCATCCTTCCATTCTTTGGGCATCCATTGGGTTGAGCTGTCGGTCGTCCATCACACAGGAAAATAAGTCAAATTAACAAAATATACTGGAGAATAAGAAATGTGGATTCATGGTGCCATCCAGGGTTGGTTCAAATGTTAAACACAATACTCCGGAGCCTTTGGAGATGAGATAATGGAAAAATGAAGTTAGGTTATGGAGGGTAAGAGGGTGTTTTTTTTTTTTTTATAAAAGCAGTCCGGAACAATAGCACATTATGATCGCATCACGTATTGAGTATTTTTTTTTCTTTCTTTTAGATATTCTTCTTCGCCGGGAGTCATTCCTCCGCTTCTTTCACAGCATTGGGTAGAAAGGAAAAGAGCAGAGGAAGAGGATGTAAGATTTAGCATTGCTTTTAGGATTAGAGAAGAACGGCCCTATCTACTAGCCTAACCAGAAATTCATTTTGGGTAGGGGGATGAGAAAGTGCATGAATCATAATCCTGTCTATGATCATTCAGTTGGGACTGAAATAAACTTTATTTGGACAGGTTCAAACCCAATGTTCCCCCATTCATACCTATGAATGGCTGTCATTTGTTTAATTCTTTTTATTATGCTTTAAATAACCTGTTTCTTTCAATATACAGCACTTCTTTCCCAAAATATGCAGTCTGTAATACCAAAAGTGTGCCTTTTAGGTGCTACTTTCAGAAGACCACATGTGTTGGGGCTCAGGACGGAGCATTATAAATATAGAATATTGGATCACTGAAAGCAAACCATCCCTGGACCTCATCTCCAACTGTAAACCTAAAAAAATTAAAAATTCACAGATGTCAGCAGTACATTATTAAGTATATTTGCTCATTTGCAAGAGCTCTCTTTGCTGGAGATTTTTCCTCTCATGAGAGATTCTGAACATCCAGCGTGATATTGATACCAAGCAGGTCTGAGGCACAAGGGGTAATGTGGAAAAACAGACAGGGAAAAAAATACTTTTGGTAGGAATTCACCATGCTACAAATATGAAATGCCCGATTATGGCATACGATCTTTGGCATTCACTTCATTCTTGAATACGGTTATTAATATTATGATTGTTTCCAAATCAGACACTCACTAGTTCAGGCTGTCTTGAATCAAATGGCACAGCCACAACTATTATGTTTAAGCCAAGGTTTCTTCCCTGGCTAACGTTTATATTCATATATTCTTTGTCTTTTTCATTATTTCAGTTTGAATCATTTATCATGGTTATTTCTATTCATATTGTTCTCATTTATCATTTATGTTTCATGTATTATTGTTTTTGTTATGTTTCTAAAAGCATTCCGGTTGCACTGGGAGTTATGAGTAGAGTGTTGTTTTGAAATTTTTTCCAAGCTTTTTGAGGCTGTTAAAATTATCCAGGTGTAGTTTGTGGAGTTTATACGGAAAATGAATTTAATTCTATGGTTATATTCTTGAGTAGAGCCTTCATTTAGGAATGGACTTTTACTTTTCAGATACCACTTTGTTTAGATTGGATGGGAGGTGGCCATTTTGTTTTTTCAGTCATCATGTCGGTCCTGGATGCTTGTGGCATGGTCTCTAGGGTCATGACATGGGGAGTAATTAGTGAAGGGCTAAAAGATATTCTCGATGGCCATTTTGTATCCAAGATTGGACAAAACTTAGAAAGTTATGATTCTTTTGATATTTATTTAATGGTTCTAGTATTTATTTCTGCCTTAAATTTTGATTTTTGGTTTGTGTTTTGGCTCTGATGTCTCACTCATTTTCTTTTCAGATCTTGACCTTTGCCTTGTCTTTGACTCTGTTCTTTTCCCTGTTCCTAAAAGTTTTTTTTAATTGTCTGTCAATTTTATAAAAGTGAGACCAGATTCTGTCCTGTTCTTATGGATCTGTTTCTTAGCCTCATCCATTTTTGTTATTTTGCTCTGAGGATTATTATAAGAACTTTGTGTGTCTGATATGAAAAGAACCCTGTTGTCCTGAGGAAGACAGTTAATAAAACCTGAGCAGGAGATGGGGGTCCCACAAAGTAAGTAGCTAAAACTGGCAGACTTTAAAATGTCCTGCTACCATAACCCAAAGTTTATGTATGAAAAAAATTGAAAAAAGACGCCCCTTTGAGGGCAAACAACTCCACTCCTTCCAGCCAGAGGGCTATAAGAATCCGATGTCTCCAAATGTCTGTTTCATTTGGATCTGGAAAGGGCAGAGTTTTACTGCTGTGACCCATTCTTATGAACCACTTTAAACAAAGGAAAGAAGGCTATTCATGTTAGATTTTTGCACCCTTGTGCACCTGTTTTGTTTATTATTTGCAAGTACAATTAAATAGGGTGACACGACTGGCAACAAAACACTTCACAGAGTCGCCTTGCGTGCCTTCCACTTGTCCACACCTCCTAAGTCTAGACCTTGGCTTCACTGAGACCTCGTTTTCAAAATGCACATTTTCCCAAACCATAAGACACAAAACATGGAAGCCCTGACTGAAAGCCATCCTAATAAATCCTCATTTGAAAGAACAAAAACCACGATCAATGGCATAATATACATAAGAACAATATTAGCTAATAACAGAAAGTGAAAGCACACGTAAGCCAGGGGTGAGACCCTGGCTGTAACATGACACTTAATACATTATACAACCTAGTTTTATTGCATTATTATATAATACAATATAATCATTTAATTTACACACATTCTAGACCAGCTGCTCAGATCTGTTAATTTTTGTCTGCATTGATATGTTGAGTTTGTCACTGAAACAGCCTGCAATTATTTCTAAGCACAAAAACACATAAGGGTTGAAGCAGGAACATTTGCTGTACACAATTCATAATGGTGATTCCCAGCCATTTGATTAATAAATGATTTTCCATCCATCCATCCATTTTCTAACCCGCTGAATCCGAATACAGGGTCACGGGGGTCTGCTGGAGCCAAATCCCAGCCAACACAGGGCACAAGGCAGGAACCAATCCTGGGCAGGGTGCCAACCCACCGCAGGACTAAATGATTTTCTTCCTCCCTAAATTCCAATCTCCTCCAAACTGAACAAATACCTCCATGGCTGCAGTGCACTTTACCCTGGCTTTGTCACATTGTCTTGCTCTTTACTTTCAATCGAGAGACGTTACCAGTTTCAGAATAACCAATTCCATAAGCTCATGTGTATAAATATAAACTCATCAGGAGAATACATAATTACAATAACACATACCCAGCTGGTCAGACCCCGGGAGACCCACACCACAATCTTATGCAAGTCAACACTAAAACGCAGTCTGTGTTTAAATGAGGTGACCTTAAAAACATTCTTGATATTCAAATGCTGACATGCGTCTAAAGGCCTGATTTCTACCTTGAGGTGAGCTCTCAGCTTATTAGAAAAACATACTGACTCTTTTATTTAGCAATTTACAATACTCTCAGACTCAAATAAGATGTGTAGTTGGGCTACAGAATATTAAATCTAAATGTAAAACTACAGTATTTATGGATGCCCTAAGGTCAATTTCTTAAATGAAATACTGAACTCTACTGCACACAGCCTTAATAGTGTTATGTTCAAACGGGATGTTGGAAGAATCCTATTGGACAGATTTATAGTAAGTGGCGGAGATTGTAATGGTCTTTCTTTTAAAGCAAAAAAGTGAATTTTTTAATTTTAAAAAAGGTCTGAATTTTAATGTATGATCATTGAAGAAAGTTATAGCAGCACACAAAATAGCTACACCCATGAAAACAAATGCACAACAGGGTGATGATGTTACATGGGAAATGCTAAAAATCTAAATAAGTGAAAATTAAAATGAATAATGCTTCAAATGAAAAGATAGGCAGGCAATATTTAATCTTTTTCTAGATCCACTTTATTGCTTAGCAGATTTGTCTAACTTATTCTTAGGTGTTGATTTCAGCTTCCATACACATCTGTCTATCTAATATTGACATTTCTATCTCTCTCTCTCTGTATGTATATATGTATATACGTATGTGTATACACACACACACACATATATATATAATACAAAGAGTACATAACACGTGTTTCACCTTGCTTGGGGCTCGTCAGCTGTATGCACTTTCGTTTGCCCTTTCGGGAATCGAGCTTTCGACATTAGCACCTGAGGCAGAGCCCCAGTCATTGCACCATGGTGGCAGCAGGTTAGAGATAATGGAAATACAAAAATTCAAAAGTCTCAAAAAAAATAGGGAAAAAAATTATTACTCAGTGAAATAACAGAACAGCGAAAAGAGATTGAATATATTGTTCGGATTTAAACTATGTCAGAGACTTGTAGATCATCTAATTTGTGTTGCCAGCGAGAATTAAAAGATTCCAAAAACGTTGTTGCAGTATGAAGTCCGTGAGACGGAGACTTTTAACAGGAGATTATTTTAAATCACGCCCTACTTACAACTATTTTCAAACAAGACCACAGTCATCTAACCTCAGTCATGTGAATGCTTTTGTCAGACACACTTCCTGCACTCTCAGCTCTTATAAATTTTAACAGGACAATAATTTTATACATTCTAGATGACACGTCAACGACAAAGCAAAGAAGAAAGAGCATGGACAAACATTTGAGAAAGTCATTTTATTTATTAGAGAAAGAAACGATATTCACTCACAGGCAGTTATACGTTACGTTGTCACGATGTAAGTCCAAACACAGAATCAAAATTCAATGCGATGTTGAAGAAAAGTTAATTCCAAATATTGTTTTTACAAAAGTTTTAAAGTAAAAGTGAAAATAATGCATATATAACAATTCCCATGAAAACAACAATCTCTTTAAATTGTATATCCGGTAAACCAACCCTGGGGGTGGGCGAGCGAAGTGATATATACCACTTTGTGCTACCACTAGCTCACCTACCATGAGGACACTAGAAAAATGCCAAACTAGAGAAGAATCAGTCAGGAAGAATAAGAAGAGAGCAATTGTCCTTTTGGGGGCTGTCTTGCTTTTGCCTCTCCAGTGCACCTGTTGTCACTTTCATTTATGCCAAAGCGTGTGAAGTTGATTCACAATCGCTTATGCTTCCTAACTGGACAGACTGAAATCTCTGAAGCTTAACTGACTTGGTGTTAAACTGGGATGATTAATACTTCTTGCTCCAGAAGCCAGCTACAGGTATTCATTAATGATTTTACTAGATTTCATCCATCTGTCAAGTTTATAGTTGACAGTTCCACCATGATTCTAGCATTTTTAGATATCACTCTTTGTACCAACTTAAAACCTTTGTCTATTACAAGCCAACCGACTCTCACAGTTACCTTCTTTAGAGCTCTTTCCATGTACGGCATACTCAAATCTTCCTAACTCTTTTACAGTCCCTTAGACTCTACTGCCTCTACAGCAGTGAGGCTGACTTCTGTAATGAAGCACTCAGAATGAGGAATTTCTTCATTGATAGAGGATGCCCTTCTCATATTTTGGACAGGGCCCTCAAAGAAGCCAGGAGAAAACCTCATAACATTCACTCATCTCTACATCCCACTGGTCCTCCCACTCCACCATAACTCTGTCTCTTCTACAGGTCATCATGCAAAATTTCCTTCCACTGGAGACTATTTCTTAACCCTCCCTTGATCACCTTCCATCTCCCACCTAACCTATGCAAACTTCAGAGAGGAGAGCATCATTCATCACCAGGCACTTTGAGATGTATCAGGAGCTGCTGCGTCACTTGCAAATATGTCACCAACAACAGCCTTATAGCTGGTCCCTCTGGTAAATTCAGCATTAAACAGTGGGGACCCTTTCAGTCTGATAATCTTATTTATTGCTTGTCTTGCAGGAAGCGTCCAGCCATCTACAGTACGTTGGTGATACAGGGAGACAGCTAACAGATGTTTCAAGGAACATGCTCAAGCTGTTTATAATCTAAGACATTATAAAGCCTATTGTGGAACACTTCGCTTCCCATGGTCATAGCCACATTGATCTCTCTGTTTGTGTTCTTTCACAAGGCTTCAAAGACATTTTTCAAAGAAAAAGAGAAGTTAACCATATTCTCATCTTATAATCATGGATTTCTCCACATCGTAATTACTGACTAATTTTTTTAATCTCTCCCTCCATCTTCCGGTCTCCTGAACCTGCCTTTTTCATTATGAAAACCAGCTCTGTCGCCATCTTGGTGTCAGTCAGATAAAGACTCTTGTCTAAGAAGATGCATCCACT
The DNA here is from genome assembly GCF_016835505.1 of Polypterus senegalus. NCBI lineage: Eukaryota > Metazoa > Chordata > Cladistia > Polypteriformes > Polypteridae > Polypterus > Polypterus senegalus. The sequence goes on along the minus strand of NC_053161.1, from coordinate 9,743,366 downwards.
ATTATTCCATGCTTTTCTAAATAGTTAACATCTCAGTTATACAGGGTTCACCTTGGTGCCTGAACTCTTTAGGACTTGTCTGCTTATATATATATATATATATATATATATATATATATATACTGTATATTTACACTGTGAGTGGAAAAAAAACACACCAAAATGTTTTTCATCACATCTTCAACAATAGTCGGCTGATTTTGATAAAATTTGGAACATTGTATAAACTTGTGTCAAAGCCTGGTCAAAGCAGTATAAGATCTTACTTATTTATAAATTTGGTTGCCATGGATACGTGCAAACGATAAAGTTTGTAAACAAGTTTGACCCTTGCTAAATTTGCAGATAAAAATGGGTTTCAGTACAGAAGACCGAATTTTTATTAAGAATTTGGTTCTGCTAAAGGGTTACAGCAGTCGTCGACTGATAAAAGAGTTGGAAAACATATTACATACACTTTGTATCAAACATTAAGTAAATCAGCCGACTATTGTTGAAGATGTGATGAAAAACATTTTGGTGTGTTTTTTTTTCCACTCACAGTGTATATATATATATTGTCAGGGATGCCAGGGGCGATGACCCGGGACACCCTGAAGGACCGAAGAGGGTCTATGCCCACCCTGGATCAGGTGGGGGCCACGGGTAGAGGGCTTGGAAGCCCAACCCTGTTGGGGCCTGTGGTCACTGCCAGAGTGCGCCCCAATGCCTTGGGAACCCTGGACCTCAGCACTTCTGCCACACAGGGAAGTACTGGGGGGGAAGAGAAGCAGGGACACCCGGAGAGCTTCCGGGAGAACATCCAGCACTTACGCCACACTGGGGCGTGTCAGCGGGAGATTGCCAGGGAGCACCTGGAGCACATCCGGGTGAGGATAAAAGGGGCAGAAGGCAGAAGGAGCGAGAGTGGAGGCGGCCCGAAGAAAGGCAAGGTGTTGTTTGGCTAGGACTTTGGGGACTGAAGGGGTTGTGTGCACTGATTCATGTGAATAGTTTGTAAGATAAACGTGTGGTGGTGACTTTCAACATGTCTGCCTGTCTGTGTCCGGGCCATTTCCACAATATATATATATACAGTGGAACCTCAGTTTGCGAGCATAATTCGTTCCGGAAACGTGCTCGCAATCCAAAGCACTCGTATATCAAAGCGAATTTCCCCATAAGAAATAATGGAAACTCAGATGATTCGTTCCACAACCCAAAACTTTTCATATAAAAATGATTAATACAAAATATAAAGTAAAAATACATAAAACAAATTAACCTGCACTTTACCTTTAAAAAGAATCATGGCTGGTGTGAGTTTCTAAACTCTTGTGGGATTCCACCCAACGGAACGACACAGGAAGAGTGTCCCAAAGCAATTGCAGTTTCTCAGCGCTGTAGCAGTTCGCTGTATAAGTGTATCCAAAAAGATCGCGGACATGCTATAAGTGCCTGCCATCGATGGGTGATACAAGGAACATTATAAAGATCCCGCTGCAATAAACAACAGCGCTGTTGCTGTTTCAAGCTGAATAAAGCTGGTGTTGTTAAAGTACTGAGACTCAGCTTCATGTTTTGGGGCGCAAGATGGGGACTCACACTTCACAGCACACACGTACACGCGTGCGCACACCCACACACAGTGACAAAGCTGTAGTAAACAGTATATGGTCGAGAGAGAGAGAGAGAGAGAGACAAGTGACCGAGAGAGATAAGGAGAGAGAGAGAGATGCGTGTGCAAGAGAGAGACGAACCATCAGCTCAGTTGTGATCACATGACACTCAGCAGACAAAGTGTATCCATACTACTCGTATTGCAAGACATCGCTCGTTTATCAAATCAAAATTTACTAAAAAAGTTTGCTTGTCTTGCAAAACACTTGTAAACCGAGGTTCCACTGTATATATATATATAGTGAAAGTCGCTATATAGGCACCCAACCCGTCACAGACTGGAAATGGATACACACGTAAAAATAAAACAAAGATTTCTTTTTCTTCACCTGTGGGGCATGTCTTCCCTGTGTTCCACAGGCAAAGCACAGTCCCAAAAGCACTCTAAATACTAAAATAAAGCACACCACACTCTTCTTTTTCCTCCACCACCACTTCTCCCAGGCAACCTCATCCTCCTGCTTCCAACTCTGGCTCCTTCAGTGGTGGCTGCTGGCCCCTTTTTATAGTGCACTTCCGGGTGTGGTAACTATGCTGCCCATATGGGCTCAGAAGTCCCAGCTGCAGCACCCCCTACCGGAGCCTGTGGGACTCAACAGGGCTGCACCCAACTCCAATTTCCATGGAGCACCTCTCCAATCCAGAGGATTGGGCTGCCATCTAGCATACAGGGGGAGGTATTGCACAGACCATGGCTGCTCCCCCTGAACATATAGTGAAGGGGCGTCCCGACCAGGCATGGACTCTGGCTGTCCGCCACAATATATATATAATATATAATATATATTGTATATATATATATATATATATATATATATATATATATATATATATATATATATATATATATATATATATATATATATATATATATATATATATATATATATATATACATATAAACAGCATAAGGAAGTTTGTAAACAATACAATTGTGTTACAGTTCCTCAGATTTCAGTACCGAAGCATTTTCTACAGAGCATTACAGAATTTGGAAGATATTCTCTACTAAAACTATACACAGTAAAACTTATTAGTTGTCCATTGGTTAATCATAAGCAGACATACAGAAATACATTTGAACTCTGCACTTTTTAAGTCAAACTGACAAATGACATTCTAAATCTACATTGGGGTGCAGTATATTTCAAAAATGTATGTCTGTATGTTAACGCTAGTCGTAAGTGTATTAAAAGCAATCACACTCACAGTGCACAGGGTTGTGTTGATCATTAGCCATTTTCCAACTCTGCCTATATGCAGTTATCATTTGGAATGAAAGTAACATCTGATACCACCATGAGACGGCTTCCTCGTATTTTTGTGTGTTCAAGTTCACACACTTATTATGGTGGTGATCATAGAAGTAAGAGGTGTGTAGGACCAGCTGTCAGGAAAAAATCAGTGGCCTGGTATGTTGGAATTAAAGTACCAATATTGATCCTGATTTATGAAAGAGTTATAAGTGTGAGAATAAATCCTGGAGAAACACTCCAATGAATAGCCGGCACACTAAGCCATTAATTTTTCATAAGACTGAGTGCCCGTAGAGGTTTTGTTTCTTTAGGTTTCACATCATTTGCAGGTTTTCTTTTACTATCCACCAGTGTCTCATGATTTTTGGCATCTTAAAAACTTTCATGTTTAAAATTTATGTTGGTATGTTAAAAACTCAAAATTAATAATTAATGTGTTTTCTTTGTAATGAAACAGAAAAAACATGAACACAGCAAGAGAATGAAAATACTAAACTAAATAACAAGAAAGCAACAATCCTGTAGCCTCTCTAGGCCCACTTTACTAGATGTCAATCCTTTTCTACTGTATCATCAAGCACTCCATTTTTTCTCTCACTTTAATAACAATAATAATTCTTTGCATTTATATAGAGCTTCTCACTACTCAAAGTGCTTTACATAGTGATATGCAGCATCTACCTGGATGATGTGACAGCATCCATTTTGTGTCAGTACTCTGACCACACATTCGCTATTAGGTGTTGAAGGGGTGAGAAACATTTAGCCAGTTGGAGAGGGTGGATGATTAGGGGGCCAGAAGTACTAGGCCGTGGAGGGCAATTTAGTCTGGACATCGGGATACACCCTACGCTTTACAAAGGATGCCAGGGAACTTTTATGACCACAGAGAGTCAGGATCTTGGTTTTATATCTCATCCAAAGGATGGCACCATTTTTACAGCACAGCATCCCCATCACTACACTGGGACATTGGGATCAACATTCAGACCACAGGATAAGAGCCCCCTGCTTGTCTCGCCAACACCTCTTCTAGCAGTGACACAAGCTTTTCCTGGTTGGTATCTATCCAAATACTGTCCAGGCCCAAACATGGTTAGCACATACTAAGTGCATGTGGTATGGCTGCTGACTGTGTTTCTATTTTGGCCCATTTTTTTTTACTGCCAGAGAGACTCAGATGGCATGAAGGGGCTAAAATCCCTCTGCTTTCATCAATATCCTGGGATCAGGGCTGTACTACTTTTACTACAGGGACATTAGACTAGAAATTCATCTGGTGGACATCAGTCACCTTATAAAGGTTATCTCCTTAAGACAAATTTTATTTGTCTCTTGTGTTGGGCCCATTGCAGCTGACCCTAAAAAGACATCCAGACTGTATCAAGAATACTGAAGAAGAACTTTGCTTATTTTTGTTCAACAAAACTCTGGAAAAGCCTTCAATAAATACTAAAAAAGTAAGGATATGGCATCTAATAGAGAGGCCAAAGTTTGTACAAGCAACAAAAAGAATACATCAAGAACCAACCTTCGATAGAAAGCCAAGCACAAAAATACACCCACAGTGGCACAGATTCACATTACTCATCAACACAGAACTATATCTTTGGCCTCTGAGAGTGCCTGAGGAAAACATGCACAAGAATCACACTGGGTTGCAAATGATCAGTCCATTTCAGTTCAATGAATGATTGTGCACTGGCATCATGTCCAGGGTTGATCCTGCCTTGTGCCCTAAGCTTCTTGAATAGGCCTAGCCATATGAATAGTAATCCAGAATTGTATTAAATAGGTTTCAAAATTTTAGATTTCATTAACCATTTTCCCCAAATCCACAAGATCACCAAATTGGGTTAGTAGTACATTGATTTGGCTTAAGAAGATCCTTTCTGACACAACATAAAAAAACAATTTGATAACTTTTTGTTCTTGCTCTTTGTTCTAGTTCAACAAAGGATAAGAGCTGCTTCTCAGGCCATTGCTTCTCTGGAGCTGCCCTCCCGCTGTTGAGCAAGTGATGTTTACAATCTACACCTTGTTGGCGGGCTTAGTATCCTCACTTCTCTTGGGTGCTGTCCTAATTTTAAGGAGCCAGGAAGGGAAAGTGACATCCTGTGACATGATGGATAGGTGATAATGAGCAGGCTCGTGCTTTAATAGTCCCTCTAGCTCAGGGTTGGCCTTTTCTAATCTCAATGCCCCACTTTGTTTATTAGTTTTCATTGCAGCAATTATTGTGAAGGAAATAATTAACTAAATGTTGAGGTGCACACAAGTACATGAAACCTCGCCACTTCAGCACAGGATTTTGAAACATAAGAGAAAAGCAATTGGAGCTTTTTTGTCTTACTGGCTGAATTTGTGAGACATACAACATAAGACATGATAATGCTGATCATAATAAATGTTATTTTAAAATATAGTATTGTCAGAGCAATACACAATGGACACAGGGAATACAGATAGACATTCACAATTGGGAATTTAGGTCTGCCAGATTAGGATAAGATGCAGGACCAGATAAGAGAGTCCTGATGTTCTTACGGCCTGTTGTCCACTGTCACCTGTTCAATTTGTCCCTAAGGCTTCAGAAAGCTCCACTGCTGTGGAAAACATCCTGCATTGTTCCTGTTCCAAAGAAGGCAGGAGGCTCTTCACCTAATGACAACAAACCAATGGTACTTACATCTCACATCATGAAAACCCTTGAGATACTGATCCTGGTCTATATGAGTTCTCTTGTGGTTGACCATCTATACCACTGCAGTTTACCTATTAGACAAAGATTGGAGTGGAGGATGCAATTATCTGTCTGCTTCACAAGGCCTATTCTGACCTGGACAAGACTGGTAGGACTGTGAGGATTATGAGTTTTGATTTCTCCAGCGCCTGCAGTTCCAGAGAGAGCAAACCAAATGAACAACTTCTTTAATAGGTTTGATCAGAGTAACCCACTCTCACCTCGGAGTACTGCATCCTCCAACCATCCTTCTGCTGATACCAGCATAGGTGAGACATCCCCACCCACAATTACAGCAGCCCATGTGAGCAGAGAGCTGAAAAGACTTCGTGCCAGCAAAGCAGCGGGTCCAGATGGTGTATTGCCACGACTGCTGAAGGCATGTGCGTTGGAACTGGGGAGTCCTCTACAGCACATCTTCAACCTGAGCCTGGAACAGGGGAGAGTCCCAAGGCTTTGGAAAACATCTTGTATCACCCCTGTCCCAAAGGTATCATGTCCTAGTGAGCTGAATGACTTCCGGCCTGTTGCTCTGACGTCACATCTGATGAAGACCATGGAGCTGCTGCTGCTTCACCACCTGAGGCCACAGGTCCGCCACGCCCTCGACCCTCTGCAGTTCGCATACCAGGAGAAGGTGGGAGCGGAGGATGCCATTATCTATATGCTACACCGATCCCTCTCCCACCTGGACAGAGGCAGTGGTGCTGTAAGAATTATGTTTTTGGACTTCTCTAGCGCCTTCAACACCATCCAACCTCTGCTCCTTAGAGACAAGCTGACTGAGATGGGAGTAGACTCACACCTAGTGGCATGGATTGTGGACTATCTTACAGACAGACCTCAATATGCGCCTTGGGAACTGCAGGTCTGACATTGTGTTCAGCAATACAGGGGCGCCGCAGGGGACTGTACTTTCTCCGGTCCTGTTCAATCTATATACATCAGACTTCCAATATGACTCGGAGTCCTGCCACGTGCAAAAGTTCGCTGATGACACTGCTATTGTGGGCTGCATCAGGAGTGGGCAGGAGGAGGAGTACAGAAAGTTAATCAAAGACTTTGTTAAATGGTGCGACTCAAACCACTTACACCTTAACACCAGCAAGACCAAGGAGCTGGTGGTGGATTTTAGGAGGCCTAGGCCCCTCATGGACCCTGTGATCATCAGAGGTGACTGTGTGCAGAGGGTGCAGACCTTTAAATATCTGGGAGTGCAGCTGGATGACAAATTGGACTGGACCACCAATACTGATGCTCTATGTAAGAAAGGTCAGAGCAGACTATACTTTCTGAGAAGGTTGGCATCCTTCAACATCTGCAGTAAGATGCTGCAGATGTTCTACCAGACGGTTGTGGCGAGTGCCCTCTTCTACGCGGTGGTGTGCTGGGGTGGCAGCAAAAGATGAAAGACGCCTCACGCCTGGACAAACTTGTTATGAAGGCAGGCTCTATTGTAGGATTAAAGTTGGACAGTTTAACATCTGTGGCAGAGCGACGGGCATTAAGCAAGCTCCTGTCAATCATGAAGAATCCACTGCATCCACTTAACAGTGTCATCTCCAGACAGAGGAGTAGCTTCAGTGACAGACTTTTGTCACTGTCCTGTTCCACTGACAGACTAAAGAGATCGTTCCTCCCCCACACTATGCGACTCTTCAATTCCACCCCGGGGAGTAAATGCTAACATTAATTTTATTTTAATTTTTTTCATTTTTATTACTATTTAATTTAATATTGTTTCTTTGTATCAGTATACTGCTGCTGGATTATGTGAATTTCCCCTTGGGATTAATAAAGTATCTATCTATCTATCTATCTATCTATCTATCTATCTATCTATCTATCTATCTATCTATCTATCTATCTAAATTAAATGTAAATATCAGCATTTTGGTATTTTTGGTAGCAAAAGTAAATGTGTCTCAATCCAAACCCACACCATGGCTATGAAGAGTGATGCAGTAGTTCAATCTGCAATGTGATAGGGACTTCAAGGGCTCCCCCTCCACCCCCTTATTATTTCAACATGCTGGTAACTTCACAGGGAACCCCTTCCTCTTATTGTTTCACAGGGATTTATTGGTTCAATTTGACTAAAAATCAACAAAGAAAGAAATGACAAATATTTGGAGTGAATCGACAATCTTGGACAAAATTTTCCAGTACAGAGTTAGCTTAAATATGAATCTGCTGATAACATCATATTATGCAATTTCTATTACACACCACTTGGAAACAAATTATTGTATCACAGAAATGGACCGGCAAATGGCAGTGCAAAAAGAAAGCAAAATGGCAATGCAAGAGAACACGATTCATTTTTCAACAATGAACTGGCTCTGAGAAATACTTCAATTTAATTAAGATCAGATATTTCAACAGCATATAATGACTGCTCTGTATGTCTGCTTTTGACAGGGACATGCTTTTTGATGTTTAAAATACAATCCTACAAATGACTTGCTCATGAGCACCAGTCCAGACACAGGACACAACACATAGGCTCAGCCTGAAGCATCTGTATTGCAATAAGGCCTTAAAATTATATTCTCAAATGACAAAATGTAGTCACTTCTTTGATTTGTATAAGACACAGCCTTAGGCAGAAAAGCACATCATATATATGTATCTCCTGAGTTGTTCTGTCTAAACTCAAAGTAAGATTACATCCAACTTGTAAAAGACATTGTCAAGTGCCCTCCTCTGAACTCAGATATGTCTTTTGGTTATGCCTTCAATTTAAATGTCTCAAGAAAACAAATCTTAACTACCAGTAAGCAGCATCATGGTCTCTATAAATCCTAATCATGTAATAGCCCTATTTTAGGTAACACCAGATGGACCACCATTGTTTAATGACCATTCTTTTGTTAGAAGCTTCACAACACTAATAGCTCGCCATCTCATTCTACTCACCTGAATGAGTCCTAACCTGCTGTGTTCAGCGGGGAGCATTAGCTACACAAATGGAAGAAGTTCAATGCCGTGATTCACACTGAAGGGAGGTTGTTCTGCTTAAAGCGCCTCAGGGTTCACAACAGCAACAAAATAACCACAAAAATGACAAAGATCAATCAAGACAGAAACAATAATTTTATACTTTGCTTGTATTAAAGGAGTTTTAGTGTACAGGTCCATTTGAATAATAGTAGGGTTACTGCTCATATATAGGACAGGATGCTCACTCTCACTCCTCCTGTATTGACTAAGGCACTCTTGATCCACAGGTTTTTGGATTGTTCATGTGCTGTTGAAGCTTAAAGAAGTTTGTAGGGGAGCTGGGTTAAGGGGGCCAACAATACAAGGGTCCCAGGTGTAATAACTAGGATTCTTAAGACATGTGCATCCCAAAAAGCACTTCCAAAAATGCCAGCTCAAGGGGGATATACCACTAAACAATGGGTAGATATAAAAGCAAGAACAAAATCTTTATTTTTTCACAGAATTTTGTTACACACTCTGTAGAGCACAAAAGACATGAAAGATTTGCCTGAAACACAAGGCAATATAAGAGAACAAGTCCCAAAACAAAATACCAAGAATAGTCAAAATACAGAGGGAACGATTAAAAAAATGTAGTACATCGTGAAAGGTACAAGGCACAGAAACATCTCCAGAATACTCACCACTCCTAAGCACTTTCAAATGAACTGCCAGGAGCAATGGGAGATCCTCCAGTTTATAGGGCGGAGGGCAGTCCCAGCTAATGATTGGCAGGTGGAGCCACTCGCTGGGGTACCACCCACAACACTCATAGTATATAGCAGAGGCATTGAAATTTAAATACAAACAATGCAAATAAACACAAATAACCTAATATGTGTAAAAGAACCAAAAATGAACAAAGATGACATAAAAAATGGATTTGAACCCCGGCCGAGGGATGAATGCTGGCTGAGCCATGGCACCAGGGTTAAGCAGCTCAGTGGCTTGGATGATTCAGCAGTTGTAAGGTTTTCAAAATGTAAGAGTGTGGTAGCACTTATTGATAACTTTAAGATAATATTAATTTGGTACAGTAAACTAAGGAATGTCTAGTTAGGACAGTGGTTCACAACCTTGTCTGTGCAACCCCCTACAAAAGTAATATCACATTTGAAGATGAAGAAGTCAAATTTCTACTTTTTGAACCACATGCAATACTGTGGGTGAACAAATTAGCTTTTAACACTGTGCATAATATTTATAAATTGAGTGATTTATCTTTACAAATCTCAGTAATCTTGTAAATGTGTCCCTGTGAAGCTTAGAACTGATTGACAATCTGGGGGTTGGGGTATTCCGTGAAACATCATGCACCACATGATCAGCTGTCGAGGGGTTTTTGGAGATTGGAGACCCTATGGAAGCAATGAATGCCAGTGTGTCACTAAGCAATGAAACACAGTCAATAAGCACCTGCACTGCAGTTCAAAAACAGATGTGCAACACATTTAAAATTGCTGCCAATTGGGCTGAGTGTAAGTAGCAGTTGTTGCATCCAATTCAGTTATACTCAACCACTTGTCACACACGTGTGCATAGGAGGCAGCTGAAGGGCTTAGAGAGGACTGATTATACATCTGCCCTGTATGCTGACGCTCTTTCTAAGTTCCCTACAGGTCTTTCCCGGGAAATCCCACCAGGAGCCACCACCTCGAAGCGGGACACATCATTTCTGGTCCCGGCCCCGAGGACGACGTCACTTCCGCCCCACGTCCTATAAAGCCTCCCGCCTTTGCTCTGGGAGGCAGTTCTGTTTTGGACTCTGTCGTGTAAACTTGTCTTATATGAATCATTTGCTTTTGCAGCCAGGAAACCGCATTAAATGGGTGGCTGCCCCAAACCTTTCCATGCCTCGTGTCTCTTCTTATTACAGTGGCGTAGTCAGCAGGATGATGTCCCTGAAGAACCCGGGACACGACCCTAGAAAGAACCAGGTAGGAAAGTACCGGGGCTGAGTTTCAGAGCTGCTGGGAGGACTGGACGATTGATTGTGTATTGTATTGTTTATTGGAATAGTGGTGCTTGTGCACAGTAGTAGGAATAAAAGATAAAAATATTAGACTTATATCAGGTGTCTCACGTGTCATCGTAGGGTTCAAAGGCGCTTATATAGCGCCTTTATCACACACTACTGGGAAAAGATGTCAGTTAAACTTCGAAATCAGTCACATTTCTGGATTAGGGCTTGTACAGAAATCAGTACTGGACCTCACCCTTCTCTATGGTTCATTGCAAGGTCCACATTCCATTTTCTGGAAAAAAAAAATGATTTGGCTTTATGAATGCTCCACTCTCAGCAAGGAACTCGCGAGAACACACATTTCTGGGGCTCATTCACCGGTGACAATAATGCTTGATTCTTTTCATATTATTGAACAGGGGTTCTAACTAATAATGACTTACAAATGGCGGCACTAAGATAAAGTCAGACAATGCACATCATACAGGTTTGACAACTTTTCTCTTTGTCGCACCCCCTGAAATGCCATCATGCACCCTCTGTTGGGAACCCCTGAATTAGGAGTTTCACCACTACTTGACTAGAAATCTGACAATATTTCTCAAAACATATGCTTTCTTACAGACTTATATAGCACAATAATGAAAACAAAAGGAAGAACACCTAATAAAAAGGGTTAACAAGCACTGTAAAATACTTATCTATGAAAGAATTATTTTTCATAAGCAGGATATTCATACAAGTTCATAGCTTATTAAATACGCATACCACAGTGGTGTACTGAATACTGGTCCAACACCTACACCTGCTCCAATGGCAAAATGATATCACTTAAAATTAGGGAAGGTACATTCATGCTAGAAGGAGCACATTATTCAGTATAGGGTACCCCTTTAGCTGTAACTTTTCTTAAAGTAATCATTGAGATCATTTGGGGCAAGCACTCTGGCCATTGTCTTGCATTTGTAACTAACCACATTTTCTTCCTTACAGAGGAAACGGGATTTGAATGCAAGTGCCTGGACATCATATTCCAATTCTAACATTAAATATATTTGTATTGCACTGGATACTCTGAACTCAAATAAATAAAACAAACTACATCTCTCATCTCACTTAACCATTGTGCATATCACACAAGGAAGGGCCTAAGTGATGTTGACAAAGAGTAAACACTGGCTGCTTATGTTCAAATAAGAACGGCTTGGGGCTTTCAGTGTTGACCCCTGCTGGGTGTTTTATTGGCTGACTGAATCATACTTAGAGTTATGGACATGTTATACACCATCGCTCTGCAGCTAATAAACTATTAGAAAGAACACAACATGGCTATTGTACCACTGTGTCTGCATCCTTGAATCTGCACAAGCATTCCATTGTTTTTGCTTTATGCGGCGTATGCTGGAGATCTTAAAAATCTGCTTTTATGTAAAACACCAAACAAAACAAAAAAATTATTCACCCGTCTACTTGTTCTGGATGCAAGGTCTCAAATACAGAGTCATATGCGCTGAGGTAATGACAATTTAGTCATGTCAGCCAATCAGAGGCAAGAAATCAAGCCCCCAAAGGAGAAGTATGCAAGCTACACACTAAGGATAGACCAGGCCAAAATTAAATCAAGGCAACCGCACTCACCAAAAGAATAAGACCACTTTCTAGTTAATTATAATGAAGTACCAGGCAGGGTCAGTTAGTCAATGGGCTTCTGTAATAAACAGATAACCAAAATGCATTTAAGAATGACTGCTCACATTAAAATAAATAAAATAACAAGGTCTGCACTTTTCGTTACTGTACAATTGCCAGACCGGAATCCAGCTCTCAAGGTGTGTGGTCTTATTAATTGTGCTGAATAATTCTGAAATAATTCCATGTGATTTACGCGCTGCTGCCATGGATTTGTACTTTAACATTTCAATTAATCTTTTTTACTGTCTCTCTATGCCGTGTAGTGGAGCTCAAGCATTTGTCATCAATGACCCCTACATTGTTTTCCAAGGAGTGCTTCTGTCAGCTCTGTGCCATCCATTTGATCAATCAATCAATTAATTTTACGCAGCCTTTTTCACTGTCATAATGGAATAAAATGCAATGCATTAAATATCAAAGTATATAACCACCACAAGTAAGAGCTTTATTGGCAGATATGAATGGGGGAGGGCACTGGATGAAGAATATGAGAAAACGATGAAAGCTCATAACGTGAATGTATAACTGAGTAGGATCCAAAATGTGGCATTTAAAATTGTGTACTGCTTGATGCATGTTACCCGTAATATAAGTAACATTTTAATAAAAACACTGTCTACATCTTGCTTTTCCCACTTATTGATGAAGTGATTGTTCACACGTTTCTAGCAGGGTGGAGTAAAGGAAATCTTAGGCTTGTTGGAGATGCCAAGGAATTCACATATCTGCCTATTTCATTCGCTACTTTCAAATTTTTGACCTGGAAGAAGATCTATGACATCCACTTCCCTGCATTGCCATCTTTAAAGGACTCCATCACCTTCAAGTGTTCATAACAGTCATGGCCATAAATAACTGGTGACCCATTACAACTGCTCTGCTTTGTCTAATCAGTACGCCTATGGTGCTTGTTGCACAGAATGTTTGACTTTCCATAATATCTTCAAGAAACGGAAACAAGAAGCCTCTAAGCGTCTCACAATTAAAGGATGGAATGGTTTCCCTAAGGCTAAGGATCTGCCCTGGTATCTGAAAGGTTGCTGGTTCAAATCCTATTAATGCCTGAGGGAATCTTACAACAATGGAACCTTGAGCTAGGCCCTTATCCTTAAATTGCTCGAGGATGTGGTACAGTGGCTGACCCCGTGCTCTGATCTCCAAAGGTCATGCTAAAAAAAATTTCCTTAATGGGATTAATAAATTCAAAATCAAAGAAACTGCAGAGGTGAGGCACTGCAACACCAAGATGCAGATAAGTGGCATATAATTCCACTAGGACAGGGGTGGGCAATGTCGGTCCTAGAGAGCCCCAGTGGCTACAGGCTTTCATTCCAACCCAATTGCTTAATTGGGAAGCAATCCTTGCCAGTCTCACACCTTTTTTAATTTTATGGCTTGTTTGTCTGCAATGTAAGGTTCTTATATAGCAGATTTGTTTCATTTCCAAGGATACCATCCAAATGATTTGAAGCCTCAAAAGGATCATTTTCAGTCTGCCACATTTTTCCATTAAGTAGTTTATTAAATCAAACATTTGTGCATGATGAACCCACAGAGATGTAAATGGAAACAAGTTAGATGGAGAACTGCTGGCTGCTTTTTCATTTACATTTTATTGCTAATAAAGAGCCATTGAAATACTGAATGCAGCTCTTTAAGATTGAAATAAGCAATTAAGGGTGGGGAACCTTTACAAACAACCACTAAACTAAACCATTTCTTCATCAGCAATAATTGATTTCTCATAAAGAAACTGAGTTGGAACAAAAACCTGCAACTACTGCGACTCTCCAGGACCGACATTGCCCACCCTTACACTAGGAAGCATCCAATTGATGGAGACGTAGTGTGTATGAGCCAATGAGGGTTGATACATGAGACTCTGCCAAGACACTGTTATGTTTTTCTTGTATGTTATGGAGATGTGAAGATGACAATTAAGAACTATTGTCTGGATTGTCCAGCAGTCAGATTTTTAAAATACTCATTATCTTTAGTATTAGTAGTAGCATTAGGATTGTCATATGTTCAGAGTACAGTGACACTCCTCTACTGGCCAGGCACAACATTTTACATTTAGAAAGTCCTGAACAGTAATAGATATATAAAGATAATGGATAAATAAACAAAGAAAAGTGACGTAAATTGCTTAGAGATCTTTATATAGACAACATCATTGCATCCTATGAACAATTACATTCCAAATTTAACTTTCCAGCAAAACATTTCTTTCACTATCTTCAAATTAGAAACTTTGTTAAACAGAACCTGCCCGATTTTCCTCATCTCCCACCTTCCTCTATGCTGGAAAAAATATTGCTCAGTTTCGAGGACTCGGACAGCATTTCTGCAATATATAAAATTATTTTACAGTCTCTCCCTTTCAAAGATCCAAGAGGACAATGGGAAAAGGATCTCTCACTCAACATATCAGAAAAGGAGTGAAAGGTAGCAATGCAGAGAATTCACTCGAGCTCCATATGAACAAAGCATACAATTATTCAATTCATATATTATGTATCGAGCACATCTGTCTTGTTTTGAACTGTCCAAAATGTTTCGAGGGCAAGATCCAACCTGCGAACACTGCAATCAAGTTCCAGCCTCACTGGGTCACATGTTTTGGGACTGCACCAAATTAACATCATTCTGGACAAAAAGTTTTAAGTGCCTTTCAGACAGCCTTGGTGTCACAATCCCTCCTAATCCACTAACAGCTGTGTTTGGTGTTCTTTCAGATAGGCTTAAAGTGGAGAAGGACAAACAAACTGTGATTGCCTTTACTACACTATTGGCACGCAGACTTATCTTGCTCAAGTGGAAGAATCCTAACTCTCCTCTTTTAAGTCAATAGTTAACTGATGTTTAATATTATTTGAAATTGGAAAAAATCTAATTCTCCATTAGAGGATCTGTGAATAAGCTCTTAAAGCACTGAGGAAGCAGATTCTCTTACCCTTTTTTTTCTTCTCCATTTATCTTTATCCGCTTATTAAACTCATCAATTTATTTATTTTTACAAGCTTTAAGTTTTATTCCATTGGCCATGCTCTCTTTCTCAAGGGTGGGGGTTGATTTGTTTCCAATCCTATTTTTTGTAAAAAGTGATCTATTTGTATGGAATAATTACAATAAAATCAATAAAATAAAATAAAAATAAATAAATGAAACATATTCTTAATGCACCTGTAGCATAGTGTCATGGAAAAACTATGGCTCTAACTCTTTTGGTTTGCTTTCCAGTGTTCGTTTTTTTCACTGTGTCAATTTTGGTTTCTTGTTAGCAAATAATATTTGTGTTTTGTTTATTTTTTTGTTCCCATTTTTTTCTTTCTTGGCAACAAATGACTTTTACATTTGTTAGGGAGTTTCTGATAACTTTAACTTAAGCCCTGTCTTCAATATCTCTCAATGTTTAGCTTCTAATCTGACTACATGAAAATGTGTTTTTTGTTCATTCAAACATACAACTGATACCCAATGTCGGTGCAGCACCCAACACTCAGTTGAGGGTTACTTTGGGAGTGCTACATGTGAAGATCATGGGCAGTCTATAGTCAAAGTGTTGCAGAACTGAGTAAAGAAGTACAGTAAGCTGGGCTTTCACCAAATAGTGGAGACAAGTCTCTGTGAGATGCTCACTTCAGGATTTTAAATACTAGTTGTGTCGGGAGTTTCTAGATTTCTTAAAAATTGTTATGAAGAAATTAATTTTAGTTCTTGTGCACATTGTTCTTTTCACCTATTTAGGACATCACCTGCTGAGTTGTTGCTGTTCTGATCCTGCTGATGGTGAGGGTTAAAAGTTAAATCAAAGGAGTGTGGCCCTAGCACCAGAGACCTCTCTCATTTTTATGACATTACAACATACTATTGTTCATTAGTAATGATTTTATTTATTTAATAGTTGTATCTTATTTTTTTATTTTTAAGTGATTTTTTATGTTGAAGAAAAGAAGATGTTAGGTGAAGATCTGAAGCAGTTGGGAGCATACCCCGGACAAAGACGTTTACCAACCCAGATGAAATCACATGAACATCAGGCACAGGACACGAACACAAATCCAGAATCTGTAATTCTCAAGAAAGTGTGGTAATCCAATATTGGGAGGCGTTGAGACACAAAAGACAGCCGATTGAGCCCTTGTTTTGCCAGCTTTTTCTGGTGTACCTTTAAAGTCCACACTGCACCCTAGGCAACCCCAACGGCAATACTTGAAGCAAACTTATAGTGAAATACTTCCAGGACTGCTGGGATTTGTAGTTAATTTAAGTAGTGTTGCTACATTGTGGAATCATATCAATTTCTCCCCACAACTATCACTCACAATCTGAGTCTGTTATAGGTTTGGTATTGAAAGCATCTTCACTTTCTTCATAACAGTCACGTATGACAATGCAACTGCAACAATCAAAACATATACTGCTGCATGCTATTCAGACAGCAGAACAGATTATAGGACAGAAACTGCACTCCAATGAGGTTCTCTATAGATCAAGGGTCAGGAAACACGCTGAGAATATAATCAAGCACTACTCTCACCCAGGCAACCATCTCTTTCAGTTATAACCATCAAGGAAACGTTACCAGGCACTATAGGCAAGAATTACTAGACACAAATATTTTTTTTCATACTGCAGTCACTTTGGTTAAACACAGTTTGATTAATCTCTTCTCCTGATTTCTAAACTCCCCCATCAAATCTGAATTATGCTTATTTTGTGTTTTATTTTACAAAGACTTACTTGATATTACTGGGCAGGACTGCAACACTTCAATTTTATACTGTTTTATATATTTGTGTTTTGCACAATATATTTTTCACTACTACTATATACTACATTGTGATGGTGTCTTGTATTATACTGTATATTGCATTGTTTAATTATACAGTGTTTACATTGTTGAGTTCTGTCAAATATACGTGTCAGTGGATCACCCTTTGGGCTCATCTGAGGTATGTAATTCTACCCCGGAGCGAGAGGGGGTCCTGGCGCTAATCATGTCCTCTTCCATTACCTCCACAGTGCCGAGAAGAAGCCCAGTGACGGCAACTGACTCCCTGTCCTTCTGGTATCCCACCTATAAAAGATGGAGGCATTACTCTGTGAACAGAAAACACTGCTGGACGTAGCTCCTATATTGTGACTACAGAAAGGAACCTTGTTGCCAAGCCTGACGGCTCCTTATTTTGCTGCTTTTGATTTCTATTTTGCCCCCCAGAGTTCCTGTTTTGCTTTAAGTTTGCCTTTGACTAAATGGGGTGAAAACAGGTTGGCACCCCAACATTTATCACTTGGACTTGTCACTCCACTGCTGCTAATTGAGAAGGAATTTACAGTACACCGTTGTTGGCATTGATCTCCTGCCACACACTAAAACTGTTTAATTTCAGAAGGAATGATCTGTGACACAAAATAACAACAAAATCTCCTTATCTAGGACCTAATTGCACTGGAGCCTAAATCAGTATCCTCTTATTGACACTCCTGCTATATAACACATTAAACAAGTCAATAAGCACATTTCTTCATTCAAAGAAGGAAAACTAAAGACATACTTCAAGACATTGTCATAGTTTGAAGGTTTTTGTACCTGGAAAGGTATAACAGTAGATGGCTTTCAAATTGTCACTGACTGAGGGAACAGACTCTAGCTTATAAGTTCTTATATCCCAAGTGAGTAAGAAGATCCTACTCTGTTGGGCCCTTGAGCAAAGCCCTTAACCTGGAAATTGCTCCAGTGGTGCTGTACAATGGCTGGCCCTGTGTTCTGACCCCCAAAAGTCTTGCAAAAAGGCAATTTCCTTGTCTTGTCTTGTTCTTATTTAAAAATAGATTCTGTAAATTTGCAAAGTAAGCAGGAACCATATACATGTAGATGTGGAAATAAACAGCTTATGAATGCAAAAAGAAAAATTGAAGTCAGTCAAACAAGTTGAGAGATTATGTAGACCTATTTCCACATCAATGGCATGTGGCTACAGAAAAGAGAATTCATCCAGGGTTAGTAGTAGCAGTCAAACCACCAAAAATATACAGACGCTTCAGGGCAATGACGTGGTCAGCTGTGTCAGATTCAGAAGTGAGGTCGCAGAGAAGGAACATGCAGAGAGAGCCAAAGTCAGCATTTATTACAGTGACATTTATGATTCCACCGTCAGCAGTTTTGCTATTGTAGAGCATTCAGCATTCAGATGGGAAAGACTAAAACAGATGATTATTACTAAGATGAGGTGGTAGCTGTCAATGGGGCTGACCTTAATGGGAACATATGGGAAAAGTGTTCACAACAGAGAATGAAAAAAGAGACTGAGGAACAAGACAGCAGATGGCATGTCCAGAAATCAAGAGAAAATCACTGAAACTGAGGGGGCATACAGGCGAGAAGGTCATGAGAGATTTATCCAGGATCCAAAATATGATTCTCATGGAGTCTCAAATGTCCATCAGATCTACAAATTTGTTCATCATCTTCACAACATCAGTTGATTCCTGTTTCCGTAATTACATCAACTGTTATTCATCCTACACTGCTATCTCCAACCCAAGAACAGACTCCAGTGGTATCAGCAAATAACTGGTTGTCAGGAAATTTTAACTTCTAGAACTGTGTGCTCCCATTCTTATCTAGAACACACTAAAACTCCTGTCTACATGACTTATTCCATAATGACCTGCTTCACAACTGAGATCATATGATGCTGTGTGCCCCCCTTTGCTAGCTCCCATTGTGATTTCTGCTATTGCCTATCTGATGCTGCATGCTAAAGCTGAAAAGCCCACCACTTGAAGCCAACATTACTTGTGAGAACTTTCATGAAATGAAGATCTCCTTAATCTGCCATCTCTTAAAATCCATAAAATTACATAACTGGGCTACTTCAGCATCTAAACATACTCTTGGCTCAGCTGATTGGCGAATACTGTTTCCTATTACATTCTTATCCTGTTGATATCTCATACTATCTTTCATATGTAGTGTATTTTACACTGAAAAACTAATAAATACACATAATTATATTAATTTTTTTGCTGTAATGTGAATGGCTTTGCAGTGTGTTCGGTGGCAAAGCAAACTTCTAAAAAGTGCTTTAATAATGACTAAATAATTAACTGTTGGGCACCACACTGGTGAGGGCTACCTCACGTTAGCGCTGTCACGTAGTTATGATCTGTGTGCCATCATTCATTTGCTGTCTCAGTATGGAATATTATCTTTCTGTGTAATGCCAGGTGGTAGGGGGCCACCTTCGAGATGGCTGTGAGTTTCCAGATGAGTCAAGGCAGGGGCTGCCAGAGTAACGAGAAGCAGAGATGATAAAAAAAATGTCAAATGTGGAAGTCAGGAAGGAAGTTTAACAGGAAAAAAAAGAATGAAAATGGATTGGCACAAAAAAGCAATGTTGTCTTCACTGAAAAAGCTGGTTTGGCACCAAAGATATTGGGGAGGTAGAAGAGCCCGCATCACAGCATCTGCAAGCTTTGAGAGTGGTCATGTTCCTCTATCGTTCAGATGCCAGACAAAGCTCAGAAAATACAGTGACAGTAAAGCTTTCACAAGATCAAGTTGAAACTTTTCCAGATTTATGTTATCAGGAAAACACTGATTTGACTGCAATTTCACAAACAGGACAATCCATTATTTATAACAAAACTATACTGTGACCAATGAATTGGTCTTTTGATTCAGGACTGTGTCATTGGTAGGGTCAGGGATGGGGTTATGGCACATGTATCTAATGTAACCAGTGTATCCAATGTCGATGTGTAGTAAGACACAGTAACATATGCAAATGATGTGGTCAGGAGATGCCAGGAGATCAGAAATAACCCGGTAACCGGAAACAAAAAGGCAAGATGTTAATCAATATTAGAAATCAAAGCGAAAATGAAAAGAACAGGAAAACCTATGTGGAAAATAAGCAATGTTAATGCTTGAGAGATATTGAGTCATCCATTGACAAACAGTGAGTGTATAGACTGTGACTATATTTATAGTGTCACATCCAGGGATGCCAGCAACGCAAAAGACACGGTCAAGTGATGCTAAATGGAGCATCATGTAAGCAAAAGAAACAAGACAGCAGTAATATTAAATGTTACAAAAATAAGACAAAATGAAAACAAATCACATAAAAACTGCATTCATGTGTTAAAAAAACCTACAGAATACACAAAAAATATGTATATTGTTTAATATTTATCATTATGTTGAAAAATTATGTTATGGAGGGTGCACCTGTTTGGAAGAGCTTGGGTAGTTAGTTATACTGCATGTTATGTTGTTTCCATTGAGACTTTTATGCGGTGTCTAATAATAACCGATTTTGTTTTTTTTATTCATGGTGTAGTAATTATATTTTATTATTTTATGTTGTATTTTGCTTACTTAAGAGGGAGAGAACAAAATACGGAAATTGGTGTTGGCCTGCTTTCCGATCAAACACACTGCATGTTTCATGACGAGAATTGTAGCCAACTGGCCCTTTCCAGAGGCCGACTGTTACAGAGTGGTGCACTCTCTGAGGAAGCAGATCATAAGGACAATATGCCTTAATTATTTATTTTTTTTTGTTGCTGACAGCCAAGTGCACCACCCTCAGTTGCAACATGTAATGGTCATAAACCTAGATGGCCCACAGTGAATGAAGAGACAGGCAAAACATTCAATACATACATCTCCTTGAAAATGTGTCAGTCAGATTTCCCAAAGTATCCCCTATGAGAGCAAAAAAATATTTTCAAAACTCCAAATTATCAAAATAAAATCCATCCATGATGCATCCCTTTTCTACAACCAGGACATCAGATGAATTGCCTGTGCAAAACTCCTCTTGAACTTCTGCCACTTCCTTCAGTAACCGCAGAACACTTACGTGAACACCTCAGCAATGTCTATGCAGCCAGGGCACCATTGCCACTCTGCCTCACTCTGATGAAGGCCTTCACAAGCTCTCCTTTCTTCAGCTCCCACAGCCACCCAGGATTTGTCCCAACTTGAGTGCCTTCTTCAGCCCAGTGACTCTCCACTATTCTCCTCTGCACACTGAGGTGATTTAGCAGATCTGAACATGGCCATTCTGCTGAACTCCCTACGAGGCGTCAATTCAGCTCCTTGGAAAAATAGTCAGCATAGCCAATGCTGCCTTGGGCAAAATGCTCACTCAAATGATTGCCCTTCTCCCTGATTTTTCTTTTTTCTCTGTTTTCTGTTGTTGATGTTATATTTACTAGCACTTCCCTGCCCACTTTTTAATCTGCCGCTGATGCTCATTAATTACCCATTATTAACTAAACTCGAACAATGTTTTTTTTGTTTTAGTTCTGGCTTTTTTTATTACTTTGTTTATCAAAGATTCTTGAGATGCATTTTGGTTTTTAATTCAAATAATCCTCACTTCTCCTTGTGACACGACTTCCACCTACTCCTGGTCCTCCTCTGTTAGTTTTTTTTTTTATTGTGCATACAGATGTGACCTCAAGACCTGACCCAAATCATTTGTGTACACACAGAAGAGTAGAAGCACCTCGATTAACTGCTGAGAAATCCCTCACGGCAGCCAGGTAAATTATATGTATGATATCTTTAGATGATTGCTTATACCAGGAGATGTCATGCTGGGTTGAAAGGGTGCTTAGAAGAAACCACATAAATGATCTGTGGACAACAGAGACTTGACTAATTTCACAGGAGGATGTTGTATCAGCTTTTACAACGGAATGAAAGTGCGGGTAAAAACAGATGCTAAAGTCCCAGTGGTTAAGCAGGCCTGGGAACTGCCACATCCAGCATCCGTATGATAGCGTCTGCAGAACATTATGCTTGGGATGATAATCGCCTATGAACTCCAGACAGTGAGATCTCCCTGGCCATATCTCTTTAAATGAATTGAACGGGGTATCAACCCAAGTTTTTTGGAGTTCAAACTTCAGTATACCTTTAATGTGCTGTACACCTTATTGTCTGCTTTCATTAGTTTGATAGTCTTATTGTATTTCTAGGACTAATCTTTTTTTGCTCGGTATAAGCACTGGGACTCAACCACTTTTTTTGTATGACGGAATTTTCCTTGTCTCTCTGGATTTACTGAATACAAAAGCAAGCAGCTGGCATACGGCATCCTGAGGGACTCTTGCCTTGCTGATTTATTTATTCTAAGTGACCCTGACTCCTTGTGGACTTGACCTTCAACAACTGTGATATTAGGTAATTTATGTTCTACTCGCTTAGTAATAGGAGGTAATCTGTCAGTGACCTTTCTTATGAACGTCCAGTGGAAATTTTTTTTGTCATTGTCGTTGATTATGGACTTTGGTTATTGTCTTTGGTTGTTGTCAGTTTAATTCATGACTTCTGGTGCACGGCTCCATCCTTCAGCTAACCCAATATCACTACTCTAGACACCTACCATTACCCCAGATTATTTTATAATTCTTGTGTAACACAGAGGCGGAGTGGTTAGTACTGCCGTCTCACAGCTCCAGAGCATTGTCATTAACTGTGTAAAATATGCACCTTCTCTCTGAGTCGACATTTCTTTTCTCCTGATAGTCTGTTTTTCCCCCAAATCCCAAAGCTTGGGTTATTTATTAACTCAGATGTGAATGAGCACTGTGATGCACTGACCTTTTTATACAGGGTTGGTTCCTGCCTTGCACCTAAAGCTGCTGGGATGGGCTTCCAAAACCCTGTACAGTTTCAGTATTGTGTGCTTACAATGAGGATTAAATTCAGTTGAATGTAGTTTCCTCCAGGTACTCCTGCCACATTCTTAAGATACGTGTGTTAGGTTAACTGGACACTTGAGTCAGATGGGTTCCATTTTTGTACATCACTCCCCTCAACTATAAACTGAAAAAGTGGCTGTAAAAGTATAGATGGAGGGGTGGACACTACTTAGCTTCATTGTATTCTTTATGTTTAATGCCTTGTTTTATTGATTTGTAGTGTCAAAATGTTATTTTCTGTGCTGATTAACAATACGTGATACTGCTCAATTGGTCGCGCTGTGTAGCTTCCTCCCAAATTCTGATTTTTCTCTTCTTCTTAAACTTTATTGACCACAACATCCTGAATTACTAAAGGCTTACGCCACTCATGTCTGACTGCATTGCTTGCTTCTCGTGACATATTAGATATTATGGAAAACACAGAAAATCATGCATAGCCTTCACCTTGCAGCGACCGCAGTTTTGATTGAAGGTCTTTTCTAAACGTGGCCTGATCCCTCATTGCTCCACCTTGTGTGTGAGATCGGCAAGTTGCAATGGCTCACTGCACAAGCTGTGTGGCTTTTCAAGGGGGTTAAAATGAACTCACAACTTTTTATGAAAGCTCTCATTACGGAAAATGTTGCTTTTCTTCTTTCAGTTGCTATCAATGCATGTGGTTTGTATGCCTAATGAGACTCATCATGATTAATGTGGATGATGCCTGAGTGTATTTCTGAAACAAATGCCTGCTATTAATGACAGCATCTTTATGTTGTCAGCACTCTTTCCTTAACACACCCTTCCACACCTTTGTTCTCAAATGTCAGTCAGTCATCAGTCAGTCATTGTTCAACCCGCTATATCCTAACACAGGGTCACGGGGGTCTGCTGGAGCCAATCTCAGCCAATACAGGGCGCAAGGCAGGAAACAAACCCCGGGCAGGGCGCCAGCCCACCGCAGGGTGCGCACACACACACACCAAGCACACCAAGCACACACTAGGGCCAATTTAGAATCGCCAATGCACCTAACCTGCATGTCTTTGGACTGTGGGAGGAAACCGGAGTACCCAGAGGAAACCCATGCAGACACAGGGAGAACATGCAGACTCCACACAGGGAGGTCCCTTTTCAAATATATTGCTCCAGTAATCCCCCTGTAATCCTCATAACAAAAAAAGTTGACAAACTTCCCACTTTCTGCTCTGCTCATTTAACCCCAGTGCTGACCTTGCTTTACTGGTGGCCAGTTTGAGTTCAAATCTCAGAACTATTCACTTGCAAACTGCTATTTGGACACTCAGCCAACATGCCTGTGCTGCTTACCCTGTGAGAAAGAAGAAGTCCTGGGAATCGCTATTTACAAGGACAACGTTTATGCTCATATTGTATTTTGTGATTTAACACACTATCAAAATAGCCATGACATTCAGTTTCTGGCCATAGGCCCTCCTTTTCATTACTACTTTGCATAATGAACTCTCCTTAAATTAAGCCACTTTATTGAATCCCGGAATTTTATCCTGGCTGCTCCCACATAACCTCCAGTTGATCTTCTTTCAATGAATGTTTTCAAGTGCCGTATTTTCATGCAGTACCATTTTATTTTGCACTGTAAGAAGAATTTGCTTGTAAAGCACTTAATGACCAGAGTCATCATGAAAGGGCACAATATAAAGAATGAGCCTTGTTTTAAAACATTTTAAGAATTTACCCTGTACAGGATTTTTAAAACATCATTATCCATCAGTTTTTGCAGATTTGGTATATGTGGTACGCCTTTCCCCCACATGCCTTTTATGATAGCTGGTTTTACATTAACATGGAGTTAAATACAAATTCATCCATCAGTCTAATTTTCTGAACCATTTTTTCTCAGTAGCATCACAGAAACTAGAGGCAATTCTGGAAACATTAAGCACAAGGCAAAAAAATACAACCCGGGGTGAGATACCAGTTCATCACTGGGCATGTTAATAAACCCAAATGCATTCAGTTATCCATCCATGTCTCCATTACCAAGCCAACTTACTTCATGTCTAGATCAGGGGGACCAGAGCCCATCCTGGCAGTAATCAGGTGTAAAAAGTACAAAAACTGTATGTGCAGATCCACTTAATATTGAACCAATTGGTAAGTTGTTGCTGGAAATTAGAGGAGAGAGAGAGAGAGAGAAAACCCACATGGACAACATGCAAAAACCATCCTGAAACTGACCATTTCAGGAACTGAAGGCAGGACTTTGGAGCGGGAAGGCAACTGGTTTGTGATGTTCAAATTACTGTTAATAATCAACCCATGGGCAGCATGGTGACGAAACTTGAATCTTGATGGATACTCTCAGGCTCTCTCTGACCCCAGAGTAACTTTAACGGTGCACACATTAGAACATTAAACTATTCATTACCACAATCAAAAGGACACAGGATTAGGTAATGACAGAATGAACCTTATAATGCAAAATAATAAGAAATAACAAACTAAGAGTACCTTTATGCTTGCCTATAACCACCAGTGAGGTCTTATCTTAACTTACGGAGTAGCTGGTCCACTTACCCATGTGTAACTCTTTCTCCTTCACTTCTTCCATCCTCACCACTCCAGGTTTAGTGGTCTCCTGACCCAGACACTTCGTTACGCCTCATGCCATAAGTATGTCTGGGGTCACCTCTTGTCCCCTCTTCAACAGTTCCAGATAAGATGATAGTCTGGTAAGGGACACCAGGTCACAACTCTCTCCAATGGCTATCCCTTACCAGAAAACAGACTATGGGGAAACCTATCAGATCAGATTAGAACATTTCGAGAATTTATCCTATACTGGATTTCTTTTAAAACAATGACAGTTCTTTTCAGATTCTGACTGACTGAATTTATAGTACAGTTTTTCCCATACTCCCTGCCACACTCTACAAGGCTGGACCTGACTTTCGATAAGGGAACTTTCTGTGAGGTGTTTCCATGTTCTACCTGTGCCCTTTATGGCTTTTCTTGAGGTACTTGGGATTTCTTCTCATTTCCTAATGCCACTGGAGTTGGATCATTAAAAGTGTCCCCATATAAGTGCATGTGCTCTCTATTCAGAGTTAGTAACTCTGCTATGCATGATGCTGCCAAAACAGGATTTGGTTCCCCACAACCCTGGGAAGAGTAAGCAGGTTTGACGATGGATAAATGCAGAATTAACATAAGGGATGCAGACAGGAAGAGAACGTGGGAAACCCACACAGACAATGATGGGGCCAGGCATTGTTATACCAAAGTCCCTGCAGCTGCAATGAAGCACCACCATGACACACACAACATATCTATATGGGTTCATATTAAAAGTCTGAGGCTCTCTGAAATAAGGAAACAAGGACATTGATGTAGAAGCCAAAGAGATACTGAGTTTGATATCTCCTAACATTAAACAATAGCAATGCAGATTTTTCTATTGCACCCAAAGCACCTCCCTGACATTATTAGATTTTTAAAACTTCATTCATTCTGCTACAAGCCCTTCTCTTCTAGAAGATATTTAACTTGCTCTGGCATTCTTATCCTTTAATTTATTTGACTCCAAAAAAAAAAGTAATTCTGTATATAAAAGTAAGTTTTGTTTATTCACATCCATCTAGCACTGCGTATTTTATTCATGCTTATTGAGTTCTTGTACAAAAGTATGATTTTGTAGTTTAGTTGTTTACTTTAGATATCAGCTTCTCTCCAAGGTTATTTCATTAGCCATTCCCATGCTTCTGTTCTTATTGTGTATTTTGAAATATTTTTGAAAAAAGCCTTGACTGTGAAAAAGTGTTTAATAAATAAAATGAATTATTATTAGCAAGTATAAAGAAAGCTAACAGTGAACAGTGTTGTACTTGAGATGTTTGTGTCACCTCATTGCAATACAAAATTAAAATACACTCACATTTCATTGCAAACTGAGCATAATGACAATTTCAAATACATTTGTAGGTTTATCAACAGAAAGACGGAATCTAAGTTTTAAATATGTGAAAGGTGTAACCTGAGTGTGCTTCTAGAAGTAATACATGGAGAAAAGTAGAATGATAACTTAAATTAAGGATGGGGAAAATCACTATGCATCCTGTAGTATTGTTCTTCATCATATATTATTAATACACTAAGGATTGTTAAGGATACATTGTTTTTATTTAGTTTTTTTCTTACTTTTCTTTTCAGACTGGGTAGCTTAAAGAATATCGGAATCTCTGCAGCAGGTAGCAGTAACAAGAATTTGGAGCAAACATTGGTATATACAGTACAGTATAGGGTGAGTCAAAATTATGTTAACATTTGAATGATGGAAACAATTTATTCACAAAGCATACTTCATATGTGCAAGATGATTTACAGCAATGTCTCAACCTGTTTACCATCATGTTTAACACATGTACCATATGTGGCACATAAATTGTCAACAAAAACTGTATATAACTATATACATAGCATAACATACCTGTATATAACATAATTTTGACTCACCTTGTATTTGTATTAAAACGGTGGCACAACAAAAGATTGCAGTGGAAAATGCACTCTGCAAAAATGTGTGCAGCAACAAATGAGTGCAGTTGGCAACCACTCTTGGGGACAGGTTTATTTGTGGGATTTTAGTTTTCATAATAATAAAAATGAAATGTACATGCAATATAATAAAACATGCATCGCCAGGGGAAACACTGTACACGTAACACAAGTGAAGAGGCATCACAAAATCACGTGAATAAAGAGTACTGTGCAATCCACAGAAAAAGGTCTAAAAGTGGCACCTGTCCATTTGTCAATGTCAAATGTTGCAGGTTGGACATATCATAATATGGACTTATAGTAGCAAGCAATTGCCCATACAGCAATATCAAGTTACAATTAAAAGTTGGCTCCTTGCTCCCTCTTCTATAATGGGAGCCTCCTCAACCCAACACTGTCAGTACCATAACCAAGATGAGTGTGGCAGATGAGGACAAAGCGCACCAAGCAAGAGGATGGTGAAAAGTGCAAGTGCTTTTATTAAAACTCAACAAAACCAAGTGTTCAAAAAGTGCAGTGCTCAAAACTGTCAATAAATAAATAATCCACAAAAACATCCTAGTGTTCGTTGTGGTTAAAATGATCCAATAAATAAATCCATAAAAATAAGTCTACAATTCAAGCAGAGTCTTTAAAATCCCCTTTAAAAACCTATGCCTCTCCAGCTTATCCTACTCGGACCTCGCAGCATGGAGTTACGTCCACCAACAGGCGCAGACATCCTTCAAATCTGGCCTCTGGATCCTGGTCCTGTGCCACCGCTGCCTTTCCAGGCTCCACCCAGCAAAAGCATGCTATCGTTCCACTGCTGCTGATTGCTTGCTCCACCCAGTCAGAAAACACTCCAGAGCATAACAATCACTCATGTTTGCCCCGTCCTGAGTGCTGGCCACATGCTACTTCCTGGAGCACCATTCCTCTCCACCTGCGTCTCTGTAAGCATTGGCTCACTCCTACTCCTGCCTGTCTCTCCATCCTTTAATCTCTGCTCTCTTTTGTTCTTTTCCTTTCTTTCTTTTTAATGTGTGCTGCCCTTTTATATTCTGGGGAGCTGTTGCAGGTGAAATCGCATGATTGCTGCCCCAGGCTGATAATAAGGCAATCAAGACTGCCCACATGTGCCGTCAAGGCAATACATGGATGGCTGACTGCCTTATACCTGCCTGGAGACTGGGCCTCTTCACGACAGATTGCTCGCACCTGCTCCACTCCCCAGTATAAGCAAGTTCAT
Organism: Polypterus senegalus; assembly: GCF_016835505.1. Lineage (NCBI taxonomy): Eukaryota > Metazoa > Chordata > Cladistia > Polypteriformes > Polypteridae > Polypterus > Polypterus senegalus. Next base: position 9,714,585 of record NC_053161.1, on the reverse strand, counting down.
TCTTTATTTACTCATTAAAAACTGCCAATTTTTCTGAGCCGCGGATCCGCTATACCACATACCACCCCCCTTAAGCTGCCAGTTGCATGAGAAGGCTTCGTGCCCCTACTAATCCAGTGCAACTTGTAGCCCAGGTCTGCGGCTTGGCCCTGTTACTGAACTAAAAACAATAAATAATAAAAGCACTAAAACCAACCCTACTAAAATGAAAACCCAGGCCCACTTGTAAAACCAGGACATAAAAATAAACAATAACTTTAAAATGACAATTAAAACAAAATCAGTCCATTAAAGTCCATTGAATAATCAGTCCTTTAAAAAGTTAAATCCTTAAAAGTCGTCTTCCGGCTTGGGTCAGTGGGTTCTTAAAAACGTCAGACACCGATCCCATTTGTTGTTCTCTCTCCAGATCTTCAGTCCTCATTTGCCACGCTCATTCCAGTCATGACTAGCGATGGTGTCGGGTTCAAGAGGCTCCCATAAATGAAGACGGAGCAAGGAGCCGACCTGCACTGTCACAAAAGGTCATCAATCTGCAGAGGGAGAGAAGGAGAAGGCATTATCATAGAGTGCCAACCCTAGAGTGATGGAGAATTACTGTCATCAGAGCCTTTAAACTGTTCCCTATGGACTCATATATATTGTGTATTATGGATTAATTATGCACAAAGGTGCACGTCTTTATTCAACGAAACTCTTGTTAACTTTCTGCTGCTCAGATGGATTACATGGCAGGTATTTTACTATCTGGCTATGGATCTGCGCTGGTATCCCGAAGGTTGCCAGTTCGAATCCCGTCACTGCCAAATGAAATCCTACTCTGCTGGGCCCTTGAGCATGGCCCTTAACCTTAAATTGCTCCAGGGGCGCTATATAATGGCTGACCCTGCACTCTGACCCCAAGGGGTATGCGAAAACTAACAAATTCCTAATATGAGAAATTGTATAAGGCAAAATAAAGAACAAAAAAAAATCTGTCTTCCTTCTCAAATCATACAGCACTGTTATGTTCCATACTTACACCACTAGGTGGGGATAGAGGAAGGCTACGTGAGATATGTAAGAAACACGTAGAGAGAGAAATGTGACGCTAAGAAAGTGTTTGTTTTTAACCACTGTTGCCTTCCGTAAATGCATTAAAATCTTTTTGGACACCGAGTCTTTTCATTCCACCACCTTTGTATTTAACAAGTGCTCTTGGTTAGGGTAGGCACACTTACTACACCCAGCTCTCATATACCAAGTCCATGCACTAAGACATTACATTTAAGATGTTAATACACCAACATAAAACACATTTCCAATTTCCTATTGCATGTGCAAAATTCTTAAAGGGGTAGGCATACTTATTATACACACAACAAACAAGGAAATATGCAAAAGCATTACTTTTAAGACATAAATACACTGACATTTCCGGTTTCCTTTAGTGGTAATGTTACGTTTAAAAGTATTCAGAACATCTTCAAACACAGAATGGATTTTATCATAAGGTGCAATAAGTAAAGCTATTATCATTCTAAGGTGCAGGGGATTAGTCGTGTTTGCAAATTAAATTCCAGCACTTTTCACATGGAAAGAGAAGCTGTGATCATTGGTTGCTGCACACATCTGTCACCACACTCTTTTATCAGCTATCATTTGTTCATGCCTTTTGTTCCTCAAGCTTCTTTTGGTTTGTCATTCAAAAAGTACTTTAATATACAATCATCATGATTGGTACTTTTTTATTCCTTTTCTGTGGTTATTTGGGTGAAGGTATATGATCATGTAGGGATTTTCCATCTCAGCAAATTCATTTTGACATGGTTTTATTTTTGTTTTGCTATGTTTCAATGTTGTGTAGCTTTCCATTTTAATTGTGGGTTCTTCCCTTTTCAAACAATTGCGTGGTTCATGGATATGATGATGTTACTCAGGGGACTGCACAATACATGATGTTGGCTAAGCGACTGTATAAAGGTCAGCATGAGTGCTTCTGCACAATCCAATATTAGATAAAAACCTACAAATTATCGTTGATCTCCTTTTTAGTGCATTTCCAGTGAAAACACTTTTCCTTTATGAATTTTTTATTTGTCCCTTGGATAAATGAATGATAGGTAGGATTTCCAGTTAACAACTTTTGCTTATGTCTCCTCTCCATGTCCTTTCTAAAAATGCATTCCCGTTTCGAGACAGAACAACAACATTCTAATCTGAATTATTTGATAGGAGCCATACTACAAAGGTAAAGGTCCATCTCACGAAAACTCAGCCAGAGCTGAATTTCGACAGTGGACTGACCTCTGTGTTATGTATCATAACTGAATATTCCTAATTCTGCTTTGGAGACTGTTGTAATACACAAAGTATAAATTCTAAAAAAGATTTGAGAAGGAAGAAGGTTTATAGGGTGAATATTGTCAAATGTAAAAAGCTCTGTCATGTTTTTACCTGCATGTGGTAATCAATATGCAACACATCATAAGGGATTTACTAAGGTTTAAGAGGTCATGTTAAGGGCAGGATGAGAGTGACCTGAATTACTGTGAAGTACAGAACCATTATATTTTAAGGGGAAAGACAATATGTTAAGCTTTCAGTGAGCAAAGGAAAAAAACCATAGCTTAAACTTTTAAAAAATCATTCATCACAACCAAAAAATGGCAAAACAAAACTCAAAAATGTGAAAGTCAGAAAAGCAAAAAGAATTGACACTATCTTAGGATTTTGCCCCTAACTACACTAACGTTGAGTCTCTCAGGACACTTCCATTGGAGGGATACATGTGAGCCTCCATTTTACAGAGGATGACGTAATGACAGCACACATCCAGTGATGACTGCTGCTAAAACAAAATGGCCGAAATCCAGAAAAAACTGCATCAGATAACATCCACCAAAAGATAATAATAAAATACTTAAACAGCATCAAAAATAATAATTACAAAAATAAGTAAAGAATAAATAGACAAATAAGATTTATAACATATTTAAAAATATGGATATAATTAAAACTTGAATTGGTTGAATGAAAAAGGAATAGTTCGATTGTAATATATTGCAAAATTGAATCAACATAATTCATATTTTAAAATATAAAAAGAATCTCAATACTATTATATTATGACCCAAGTATTGGGATAATATTGTATTGTGGGTTCTTTGGAAATTTGTATCCCTAAACTGTAGCTAATTCTTCATAGAGAACTTAAGCTCCTTTTCTCTGCTCTCATTGAGCTGTTTTGATATCTGTGGCTCGTGGTTTTCTTAACTGGTTACGTACTGCTGTCTCAAAGCTCCAGAGTCAAGGGTTTAAATCCTTGCCCAGGCACTAACTGTGTGGAGTTTGCATGTTCTCCCCAAGTCCTCTCATATCCCTGTGAACTGGCAACCATAAACACTCAGTGTGCCCTGTTATAAGCTGGCAGCCTGTCCAGGGTTGCATCCTGTGTGGCACCTAATGTCACTAAGGCATGTTTCAGTCCCCTCAATCCTGAAGTGATTTAAGCAGTGAGTGGTGAAACAAAAATATGAAAGGTTCTGCATTTTTTATGAAAAATATATTTCCTCTGAGGCATGTAGGGTTGTGGTAAAGCAAAATAAATGTTTTGGAAAATGTGATCATTTGGGATTGTTGTGGTGTGAAATTTTGCTTATAAGTTGATAAATATTTTGTATGTCTTTATTGGTAACTTGTAACTAATGTCTATCATTGATAAGAACAGCAATGGTTAGATGGTAAGAACTCATCCTCCCTTTTTAAGAACCAGTCCTTTGTAATTGTATGACCTTTGCCTCAAACAAGTTTGGCAAGTGCTTTTCTGCAGGACTCTTTCAATCAAACTCCATAGGAACGCCAGACAGTCTAGCTGGCAAACATCAGATCTACAAATGGTTTTGGGGCAGGTGTGAAGGTATTCTGTGCCCCATTGGACTGAAGCATGGCTGTTTGGAATTGGCTTGTATCAGAAGCCTTTAAGTACAATGATCCCCTATTGGCTGTAGGGTTGGACAGAAAATCTATAAATATGCATACTTTACCCCTCCCTCTCTTTCTTACAAACATTAATGAAGAAGCATCTCTCTGTCACACCATGAACTGAAAAGAACACCACAATGGAGAGCATTGGTCGGCAGGCATATTGAGACAGGCATGTGGCCTGTTCTGAAGAAAGCTGACCAAAAATGAAGACTTAACTAGAGACATTTTAAGTAACTAACAAGTCTGTGTGCCTCCTGAATCTACATATTAGCATTTATCAGGTTGTATGGTTGTCAATTTTCAAATGTACTTTGCTTATTGTTATTATTTATGAGTATTATCAAAAATACATTATTTAAAGTGTAACTTAAGTCCTGCTTGTCTTTTACTACACCCAATTGCCTGAGGTTATAAATGTAAAAGGGAAGGTGGGGAGAAGTTATATGGTTCAATACCTTATGAACAGTGGTAAGTCTGTGAGATGTGAGGCATTCTGACAAAAGGCTACACATTAATAATACAAAAGGGGAAAGTAGACAAAACAGGGATTTTAATCAGCAATAAATCATATTTTGTTCTACTTCATGTGTTTTGTACCCTGATTCTATTTATGGCTATGGAGTCTTCTGTGTCTCAGAGTGACCTACTATCCCATGATTCATATATGTTGTTTCTACTAGTGACTATGGCTTCTTCCCTTACTGCTTTATCAATTTTCATTTCTACATTGCCTCATTCTGAAGGTGATGATTGCTGCCTAGTGACAACTGAACATACCATATATTTACACTTTCTACATATATTACTGGAGTTACCATATATTCAGTCTGTTCACAATTAGTAACTGAAATCAGTGACTACAACTAAGGTACAAATTACATTCCCTCACTATTTCACTTTCGTAGCGTTTATCCTGACAAGGTTTATAGTGACATCATTTCCGCTAAGCAAACTACCATATCTACTTCAGTTTTTCCCAATATGTCCTGGATAAATCCTTAAAGCCTCCAGGTCAGATAAAGGATACATTCCGTTCAATATGGCCCTGGGTGTTCTCACAGTGAGCTGTCCTTTCTACACCTCCAATGGGTGGCCTCAAGGGGACATTCTAACTACATGTCCAACCCACATCAACTGGCCCCTCTCAATCTGAAGAAGAAGCAGCTCTAGAGTTTCTCACTCTATCACAGACAGTGAGCCCAGAAGCCCTATGGAGGACACTCATTTTGGCTGCTTGTACTCACAATCTTGTTATTTTGGACACTACTCACAGCGTATTACTATGTATTAGGGCAGGGATGCAGACTGACTATTAAATCAATGACTTCATCCATGGACTTATCACCCACGTCACCACCACAATCTGGTACTTTTTCAAGGAAACTGATTCGGCAGCAACAGTTCATCGATCATTTTCAAAATCATTTTTTCTTTTGCTTTTGAGCAAGAAGGTTAAACATGGCAAGCCACAAGGGAAGATGAAACAGTGAGATCAGGAGATAAGGAAAGTCAGGAAAGAAACAAGGGTCAAATCACAAGAAAAGGTTGTTAATAAAAAAATCAAAACTCTAAACCAAAACTGAAGTCAATAAGAAGGTTATCAGAGGTTGTAAACCAAAGAAACTAACAAAAACTCATACAGTAGTTTTTTTTTTAGGAAGTAATCATAATCTCAGAA